>NW_019154106.1:39811617-40521885 GCF_002288905.1 Enhydra lutris kenyoni
TCCAGAGTGGTTGCACCAGCTTGCATTCCCACCAACAGTGGAGGAGGGTTCCCCTTTCTCCGCATCCTCGCCAGCATCTGTCATTTCCTGACTTGTTAATTTTAGCCATTCTGACTGGTGTGAGGTGGTATCTCATTGTGGTTTTGATTTGTATTTCCCTGATGCCGAGTGATGTGGAGCACTTTTTCATGTGACTGTTGGCCATCTGGATGTCTTCTTTGCAGAAATGTCTGTTCATGTAAGAGAGGTCAGAAGTTTTGGTCTACATATAGGATCATCGTAAATGTCATCAGCATAAAAGCTGACTCTAACGTAAAGACTACACTATATCGGAGACTCAAATACCACAGGCAGTGTTATCATCAGTAGCTGTAATTTTCTGAAATGGTTGAAAAATTCTTGGCCAAAGACCAAGCTAGACAGAGTATAATCATTTCTTTTTTTCCCCTCTTAAACAATGGTCACTGCACTCCTAGAAAATTCTCCACGTGTTAAAACTGTACAGAGATTACCTGATGTCTATATTTAAAGCAGAGTTAGGTTTGAACCTTACGGATAATTATGAACAAGTTTTTAACTTTGGTTGTCTCATGGAGCACAGAAGAGTCTTGTGGGTTATGGGATTAATTCTTCACTGCCTGGGACTGTCCTATGCATTGCCCCTGCACAGTCAGTAACAGTGATCCTCTAGATCAACGTGATGCTCAATCTGCACAGGCATACATTTCCAAAATGCCTCCTAGAGACAGGGCTACCCACTGAAGACCACTAGCTTAGAGTTCAGTTGTGGGGGGAGTTTCACACCCCAAAAGACAATCAGTAATATAAGCAATCATCTGTTAAGTTTCAAATCAGTCATTCATAATAGACATCAGGTACTATGCAAAGGAGGGCAAGAAAACCATGGGTTCAAGTCATCGGGAAATTCTTTACAATCAAGCATGGTTTCAGAAAAAGTATAGATTTTGAAATCAGACAGCCCTGGGTTCAGAATCCCAACTTTGACATTTATTCCCTGGGTGAATTTGGGTCAGTAATTTAATTTCTCCAAGGCTTCTCCTGCTTGCCTATAGAATGAGAGTAATAATACCTACTTTGGAAGCTACAGAGAAAGAATTAAATGAGATTATATATTTAAAGTATGTAGGAGAATACCTAGTTCATGGCCGATGCCAAACAAATGTTAGCTGTCATTGGTATAAAAAGTCGCTTCAGCTGCCCCTTGAAGGATGGTAGGGGGGTGGGGGGCGGAGAGGCAAGGTAGGCACAACATGAGCAAAGGCCTACAGGCAGAATTTGTATGGTGGGTTTTAGGGCAAAGTCAGGCTGGCAAACGGAGTGAGAGTGGGAGGCATGACCGGCAAGGTGGACACAGTTAAGAGTGTGAAACCTTGAATGCTTGGCTAAGGAGGCTGTCGTTTATTATTGTGGGCTAAGGGAGTCAATGAATGTGGAACAGTCTGAGACACAACCGGGGTTAGAGTCAATGTCAGAGAAGTCCAGCAAGAGCTACAGCCTCTCTGCTCTAAACAGGGCTATTCTGTGCCACGTGCTTCTCTCACTGCTCTACACCTCAGCTGACATGAATGGAGGTGGACTTGGGCTTGAGGGCAGCCTGTGCCTGACCTGTGACTTATCCTTAAAAAGCCTGCTAGCAAAACTGAGTTGAGCTAATCAGATTCTTTTTTGGGGAATTTGAAAAGAGTAAGATAATAGTTGCTAGAGATGAACAGAGAAATCTCAGTGCAGACCTGGGGCGAGGGTGTCCACTTGGACTACGGACACACTGAAACTAGGAGAAAGCCAGTTGACAGACAGCTAGGTGATTGGCTCAGACATACACAAGAGAAGCAACATCATTATGAGAAACCACATCCCCCATAAGAGAGACCAAGAGAGTAGATACCTGTGGTACAGGTAGTTTTCTGGTTCTAGTTTCAGTTTATGTAAATCCTTACAAAAATTCCCCTTTCCTTAAGATTAATCAAGTGGATTTATGATCCCGCATGCCCAAACTTATCTAAGCACAGCAATGTTTATCACTTCTGGAGGCTCCTGGAAAAAAAATGATTTCAATCCTTTTAAAAGCCTCATGCATATTAATATCTCAATTTTGGATGCAGTCTAGTTGTACAGGAATATGCCAAGTTACCATCGATGACACCATAACAAAGACAAAGAATGAATTCTGATCAAAGAAGGAGATTATTAAGCTTTATGTTTAACTTCCCCTCTCACAACAAAAGTTCTACTAAAATTATCAAAGAAAATCAACCGTTAGGAGGAAAATCCATTTTCTCACTGGACACTAGGGAATGGTGCCACCCACATGTCAACAATGTTAAGGAATTTCTGCAGATTACAGTGCAAGCAGTCCCATATTTCTGGAGGGACCAACAAGACGCCATGTGGGAAAAAAGACTGAGTCATAAAGGAAGAGACCCCTAAGGAGCCCAGACAACAGTCCCTAGCATGCAGCATTTCTGGCAGAAAAATCAATGAAGGGACAAATTCCAAGTTTTTTTAAAGCTGTAAAAGGGCAGAGTGCTAGAATTCAAAAGGGATCAGGACTCTGCTGCAAGAGACCATACTGGCATGGATGGAAGGTCTGTCAAAATATACAGAACAGCCTGCCAAATGTGGCTCCCAGCAAGAGCATCCTGCAAGTGAAAGAAAAGAATGGGTGAAGTTAATTCAGACAACTACATCCAAGGGAGAAACAACTCACACACGAAAAGTAAATATCCCTGCTTTGACACCTCTGGTGGCTGCTTCCTTCTGCTCCATGGTGAAGGTATCTCTGATCAGTGAAAGACAGACAGAGATCATGGGTTGCCCTTCACAGCCATTCTCCTCCTCTTCCTAAGTAGTGAAAGGTATAGCCAAGCGTATTTCTGCTTAGAATAAAAAGAGCATTTCCCAGTCTCCTTTGCAGTTAGGATTCAGTCATGTGACTAAGTTCTGGCCAATGGGATGTAAGTAAAAGTATCACATGGCAGCATCCATCAGCCTCCCTTAGTCTCTTTTTTCCTTTCCTCCATCCTGCTACTGGGAGTGTAAGTGTGATGGCTGCAGCTCTACGATGGGCCATGGGAATAAGGAATACACTTTATGGTGGCAAAACTACAAGGAGCCCGTGTCCCTGAGGACTTAGAGAGAGCTGCCTTACCAGTGTTTGACTGATTACATCCAGATTTCTACATAAGACAGAAACAAATTTCTATCTCATTTAAAATACTGTTATTCCCTATGTCTGATCCAGCCAAACCTAATTCTAACTGATTCAAAGAGTAAAAGTATAGTAACTCAGGAGTGGGCACTTCCCCCTTCATCTGAGCTTAAAGAGTTATATAAAGGCCACACAAAATTAATCATGGAACTTTCGATACCAGACAAAAGTTTCCACTATAAAGATGAGCAAAAGGAGAGCACTCCTTGTATACACAGGAATATGCAGCAATTCAAAAGAAAGGACCAAAAAGGGATGAGAAAATAGGGAGCCCTAAGAAGCAAAGGAGAACCACAGAAACAATTCCAATGTGGACTGTCAATAAGCTCTAGAAGCTATTGCATCTATAAAACAGGACAACATCTGCAACAAAAAGAAACGAATCTATGTGGAGGAAAGTTTTCGTAAATGAAAGGATGACTCCTGGATTTTAGAATGCAATATGCAATGAAGGCAATAAACAATAGATTGAGTACTGCAGAAAGCTGGGTGTCCCTGGCTGCCTGCATTGTACATTCTAAGCTTTAAGTTCTCAAGCTTACAGCCCAGCTCATCCCACTCTTCCCAGCATTTGACTTCACTTATTTCACTACGAATATTAAGTCTATTAGGTGTGAAATCTCTCTAGCTTTTCTCTACACACCTACACCCAGTTCCTACCTGCCTGCACTCTGACCTAAAACCCCTTGAATCTAAGAGGAAATGCATATCTTCTTGCTTTAAGGCCAGTCTTTTTTTTTTTAAATTTTATTTATTTAGTTGACAGAGAGACATCACAAGTAGACAGAGAGGCAGGCAGAGAGAGGCGAAGCAGGCTCCCTGCTGAGCAGAGAGCCTGATGCAGGGCTCGATCCTAGGACCCTGAGATCATGACCTGAGCTGAAGGCAAAGGCTTTAACTCACTGAGCCACCCAGGCGCCCCAAGGCCAGTCTTTTTATCTCCATCCGTGATCACTCCCTTCTCTGATTTCTCTAAGATCAGAAATTTGTTCTTCCTCTGTCCTCTACATCATTACCTTTTCATTCTTTGCTGAGTCCTTCTGTGCAGATTACAAATACATTAAAATCATCCATCTTTTTAAAGATCCTGCAATTCCTTTTTCTCTCTTTTTTATTTTATTTTATTTTTTTTTAAGAATTTATTTATTTGACAGAGAGTGAGAGAAGGAGAGAGAGCACAAGTGGAGGGACAGCAGAGGGAGAGGGGGAAGCAGTCTCCTTGCTGAGCAGAGAGCCCGATGCGGGACTCGATCCCAGGATCCTGAGATCATGACCGGAGTCGAAGGCAGAGGCTTAACCCACTGAGCCACCCAGGTGCCCCTCTCTCTTTTTTAAAGTAATCTCTACATCCAGTGTGGGGCTTGAGCTCACAACCCTGAAATCAAGAGTCACATGCTCTATTGACTGAGCCAGACAGGAGTCCCCAGAATCCTGCAATTTTTCATCCTCCACTAGTACCACATCACCTATCATCTGTTCAGACATGGTTCCCAAAAGAATAGGTGACACACACTCTATTTTCTCACTTCCCAAGCACTGTTTCTTAAATAAGTTGTTAAATAAATTGATTTTCCTTGTTATAAAATATGTTAGTTGTAGAAACTTTGAAATATGTAAAATGACACATCAAAAAAATCATCGATATATTTGCAACTTAGTAACAATTACTATGACTATTCTGGAGATTTTCCTGTGCACCTAGTCTTTATATAGTAGAATATAAAATCCAATCCTACTGTAATTATAGTTCTGTAGGCCTTTTCTCACTTTATGTAATACTTTGGAATTTTTCCATGCCATCTAATTTTCTGCAAAAATATATTCACTTAAAGACTTGTACACAAATGTTCATAGCAGCACTATTCACAGAAGCCTAAAGGGGTAAATAACTCAAACAGCCATCAACTGATGAATGGCTAAACAAAATGTGTTACAGCCATACACTGGAATACTCTTCATGCATAGAAAGGAATGAAATACTGATACATGATACAATATGGATAAATCTTGAAAACATTACATTAAGTGAAAGAAAGAAGCTAGGCACAAAGGTAACATTGGATGATTCTAAATATATGAAATGACCAGAACAGGCAAATCCATCGAGACAGAAAGCAGATTAGTAGTTGTTCGGGGCTGGAGAGAGGAAGAATGGGGAGTAACGTTTTATGGGTAGGGAGTTTTCTTTCGGGATAAGGAAAATATTCTGGAACTAGATGATGGTAATGATGGCACAACATTGTGAATGTAATAAATGCCATGGAATCATGTATCTTAAGAGGATTAAAATGGTCTACTTTAAGGTTATATGTGTTTTACCACAATTTAAAAAATGATGTTTGATGATTACAAACAATTACATTGCATGGCCATGACATAATTTATTTAATAATCTTTTTATTATACAATATTCAAGTTTTGCCTTTTAAAAAAATATTTTACTTATTTATTTGAGAGAGAGAGAGAGAGAGAGAGAACATGTGCATGGGGGGAGGGGCAGGGGAAGAAGCAGACTCCCTGCTAAGCAGGGAGCCCTAAGCGGTGATTGATTCTAGGACCCTGGGATCACGACCTGAGCCAAAGGCAGACACTCAACCAAGTGAGTCATGAGGCTGCCCTAAATTTTGCTTTTAACTCAATATTACAATAAAGTTATTTTATGATTAATCTGACTCAGATTGTGCTAAATGACAAGTTGGCTTGATACACATTTTTTAAATTAGGTTACAGAAGTACTAATCCATTCCTAGTACTCTAGGCATTTTAATCAGAAATAAGTCCTCAATTTTACCATGCACCTTTTCAACATCCATTTTTTTAGTTATATTTTTTTCTTGTTTTGCCATAATATATTTTACTTATATATTTTCTTAGAGCAGACTATTCTTGCATTCCCATTACATATTTTACTTGGTCAAAAGGTAATTCTACCCAATTCTGTATAGTAGCATTTTTTAAAAAATTCTTCCACACATATTCACAAATGAGATTCACAGCAATGTTTCCACATTGGTGTCTTAGAGTGTCTGCAGAACATCAAATACATTTGGAAAACATTTGCGGGAATGTCTTCAAAAGGGTTTCTTTATAGCAGAGATCCTCAGGGGCTTTAACATGCAAACATCTCCTATGAATCTCCAGGGGAAAGATATTAGAATTTCCCACATCTATCTGACTTTAGGACACATTTTTCAGGTCACAAGTATTACTAGAACAGTGTTCCATCATGGGGAAGTGTGTTGCATGCGATACCATTGGGAAATTCCAGTTGTATTTTTCTTGTGGCCTAAAATTGAGTATATTAATACTTCATTTGCTTCATAAACTAAAGTTGGACACCTCTTTATCGTTTTCTGTGCTCTGAAACATATGTTTTCTTTCTCTGTCTCTCAATCTGATTTTGCAGAGGCTTATCGTTTTTATTCATTTTATCCAAGAACTACTACTGGGTAACTGTAAATTCAGTATCTCTCTCTCTAATCCAGTCACTTCTGTTCTCATCTGCATTATTTCCTGCTGTATCCTCTAGTAGCCTATCAGGAAAATAGAAACCATGACAGTAGTGTGAACAGAGAGAAGGTATCATAAGGAATCAGTGAAATAAGTATGCAAGGACTTATGGGGCAGAGGGGTCTCTGAGGTGTCACAGAGCCACTAAAGACAAACACAGCTGCCAGTCCCCAGAGGGAGCAAAGGAGGAGTTTGAGGTTTTAGAACCTGGAGTCTTAGAGGAGGAAGCTCTGGGAACTTAGGACCTGGTGTCTGAGGAGGAGCTGCTATCTGCTACTGCGAGGTTCTTTGAGGGGGCATGAGGAGGCTGGCTCGGGGAGTGTGGACATAAGCAGGAAATGGGACACATTACAGCTGCCACGCCGAAGAACTGTTGTGACAGGGAGAGAAGCAGTGATATATATATATGATATATATCATATATACATATGCCATGGCTTCTTTATTCATCTATTGATGGATACTTGAGTTGCTTCTATATCTCAGTGATTGTAAATAATACTGCAACACAGGAATGCATATAACTTTTCAAACTAGTGTTTTTGTTTTCTTTGGGTAAATACCCAGTAGTAGAATTACTGGGTATATTG
Source organism: Enhydra lutris kenyoni (assembly GCF_002288905.1). Taxonomy (NCBI): domain Eukaryota; kingdom Metazoa; phylum Chordata; class Mammalia; order Carnivora; family Mustelidae; genus Enhydra; species Enhydra lutris. The sequence continues at coordinate 39,818,947 of NW_019154106.1, forward strand.
TATTAATTTTTAATTTTTTGAGGAACCTCCTTACTGTTTTTCATGATGGCTTCATTAACATACATTCCTGCTGACAATGCACAAGGGTTCCTTTTTCTCCACATCCTTGCCACTACGTTTTTCTTGTGTTTTGATTCTAACCACTCTGACAGGTGTGAGGTGATCTCTCGTTGTGGTTTTGATTTGCAATTTCCTGATGATGTGTGATGTTGAGTATCTTTTCACGTCTCTGCTGGCCATTTGTATGTCATCTTTGGAAAAATGTCTATTCAGGTCCTCTGCCCATTTTTTAATCAGACCGTTTTTTTGTTTTGAGGGTTTTTTTTTTTTTTTTTTTTTTGGTGTTGAGCTGTGTCAGTTCCTTGTATAGTTTTCAAGTTTCTTCACAAACTCCTCCAAAAAAAGAATAGGAAGGAAAGCTTTCAAATTCATTCTGCAAGGCTAGCATTAGCCTGATACCAAAACCAGATACAGACAGTACCCCCAAAAAAGAGAACTACAGGCCAATATCTTTGATGAATATACATGCAAAAATCCTCAAAAAAATATTAGGAAACTGAATCCAACAATACATTAAAATATCATTCACCACAACCAACTGCCATATATTACAGGGTTACCAGGGTACTTCAATATTCACAAATCATTCAGTGTGACATAGCACATTAACAAGAGAAAGGATAAAAGCCATATGATCAACTCAATAGATTCAGAAAAAGCATATGACAAAATACAGCATCATTCATAATAAAAACTCTCAACAAAGTAGTTTTAGGGGAAAACATACTTCAACATAATAAAGGCCATATATGAAAAACCTGCAGCGAATATCACACTCAATAGGGAAAAAACAAGAGCTTTTCCTCTAAGATAAGGAACAAGACAAGGATGTCTCTCCCTCTTACCACTTTTATTCAACATAGTACCGGAAGTCCTAGCCACAGCAATCAGACAAGAAGGAGGAAGATGAGGTAGAGGAGAAACAAAAGCATCCAAATTGGTAAGGGAGAAATAAAACTTTCACTAGTCGCATATGACATGATACTAAATAAAGAAACTCTAAGGACTCCACCAAAAAACTTCTAAAACTGATCAATGAATTTAGTAAGGTTGTGGAATATGAAATCAATATACAGAAAGCTGTTGCACTTCTATACACTAATAGTGAAGTGACAGAAAGAGAAATTAAGAAACAATCCCATTTGTAATTGCACCAAAAAGAATAAAATACCTAGGAATAGACTTAACCAAGGAGGTAAAAGACCTGTACTCTGAAAATTCACTCTTTTAAAGTATACAATTCATTGATTTTTTTAGTATATTCAGCATGTTGTGCAACCATCACTTCTATCTAATTCTAGAAATTTTTAATCATTCCAAAAAGAAACCTCATGCCTATTACTAACAGTCACTCTGCATTCCTCACTGCCCCAACCCATGGCAACCATTAATGTTCTAACTATCTCTATAGGTTTATCTATTTTGCACATTTCATATAAATGGAATGATCCAACATATGACCTTCTTTATCTGGCTTCTTGGCATAAAGTTTTCAAGGTTCATTCATGTTATAGCATGTATTCAGTACTTCATTCTTTTCCTTGCTGAATAATATTCCATTATGTGAATATACCACATTTTATTATTCATTCATCAACTGATGGACATTTGGCTGTTAACATTTTTTAGAAATTATGAATATTGCTACTATGAATATTCATTACAAGTTTTTGTGAGAACAATTCTGTTGAATATATAATCTTTCATTTATTCTTAAACACATGTTCTATTTAATTATTAGTTATATTTAAAAGCTGATACCTTTAAACCAAAGAGGCAAAGGATCTCTATTCAGAAAATTATAGAATACTCATGAAGGAAATTGAGGAAGATATGAAGAAATGGAAAAATGTTCCATGCTCACGGGTTAGAAGAACAAATATTGTTAAAATGTTTATGCTACCCAGAGCAATCTATACAATCAATGCAACCCCTATCGAAATACCATCAACTTTTTTCATGGAGCTGGAACAAATAATCCTGAAATTTGTATGGAACCAGAGAAGACCCCAAATAGCCAAAGGAATGTTGAAAAAGAAAACCAAAACTGATGGCATCACAATTCCAGACTTCAAGCTCTATTACAAAACTGTAATCATCAAGACAGTATGGTACTGGCACAAAACACAGATGCATAGATTAATGGAAGAAAATAGAGAACCCAGAAATGGACCCTCAACTTTATGGTCAACTAATCTTCAACAAAGCAGTAAAGAATATCCAGTGGAAAAAAAAAACAATCTCTTCAACAAAATGGTGTTGGGAAAATTGGACAGCCACATGCAGAAGAATGAAACTGGACCATTTTCTTACACCATACACAACAATAGACTAAAAATGGATGAAAGACCTATATGTAAGACAGGAATCCATCAAAATCCTAGAAGAGAACACAGGCAGCAACGTCTATGACCTCGGCCATGGCAGCTTCTTGCTAGACACATCTCCAAAGGCAGTAGAAACAAAGGCAAAAATGAACCATTGGGACTTCATAAAGATAAAAAGCTTTTGCACAGCAAAGGAAATAGTTGACAAAAACAAAAGACAACTGACAGAATGGGAGAAGATATTTGCAAATGACATATCAGATATGGATTAATATCAGATATTATCAAATATGACATATCAGATAAAGGATTAGTATAAAATCAATAAAGAAATCAAACTCAACACCCAAAAAAACAAATAATCCAGTCAAGAAATGGGGAGAAGACATGAACAAACATTTCTCCAAGAAGACATCCAAATGGCCAACAGACATATGAAAAACTGCTCCACATCACTTGGCATCAGGAAAATACAAATCAAAACCACAATAAGATACCACCTCACATTAGTCAAAATGGCTAAAATCAACAAGTCAGGATAACGACAGATGTTGGGGAGGACGTGGAAAAAGGTGAACCCTCTTACACTGCTGGTGGGAGTGCAAGCTGGTTCAGCCACTCTGGAAAACAGCATGGAGGTTCTTCAAAAAGTTGAACATAGAGTTACCCTATAACTCAACAATTGCACTACTTGGTATTTATGCCAAAGATACAAATGTAATGATCTGAAGGGGCATCTGCACCCCAATGTTTATAGCAGCAATGTCCACAATAGGCAAACTATGGAAACAGCCCAGATGTCCATTGACAGAAGGATGGATAAGGAAGATGTGATGTGTATATATATACAATAGAATACTATTTAGCCGTTAAAAAAATGAAATCTTGTCATTTGCAATGATGTGGCTTGAACTAGAGGGTATTATGCTAAGTGAAATAAGTCAATCAGAGAAAGACAATTTTCATATGATCTCACTCATATGTGGAATTTAAGAAACTAAATGGAGGATCATAGGGGAAGAGAAGAAAAAAAATAAAACAAGACGACATCAGAGAGGAAGACAAACCATAACAAACACTTAATCATAGGAAACAAACTGAGCATTGTTGGAGGGGAGGGAGGTGGGGGGATGGGGTCACTGCATGATGGACATTAAGGGGGACACACGATGTGATGAGCACTGGGTATTAAATAAGACTGATGAAACACTGACCTCTACCTCTGAAACCGGTAATATGCTATATGTTAATTGACTGAATTTAAATTAAAAAAAAAATTTTTTTTAAGCTGATACGTTTAAGCTTAGCAGTCTTGATCCAGATACAGACTTTTCATATCCAGTAGTGTTTGATATTCAGTGTTTTCACTAATTCCACTTTAAAGATTTCATTTATTTATTTACTTTAGAGAGAGGGAGTGCTCACATGCACATGAATGGGAGAAGGGGCAGGGGGAGGGACAGAGAAGGAAGGGTAGAGGGGAAGAGAGAGGGTTGAGCCATCTTTGTGCACTGAGCACAGAGCTGGATGTGGGACTCTATCCCACGACCCCAAGATCATGTTCGGAACTGAAACCAAGTCAGAAGCTCAACCGACTGAGCCACCCAGGCACCCCTTACTAATGCCACTTTCTAAACAATTATTAAAGTTTTTATTTTTTTCTTTCACTCACTTGTTTTTTAAAAAGTTGTGTATTTCAACTTTTGTTTCAATTATACAGGGGACTTAATGCTATTAAAATGTGTTGAGCTTTTCTTTGTGGCCCAATACATTTTCAATGTTTTATACAATCCATGGATGCTTAAAAGGCTTTGTTACACACATTTTTAAAAATTATATTTTGTGTACTGTCCTTTTTGTCTACTAGATATCAGATATAATCATATCTTTCATAATAATTTTGTCTCTCTCAATTTCTCTTTATGTTTCACACAATTATGCCTTTATATATTTTTGGTACTTCATTAGTTGACTCATAAAAGTTCTATGAATTCTCTCTTGTGAATTTAACTTATTATCAATATAAATTCAACCTATTTATTTTATTAATGATTTTCTTTTACCCTGAGCACACTCCAGACATGAGAGTTTGTATGCTTTTTCTAATTATCTTTTCTAGCTAGATTCCTTTGCAATTGTTTTCAGTATTAATACTGAACTGCTTTTTATGACAATCATTCAGCATTGATTCTAAGTTTAATTTTGTCCCAAAATATTGCATGAAGTGTCCCACACAGAGTGTCTAAAAAGTAAATTATTTATTCTTTGAGGAAAAGATAGTGGAGTGACAATATTTGGACAATGTCTGCCTAATAAAAACCAAAAATGCCAAATATTTATTGAGCATTATCTACAGCTAAGATCTATCACAAAAATCCTACTTGGATTACATAGTCCTCGCTAAAAGATGGTGATCTTGACCACTTTGTTCCCTGACTCTACACACCTCACCACCATATTTCTTTCTTTGGCAGTGTCTCTTTCCATACCCTGCTGGAAAATCAGGTTCATACAATGTGACATCCTTTCCTTGCCACAGCTGATGGGAACAAGGCTAGACATCTGACCCAGGGCATCCACCTACAGACTAGGCTGAATCCCTTCTATATTTTGACCAAGAGACCCAAAGACATTAGAGAGTTGTGGGCACTTGGGTGACACATTTATGTGGAGTTCGCTGGGCACTCACCTCCACAACCACATGAATGTTGACAATGGAGTCTGTGGAAAATTGAGCCAAATGTGTAGAAAGAAGTAGTGTCAGAGATCACTTGTCTTCCAGAGGAGAGAGAGATGGAAAGACAGCTGTCTGATCAACTTCCAGTTCCTATGGAGTTTAATTGTACTTCCTATATTTTGTTACTGTGAGATTTCCTTGCCTCCTTTTTATAATCTCCCTTTACCTTCCACTAGTTTTGGTGGCCTTCTGTTTCTTGGATGAGCTCTGATTAAAATGGGGCCCAGATTAGATGCATATTTATCTAGGTGAGACACTGTTGCAGAATGGATTATGGATTTTCCAAAGAGGGACACAGTAATATCTCCTATACAATATACTCTCCTGGAACCCTGCCACTCTCAGATAAAAGGTGAAATCTATGTCCTCTCCCACTCAGTATAGGTGGGTCTTGGCGACTGCTTTGACTAATACTGTGCTATGGAAATGACATTATGTGAATTCCAAGGCTAGGTCATCAAAATGTCTTGTCTTCTCAGGATATTAGCTCTTGGAACCCAACTCTATGCTGTAAGGAACCTGAAGCAATTAGCAGAGGTGCACAGAAAGGAACACTGAAGGTCCCAGCCCACGGCCCCCGCTGCGCTCTCCTCTAACAACCAGCATCGACTTACCAGCCAAGAGAAGGAGTCATTGTGAAAGTGGATCTCTCAGGCCTAAGCCAAGCTGCCCGGGCTGATACCACATGAAGCACGGATGGAGCGGTTCCTAGTAAGACCCGCCCTAATTGGAGATTCTTGAGTAAAATAAATGATCGTTGTTGTTTTAAGCCACAGAGTACAGGGGCTTTTTCCACCCCTTAGGAACAGATAAGGGACATAAATAACACATTAAGCCACAGTCATTCATTAATACACAGTTTCTCCTTAGCAGGGACCTAGCAAAAGGGACATAGAGAGGGACACCTGGGTGGCTCAGTCGGTTAAACCGCTGCCTCCGGCTCAGGTCATGATCCCAGAGTCTTGGAACGGAGTCCCACGTCCGGCTCCTTACTCGGCTGGGAGCCTGCTTCTCTCTCCGCCTCTGCCTGCCACTCTGCCTGCTTGTGTGTGCTCGTGCTCGCTTTCTCTCTCTCTCTCTCTCTCTCTCTCTGATAAATAAATAAATAAATAAATAAAATCTTTTTCTAAAAAAAGGAGACATAGAGAAGGAGGCTATAGGATGGGGAGGCAGAGAACAAACAAAGAGACAAAAAGCCATGTTATAGGTGCCCACAAGGAGTGCATGTGGACACCTAAAGGGCAGTTTAGCAAAGAAGTGGTTGGAAAGGGAAGAAGGACTGGAGAAGAGAAGGACTTCTCATCAGCAGACGTCCCATGAGAGGCTTGGAGAACATGAAGGAGGTGGTGATGGGAAGTGTGAGGCTGACCTGAACTGTCAACTCCTACAGGGTGTGCCCCTGCCTTTTTCACTCCTTACTGTACCCACAGAGGGTGGCACAATGCCACTTGCATAGTAGGTCCTTGATAAATGTTTTAAATTAAGTTTAAGGAATGGAAATTTCACAGGGCTCTAGTCATAATATTTGCTTGTAAAGAAGAGAAACCCCACCAAATTAGTTTAAGTAAAAGTGAGTTTAGCATGATGATAAAAGGGAACGTCCCATAATCAAATTGCAGAAGTACAGCAGGGTCTCAAAAGAACAGAAAAAATATCCAGTTTCCCCTTTACCTGGAGCCATGTGAATCTCTCCCTTGGGCTTCTTTGTCCATATCTCATCTATTCTCCCTCTGTAAATTACTCTCCTCTGTCAAGCTTTTAGTGTCTCTTCTCCCCAGATTCCACCTGCATGAGGTTTGGGATGGCCATACTGGCTACCCCACAAGCCTACAGCTCTAATGACCAGCAGTGAAGGCTGGTTCAAACTCTACCTCAATTTCCAACTCCAGAGAGACTCTCAATAGCTCATCTCGGCCCACGTGTCTCCAACACTCTAAGCAGTTGTGACCTGGCTGGATTCATGCGGTTCTTTGAGTTCCCGCTTCTAAATTGTGAGTGAGCCAGATTTCCTAAGACAGGGCATTGTTGGGGGGGAGGGGGGGATGGTGATGCTGTGACATGGATAAGCACAGAGTTAAGGGGATTGCTTTCCACCCGTCAAGGCTTTGGGCCATAGTCCATGGTGCTAAGAAAATGGGTTTAGGATCTAAAACCACCATAGCCATAGAAATACCATCAGCAAGCTTTTAATAATTTGCATCACCTCTATACTATGCATGGTCACTCTCAGCCTATTAGGGCCTATAATCAGCCAATGATTAGAGGCCCTCCCTAACAGTGAAGTGCAAATAGCAATCCCCTTTCTAAACTTTCCAGGACTCCAACCTTCTAACAACATGTGTAGAAGGACATAGGCACCAGTGCGTTACTTAGGATCACTCTCCTGTGTTGAGGCAGAAAAGAGAAGAGTCAGCTTCTGCAGAGGACCCACAGAAGGCTGATGGTCTGGGTCTTCAGACTCTGCACAGATCCCCTAGTGGCCTGAGGGGGCAGCGCTACCTCCTATGCTCCCATCTGATTTTCGAGGAGCAGCTCACAATAAAGAGAATCTGGTTAATTATTTTTTACTCTTTGGGCCACAAACAAAAGAACACATATTATAAGTTGCAAAGTCAGACCTGGAAAAAGAATGACCTAATAATATGCTACATTTTAATCCCTGCTTGCAAACATTTTTCTGATAAAAGGTGACCAAAATGCAAATGGAACAGTTTTTAAAAATTGCACTTCCTTCATTCTGGTATTCTGTTCTGTGTTTTAATTAGTGTGATGATAGAAACCTCAAAAGCCATCATGTGGACTAAACTGACAAAATGATTTATGAGTGAAAGCCCCCAAATGCCAAATTTATATCATATTAGTTTAAAAAATGCCTATACATAATTGATTTTTGTTTCCTAAACACACACAAAACCCCCGCAAAAACCCAGAGAAACTCCATTTCTTGCATCAAAATACTTTTTTTAAAAATTCTTTTTTCAATCTTTGAAGATCCAGGCTGTTGGTAAACCGAGAGTTGCCTGGGTTGACTGACAGTATCTGTCAGAGGCAATGAACTCCACTTCAACGTTGCCTTTATGCTGGTGTGTCAAGTTGTTCAACTGTGACCCTTCCATCTGTTCCAGCTAATCTGAAAGTCATTTAGACCCGCTTCCCCATTCATTTGAAACACAGCACATTCTCCTGTTAACACACATATGCAAAGCTGTCTGCTGTCAGCAACCTTCGGGGTTTTTTTTTTTTTTTAAAGTCTCACTTACAACATCTGTATAAACATTTACACAACAGAAAATCCATTTGTTGACTATTACTGCCTCCCTAACTGAATTTTTTTCAGACATTTCAAAGTATAGGGTCATTCTGAACAGACATTGAGCAGTTTACTTCCCCAATTTACTTTTTAAGCAGGAATGATCCCTTGCTGTTGACATATCAAAAAAATCTTTCTATGTTGTATCTTAAGACTCCTTAACAATTCATAGTCTTACTTGCTAGGATTCAATTAACACTGAAAATGCTTGCATAGTCTTTGTTTTTAAGCAAGTTTGGAAGCATGTAGTGAAGTTCATCTGATCTACTGAACGGGAATCTCTGGGATGGGGCTCTGGGAATCCATATCCTCAAAAAGTCCTCCAAGGGATTTTGCGAATCCACAGGTCTGGTTAGTTACATTTTACTAAGATGCCTTATACTGCATGATTCTGCTTTCTTATTTGTATGAGTCATATGATCCCATTAAAGGACTCAGAACTTGAATAAAGTACTTAGTGAAAGGTAAAAAACAAAACATAATAAAATAAAGAAAACAGAAAAGCTTATTTGAGTGATTTACCTGGATGTTTCTTTGCATTGTTTGTAAATTGGAACTGCATTTAGATGGGACGCAGTAGGAATGCTCCTATGATGCTAAATAAATTAAGACCTCCTTTGGCCCAGAACTTTAAAATTGCTTTCCTTTATTTTAAACTGGTTCCTTCTCTGTCCTCTGTCCAGATCTATACTGCATTTCTCAGGTCTGGCCTCAACTGTGACATTGAATCTCTGTGTGACCTTGTCAGTAAAGTTAGTTCTCCTCTCTGAGATGTAGTTTGAATGAAGTAAGAGAAGATGATCTCGGAACTCCCTTCTGGCTCTGACATTCTTTGGGCACCTAAAACAAGTTCTATATATCCTTTTCCGCTCTGATAAAATTACCTCCAACCCAGAACATTCATTATCTCCAACCATATCTGGTCCTCTCACTGTGGTTAAAGGACAGGTAAGCCTTCTGATAAGTTATATGACCTCGAACAAATCATTTAATCTTCTCAAGCTTTAGTTTTTTCATTTGTAAAACTGAAATAATACCTGCTCGAGTACGAAAGTAAGTACAAAAAAAGATAAGTGAGAAGTGCTTCCTAAACTGTAACTTGTATAGGTGCCATTATTATTCTTATTGTAATTATTAATACTGCTCCTATTGCTCATAAGTTGGTCCTTCTCTGAACCACCATCATAAATAAAGTGCCACCTTATAAATTACTGTTTGGGAAAACTATGTAGAAAAATGAAAGTGTACTCTAGACATGTGTATCAAAAGCTTCAAAAACACAACTTTTGGCACAATAATTTTACTTTTTTTTTTGAGAGAGAGAGAGAGAGAGTGTGTGTGTGTGCATGGGGTGGGGGGTGTGCAGAAGGAGAGGGGGAGAGAGAATCTTAAGCAGGATTAATGTTCAGCATGGAGCCAAACAAGGGGCTTACTCATGACTCAGAGATCATGACCTGAGCCAAAATCAAGAGTCAGACACTGAACCAACTGAGCCACCCAGGCGCCCCACAATAATTTTTACTTCTAAGAATGTATCAAAATATATGTCCTACACTTTGTATAAGGATATCCAGCAAAGCACTGTTTATAATAGCCCATATTAAAACCAATCCAATGCCCATGAGTATACATTATTTTATAGTCATCACTGAGATACTCTGTAGCCAATAAAAATGGTGTTTTGGAAAAGTATTTAATGACTTAGAACATGCTCATACCACACAATAAGGAGCAAAAACAGAGAAAGATGCAGATTTGCATTTCAGTACGATTTCAGGTATTAAGGTAAAATATATTGTCTAAACAGATCTCAAAGAAAAAAAGATATATTGAAGTATTTACAGTGTTTGTAAACAATGGGAGCACAGATAAATTATGTTTTCTATTTGTCTCTATATTATTTTGGTGAAATGTATTATTTTGGTGAAACTGCAGCACATCCTCCCCTCCCAAGTTTCATATCACCACCAAACACATATCTAGTATGTCCTGTGTGTCTGTGCCCACCGTTGGACATAATGGAGATAAGGAGGTGTAGAGCATGGCCATAAGATTTGAGCTTATAGTCTAGAGGGAGAAAATGTTTCTTATACAGAGAAATGCAGTAATAATGAGTCTTTAGAATAGTATAAGTGAATTTCCATTTGAAATTAAGAGAGGAATTTTCTCTGAAGATATAACAAATAAACTGTTTATTAAACCCTGCAAAAACTGTTACTGAGGTAATAAGCAGTTCACAGAAATATTTTAATCTGATTCAAGTCTTCATAGACTGTACCTTCTTTTTTTTTTAAGATTTTATTATTATTTATTTGACAGGCAGAGATCACAAGTAGGCAGAGAGGCAGGCAGAGAGAGAGAGGGGGAAGCAGGCTCCCCGCCGAGCAGAGAGCCTGATGTGGGGCTTGATCCCAGGACCCTGGGATCATGACCTGAGCGGAAGGCAGAGGCTTTAACCCACTGAGCCACCCAGGCACCCCTAGACTGTACCTTTTAATCAGGAAATATGGAGTATTTTAGTTTAATCTAATGGTCTTGTCAAATTATGTCCCAGCCCATATTTGCCTAAATAATAGATAAAATTTAATTCCTCAGCAATCCATTGTTAAGAAGTGAGATACCCAAGAAAGAATCTGAAGAGTCTTCAAATAGCATGAGGCCACCAAAATCATATGTGGGCACCTGGATTCATCTAGTTACTCTCACTGTGTCCCCTAAACTCTGGGGTACAACTCCACATAGGCTGGAGCTAACATGAGGAGAAAAAGAACACTTTCTATCCAGCCCAGAATCCTCTACCTAAGGGAGAAAACAAATGAAACATAGTTGGAGGCTGTGATGCTGGACCTATAGTGGAAATTCAAATAAAATTCTCTACAGAGCTGTCCTAGCTTCCACCTTCCACAGCATCATCTTCTATTTGTGATTAGGTTAGAGTTAGAACATCCATTTAGATGATCACATCTAATTTAAAGCATGATGGGTCATGAACTTCAGTTGCTTCCAGTGGCCAAATAGCGCATGGAGACAAGTGGACTGGATAGATAGAAGACACTGATGTGGTGCCACAATAAGATGGAGAATATGTGTCTTACCTAATGGCACACTATTTAATGTAAACAGCACCATGCTAGCACAATACCTTTACATCTGTCAGCTAGATTGGCCTCCTTCTCCTGCAGCCAGTGTATACCCTGCATAGAAGAGCCTATGGAGAAGAAAGTCCACCAGCCCATTATTCATGGTTCTAGGTAAGGGTCATTAGTTGTTTTTTTTTTTTTAAGGTTTTATTTATTTATTAGACACACAGAGAGAGATCACAAGTAAGCAGAGAGGAGGCAGAGAGAGAGGGGAAGTGGGCTCCCCGCTGAGCAGAGAGCCCGATGGCAGGGCTCGATCCCAGGACCTTGAGATCATGACCTGAGCTGAAGGCAGAGGATTAACCCACTGAGCCATCCAGGCGCCCCAAGGGTCACCAATTCCAGTTTTGGTTCCTGGGAGTGGTTCCTCCTCAATAAGGAATAGAAAAGAATAATATATAGAATATATATATAGAATAAGGAATAGAAGAGAAGCTGAGAGATAACCCCACATGACCAGAGAGTCAGGCAGAGCGAAAGCCTTAACCAGAGGAATATAAATGAGAGAAATCACACCAAACCATCAAAGAACTGAATAGGAGTTACTGGTCTCCTTTTGGTGTCCCCAGATCATGAGACAAATTGCTCTGTGCCACTGGCTCTGACTGGAGACAACTGTGCCCCTAGGAGCCATTGGGCAGTATCTAGAGACATTATTGATGATCACAACCTTGGACAGGGATGGGGTGGCACGTGACTGGCATCTAGTGGGTAGAGCCAGGGATGTTGCTAAACATCATAGAGCCCACAGGACATTCTCCCACAACAACAAAAAATGTCAACAGTGTGGAATATAAAGTGAGGGGTCTCTTTAAAGTGAGTGGTTAGGAAACAGATCTGCAGAGATTACATTTGGGGTGAAATCTGACTGATCCAGAGGATCCAGAAAGATCTAGGGGCAGAGTGGCCCAAGCAAAGGGAACAATAGGAGCAAAGACGCTGAGGTGGGAACAAGCTTGGTATCGTTGAGGACAGAAATCTGACTAACCCTGCTTCCCCTTGCCTTGTTTGCCATGGAATTTGCTGCACATAAAAATGAACTGCAACACAAATTTTAAATTCTTAATAGCACCTTTAGCAATCATGTTATAAATGGGGAAACTGAGACTCAGAGAGTCAAAGTAAGGTAAGGTCACATAACAAATCAGTGGCAAAAAACTTAGATCTGACTGCCATTTATGAATCCTTCTTGGATATGGTGGTTTAACCATCACTGATGTTGTTTTCTATCCTTTATCTACATAACATTTCTCTAAATAAAATTTGCTCTGTAAATACTTTATGTATGATATTTAAAACATGTTATCTTATAAAAGTGCACTGCATTATCTAATCAAAATCACGATACTCTAAGGGAGTTCTGACTACCCCTGTTTTACAGATAGTGACTTGGAGATTCAGAGAGGTGAGCATCTAGCCCAAGAGGACAGAGCTCATTAGTGGAAATAAGAAGTAACCCAAATCTGACTGGCTTTGAGTTCCTCTCCTGTGCAATGTGACCTCTAGGTTAGATACCTTCCCAAAATCACTTGAGTGGTGGGCCAGCTGAAGTCTTCTGGAACTGTGGATGGACCAAAGAGGACTCACGGCTGACCATCAGGAGCCCTCTGGGTTTGATTCCATGTAGAAAGAAACTATTTTCCAAAGGCGAGGTAGTCAGCGCCTCCTGGGGTGTGATCCCTCCCCCCCACACCCCAGGTTTACTGAGGTATAACTGACTAGTGAAACTGTATATAATAGGGTATGTGACATGATTTAATATGTGTATACACTGTGAAATGATTTCCACAACCAAGTTAATTAACACATCCATTACCTCCTAGTACCGTGTGTGTGTGTGTGTGTGTGTGTGTGTGTGTGTGTGTGTGTGGTGGGAACACCTAAGATTTACTCTAGAAATACACTCTTGCTAACTATGGTCACCATGATGTACACTGGATCCCCAGAACATACTCATCTTATATCTGAAAGTTTATATCCTGTAAATAACATCTCATTTTCCCCACCACCCAGCCCCGGGCAACTACCATTCTATCCTTTGGTTCTGAGCTCAAATTTTTAGATTTAGACATGTAAGTGAGATCATACAGTATTTCTCTTTCTGAATCTGGCTTATTTTACTTAGCATACTGTCCCCCAGTTTTATCCATGTTGTTGCAAATGGCAGGATTTCCTTCTTTTTAATGACTGAATAATATTCCATTCTTTATGCATTCATCTATTGACACTTAGGTTGTTTCCATACCTTGGCTATTGTGAATAATACAGAAATGATCATGGGAATGCAATACCTCTTCATGAAACCGATTTTATCTCCTTTGGATATTTAACCAGAAGTGAAACTGCTGGACCATAGACCATAATTCTATTTCTAATTTCTTGCATTTTTTCATACTATTTTCCATAATGGTTATGCCAATCTGCCTCCTGATCAGCAAGGTACAAGGGTTCCCTTTTCTCCAGATCCTCACCAACACTTGTTATCTCTTGTCTTTTTGATAATAGTCAACCTAACCAGTAATAGGTGATATCTTATTGTGGTTTTGATTTGGAATTTACTGATAATTAGTGATGTTGAACATCTTCTCATGTACTTGTTAGCCATCTCTATGTCTTCTTTTAGAAAAATGTCTGTTCAGGTCCTTTACCCACTTTTTAATTGAGTTGTTTATGTTTTGCTATTGAATTGTATTTGTTTATTATTTATTTTATATGTTAACCCCTTATCAGATGTAGTTTATAAATATTTTCTCCTATTCTGTAGGTTGCCTTTTATTTGTTGATTAGTTCTTTCACTATACAGAAGCTTTTTGACTTAATGTAGCCCCATCAGTTTATTTTTGCTTTTGTTGCCTGTGCTTTTGGTGTCATATCCAAAAAATCATTGCTAAGACTGATGTTAAAGAGCTTTTCTCCTATGTTTTCTTCTAGGAGTTTTATTTATTATATTTATTTTACTTATTATTTCAGGTATTATATTTAAGTCTTTAATTCATTTCAAGTTAATTCTCATGTATGGTATAAGATAAGCATCCAGGGGCACCTGGGTGACTCAGTGGGTTAAAGCCTCTGCCTTCGGCTCAGGTCATGATCCCAGGGTCCTGGGATTGAGCCCCGTGTCGGGCTCTCTGCTCAACAGGAAGCCTGCTTCCCCCTTCCTCTCTCTCTGCGGGCCTCTCTGCCTACTTGTGATCTCTGTCTGTCAAATAAATAAATAAAATCTTTAAAAAAAAAAAAGATAAGCATCCAATTTCAACAAGATGGTTCAACATGTATAAGCCAATAAATGTGATACATCACATTAATAGAATGAGGGATAAAAATCATACAATCATCTCAATTGATGCAGAAAAAGCATTTGTCAAAATTCAATATCCCATCATGATAAAAACTCTCAACAAATTAAGCGTAGAAGAAATGTACCTCAACATAATAAAGGCTATATATATGACAGGTTCACAACGAACATCATTTTATTCTTCCTTTTTAAGATTTTATTTGTTTATTTGAGACAGAAAAAAGAGAGACAGTGAAGACAATTAGGAGGAGCGGCAGGCAGAGGGAGAGGGCGAAGCAGACTCCCTACTGAGCAGGGAGCCTGAAGCAGGGCTCTATCCCAGGACTGTGGGAACATGTGATCATGATCATGATCAATGTGAGATCATGACCAGAGCAGAAGGCATACACTTAGCCGACTGAGCCACCCAGGCACCCTGCTAACCTTATTTTCAACAGCGAAAAGCTAAAAGCTTTTCCTCTAAGATCAGGAACAAGACAAGGGTGCTCACTCTTACCAATTTTATTCAACAAAGTACTAGCAGTCCTAGCCCGATCAATTAGACAAGAAAAAGAAGTAAATGGCATAACATTTGGGAAGGAAGTTAAATTGTCTCTGTTCACAGGTGACATGATCTTACATATAAAAAACCCAGTCCACTAAAAATTTGTTAGAACTAACAAACAAATTAGGTAAAGTTACAGGACACAAAATCAACATATAAAAATCAGTTGTATTTCTAGACAGTAAAAACAAACTAACTGAAAGAGAAATTAGGAAAAGAAAATCCCACTATGATTGCATCAAAAATAGTAAGATACTTAGGAATTAATTGAACCGAAGTTCATAAAAGATATGTACATTGAATACTCTGTGTAAGACTTTGATGAAATAAATGGAGGAAGACACAAATAAATGGAAAGGTCCTGTGTTTATGGATTAGAAGAATGAATACTGTGAAAATGTCCATACTACCCAAGTGATCTACAAATTCAGTATAATCCCTATCAAAATTCCCATGGCATTTTTTCACAGAAATAGAAAAAAAAATCCTAAAATTCATATGGAACCAGAAAGACCTCAAAAGCCAAAGCAATCTTGAGAAAGAAAAACAAAGGTGTAGTCATCACACTTCCTGATTTCAACTATATTAAAAAGCTATAGTAATCCACACAGCGTGGCACTGGCTCAAAAACCCATGGACCAGTGGAACAGAATAGAGAGCCCAGAAATAAACCCTCACGTATACAGTAAACTAATATTTGACAAGGGTACCAAGAACAGTCACTGGCAAAAGTACGGTCTCTAATAAATGATTGGGGGAACTGGAGTGTGATCTGAAGTGTCAGGGAGAGACCGTGTTGCAAACTCACCATACCCATCTACTCAGTCATGCTCTGAATTGCTCAGCTTGAACCAGGGTCAGATATTCTAGAACAAAAAAGCGGGCTTTAAATTTATATCTCCTGAGAGGCTTAACACAGAGGTTTTTCATTCTAATGCTAAGGAACAAGATAGATGGGTCCACCTCTGCCAGCAAACAGGGTTTGATGAGCTGGGGAAGGAAAGAGAGAGTATGGAGTTGCCAAGGCTGGCATGGACATCAGGGCACCCCAAAGTGATACCACTTCACCTTGCTGCCCCAGAGCCAGCACAGGAAGGGCTCTGTCACTACTGGCTGAACTAAGTGGAACTGTACTACATTTACTCACAATAAGGATAATTACACTTGGGAGAGTTCCTGAGACAGGCCTGGCTTGTGCCTGTTGTCTTGGCATAATTGTTCATAATTATTCATAATTCATAGCCAACGCTCACACTGTCTGAGGTAGGATAACACATTATAGGCTCAGGAGCCCCAGGCTCCCTGGGCCATAGCAGCAGGGCAGCCCCAGGCAATGTTGAGGGTGGTATGTGGCTGAGTCTCAGCCTCTCTCCACCTACACACTGCATAAGGGGCAGTGAGTCAGCCGAAACAACAGACCAGCAACCAGCCAGATGGAAGCAAGGTTCTATTCAATTGTCACCATCAGGTCCCAGGTCCCTAATATGGCCGTAGAGGACATCCATTGCCTTCAACTGTCATTCATTCCCACACCTTCTAGGAAGGCTCCTGGACTGTGCTTAGGAAACCGCACTTTCAGTACTATTAAGCCACGGGGACTCAGGCATGAACATGTGACCCAGGCTGGTCAAATTTTAATCCTTGGTCACAGGGTTTGGTTCAAGGATGGGCATGTGACCCAAGCCTGGCCAATTACAGTTCGACGCTGGATTGCCCACATTTGAAAAAAATTTTTCTGCTACGGGGTGCCAGACAACCTCAAAAAGCAGAATCTGGTTGGACTGCTGAGAAATTAAGTGAAAGCCTGGTGTCACTGGGAACAGTATTTCTACTGCGAGAGGAAATCCCATATAAGAATGGAATCAACACAGGGGAAAGGCAGAACAGGAGACAAGGAGATGAATCCCAAGAACAGTGTTTTAACTCCTGCATCCAGGGGGCCCAAAGCTAGTATTGCCCTAAGTTTTTTAGTTAGGGCTGATAAACCAATAATTTCCTCCCCCCCCTTAATCAAATATATGTTGGATTTCTATCTCCTGGCAAAAAAGAAAGACAATCCTGGCTAATATCAAGACATTACTAAAAAAAAAAAATCACCTTTTTGAGTTAAGAAACTTGAGAACAGGTACCAAGCAGGCAGTGTCACAGAACCCAGCCCTGAGACACGATCGTCAAAGTTCATCCTGAGCTGGTCAGCGGGCTCTACGGCATTCCTGACAAGAGCTGCCCAGGCTGCTTGAACTCTTCCTGTGATATCAAACTTGCTCCCAGAAGCACCCTCATCTGTCGCTGGCAGACCCAGATGCTCCAACGGAGCTGCTGTGCCCCTCTTCCCCCAACTCCTGGCAGCTCCAACAAACAGCTTCTGAGTCAGTTCGTCTGAAGGCCTCTGAAGGTCTCACGGAATGCACTCCCACCCTCTAATTATAATCATTACCACAATAGCCAGGATAGATTCAGCATTTACCATTGGCCAGGCAATGTGCTACATTCTTGCCACAAGCTTTATATCATTTAATCCTCACAACCACCCTAGGTGAGATGGGTACTATTAGTATCTCCATTTCACAGATGAGAAAATGGAGCTTTGAAGAATCAAATTCAGACTATATTCGCCACTACATGATACTGCTTTTATGGCCTGTGGCAAGGGCCTTATTTTGCACATAGGAACTTGGGCATTAACTCTGTACCATACTGCATTTGTACAGATAGCTACATAATAGCAATACAACGTTCATGAGAAAACACATTTATTTCTACTGGTTAAAGCCCCAAATTTGTGGTAATTTGTTACAGTGGCCATGGGATGCTAACACAACTGCTGAGCAGTTTTGGCTCCTAATTCCCTAAACCAAGGATGCAACTGTATCTTCCAATCTTAAGCCTGCAGCAGTCTAAAAAATCATACCCTCTACATGTATAACCATGCAGCTGCTAACATGCAGACCCATCTAAACACAGGGCCCATCTATGTCAGAGTGGGACTCTGGTTTCACAACAGCTATTACCAGACAAAGGTGTGGTTCAGTAAGGAAGTTTGGGAAATTGAGTTGAAAATATTTTTTTGAAGTTTCTCTATTACAGTACTTCTCAGAGCCTTTAACATGCTAACGGACTCTGTGAGTCTCCAAGTAGAATGTGGTCTTTACCAAGCTATTTGATTATAATCATTCCAACCCTTCTAAGGGCAAGTGTTGAAAAGATCACAGTTAGAAGGAAAATGTCCAGCCCAACCACCTCATGGCCCTCATTATAAAACTGAAGTCCACCATTGTTTTGCCAAAATCCCACTGCTTGCTGGTAGAGGCATGTTCAGAGTTATAACCCAGGCCTCCTAACACTCTTTTTTTTTTTAAATTTAAATTCAATTAGACAACATATAGTACATCATTAGTTTTTGATGTAGTGTTCAATGATTCATTAGTTGCGTTTAACACCCAGGGCTCCTCTCATCACATGCCCTCCTTAATGCCCATCCCCCAGTTACCCCATTCCCCCACCCACCTCCCTTTCTGAAATCCTCAGTTTGTTTCCCAGAGTCCAGAGTGTCTCATGGTTTTTCTCCCTCTCTGATGACTTCTCATTCAGTTTTCCCCCCTTCCCTTATGATCCTCTGCACTATTTCTTATATTCCGCATATAAATGAAACCATATGCTAATTGTCTTTCTCTGATTGACTTATTTCACTTAGCGTAATACCCTCTAGTTCCATCCATGTCGATGTGAATGGTAGGTCTTCATCCTTTCTGATGGCTGAGTAATATTCCATTGTATATATGGACCCCATCATCCTTATCCATTCATCTGTTGAAAGACATCTCAGCTCCTTCCATAGTTTGGCTATTGTGGACATTGCTGCTATGAACATTGGGGTGCAGGCACCCCTTCTTTTCACTACATCTATCTCTTTGGGGAAAATACCCAGTAGTACAATAGCTGGGATGTATTCCTGGGATGCAAGGGTGTTTCAACATTTGCAAATCAATCAACATGATAGATCACATTAATAAAAGAAAAGAACTATATGATCCTCTCAACTGATGCAGAAAAAGCATTTTACAAAATACAGCATCTTTTCTTGATTAAAACTCTTCCAAGTATAGATTAGAGGAAACATACCTTCCAACATTCTGTCCAGTATTCCTCTTGCAAAACAGCTGAATGTCTGAAAAGGAAGTACTGAATGTTATATTCAAAATAAAGGGAGGTGGGTTCTCCAAAGACAACTTTATTGAAAGGAACATTTTCTGCAGTGAGTGAACAGCTTCTAGAATGCAGCAATGAGATATGAGGCAAGGTGGATTTTTTCCTATCTGTTGTTATTGGCATTGACCCTGAAGGCCCTCAGCCCTCCCGTGAAGCTTAAGGGGCTTAGATCAAGGGCAGATTTTGAAATTGAATTTATTCAGATTAAGCAAAACCTCCAGTGAGAGGATTTACTCCCCACAAGCTGTTGCCAAGTTGGGGCTGTCCAGGCCAGGCCCATTTTCCTGAGCCACAGTCAACTCATTACTGGCAGCGTCCTGCCGGCCACTTTCCTTGGACATTAGACATTCAGTTTCCTCACCCTCCTGCATCCTTCTCGGTTTCTCTGATATTTTTAAGCAGGATTTTGGCAGGCTGCAGATTTTCTTACAATTGTACAAGGAGATGATCCCAGGGAACACAGCCAGAGATCCAGAGTTCTAGAACAATACTCCTTCCTTATCAGTTAACCACTGACAAATCACAGTGAGATCATTCCTGGTGAGGACATTTTGCCACAATAACACTCTAGGACACAGGAGAGCAGTCAGAAGCCCAGAAGCTGGTTGTTTGAGGGGTTTTCTTTTAATGTTTTATACCTCTGGTTTGCCAGTTGCTAATTTTCCTCCACAAATCTGAGAAATTGTCACTGATTTTAAGACATGGATGTGGCTGGGATAATAGTTGCAAATCTATCCCTCGATGTGGGGGTTCTATTTCTGGGTCACAACATGATCCCCCATCTGTGTACTCTGCCTTCAGGAATGAGTTTCTCTCAGTATTCGGGAGGCTTCATGTCTCAAGTTTTTCTCTTTTGGGTCTGTGTTGTAAAAATAGCTTCAATGCTTTTTTTTTTCCTTATAAAAATAACACACACGGGTGCCTGGGTGGCACAGTGGGTTAAAGCCTCTGCCTTCGGCTCAGGTCATGATCCCAGGGTCCTGGGATCGATCCCCGCATCAGGCTCTCTGTTCCACGGGGAGTCTGCTTCCTCCTCTCTCTCTCTCTGCCTGCCTCTCTGCCTGCTTGTGATCTGTCAAATAAATAAATAAAATCTTTTAAAAAAAAATAACACACACACACACACACACGTTTAGAAATACAACAGAAACAAAGAAGAAAATAAAAATCTCTTATAGTCTTACCACTAAGAGATGGAGATCATTAACATTTTAGGCTCCAAATCCTTTTGTTATCATTGTTGTTGTTACTGTTATAGTTGTTATGGGGAGGCTCCAAGTCCTTTGAGAGTCATTTTTAAATATCTTGACAGGATGTTGGTGAGTCCAGACGTTGAGGCTGGTTCCTCTAATCCCTGCAAGATGGAAGGCAAGCCTGTATAGTTCAATGCTGCACCAAGTACAAAGAAAACTGCTGACAGCTTATTGAGCTACTATTTCCAGAAAAATCTTTGTCAGGCTGGATGGGGTCTGAGAACCCCAATGAATGAGAGAGAAAACTGAGCACTGGAGAGTAACTGCCTTCCCCATAATACCCAACATCTCAGAGGGAGCAGAGGGACCAAGAAAAGCATCTCCTGGTTCTCATTTTAGTGGTTTCTCCCTTCATCATGCCAGTTGTCTCACTACAAACGAATTACAGTAATAAAATTCAATTTGAGTAAAAACATTTGGCTATGCCAACACTCAAAGCATGAGGAATTTTTAGGTACTAATTATTTGGTATTGTGAACTAAGAGTCACATAAATATAAATGTCCAAACTACGAACAGCCAGCTTTCTAGGCACAAAGACTTTTAGCTTAATTTTAACCAGTTTCAGTGGAAATTATTCTAAATGTGCCATATTAAAGACAGGCACATTTAATAACAATCTTCTCTTGACTCAAAGTTGTAATTATGAGCCTCAGTTTCAAGTCTATGCTGTAATACAGTGAGACCTTCTGGGACGGTAAATTGTAAAACCCTGAAGGGCTCTAGACTGCTAGGTTTTCATCATTTTATGTTGGCTTTATACGGATTTTTTTTGTCTCCCCCTTCACAATCAAGCTGTCAGCTATTACTTCTTGCTGTTCCCAATGTGTCCGAGACCCTCTCCTCATTTGTTTCCCATGTGCTATGCTGCTTTTAATCTAATGTGTGCCATGAAACAGACATCCATGTTTGTTAGAATTATTTGTAATGTAAGAGTAAGTAGGCTCTGAGTGAGTAGCGAGCGGCTCTCAGTCATAAAATTAGTGAGCAGACTTAGGGACATAACATTTTGCTTGCTCAGAAGACTTTTTACATTTTCTTTCCCTTTAGATTGGCAAATAAATAATGTCCAGATAGATGATACAGTACTCTAAAAACATAGATATAGGGGCACCTGGGTGGCTCAGTCGGTTAAGCGGCTGCCTTTGGCTCAGGTAGTGATACCAGGGTCCTGGGATGGAGTCCCATATCAGACTCCCTGCTCAGCAGGGAGCCTGCTTCTCCCTCTCCCTCTGCCTGCCGCTCTGCCTACTTGTGCTCTCTCTCTCTCTCTGTCAAATTAATAAATAAGGGGCACCTGGGTGGCTCCGTGGGTTAAGTCTCTGCCTTCGGCTCAGGTCATGGTCTCAGGGTCCTGGGATCAAGCCCCACATTGGGCTCTCTGCTCAGCAGGGAGCCTGCTTCCTCCTCTCTCTCTGCCTGCCTCTCTGCCTACTTGTGATCTCTCTCTGTCAAACAAATAAATAAAATCTTTTAAAAAAATTAATAAATAAAATCTTAAAAAAATAAAATAAAAACATAGATATAAACAGACGTGAGGAATTCAGATATCATTTGCTCATTTGCGTACATCAGTCTTTGCTTGGGAAGAGCCTAAATCCCTAAGCAAGAGTGTGGGTTCTGGGGTCTTAAGTTGTCTCTTTCATTCCTTTTAAATTTCTAAAATCACTTTCCAACAAAAAATTGGTCTTTTCTGAACTCAAGTGGAGGGCGAGTGGAAACATGGCCGTGGCTTTCCCTCATGAGAGGCTGGCAAAGAGAGACGACAGGTCTCCCCCCTTTCCCCCAGCAGCTGCAGTCCTCCCCTCAGAGGGACACAAGTTGCCAACATTGTCACTTCTTCACTTGTTACTCGTGTATTTGGGGGAAGATTAAAATTTCCCTTTTTCCAAACTTTACAATTCTTTTACATGATCAGTAAGACTGGTTTTCCTATGCGGGCACCATGTTTTCTTCCAGATTCTAAACTTGTAAGAATAGGCTCACCGAGAATAAACAAGTGCACGAGGTGAACCAGTAAACAGCTAACATCCAAGCTCACAGGAGGCTGAAATCATTTTTAAAGCTACCATTAAAAATGGGGCTGTGGGAGCGGCGTGGGCTGCAAAAGGCAAGCGATTTGCAAACTTATGCCAAGACGGGGCATTACTCAATGCAAACACCTGCTGGGGAGCGCTTATCAAATTATCCACAGCGTAACTCTGACCCTGCAAGTTGACTTTCCTCTCCCCCCAACTCCACCGTGGTTTGTATTTACCAGTAAACACCCACACACCCCACACTCTGGTAAACCAAACGGCCAAATTAAGCAACTCACACCGGAGTTAATGAGGGGTTGTAATAACACCAGCCCGGCAACACTGAGACGGGACACTAACAATCTACATAGAACTTCCACACACAGCATCTCACTGGTGGCTTGAAATCACAGCACGCCGAGGCACCACCAATGAGTTTTCCCCCCAAAATGTGCAACACTATAAAATAAAAAGTGAGGTTAAACTCTAATCCCAAGATTCCCTTCTATTTCATCCCACCGCTGCTCCCCCACCAACCACCTTTCTTTTCAGCTGTCAGTTTTTAAAGTGTATGTTTTAATTTTCCACGGTTGACCACATCCAAAGCTGTTTTA
Organism: Enhydra lutris kenyoni; assembly: GCF_002288905.1. Classification (NCBI taxonomy): domain Eukaryota; kingdom Metazoa; phylum Chordata; class Mammalia; order Carnivora; family Mustelidae; genus Enhydra; species Enhydra lutris. The sequence continues at coordinate 39,842,456 of NW_019154106.1, forward strand.
AGGGGCATGGGATTCTATTCTTCTCTAAAATCTATATGCAGCCGTGGATTACCACAGCTGGCTCTGGTAACATTTGCAAATTCTAACTTACTATCTAAGTAAGACTTAGATATCTAAGACTATTTCTAAGGCTATTGTGAGTGACATTAGGCCCGCTTCTGGCAAGAAATCCTCTAGTTGTAATGTATACCGTCTTAAATGGGTCTTTTTGTGATCATGGTCACTACCCTTAAACAAATGCGGGGCATATTTTCCCTGATGGGTGTCCCAAGGAGAGCTTGGGAAGAAATCATCATTATCAAGGCGGTTCACCCAGACACACAGACTTGCTTGTTACCGTATTTAAAGAAGTGGCCACAAAGAAATAGTCATTGGATTTACAATAGGGGAAACCTAGTATGCATTTCCAAGGAATCACATTTTGGGGAGAATTACAGAATAATTACACATATGCTTAGATCGCGAGCATTCAATGAAGCGGACAGTATTTTGAGGATTTAAGATGTTGGTGTTGTGGTCGTCTCTAAGAAACCGGGATAATTCAGACATTCAAATGCAAAACCGCACCATTTGGAGAGTGTAATGTGGTCTGTTCTGGTCACTGTTACAAATTCGGAAAGGATTCCCTGGCTGCAGACATTAGAGGCACTTAATACTTAAATCTGTTTCCAAATGTAAAGCATAGAACAAAAGTGCGGGGCATTAATGAAACGTATCCTAACACTGGTGTGCTGACACATTTCATTAAAGTGTCACTTTGGGAGAGTAAAAAATAATGACAAGAGCTTTGCTGTGTGCAACTTGATAAGTCCTCAGATGAAATATCATTAACTAATAACACATTGAACATCCATTTTAACACTATCAGGATTTTCAGATCGCGCTTGAATTAATTTCATGCCTAGGATGTTGACTATAACAAATTACTATAAATTAATCTCTTTTATGGGTCTAAATACTGATTGTTTATTCATGTTAGTTTTATTTTGACTACCAGGAAATCGAGAATTTTTGGAAGTTATTTCAATTTTCTCAAGAAAAACACTTTAAAATATCAAATATCTTGTTTACTTATGAGGCCATCCATTGGTTATTTCCTGAATATCCTGCATTTTAAAAAATAAACACTTTTCCCATTTTTGTTGGGTGACGGGCAAAATACTTGTCTGCTAAACTCTAAAAAGTTCTAAGTGTTCTTCTAAGCTCAAGATAGTTTTTCTTCTTTTGAAATCTTTTGATAAAAGATTTCAACAAATATAGACCAAAAGTCAGTATTTTATCATGTTGTCTAACAAAAAGTCTTCCAATTTAATGTTCCAGTTTAAAGCTAAGTAGTTTTCTATTTAGGAAACCTTTCCACATGTAAATATATGTAATTCATATTTTCAGTAAATTTTTGAAGCTTCCCCTTCAAAGACCTTGTGTTCCAAGTATCAAAATAACAAGCACTTTGCAATTTTGGCAACTATGTCAATACTCTTAACTGACAGATTTATCTTGGGTGTTTTCCCACATTTATAGATTTGTTTGATTTTGTGCAGAAGAGTCATTCTATAAAATGTAGCAAGGAAAGAAATTCCCAAGCTGGGCCTACGCAGCCAAGAATCAGGTTGCAAAATAACACAAAACAGAAGAGATGAAATAGAGAAATTAATCTAAAGCAAAACAAGAGAACTGCACAAGAAACTTAGTGCTGGCAATCTCACAATGTGAAAGGTTAATCACAAGATTTAAAATCTAATCTTGCTTTCAAAGGCAGTTCATGTAATTGCATACATTGTAAAGGGACATGAGAACAGTGGGAAAAGAAAAAAAATTTAAACAAGCAGGCTTGATATAAGCTGTAAATTTAATATGGAGAAAAGCAGAAAATTAGCAAGAGCAGGCACAAACCTCAGAAAAGGGTCAGCCAAGGAACTGGGACAGTAGAAATAGCCCCAACTAGACATGTCTAAAGAAAGGGGAACTTTAATTTTGGGTAAATATGTATTTGAATAGAATGCTCTCTAAAGATGTTTTAGATTTAACTGCATTCATTCGTGTTGTCTAACAAGTATTTCTAGGGGGCCTACCCTGTGCTGATACTATAGGAATGCAAAAATAAATTGGACACCAGAGGAAGAAAGTCATAGCTCCCTAGAACACAAAGCAGAAAGTACTAAGTGAGTTGAGAAGTGGGAGAAATCACTCCATAAAGAGGATGGCTTTTAAACTATGCTTAGAAGGATAGCAGGACTTGGTCATATGCAGATGGGAAAGTATGGACTTTGTGCAGAAGTCAGAAATGACTTCAGGCTGACAGGTAGCACAGTCTCCCTAGGCAGGAGCAGGGTGGGCTGGCAAGGGACATGTGGGAGGCATCAGAGGACCTGGAGGAGTTTGACTTCATTCTCTGGAAAGTGGGAAACCACTGGAGTTCTTGAGTCCCCGAAAGGGGAAGATGCTAATGTGTTGGAGAAGGTTCACTTGTACGGGGCAGCCAGGAAGAGGAAGGAGAAAATGGAATCTCAGTGGAATATATTTCAGGACAGCAAAAACAGAGAGGTTTGTGTTCTTGGGCTACAGAAGGTAGAAAGAATATTTAGGGGTCATGGGTTTCTTAATTTCAAGACTGCCATTTCTTGCTAATTGGAAAAGCAGTAAGAGGTGCCACTGAAGGATATGCAGTTTATCAGAGAACCGTGGAAGCTCCTGGCCAGTGCATACTCCTCAGACCGAATCTGCTGGTTTCCCTGGAGAGAGGGGCATGATCTGGGGTGCATGTCGAATGCCAGGGACTAAACAGATGATAACCACCCCCGAGGGTATATGGAATTCCTCATCAGAGCCGGGATTTGGATACATCTCAGGCCCAACCATGTTATACAACTGCCAGCCAGCTGTATATCTGCATGTGAGCTGTATGCAGAAGTGTGTGAAAAAGGAAGGAAGCCTCCTGAACATTGGGAAAGGGGAGCAGGAACGTGCCGTGTCAGCCAACATTTTTAAAGGTTTCAGTAACAACTATGTGGTGTGAGGGTTTGAGGTAATGTACTAGTGAGCCAAAAAAATTTTTTTTGGTTTTCATAGGGATATTTTTTAATGTCATATATTTTATACTTCTTTATACTTATACTTTTCAAAGTGGCCTTTTAAAATGGTATTATTTCATTTCCCCCAATAGCCCCATTAGTTTTGTTTTACAGAAAGAGTTACAGAAGCCCAGAGAGGTCGTGTGGCTTCCCCCTCAGACCTCACGACCACTTGGTAAAGGAGTGAGCAGCCAGAATACAGGTCTCTTGAATCTCCCTGCACTTCAACACCTGGCTTCCTCCTACCTGTAATCAACAGATGTCTATTGGGCATCTATTCCACAGAAGACATGTTCCTAAGTCTGAGGAAAGCCTCAAGTTTTCCTGAGAGTTTTCACAGAAAAATCCTAGCAGAGTTTTTGGTGCCAAATGAAAACCCGGCTCATCTTCCCTGCATTAGAGCCCCCTGGTGGCACGTAAAATGACTCACGACGGAGGATGTCCTGGGAAGTGTTGAGATCCAGACATCTCAAGAAGCCCTTAGGCTATGACCGCATGGAAAGATGAAATCACAAAAACATAGAAAATAAGTTTTAGAAGGGCTTATCTAATCTAGTGCTCTCTCTTGGCAGAGTAAGCAGCTGATGTCCAGAGAGACTGAGCAATGTGTTCATGGCAGCACAGTGTCCTAAGCTAGTGCTTCTCTCCAGGAAGAAAGGCACAGCTCAGCATCTTCCTTATTTACTTATTCTTCTTGTGGGTTAACATTCATGCTGCAGAGACAATGCTCTCCTTAGGAAGTAGGACACAAAAGGGTAAGTTCCTGGTATTTGCCCAAATAACTATATAGTTGGGACACCTCTTGGCTCCTCCTTTTAATAGTTACATGATCCGTGTGACTTCAACCTCCTCATCCCCCTCTCAGCTTCAGTTTCCTCATTTGTAAAGTGGGAGTAGAGATAGCTCCCACCAGACAGTCTTGTTTTAAGGATTAAATGAAATAATGCAAGGGACACACTTAGCACCAGCCTGGCATATAGTAAACCTTTGATATATGGTTATTATTATTATTACCCTTGATTACATTAAAATGAACTATAATTTATATATATATATAAATAAACAAATATTAACAATAGCTATCAATAGAATGCTTACTGTAGATTCGAGGTTTAATTTATAAACAACAATAGCTACTTCGTTTGAATGCCTAGGTATTTTGCAAATATTAAGTAATTAACTCACAAGAAACCTATAGGTAGGTATTTACAGATGAAGCCTTTGAAGTTGAAATAGGTACCATAACTTGTTGACAGCCTTATTTCAAATAACTGGCAAAGCCTAGTTCTTCAAGTTAAATCCAGCATTCTTTTCACTGTGTGACTAACAACTGTGTCATTAAGTCTTTATGTCTTTTGGGATTGTTGTATAGAGCAATCCTGAATTTCACATGTGAAAAATTGAACATAACATCACCTGATGGGCACTTTATTCAGTCTGTAACTTTATATCCCTTCTAAGACTCATTTTTTTGGAAATACAATAGGAAAAATAAGATCCTCCCAAAATAAAATTATTGGAAGTTTTCAAGATTCTTTAGAGAATTAAATCAAAGAAATGTGGTGGATATTTGTTTTTATAATAAATATGTTGGCCCAGAATTTCTGTTTATATCCCGGAGCTACTTGAACTGATCTTGACAGAAGGCATTTAAGAGAATGTCTGCTGTGTCCATGTTCACAATATCAGGAGCCTATGGTACCTACAGCAGAATATGACCTTCTTGTGTCCATGTAATTAATTATTAAGAACACTCTCTTTTACTCTCAAAAGGGTAAAGGTTGTACAATAAATTATACAGCCATCCTACCAATAAATCATGGGGGCAAAGATAATTTCTCAACTTCTTTGAAATTAAAAAAATGGAAGGATACTATTGGACTAACCCTCTTATCATAAACTACCATGAAAACTGCACAAAATAGATGAAACAAGTACTTTCATAATTGGACAACAGTCAGCTCAGGACTATGAGATAAGCACTACGATTGTCCCAGATTTCTTCACACAGGCATTTTCTAAACCTCAGTGCAGATACTGAGAATCAAGCGGAGCACAGCAGTCTCACTGAACAGAGGAGACAGAGGTCAGATTTCAGAGAGGCTGAGACAACCAGAATTTGTGAAGGGAAAGTACTGGTGAGAAGAAAGCTACACAGTAGAAGATCCCTATAAATCTGTATGAGGTCCCACGAGTCTTTGACTAAACATGAACCTGCACGTGCATAGAGCAAGACACAGCCCAGTCCAAGAACAACTGCGGGAGAGCTAGAAGCTGAACAGACCCAGCACAGGGCTGAGAGCATTTGAGTTCTCCAGAATGGTGAGATCTGGCAGAATACACAGGACATTAAATAGAAATTCCAGAAAGATCACAGCCTAAAAGTAGGGTTAAATTAACCTAAGGGTAAAGGTTTTTCTAGTCTTACCCTAGTAAAGCCTTATTTTTAAAAAAATCCTTTACAGAATAAATCTGATCATCCACAAAAATAATTACCTGAAAGAATGAAATTCAACATGCTTTAAAGAAAGACCACAAGCTACAGACTCTCAAAGGTTTAGCACCCACAATGTCCAGAATATAATTTTAAAATGACTAGCCTATGAAGAGTCAGGAAAATACATTCTGTAACCATACCCTTAAAAAAATAAGTCATTAGAACAGACCGAAAAATAGGAGAGAAGATGGAAGAAGTGAAAAAAGACTTTAAAACGTCTGCTATAAACAGGTTCAATAATTTAAAGGAAAACATGGACACAACGAGGAGGCAGATAGAAACTATTAAAATGAAGTAAAGGGAAACTCTAGATTTTAAAAAGACAATTTCTGAAATGAAAAAATTCACTGGATAGATTTAATAGATTAGGTACTGCAGAAGAAAATATTGGTGAATTTAGCATGGCATCATAAATTATCCAAAATACAGCAATAGAAAAAAGCCTTAGAAACTTAACAGTGCCTCAGTAAACCATGGAACAGCATTAAGTGGTAATTGGGCTTCCAGAAGGAGAGGAGATGGAGTGGTGGCAAAGGATAAAATTTGATGAATTGTGGCTGAAAATTTTCCAGGTTTAATAAAAATATATTAATCTGCAGATCCACAAAGTACAATGAATTCCAAAAATAACAACAAAAAAAACCCCACACAAGGTACATCTTCATCAAATTGCTGAAAAACAGTTATAAAAAGACTATCTTAAGAGAAGTCAGAGAGGGAAAAAGAAGACAATACATACAGAGGAATGAAGAGAAGGATAATCATTGATTTCACAATATAAACAATGCAAACCAAAAGATAATGGAAAGACATTTTTCTAAATGTTGAAAGAAAAAAAAGATGTTAAATTTGTATTATTAACATCACTTATAAAAGCATCAAAAATATGAAAACCCAGAGATAAGTTTAACAAAATATAGTTCAGATCAGTACAGTCGAAATTAAAAACCCACTACTAGTGAAAATTAAAGAAGCCCCAAATGTTCATGGGTTGATTAGACTCAATATTACCAAAATGTCCATTTTCCATAGATTGAGCTGTATATTCAAAGCAATTCAAATGAAAATCCAAGCAGGTTATTTAAAAATAAATTGAAAACTGATTCAAAAATGTGGAAATGCAAAATAACTAGATTAAGACAATTTTTTAAAAGAAGAGTCAATTTAGAGGGCTTTTAATACCTGATTTTAAGACTCATAAAAATTACAGCAATCAAGACCATGTGCTAGTATAGCAAGGACAGACATAAAGATAAACAGAGGAGAAGAAAGAGAGAGTTCATTTGATTTTCAAAAATGGTATCAATAATATAATTCAATGGGAAAGAAAAGGAATTCACTTCAACTAATGGTTAATGGTGCTGGAACCACTGGATATCCCTATGAAAGAAAATGAACTTAACCGGTACCTCTCACCTATACCAAAGTAAACTTAAAATGGATCATAAGTCTAAATGCAAAAGTTGAAACTATAAAATGTCTAGAATAAACATAGAAAAAAACTTCATCCTCTTGTGGTAGGCAAAGATTTCTTAAACACAATACAAAAGCACTAGCAATAAGAGAAAAATATTGAGAAATTGGATTTCACCAAAATTTAAAAGTCTGATTTTGAAGAAATACTAACAAAAAAGAAACATCAATCTTCATGCGAGGAAAAAAAATCCATGTTACATATATCCGACAAAGGACTTGTGTCCAGAATAAATACAAAGAACACTTACAACTCAATAAGAAGACAACCTACTTTAAAAACAGGCAAATGATTTGTACAGCAAGCACTTCACAAAACAATACACACACACACACACACACACACACACACACAGCCAACCAATAAACATATGAAAAGTTGGTCAACATCATTTAGTAACAAGGTAAATGCAAATTAAAACCACAATCAGATCCAAGTCCTGCTGATGATGTAGAGCAAGTGAAATTCTCATACATTGTAAGTGGTACAACCACTTTGGAAAATAGTTTGGCAGTATATTTTAAAGTTGAACACACACTCTACATATAACACAACAAATTCACTCTTAGATGTTTCCTCAAGAGAAATGAAAACATATCTAGAAAAACAATAACAACAACAATAACAACTTACCTCTGAATGTCCATGGCAGCTTCATTCATAATATCACCAAAATGGGAATAACCCAAATGTTGTCAAAACCCAAATAATGTTATCATCAGGTGAATGGATAAACCAATTACTGTATATTCATATTGTGGAACACTGTTCAACCAGGAAAAGGAGCACAAATCTCAAAAACATTATGCTGAGCAAAAGTACTCAGCCACATTCAGCATGATCTCATTATATGGCATTCTGCAACAGGCAAATTGATCAGAAATCAGATCATTTCTGTTACTGAAATTAGATCAGTGGTTGTTTGGAGGGGGCTGGAGTGAGATGAGGAATTGACATGGATACTTATGAGGGAATCTCTGGAGGTGATAAAAATGTTCTAAGCCTTGATTGGTGGCGTTACCAAAACTCAATGAATAGCACATTTTAAATGAGTGTATTTTATTGTATCTTAATTATAATACAATAAGTTTTTTTAATTTTTTAAAGATATTTTTAAAATTTTGTTTATTTATTTGACAGATCACAAGTAGGCAGAAAGGCAGGCAGAGAGAGAGAGAGGAGGAAGCAGGCTCCCGGCCGAGCAGGGAGCCCAATGTGGAGCTCGATCCCAGGACCCTGGGATCACGACCCAAGCCGAAGGCAGAGGCTTTAACCCACTGAGCCACCCAGGTGCCCCAAGTTTTGTTTTTTTTTTTTATAAGAGGGAAAGGGGAGGGAAAGGGGGAAAGATTTGGAACATTATTCAGCTATTAGAGAATAAGGTAGGTAAATATTTCGGAATATAAAGATATAATATTAAGTGAAAAATATAAATTGTCAGATAGTACCGTTGATCACTGAGCATTGATTGTTTATCATTAAACATACTGTTTATCTATTCATGCACCCATGGGCACTTGGGTTGCTTCCAACCTTTGGCTATTGCAAATATGCCACTATGAATGCTATTATACAAATATCTGCCTAAATTTCTGTTTTCTATTCTTTAGGGCATATACCTACAGGTAGAATTGCTGGATCATGTGGATCATATAATTCTATGTGTAATTTTCCTCCCTCATCTGTAAAATGGGTATGATAATCCCTGTACTGTCCACACCCATAGGGTTATTGGAACCAAATATAAAGCCCCATTATAAGTTGTTAAACATCAAATTCATGTAAGAGATTATGAGAAAGTATTTAGGAGGAAGAGTACAATCCTAAAAATAAAATACATATACACAGTTTTAGCAAAAGTGAAGAATAACTAAAATTAACATTTATTGAGTGCTTACACGTGCGAAGCATGTACTAAGCATTTTATAGGTCTTAGCAAACTTAAGCCTCATAATGATCTTTTGAAGCAGGCATTCCTATCATCATTTAACACCTGAGAAAACTGAGGTAGAGAAAAGCTACAATAACTTGCCCAAAGTCATAAAGCTGATAAGTAAGAGAGCAAGAAATAACTTCAAGTAGCAACATTTCCCCCCGCTTGTCAGAGTTCTTTCAACATCCAGTAGGTTTTATCATAATTTACAATGACAAATTATAAAAGAATAAATGCATTTATCTCAGTTCAAAACCATATAAGGAGTCTAGGAAATACAGAGAGAAATAAATCCGTTATTTTAAATGCTACTCAAGTTTCCCCATACATGGCTTTGACTCAGATTCTGGAAAGAAAGAAGAGTCCAGATGTTTTAAGCACCAACTTTCTCGAGCTAAAAAAAAAAGGCTTTGGAATAGATTTTGGCCTTCTTGTTACCTGAGGAGACTGGGTCAGGGGATGGGTGGGTGGAGCATGGAGGGTGGGGATAAGTCTGCCACTGACATCTGCACAAAAGAAAAAGAAAGCAAAGGAAAGCCTACACCCAGAGGCATGTTCAGGCCAACAGGAGACACACCATATTTCTGATGAGGTCTTCGCGCCTTCCTTGTCTTCAAGTGAAAACTGGAGCCATGAAATCCCCGTTTTGTTAACACGAAGATATGGTAATGCCAACCATTCATGACCATAAGCATGGAAAATTGATGAAATTACAGTCTGTTCAGGGCAGTAATATGGGGATGAGAGAAAAAATCCTTGCCTGTGTTAGAATCCTGGTGGCAGCTTTTTAAAAACAGGTGAACATTTTCTTCCTCTTCTGCTGGAAAACATCCCTTTGTGCAATATGCCAAGTGGATGCTTATGGAAAAAGGTCAAAGGAAAAAAGAAAATGACACAAATAATTGAGATATTTTTATGGGCATGTAAGTCCATGAGCATTTCATTAGTATCATTGAAGCAATTTTCTGCTCTCAAAGAAGTAGCCAAATTGAAATTCTAGCCTACTATTTACTTAATGAGCAAAAGAATGTGATTATGTTGCCATAACATTAAGATTCGAGATGGTCATATGACAGGTGTGAGGAAAGTCAGGGTTAAGGAATCTAAGTAAAATTAACCTGGCCTTTTCCCATGAATGCTTTCCAACAGAATACGTCAAAAACCCATCACTTCTTCGTGAACTAATGACAGCCACAATGCAATGTTCAGAGCAATGCATTTCTAGCATATGCTATATTGAAGTTTCAAGCAATTGAAAAATATTGCTGCATGTGATCGCAGAGCACTCAGTGTCCATCTCAAGTACTATTTCCCAAGGTTCCAGGCTACATAATTGTGTCAGCTAGTTACAGCTGTTTAACAAGTCAACCCAAAAGTTTGTGGCTTCAACAACTACTTGAAGTTCTCATGAGTTATGTTGGTGTGCATGAGATGTGGCTGATCTCAGGCTCACTCATAGTGTTCATTGTGGGTTGACTGGTCTACGATGGCTTTGGCTGGTCTGGTATGACTGTGCCCTGCCCTCATGTGGTGGGGTGTCCTCCAGCAGGCTAGTCCAGGTTTTTGCTTAAGACAATGGCAAAGTTCTGAGAAAAAGAATAAAAGCAATCAAGGCCTCTTGACATCTAGCCTCAGAGCTGACACAAGGTCTCTTCACTACCCTCTGTTGGCCCCAAATAAGATATAATTAGCCCAGATTCACAGGGTAGAGAAAGAGAGTCCATCTCTGGATGCGAGAAAGTACAAAATATTGTTGCCCAGGAGAAGAAGAGAAGCCACTGTAACATTCTACTTGGAGGGGCTCTTGAGTGGCTCAGTGGTTAAGTGACCAACTGCTGATTTCAGGTCAGGTCACGATTTCAGGGTCCTGAGATCAAGCCCTGCCTTGGGCTCCATGCTGGACATGAACTGTGCCTGAGATTCTCTCTCTTCTTTCCCGCTGCTTCTCTGCCCCCATGCACATGCACGCTGTCTGTCCCTCTCTCCAAAAAAAAAAAAAAAAAAAAAAAAAAAAATCTATTTGGGAAAGGATTGCCCCAAATTTACAAATAGATTAGAATCCCAAAGAACACTGGTACTCTATTGTTTGACTCTCCGGATACATATTCCTAAGATAACAAACGTTGCTGTTAGGTTTTCAGGTAAATCAATGAGTCTATTATTACATATGGTTGAAGAAACAACTATGTATTTGTCAGTGTAACCTAAAAAAAAATAATAATAATGCGGCTGCTAGTAAAATAACAAAGAGGAAATTAGCAGGGAATCAGAAATTGCTTTTTATTTCTTAAAGGTGCCTTAGGAGAGCAAGTTTTGTTAGAAGAAGGTGATTACAGTTATTTTGAACCACTGACGTAGTAAGTGACCTGTGAGAAAATTGGGAGCGCCTTGTCTCCAAGTCTTTCTTCACCATCTACCACCATCACTATTCCCTACCCACCAGATATAAGTAGTTTGAGTCTGAAACCCCCACCCCACTCCAATCCCATTCTTGTACTTACTACTGGGAAATGCAGGCAACTGAAATGATATTCAGGCTTGCAAGCCTTGAGTCCAATGAGGAGTTTCTGTAATGATTCTGAAAAGAATTTCTGTTCACTTTTCAGTGATTAGAACTTAATGTCATTTATTCTTTTTCTTAAAATTTACTTATATTTCAAACATAGGGAAAAATACAGAGAATCCTGTAACAAACACTCCTGTATCTACTGTTCAAGCTCTATTTAATCCGAAAACGGTCATGTTTGTTTTACAATTCTTTTGAAGAAATAAAGCATTACTGATACAGTTTTCTTTTTCTTTTTTTTTTTTTAAAGATTTTTATTTATTTATTTGACAGAGAGAAATCACAAGTAGGCAGAGAGGCAGGCAGAGAGAGAGGAGGAAGCAGGCTCCCCGCTGAGCAGAAAGCCCGATGTGGGGCTCGAACCCAGGACCTGGGATCATGACCTGAGCTGAAGGCAGCGGCTTAACCCACTGAGCCACCCAGGCGCCCCACCGATACAGTTTTCTCAGTATTTCCCTCCCTGATCTCAGTTCTCCCTCTCTCATCTCTCCCTCCCTTCTTCCTCAAAGTAACCACTAACCTGAATTTTTCATCAGTTATCAGTCCCATGAATATTTTATACTTCTCCCTGTGTATGTATTCATAAACACTATATAGCTTTGTCTCGCTAGTTCTAAACTTTATATAAATTGCTTTTATATGTTGGACCTATATATCTGTATCTTGCTTTTTTCACTCAACATTTTAATTTTTTAAAAATGTTTTAATTTATTTAAGTAATCTCTTAGTGGGTGTAGAGATTACACCCAACATGGGGCTTGAACTTATGATCAAGAGTCACATGCTCTTCCAACTGAACCAGCCAGGTACCCCTCACTCAACATTTTTACTTATTCATTCATTCATTCATTCATAGAGCTGGAGGAAAAGGGGGAGGAGGGGCAAAGAGAGAGGAAGAGAGAAAACGTTTTTAAAGATTTTGTTTACTTATTTGAGAGAGAGAGAGAGAGCCCATACGAGAGAGAGCAGCAGGATGAGGAGCAGAGGGAAAATTAGATGATGTGGGGCTTGATCCCAAGGACCCTGGAATCATGACCTGAGCCAAAGGCAGGTGCTTAACTGACTGAGCCACCCAGGCACCCTGAAGTGAGAGAATCTTAAGCTGGCTCCACACCCAGCACAGAGCCTGACACTGGGCTCAATCTCCCGACCCTGAGATCATGACCTGAGCAGAAATCAAGAGTCGGACACTTAACTGACTGAGCTACCTAGGTGACCCTCAACATTTTAAAAAGATTTTTCCATATTGTTGAACAGCACTCGTTTACTAATTTTCAGTGTTGAAGAGTTTTCAATTGTATGGCTATGTCAGATGTACTTTTCCATTCCCCCACTGAAGGACATTAAGTTGCTTGTCATTTTCTCTACTATAAACAATATTGTAATTAATCTTCTTGTGCATATTTTTGCATAATATGTACACTGGCATATATGCCTAGAAGTGGAATTTCTACATTTTAGTGCATGAGCATCTTCAACTCTCATAAGAATTACCAAATTATTCCTACCAGCTGCGTTTGGGAGTACATGCTAATTCACCTCTAGAACTGTAGAATTGTCAGCTTTTCACATTTTGCAACTTGTTGAGTATGGTAGCGTATCTCAGCATTTTAGTTTTCCTCATTACTATGGAGATGGAATTTTTCTGTTTATTGAGCTCTTCATTGGTGAATTACTTGTTCATATTTCTTGTCCATTTATTATTGTATTGTTTTTTCCTGTGGCTTGTGTATTTTTTCAACGTGAATATAATTACCCATTTGTCATATAAATAGTAAAGCTTTTTTCCTCTCTCACATTTAGCCTTCAACCAAGTTTATGGTGTTTTGGTTTTATAGAACATTAAAGTTTGTATTCAAATGCCCCAAAGTTTTCCCTAATTTTTATCAAATGCCATTTTCCTGCCCATGCCTTAGATCCTTACTACTCAAAGTGTGGTCCACAGACCAGCAGCCTCAATATCATCTGAGAATCATGGCTTGAGAACCACTGTTGCAGATTCTCTCCCCTCTGACCTTCTCCAGGACTGTAAAGGATATGCCTTCAGTTATTCCCTTTTTCTTGCATCATCTGAATCTTCCTCTCTATTATATCTTTCCTGCTCCAGTATACGCGTCTCAAACTGTCCTTGATCCAAATTCTTCTCCAGCTGCTGCTTCATTTTTTGGGTCCCCTTTTCAGCAAAGCTTTCACACCAGCTGTCCAGATGCATGGCCCTTCCTTGATCAGATCCTGAGCACTCTCCAGCTACTTCTATCTGTCTCCTGCTTCCATCACTCCCCTGAAACTGACCTTATCCAAGTCAGCACCCAGATCTTGGCTGCGGAATTCAAAGGTCATTTGTCAGTCATCATCTTATAAGACCTTTGAGCAGCACTGGACCCCACCAACCCCACTCTCCTTAAAACATATTTCTCTCTTCGCTTCTGTGAATCTAGACTCCTGATTTTCCTCCTACTTCACTGGCTGTTCTTTCTCTGCCTCCTTTTCTGGTTCATCTTTCTCTAACTCCCCACATATAAGAATTAGACAAGGTTTGGTCCTTGTCCTTTTAGATGTACACTCTTTCAAGGCTGCTTCAGCCGTTCCCATGGCTTAAAATCAGAGGCACACCCACGGCAAGGCAGTGGGTGCCCTCAACCCTCATACAATCAGTAAGAGAGTGCATGGTCTATAGAGATTTTCAAAATAATATGCCAATTATACCTGGGTCTGATTTTTAGTGTCACCAATTCTAGACAGCATCAGTCATAAAATACTCCTTTTAGAGGGAGAGATTTTATTGATTTATGTTCTAAACAATGGTTTAATTAATCTTGAGTTTTAATAAAGATCTGAAGCTTCAAATTACCATAGTTGTATTACTTTTCTTTAATAAGTTTGTATTCTACATGGAATTTGGAAAAACCCATTTATACAGTGAGCCCTTCCCTTCTCCCACAGACTCAGCTGTGGGCATTCATTTCAAGAGAGGTTCCTAATACTTTGAAATTACTCAATCTTGTGTCACATACAGTTCATGTCTCTTCCCCCTGGAATACCGATATTCCTGTGATTTGGCAGTAGATTCAAAATAAGCAATGACAGTACAGTGACTATAAAAAATGACAAAATCAAACTTGAGTTATTTCATCGGTCATTCTCTGTGAACATTCAGAGTATCTGCCTTTAACATTTAAAATAGTGAAACTGAATGTGAACTACAAAGTGTAATACTTTTGTTGGTAAGTGTAAAATATAATTCATAAATATTTTACTAAATTTGGAGAATATCTTTAAAATGAAAATGAAAATGAATTCTTACAATTTTACTTGTTAATTTTTTATTTTAAAACTAAAGAATAAATCAAGAAAATCTGAGTATTTCCAATTATTACAGGATTATTGGGAAAAATATTTTGTCATATAAAGGAGGGAGTGTTACAAAAAAAAAAAAAGATCCACTCTGGGGTGCCCAGGTGGCTCAGTCGGTTAAGCATCTGCCTTCGGCTCAGGTCCTGATCCGAGGCTCCTGGGATGGAGCCCCACATCAGGCTCTCTGCTCAGTGCGGAACCTGCTTCTCCCTCTGCCCCTCCACCTCTCTTGTTCTCTCTCATGTGCACGTGTGCGCTAAAATAAATTAAGTCTTAAAATTCATAAATAAATGTTAAATATTTGGGGGAAAAAAGACCCACTCTGGGTATCAAGCACATTATGTGTGCTTCCACTTGAAATGCTAATCTATGTGCATTTCCAATTTTCTCTTTCTCTCCTAGATCTCTCTTAACAGCTCCAAATTAATGTATCCAAGTGACTGCCCAAGTGATTCTATCTGGATACCCTACAGACATCTCAGAATTAGTCAACTAAATGGACCTGTTGATTTTACCCCATCTCACCACCCCAGCCTGTACCTCCTTCCAGGTTTCTGAGTGAATGACCCAACAATGACCCACCCAGTTATTCTAGCCAAATTCCAGGAGACATTGTTGATTCTTCCATTTCCCCCATTTCCATACCCAAGTAATCCCCATGGAATTTCCACTAGTATCATCAGAGTTCAAAGGGTCTATAAATCCTCCTCAACTTATGTCCTGATAAACCCACTGAAGGTTGAAAATGCATCTAATATACTTAAGCTACTGAACAAAAGAGCTTAGTCTTGCCTACCTTAAACATGCTCAGAACACTTACAGAAGGCCATAGTTGGGCCAAACCATCTCATGCAGAGCCTATTTTATAATAAAGCACTGAATATTTCATGTAATTTATTGAATATTGTACTGAAAGTGAAAGAGTGGTTGTGAGTGTATTGGTTTTCCAACCATTTGATTGCAGGGATGACCAGAGCTGTGGCTCACTGCCACTGCTCAGCGTCATGGGAGAGGATCTTACTGTATATCGCTAGCCCAGGAAAAGATCAAAATTTACACTTCAAAGTACAGCTTCTGTGGAACACATTATCGTTTTCACACCACAGTAGAGTTGGAAAATTGTAAACTGAACCACCATAAATTGGGGACCATCTGTAGGCCCCGTGCTCTCAGTCCCTCAGCTTTAGAACCTACCTGTCCAATGCATGCCTCCCACAAAGGCCCTAGACCTGGCGATGCCAATGCCTCTCAAACCTTCCAGTGATCTCCCATTGCTGAGTGTCATGACCATGGCCTGCAAACATTTTCTGTCCAATATCGTGTCAGAACACTTTTATCCTCACTCACTCTGTCACCTCAGAGGTCTTGCCTCGGATTCCCAGACACCCACCAACTCAGAGCCCTTGACCTGCTCTCTCCTGGTCCTGGAAAAGCCCAGGAGGTTTTTACCCTGTTCTTATAAGGGCCCATTCATTGTCATCCTCCACTTGGAGTTTAAATGCCATTTCTTTAGAGTGGCTTTCTTTGATCTTACTTATATCCATTATCAACTTAATACTATTTATTTGGAGCCAAAACATGGAAAGAGCCCAGATGGCCATCGATATAGGAATGGATAAAGAAGATGTGGTATACGCCCACACACACACAATGGAATATTACCCAGCCATCAAAAGAATGAAATCTTACTATTTGCAATGACATGGATGGAACTAGAGGGTCTTATGCTGAGCAAACTAAGTCAGAGAAAGACAGATATCATATGAGTTCACTTATCTGTGGAATTTAAGAAGCAAAACAGATGAACATAGGAGAAGGGAGGGAAAAATAAACTGCGATAAAATAAGAGAGAGAGAGACACCGTAAGAGACTCTGAACTCTAGGAAACAAATGGAGGATAGCTGGGGGGTGGTGGGTGGGAGATGGAGTAACTGGGTGATGGGTATTAAGGAGGGCATGTGATGTACTGAGCATTGGGTGTCATATACAACTGATGAATCACTAAATTCTACCCCTGAAATTAATAATACACTATATGTTAATTAAAATGAATTTAAATTTTAGAAGATCCTGTTTATTTGGCTCCTGGTGAATGGTTTCTCTCCGCCATGATAACATAAGCTCCAAGAGGGCAGGTCTGCTTGCTCCCCACTCTCTCCCCAGTGACTAGTGCAGTGTGGATACACGTGGGGCACATGGTAAACCCTTGTTGAGAATGAATGAATGAGCCCTCCCCTCCTTCTTTCATCTATATGATTGCTGTGAAGGTGCTAAGCTCTTGGGTGCCACTCTACACTGGCCCAGGACAGGACATCCTCCTCCCACTGAAACACTGAGTCTCTGCCTCAGGATTTTGAGATGAAAGAGTCATTCCAGCCCTTTTAAATAAAGCCTAGGTCCTCTCAATGACTTTGTTTTTTGTTGTTATTTATATAGCCAGAAAAACAGAGAAAACAAATTGGCAGAGAGATAAATAAAGCAGATGGACAAAGACCAGGAAATGCAAGAGACAGAGTGTCCTGACAGCATTCTTGTGCCTGGTCCTAGTTCCTCTGAGGCTGCTGCAGCCCCCTCCTTGGTAGCCACTAGATAGAGCAGAGTCCACATACCAAAGACCCCTTTTGCTTAAGTTTGTTCAGACTGAGCTGCTCTCACCTGGAACCTTACAAGTGCCATAAAAGCATGCTTTTTTCATCAAGAAGTCACAAGATAAATGACAGCTATAAGTTGCTGTGCTCATCAGTGAACAGGCTAAGAACTAAGGGTAAGTAAGTGGGCATAAGTCGATGTTGCTATGAAAAAAAGACACTGACCAACTGAACTGGCATTTACCAGCCAAAAAAGACAGCAAGAAAATGAAATAAAAGATCAAAGGACTCACTGGGAAGAGTGGAGTGTGATGGGCAGGAGGAGAAGGTGTCCTCAGGGACAAGGGAGTAGCCAACAGGGAGGGTGGGGTTACAATACATGCGCTTTGATAGACGTGGTGTAACCATGATGAAATTAGACATCCTAGAAGGCATTCCCACATCAGATGTTCCCCGCAGTCTCTACTGCATGCAGAGTACTGGTGTGGCCTACACTTCCGGTTTGGGTAGGAGCGGTGGTCCAAAATCCAGGCCAAGCTCTGCTTTCTAACTCTGAGTTTGTAGAAGCTGTAACTGCCCAAAACAAGTGTGTGTGTGTGGCGGTGGGGTGAGGGGGGTGGGCAGCGTCTCTGTTTAAAGTTCACACAAGGAAGAGTAGGGGTCCTGAGACCCAAATCTTCTTGAGAATGATCAAGGACAGGTCATATCTTCAGGGTACTTTTACACTAAATCCATATATTGTTATATTACAAAACTCTTCCTTAAAAAGGAAGAGAGGGATATCCTCAACTTATATCCTGAGCTAAATCTTGAACTATGTCAGGCAGGCAGGCAGGCAGGCAAGAGGGCCAGGCATTTTGAGGAAGCAGACACTACATATAAAAGCATAACACGTGATGATTTGTGTCAGAAAAACTAGAGAAGTGGATGAAGAGAAAAAATGGGTGGGAATGGTGCTAGAAAGGAAAGAAGCTGTCAGGAAGGGCCTTGTGTTCTATGCTAAGCAGTCTGGTCTTTATCATCTAGTCCACAGAACTACTGGGGGGACTTAAGCCAGAGAGTGACCTGGATGGGGATGGTGGGTGAATTGGAGAAGGCCAGGCCTAGAAGCAGGGATACTAGGCTGGTATAACAGGCCGGGTCAGGGCAGCTGGGGGTCTAACGAAAGCAGGGGCAAAGGCAGCTGAAGGAGGAAACAGGCTGAGTGACATTTAAGGAGTGTAAAGGAGGTAATCTGGAGACCATGAGTCCCAGTTTGCCTAAGACAGTTTTAATTTACATCTTTTGTCCTGGCCTAATTATTAACAGTACCCCCTTGGATTCACAAAACTGTCCTGATTTGGGGCACCTGAGTGGCTCAGTGGCTAAGTCTCTGCATTCAGCTCAGGTCATGATCTCAGGGTCCTGGGATTGAGCCCCACATCTGGCTCTCTGCTCAGCAGGGAGCCTGCTCCCTCATCCCCCGCCTGCCTCTCTGCCTATTTGTGATCTCTGTCAAATAAATAAATAAAATTAAAAAAAAAAAACAACTGTCTTGATTTGAGGGATAAATTACATGCTTTCCCTACATATAGGACACAAAGGAGAGAGAAGAGTCTAGGATGCCCTTTGGGATCTGGCTTAGACAGCCCTGACCTTCATGATTCTAGTTACTAGTGTAGAGAATAGAAAAGGAGCAGGTTTGGGCCAGAAAATAATAAGATGATTACGTACTGCTTTAAAGTACTAGTAAGACACTTAAATGAAATTACCAAGTAAATAGCTCAAAATGTACTAAAATATAGTATATAGAATGCTGTAACTCAAAAGATGGTAAGAGATTCTGAAACCATCTGTCATTGTTACATGATTCTTTCCCCGAAAATTTTCCTCCAATCCTTAAATGTACCAAGTTCTACATCAGAAACTCAAAATCACTGACAGAAAGTTGAGGATACACCCACAATACATGAAAAGAGCAAAACCAATGGATTTCACTGATGGATACTGACAAAGGAATTTGGTTTCTCCTACTAAATCTTTTCCCAGTGGAAAACTTCCTGCCTTGGATAGGAATGTTTTATAGAAATGTCAGCATGCCCAGGTTCCCAGAGAAGGGATTTAAATTATATACCGTAAGTCAATAAAGAAACTTTTCATGTAGTCATTTTAGGGCAGAACATTCCAAAACATAAAGGACAAATGTTCACAGACTGCAATTAAAAAGTACTTTCTGGGGGCGCCTGGGTGGCTCAGTGGATTAAAGCTTCTGCCTTTGGCTCAGGTCATGATCCCAGGGCCCTGGGATCAAGCCCTGCATCAGGCTCTCTGCTCAGCAGGGAGCCTGCTTCCTCCTCTCTCTGCCTGCCTTTCTGCCTACTTATGATCTCTCTGTCAAATAAATAAATAAAATCTTTTTTAAAAAAAAAAAAAGCACTTTCTGCATTCTGGATTAAAATCAAATGAGAAGACTAACATATGATAAACTGAGAACTAGTTTTTTTCATGACCTCCACCATGCACTCTATGGCTTCCTAAAATTTAGCACAGTTCCTTAAGCAATCCTGACTCCCCCAAACACACACACACACACACACACACACACACCACTGATATGCGGGATGAACTTCAGCAAAGAAACAATTTGTCACAGCACCAGCTAAAACAGAAGTGTTGGCAAGACTCATTAGACTTACTAGGCTCTAGCGCCCATCAGAACAGCGATGACTGTGCCTTTTTGTTATAGCATGGGCTAGGAAGCCGTAATCAGGCAGAATCTGAAGGCCTTGCAAGCCAACAGCACTCACTCATGCCTGGGCCTTTGGAGACGGCCCTGCTCAGGCCCACCAACCTCGTCTCCTTCTGACATGACCACTCTGCCCATCTAGCCCTCTTGCCAGCCTCATCAGGCTGCATTTACACCTGTACAATCCTAACATTACACACCAGTACCATCATGATTGATTAAGGAGACCTACCAAAGAATAGTTTTGCTCAATGAAATGTTTTTTAATTGCATTAAAACTTGGTAATTTCATTCAAGTGGTGTAATTTCAAGAAGGAGGGCATAGAGTCCTAGATGTGCCCACTTCTCTCCTGCCTCTAATTGGTTGAGGTTCAGAGAAGAAAGAAATCAGGGGAGGAAGATGAGAAGAGGGACTAAAAGATGATCTGGTCAAGCCCCTTGGTTTACAAATGTGCTACTAGCAAGAACAAGCGGCATGAACAGGTTTCGGAATAAACAACTCACTCTTAGTAAGCATACAACTCAACTGACAGGGCAGACTTGCATAGGTAAACTACAGAGGGCCCAACAAGCCAAGAGGGTTCGTGGGCTTTATATTTAACAAAGAGAATGGAAAGCAGTGTTTTATTGAAATTAGTGAAGTTACAGTTGTTTGAGAGTGCTTCTGTAGAGGCCATTCCATCAACATCATTCTACCATCTTCTTTGACCTTGACCTTCAAAACTAATTTTTCCATGGGGCAATGTCCACACATAGGCCAGATCATTTAAGAAAGAGAAATTAAGGTCTCACATAATGTTTCCTCCCAAATTCCTGGGGATTACAGATACTGAATCAAAAGTTGGGCCCAGAGGTTGCTGGCCTCTTAGAGTCAGGAATGGTTAGTTTCATGTGTCAACTTAGCTAGGCTATCATACTCAGTTATTTAATCAAACACTAATCTAGGTGTTGCTGTGAAGGTGTTTTGAAGAAGTATTTAACACCTAAAATTGACTAACCTTAACGAGAGGACATTATACCTGACAATATGTGTGGGTATCATTCAATCGGTTGAAGGTCCTAAGAGAAAAAAAATGGGGTTTTCTGAAAAAGGAATTCTGCCTCACAATTGCAGATAGACATCATCTGAATGTCTGACACTGCCTCTTTTTTCTGTGCTTACTGCACGGACTTGCAGGATAATAAGCATCCTGCAGGAAAAAAAAAAATATTACAAACGAGGTTGACAGGTGTGCCCACAACCAATTTAAGCTTTCCCAGGCAGTCAGGCTAAGAAAGCATGTATCTGTTGGGGTCAAAGGGACATCTTCAGCAGGTGACCCTTTCATTTTCCACTAATTCAATTTGTGTAGAAATAAGCATAGCTCATTGACTAAATCTGCCTTTCTCTTGAAGAGGAACTTGATACAGCTTGAAATTGCTAACTTAATTCACATCTCCTGTTACAATCAGGAAGCTATATTTTTACTTGATTAAAATGAGAAATCTGAGATCTGGAAAGAACCATAGAATACATCAGGTTGAGCCTCTCCATCAATAGTGAGGGTCTAGAAGGGCACAGGGAAACACTCACAGGAGACATGGCAGGGAATGAGCAGTGGGATCAGAAACTACAGAGTGAGAGCAATCCAAGGTGCCCTAGTAGACTGTCCACGCTGTGTGGGGTACGGCAAAGACGGATGTTGGGGGTGACAGGGTGGATGTTCCATCTGCAGCAAGAATGGCCCTCTGGTGACCACTTGCACCCTCTCATGGGAAGTCCTCAGCCCTCTCTCCAACCTCTGCTTAAATACTTACAGTGATGGGGATTTTGACATTTGTTAGGTAGACCCAAACAAAAGCTTGTTTTTTCCTGGTACAATTGAATCTATTTCCTCGAAATTTCATACCCATTCCCTCAGCGGTTCTCACTTTGGCTGACATTTAGGCTTACCTATAGAACTTCTAAAAAATTCAGGCTACACACCAGGCCAGTCAAATGAGAATTTCTGAGGGTCGAACCCAGGCTTACAGATATTGCTTAAAGCCCCTCAGGTGGTCCCACCTGGAAGCCGAGTTTGAAAACCCCTGCATTCAGCCCGGTTCCTGTGTGTGCTTACTAGGGCTGCCATAACCAAATGCTGCAGACTAGGTGGCTTAACCAACAGAAATTAATTTTCTCACAAGTACAGAGGCTAGAAGTCCAAGATCAAGGTGTCAGCCTCGCTCCTCCGCATGCTGACGGATCTCTTCTCACTGTGTTCTCACATGGCCTTTCCTCTGTATGTATCCCTGATATCTGTCTGTCTCTCTCTTCCAATCAGGCCCCCTTATGATCTCATTTAAACTTAGTCACCTCCATAACAGCCCAGTCTCCAAACACAGTTATGTAGGAGGCTAGGGCTTCACGTATGACTTTAGGGGGGTGGAGGACACAATTTTGTCCATACAGTTCAGCTCACCCACCAGAACAGGTTAAGTGAGAGCACCTTACACAGTGCCATGGCACCCAGGGGTGCATGAAATGTCCGGTGTGGAGGTGGCCAGTGGATTCTGGGGCCGTCAGGGGCACTAGGCGGTTATCCAGGCATCCCTGAAAGTAGCACCACTGAGCAGGGCCAGATGCCATGACCAGCAATCTAATGAACCCCAAAACCAGCCAACAAAATGAGCCATGCCGGGCCCTCACTTTTCTGCCAGATGGATGAGCCAAGATTCTCCTGCAGGCAGACAGCTGCAGAGCACCCACCAAGCTACTGGAGGAGTTGGGAAGCCCAAGGAGCACAGAGCACAGGACAAAGAGATGGGCTAGAGGCCACAGAGGTGCAGTTCCAGGTGGTGGCTTCTACCCTCTCCTTTCACATATATCAGATGACATACTGTGACAGACGAGCTGGTGGCAGGCAAGCAGATTCTGCAAATTAGAGCCTCATTGTTATTTTGAAATACTAGCAATTTAGATGCCTAGAACAGTAACTGGCTCTTAGCAAGCCTCAATAAATAACTACTGAGTGAACAAATAGATAAATGGAAATATTCGATTGGATTTTAAATCCATTAGAAATATTACAAGAGATTTCAACAAAGACCTTAAAAGTCCTTAAGTTTAATTTTTTTTATTTTTATTTTTTTAAAGATTTTATTTATTTATTTGACAGACAGAGATCACAAGTAGGCAGAGAGGCAGGCAGAGAGAGGAGGAAGCAGGCTCTCTGTGGAGCAGAGAGTCCGATGTGGGGCTTGATCCCAAGACCCTGAGATCATGACCTGAGCCAAAGGCAGAGGCTTTAACCCACTGAGCCACCCAGGTGCCCAAGTTTCTTTTTTTTTTTTTTTTTAAGATTTTTAATTTATTTAACAGAGAGAGAGAGATCACATGTAGGCAGAGAGGCAGGCAGAGAGAGACAGGGAAACAGGCTCCCCACTGAGCAGAGAACCCGATGCGGGGCTTGATCCCAGGACCCTGAGATCATGACCTAAGCTGAAGGCAGAGGCTGAACCCACTGAGCCACCCAGGTGCCCCTTTAAGTTTCATTTTAACTCTTAAATTTTTTTGAATTGTTGGAAAAATATTTCTAATTTTGTCTCCTGTGTGGAAAAAAGTTTTATTGTCATGATTTTTAAAAATTTAAAGAGCTTATCATTAAACAGTCCTAGTCAGAATTGTGTATAGCAATTTCAAGTTTAAAACCTGATTTTAAGAGTCACCTGAGTGGCTCAGTTGGTTAGGCACCTGCCTTCAGCTCAGGTCATGATCTCAGGGTCCTGAGACTGAGCCCAGCATAAGGCTTCCTCCTCCTCCCCCTGCTCATGTTCACTCTCTCTCTCAAATAAATAAATAAATAATCTTAAAAAAAACCCTGATATTAAAAAATGTCATGTTCACTGAGGTAATGCAGCTCACTGTTTCCAAGCAGTCTTCCAAAGCAAATTCTTCATCACATTTTAAAAAGATTTTATTGAAGAGGTACTTTTTAAACATATTTGATATATCTTCCTTAATACTTTGTATTTTATTTTTCTTATCATATTTACATGATATATAAAGAAAACAACAGTGAAGATTTTCACCAAACCTCATATAGACATCTGTAAATCCCCTCTAGTTTACTCACTACATCTTACAAATATTCTTTTTCATGTGTTATAACTTGAAAAAGTAAGGAGCCACTGCCTTCTACTTCTACCAGTAAATTATACTACTATCGAAATTATTAATCTTAACACCTGGTAGTCACCTGATTTCTCTTTTCCTTCAAGTTCTAAATCAAATCCTCCAGACAGTCCAGTTGTGGCTACTTTCCAAAATTGTCCCTTCTCTGTCCACTTCTCTCTGTCTCCAATGCTTCTAGTTGGACTAAGCCACCATCCTCTCTTACCTGGATTATTACAAAAAAAATTTTTTTAAGGTTTATTTATGTATTTGAGAGAGGGAGAGCCGAGGGGAAAGGCAAAGGAAGAGGGAGAAAGAAACTCAAGCAGACTCTGTGCTGAGCACAGAGCCCAACACAGAGCTCGATCTCATGACTCTTAGATCACGACCTGAGCTTAAAACCAAGAATCAGACATTTAATGGACTATGCCACCCAGGCATCCCTGGATTATTGCAAAAGACTCTTAACTGAGCTTTCATTTTCTGTTTTTCTTGCCTTTCTCCAATTCCTTCTCCACATAGCAGTTAGGGTGTTCTTTTCATATCTTAATTAGATCAGGTAGACCAGGCTCCTTCCTAAGGCCTAAAAGCCCTAATAATCTGGCCTTGGCCTTCCCCTTTAACCTCATCCCTAGCGCCCTCCCACTCTTGCATGATATGCTCCAGTCACACTAGCCTTCTTTCTGATACATGGGGAGAGAATATTCTGGGCTAAAATGTCAAAGCCAAGGGGAGATCCTAAGCAAGCCATTAAAAAGTAAAGAGTCTAGAGTTTCAGGAGCATCTGAGTTGGAGCTGTAACTCTTGGAGTCTTGTAGGAAGCTACAAGATAGATGAGATCACCAAGGAAGTGCATTTAGAAAGAGAGAGTACTGAAAACTGAGCCATGGCCACAGCAATCAGACAACAAAAAGAAAGAAAAGGCATCCAAATCAGTAAGGAAAAAGTAAGACCCTCACATTTTACAGATGACATGATACTATATATAGAAAATCCAAAAGGCTCCCTAAAAAACTGCTAGAACTGATAAATGAATTCAGTAAAGTTGCAGGATACAATATCATCATAGAGAAGTCTGTTGCACTTCTACATACCAATAGTGAAGCAGCAGAAAGAGAAATTAAGAATACCATCCCATTTAAAATTACACCAAAAATAAGATACTTAAGAGTAAACCTAACCAAAAAGGTGAAAGAACTGTACTCTGAAAACTACAAAACACCAATTAAAAGAAATGGAAGATGACACAAAGACATGGAAAGGCATTTATGCTCATAGATTGGAAGAACAAATATTGTTTAAATGTCTATGCTACACAAAGTGATCTATACATTTAATGCAATCCTTATCAAAATACCAAGAGTGTTTTTCACAGAACTAAAACAATCCTGAAATTTGTATGGAATCACAGCAATCTTGAAAAAGAAAAGCAAAGTTGGAGGCATCACAATTTCAGACTTCAAGTTATATTACAAAGCTGTAGTAATGAAAACAGTATGGTACTGGCACAGAAATAGACACATAGATCAACAGAATGAAGAGAAAATCCAGAAGTGAACCCAAAATTTTATGGTCAATTAATCTTCAACAAAGCAGGAAAGAATTTCCAATGGGAGAAAGAGAGTCTCTTCAACAAAAGGTGTTGGGGAAAACTGGACAGCCACATGCAAAAGAATGGAACTGGACCACTTTCTTACATCACACACAAAAACAAAATCAAGATGGATTAAAGATCTAAATGTGAGACCTAAAACCCTAAAAATCCTAGAACAGAGCCCAGGCAGGAACTTCTTTGGCATTAGACGTAGCAGATTTTTTCTAGATAAGGCCTAAGAGGCAAGGGAAACAAAAGCAAAAATAAGCTTTTGGTAATACATCAAAATAAAAAGCTTCTGCACAGTGAAAGAAATAATCAACAAAACTAAAAGGCAACCCATAGAATGGGAGAAGATATCTGAAATGACATATCCAATAAAGGCCTAGTTTCCAAAATATATAAACAATTTATAAAATTCAATGTCTGAAATAAAAGAATCCAATTTAAAAATGGGCAGAAGACAAAAACAGACATTTCTCCGAAAAAGACATACAGATAACCAACAGAGATGATGTTCACTACCACTTACCGTAAGGGAAATGCCAATCAAAACTAAAACGACCTATCACCTCACACCCGTCAGAATGGCTAAAACCAGTACACAAGAAACAGCAAATGTTGGTGAGGATGTGGAGACAAAGGAACCCTCTTGCACTATTGGTGGGAATGAAAACTTACGTAGCCGCTGTGGAAAATAGTATGGAGGGTCCTCAAACTACCCTATGATCCAGCAATTGCACTAACTGGTATTTACCCAAAGAATAAAAAAACACCAATTCAAAGAGATACAAGCATCCCTATGTTTATAGCAGCATTATTTATAATAGCCAAATTATAGAAGGAGCCCAAGTGTCCACTGATTGATGACTAGATAAAGAAGAGGTGGTGTGTCTGTGTGTGTGTGTGTGTGTGTGGTGGAGTATTATTCAGCTGTAAAAGAAAAAAAAAGAAATCTTGCCATTTGCAATGACATGGATAGAGCTAAAGAGCATAATATGAAGCAAAATAACAGAGAATTCCACTCAGATGTGGAATTTCAGAAACAAAACGAACAAGTGGGGGCACCTGGGTGGCTCAGTGGGTTAAAGCCTCTGCATTTGGCTCAGGTCATGATCTCAGGGTTCTGGGATTGAGGCCTGCATTGGGCTCTCTGCTCAGCGGGGAGCCTGCTTCCTCCTCTTTCTCTGCCTGCTGCTCTGCCTACTTGTGATCTCTCTCTCTCTCTCTCTCTCTGTCAAATAAATAAATAAATAATCTTAAAAACAAACAAACAAGTGAAGGGAACAAAAGAGAGAAAGAGAGAGTGAGACAAAGCTAGAAACAGACTGTTAACTACAGAGAACACACTGGTGCTTACTAGAGCGGGTGAGGGGGATGGGTGAAATAGGCCATAGGGATTAAGGAGGGCACTTGTGATGAGCACTGGGTGATGGATGGAAGTGCTGAGTCACTATATTGTACACCTGAAACTTATGTAAGACTGCATGTTAACTACACTGGAATTAAAACAAATCTTTATTAAAAAAAAAAAGAAAAAAACCAGCACTGGGTCATGGTGTTCTTTCAACGTTTAAAGGTCAAGGAGAGGGAAAGGAACCTGCACAGAGAGTGAGAAGTAGCAGCCAGTGGCCTAGGGGAAAGCCCAGGAGATTTGGGGGGCCTTGGAGCTCTCTGAGAAGCTTGTCAGAAACATACATTTTCAGAAATCACCATTGAATTTTTCAGTACAAAGATGGACACCCAAAGTGTGTGTGTGTGTGTGTGTGTTAAACAAGCACTCCTAGTCTTGTTATTAACAGAGAAGTCTGGGAAACACTGCCCTAGAGCTTGGCACAATCAGAAAAACCACTTTCTCCAGGGCCTTTTTCAAGCATATACTTTCCAGGGACTTCACCCCCAAATACATGGAACCTGAATCCCTAAGGGACTTAGAATTTGGAAGTTTTTAATTTCTTCCCAGAACTTGCTCTAAAACAACCCAAACAGTTTTGCTCTTGAACCAATGAATCAGTAGTTCTCTCTTCATTTACGAAGACTGATAGACCATTTCTACCATCTCTTACACTGGAGATGCATTCAGTAGAACCATGCGGAATTTATGTTGGCACATGCATGGTATGTTCAGGTCCTGGCAAAGAGTCGGCCGTTTGAACTAGAATTAACACTAACAAATGAATAGGAATTCCCAACAGAAGGGCAAACGAAAAGTTAGAGCTCTTCACTCAAATTTCTGAGCTGGCTTCGCTTTGGAAAGCACACGGAGCTCATCTTCTCTGAGTCCCAGGGACCACAACTCCTTCCCCGGTCTTCTAACGCTGGCCATGTCAAGACGATACCTACCCAGCCCGCATTACTGCGGTCCCCAGGCTGCCTGTCCCAAACCAACCTGCTCCATCTGGCCTTTCAAATTCTGTGAGCACAGACTCTTCCTAAATTGCCTTACTCTGTTAAAGAAAACAAAATAAAACAAAACAAAAACGAAAAACCAACCCTCCTCATCCATTTGATCAAAATGGGAAACTTTTTGCCCTGACAGAAAGCATTCCGTGTTGGCCACCTGATGGGTACTTGGGGTTAATTAGAAAATCCCCATCAAGAGTTCAGAGGCCAATATCAGCTGTCAAAATCCCACATTCCCCTCTCTCCCCTCTTTCAAGTGCAAAACAACCTGGTCTGAAGATGCGCGGGAGATAAAAGGGCACACAGCAGCGCTGGGGGCTTTGACGCGACCCTATTCACCGCCCCACCACCATGAATACGGCAAAATCTCAAATGAAAGTTTTAATCTCCCCACTGCATTCAGCCTAAAGAGAAAAGGGCTTCCTTTTAACATTTTCCCCCCTTAAACCTTTTGTGTTACAATGCTCCTGAAAAAAGCGGAGATTTCACTCTGACCCGGCGAGGGCTTTACGCCAAAGAAAGCAATGCACCTCAAACCCTTTGTGCTGCTATAAGAAGGGCCAGCCGGCTCGAGGCGACGCGCGAAAGCGGCAACAGGGTGGGGCGCGCGGGGGCGGAGGGTGCCCACGTCTCCGCAGACGCCCAGCTCTGGCCTCTCCGTCTACTCGACTACGGGTACAAGAGTGATCACGCCACGGGCTCCACGGCTCTCGAAACCGAGGAGTCTGGGATGGGAGCGCGACAGGCGTGGGTGTTTCCCAGCACCGACACCGATCTGAAACCCACCCGCACCCGCAGACCCGGAGGCCCAATTAGGCCCTTTGTTTTCACACTCGAACGGATAATCAAGAACAACTCCGCTCCAAGTTCAATGCTTTCCAAGACACCCTTTGGGGAGAACCTTGGACTGGGTGTCCACAAGACCCTGGGTGATTTTAGGAAGCAGATCTGGCTGCCTCTATGTGCCTATCTTTGGGCGCGGACTTGGGCCCCTCCGCAAGCGCGAGCTTCTGCCCTAGGCACTGCGCCTTTGCGCACAAACCGTGCCTCCCAGGCGGACCCGCTTGTTCCCAACAAGGGCAGAGCGGTGGTCTTTCCTGACTTCACAGTTACTCTCTATAATTAATGCTACTGGGGTGCTTGTGACAAAAAAACAAAAAAAAACAAAACACACACACACACACACACACACACACACACACAAAAACAAAAAAACCCAGCCTTCCCCTTCAACCATTAAAAAAAAACCAAAAAACAAAACAAAAAAACCCTTTTAAGAAGTATGACGCTCCCTTATTTATTTCCTCCAAAGAGCTGCCCCAAATGTTGGAAATTAGCACCTGATATTAATCCAAAACCACAGTTCTAAACCCAACACGGTTATATTAGCGCCTTAATTTGGCGTTGCTTATTCACTGACAGTCCAGTGAATGCCACGTTTTCTAAAGGGTATTTTTGTCGAGCGGCCAGAGTTCAAAAGGTCCTAAGGGCGCGCCCAGCTCTCAGTGCGAGCTGTGTGCCCGGGCAGCCAGAGCTCGTTCCAAAGCAGCCCCTGGGGGTCCCTCCAAGAAGTCCTCAACCGGGAACGCACCCCTTTCCTCCGCGTTTCCGCCTCTTCTTGTTCGGATGGTCTGCCTCGCTGGCCTTTCCGCCATTTCCTAAAATGATTTTTATTAAGGGTCATGGACAGCTTGGCAGATACGTTGTCATTGTTCATGGCAAACTAGTTTCGTTTGATACTCTTCTTTTTTTTTTAAAAAAAATCTGTAGAAAGGTTCCTTCCCTCTCTGACCAGGTCTTTTTGGCGTCAGTGGCTGGGAGTGTGTGAGTCTTCAAGACAGTGACAGGTAGGGGGATAGTTTCAAAAGATGTCTCAAATTCGTTAAGTTTGAAAAAACAGCATTGGAAAGGAGGGGGGTGGAGGCGGACAAAGGCCAAATAGCATTTAAAATTATTACATGTATCTGTGTTTAATCGCAAGTATTAAGATGAAAAGCACATATAGTGACTTTAAGATGCTTTCCTTTTCATTTGGCACTCGCTGAATTAAAGGTTGTAGAAAATGCTCCTTTGATCATTTTTAGGCTGTGAAATTTTAGTCAACTTCTTATGCCAACCACAAACACACATACAGACACACTACCAAACTGAGAGTAGGGATAAATTGAAAATGCTGATCAGCTTTTCTCCATCCACATTTTAACTCCAAGGTCAATATTAAAGAACTAAATGGATATATGCCTCACTAAATGTTTTAAATTCCTTTCCAATTCTAATCTATAAATAAGTTAATATCATTCTCTGAGTAATTCAAATGAAGCTATCTTTTTTAAAAAACCATAACTACCTGGAGAATTCGATTAGAATTAGATTAATGCAATAAAATTTAAGTACTAACTTTAACACTAAAGCACACACTTCTGAAAAATTCTGTTTATACAAAATCACACTACAAATGCACAAAAATTGCTTCATTTAAAGGAACACTAGTACAAATTATTCTGTAAGGCAAAGGAGACTTTTCTAATGGGAATCAACACCCCCTACCAATCTGTTTCGTATGTCTGATTTTTTTTAAACCAGATTTCTTTGAAAACCAGGAGTAGATTTCTTATACACAAATATGGCTATATTCATAATATACTCAAATTAACAGTTCGCCAGAACCACATACAAACTAAATAGATTGGGTGGCTTTTCTTTTTTGTAAGCAAGAAAAAGTGGAGTCTAAATGTCATTTTTATAATGATGCCATCAATTTAAAATCATGTATGTTTTTAAAGACACTTGACATTTTCTCTCATTAGGGAAAATGGCATGAAATATAAAACCTACGGCTATCTTTCCCCCCATTCCTCCACAGGGATATATCTTGAGCAGTTAAAAAAAAAATCACTCAGAGAAAATAAAGCTATTTTTAACTCCTTCGCTAAATAAATGTGTCAGTTTTACATCTTTATGAAGAGGAAATAAGATCATCCAATTTAAGTATCCTATGTTGTAGCTGAAGTATGAGTAATGTACCTTTTACATACGTCAGTTTAATGTTGCTTTTGGAGGATAAGCTTTCATTTGATTTTGATGCTTTCTCCAGAAGTTTTTAAAAAGGGGAAAAGGAAAAACAATGAACACAATTGTTTATAAATTTCAGTTAAGGCAAGGTGCAAGAGGAACAAGGCTGTAAGATATGGTGAAGTCGATGCTTTGTCAGAACCATATCAGAACTCAGCAATTTGAAAATTCATTTGTGAACTTTGTTACAAATTGGAGTAGTATTTCTCATCGAAACGTTTTCTGCTTGTCTTAAGGGAAAAGCCAGCCTAGTATCAGTGACTTGTCGTGCTACCTACCTCCTCCAATTAGACAAGTCTTTTGCCTTTGTGGGAATAATTACCCACATGAGTCATTAGTTTCAGACTAACTGAATCTGAAAACCCCAGTCAGAGTGGTCTTTTCATGCTTACAAAGTCAGCAGGCATCTTGCCTCTCATAAAGCCTAAAATCTAGCAAGCACATCCAGAATAATTCACATCACTGCCCCTGAAACCCTTTGAAGCAAATAAACAGAAGAGAAAAGAAAGAGAAAAAGATTAAGATTTGAACTCAATTTAAACATGTTAACAGTAACCCTGTATTATTCCAGATTTTACCCAGCTGTTTTGGATCTTTAGTGACTTTGAACAAGAGAGCAAACCTGTTTTAAGGATTAGCGGATATAAAAGTTCAAAAGGAGTCGAACCCTTTTCTGAACTACATGTCTCCTACCCTGGCTTCTTGCTTGGCAGACTTTTAGGATTCAGTGCCATTGATTTCTTTCTCAGTTTCTTTTGCTGCAGTGATCTGGTTCTTATAATTACTCTCCCGACCAGATCTCCCATATTCTTAAAAACCATAAACATTATGGGTCACACAGGGTGGGCTCAAAATCATTTGTCTCATGGGGCATTGGGATTTATTTCTGAAGGCATTCATAATCATTGATGTCAAGTTCAATGAAAGAGGGCTTAGTTTTACCCCTTTTTTAGGAAGACAAGAGGACGAAAAAGCCTAAATATGACCACATTTAGAGTAAAGTTGCAACCACTTGTCAACTAATCACTTCCCTAGAAAGAATGAATTTACTTAGTTTTCCCAGAACTGTAGAGAAAAAGACATTCTCAGGCACAAGAAAGCTCAATATTTAGTAGAAACTGATTCTGCAGATTAGGTTCACATGGAGAGCAAAAGGCAAACATTTGAGTGTAACAGCAGGTAAAGAAGCTTGAAAATGAATGACTAGAAGGAACTATTCGTATGTAGGATCAATCTCTGTACCTGTGCTGATCAGAAGAGAGTTTGCCATTACAATCAGATCAATCAAGCTCCATAAAAGATACTTCAGGGGCTCCGGTGAAAGATCATTCTCAAGCATCCTTCATTTGGGGGTGAAAAGATGAAGTGCCTGGAAAAGCACACTTCATTTGTTTGGGGAAGGGAGAAATCAGGATAGAAAAGTACGGAAATATTCATGGAAGAGTCCTACAATGCAGGCGATCATCGCAAGAATTCTCTCTGATCCCCACTTTCACGGATGAGTAAAATAAGTTTGGAAAGTCTCAGTTTCTTGAACAAGGAGGGCATCAGCTACTTGGTGGGGCTCAAATTCTGATTCAAGTCTACTCTTTCCAAAATACCATGCTGCCAAAGAATAAAAGTAAATAATAAATAAAATACCACGCTGCCACTCTACTCAAGAGTTAAATGTTCATAGAAAGTAGTATACAGAGATTTAGGTCTTGAGGCCTCTTTTTCTGTTATCTATTCTTGCATCATTCATTTCAACAAGTTAATAAATACTCATTAAGCATCTTTTACTTTCCACCACTCCCAAAAGATATTTGGTAAAGGTTCTGTGCCTTGCCCAGGGTTTCACAGAACCCAGGCAATCAAACCAGAGTCCAAGCCCTTCTTTGTTAAGCATCATTCTTAAGTGCTACTGTTGTGGTCTTGCAATATAAGTGATCTGGCCAAAGAAGGAGAGACATTGCATCAAGTTGATCTGCCAAGAGGATGTGAGGTTTCTAGCTCAATGGGAAATATGGCATTTGGGCAGATTTCTTGAGTAACAAGAATGAGTCACTGACCCAGTGTAACAACAGCAAGGATGATGGAGACATCCAAGAAAAAGGGATTGACTTCCTACAAAGCAAAACAATAACACAGTCCTTCTCGATTAGATTAAGAGTAAGTGGAAAGTTATGATACATACAAAGAAACAAATAACATTTAGAAAATATACAAAATACAGAAAAATTATAAAATTATAAATTGAAAATAAAAATAATCCATAGTCCTGTCACTCAGAGGGAGTCACTACATTTTTGGTAGCATACATGTATACCTACATATGTAGTACAAATGTACATGTGCACTTTAACTAGAATACCTTTTATTAATTTCAAATTTGGCTTTCTCATGACTAATCACTATGTCAGATGCATTTGCCCATGCCATTAAAAAGTCTTTGGAAACATTCTAGGTTTTTTTTTAAGATTTTTAAAAATTTATTAGTTTATTTGAGAGAGAGAGAGAATGAGGGAGAGAGAGACCACATGAACAGGGGGAGGTGCAGAGGGAAAGGGAGAAGCAGATGCCCCCACTGAGCAGGGAGCCTCACATAGGACTTGATCCCAGGACCCTGGGATAATGACCTGAACCAAAGACAGATGCTTAACTGACTGAGCTACCCAGGTGCCCTCTTCTCTCTCTCTCTTTTTTTTTTTTTTCCAAGATTATTTATTTATTTGAGAGAGAGAGCACGCACAAGAGGGAGGGGCAGAGGGAGAGAGAACCTTAGGCAGACTCCAGACTGAGACCTGAGTACAGAGTCCCATGTGGGGCTCCATCACATGACACTGAGATCGGGACCTGAACCCAAACCAACTGACTGTACCACCGGGGCACCCCTGGAAATATTACATGCCATAATTTATTAAACCAATTCCCTATAGTTGGGCACCTAGTAATTCTATTTTTTGCTTCTTTAAGTTGTTTCATGTTATAACAGTGTTTTGTATCTTTGTGGACATCTCTGATGATTTCATCAAGATTAAACAACACTTTTCAGGTTCTTGATATATATTACCATGGTGTCTTCCAAAATGGTTGTGTCCATTTACACTCCATGAACAAGACACAAGAACAGTCTCTTCACTACTAGGTAATGAAATATATATTCTTAAATGTCTACCAACTGAATGGAAAACATGTTATTACTCAAAGTTCCTTCATTATTAGGTTGACTATTTTAATAATATTTAATAATATTTAATTAATAAATAATATTCAATGTTTCTTGATATTTTTGTCTTGTATGTATAATCTTTAAGTCCTTCGCCTTTTCTGTTATAGGTATGTTTGACTTGTTGATTGCAAAGAGCCTTGCATATTAAGAATATTAAATAATTACTTAAAAAGAACACTAAATAATTGCATAGCATTACATTTTGACCTGCTTTTCAAGGTCCAGATCAAATTATGTATCTTTCATTGTGCCTTTCCTGACTCCTTCAACCCTAACTCCATTCTCCTGCTGCTAAAATCCTAATACAATATTCAATACTGAATTATACACTATTTACAGTCCTTTAGAGCTTTTTCTTTTGTCCTCCCAAATAAGTTTCCAGAGGAGAGTTTGTCTTTTAACAACTACAAAGATGGCCAACTTGACATCTCTGAGTTCTCAGTGTAATTAGCTATGACACTGTTGTAATTTAACAGACGATGGAACTGGGGGTCAGTCCACACTTAGGATAACATGGTTATCCTAAGTACTTGACCAGGCTTTCTGACTCTTCCTGCAGTGCACCTCCCAATTCTCACGTTAGGCTATTTAAATTGAGATAAAATCTTAACCTCATCTTAACATTTTCTCTTAGTTTATTTTAAATATATGAGACACAGTTCAAAGGGCTGACAAAGGAGACTTAGTTGGTAAGAAATAGAAAAAACTTTTGGATTTTTTTTTGTAAAGAAAACTGAATTCTTCTTTTTTTTCTGATCATAATTACTTTACTGATCCTTTGCTTTTAGAGTAAAGGATATAAAATTTGCCCAGAACTTGTTTTTATGGGTTGTTTATATATAAAAAAGAATTTTCGGGGTGCCTGGGTGGCTCAGTGGGTTAAAGCCTCTGCCTTCAGCTCAGGTCATGATCCCAGGGTCCTGGGATCGAGCCCCGCATCGGGCTTTCTGCTCAGCAGGAAGACTGTTTCTTCTTCTCTCTCTGCTTGCCTCTCTGCCCACTTGTGATCTCTCTCTCTGTGAAACAAATAAAATCTTTAAAAAAAAAAAAAAGAATTTTCATGTGTCACACTAAAATTACAGTACAAATCAGCAACAATATCAGAAATTAAATGAAATAGTCTATGGCTTTCAACATTTTGTTCCTCCCAAATCTTGCTCCAGAAGTCTTTACAAATCATTCAGATGTTGGAATGACTGACTTTATCTTTTTATTGGGAATTTACCCAGCACTTACCCATAAAAGACTTTTATTTAAAAATTGCTCTCTGAATTAAAAATAGAGCTACCCTATGACCTTGCAATTGCACTACTGGGTATTTAACACAAAGATACAGTTGTAGTGAAAAGAAGGGCCATCTGTACCCCAATATTCATAGCAGCAATGGCCACAGTCACCAAACTGTGGAAAGAGCCAAGATGTCCTTCAATGGACGAAAGGATAAAGAAGATATGGCCCATTTTTACAATGGAGTATTATGCCTCCATCAGAAAGGATGAATACCCAACTTTGTATCAACAGGGACAGTACTGGAGGAGATTATGCTGAGTGAAATAAGTCAAGCAGAGAGAGTTGATTATCATATGGTTTCACTCACTTGTGGAGCATAAGGAATAACATGGAGGACACTGGGAGAAGGACAGGAGAAGGGTGTTGGGGGAAATCGGAGGGGGCGATGAACCATGAGACACTGTGAACTCTGAGAAACAAACTGAGGGTTCTGGAGGGGAGGGGTTTGGGTGAGCCTGGTGGTGGGTATTGTGGAAGGCACATATTGCATGGAGCACTGGGTGTGGTGCATAAACACTGAATCTTGGAACACTGAAAAAATAAAGTTAAAAAAAATTGGTCTCTCTCTGTATTTACAATAGCCAAATTATGGAGGGAGCCCAAGTGTCCATCGATTGAAGAATGAATAAAGAAAATATGGTATATATGTATAATGGATTATTATTCAGCCATAAAAAAGAATGAAATCTTGTCATTTGCAAAAATATGTTTGGAGCTCGAGAGTATAAGGCTAAGTGAAATAAGTCAGAGAAAGACAAATATCACATGACTTCACATATATGTGGCACTTCAGAAACAAAACAAATGAACAATAGGGGAAAAAAGAGAGAAAGAGATAAACCAAGAAACAGACTCTTAACTGTAGAGAACAAACTGATGGTTACTAGAGGGGTGGTGGTGAGGGGATGGGTGAAATAGGTGAAGGGAACTGAGAGTACATTTATTCTGATGAGCACTGAATAATGTATATAATTGTTGAAATAGTATATTGTACACCTGCAACTAATATTACACTGGATGTTAACTACACTGGAATTAAAATTTTTTTTAATTAAAAAATAAAATAAAAATCACTTTCTCTGAAATGGAGAAAACTCTAGGAATGGCTTAGAATCTAGAGAGGAATCTGAAAAATCACTTTTTATTGTGTGTGTGGGAGGCCAGGGAGATAGAGGATCATATTTGATTTCTGCACAGTGTATTATTTTCATGACTTAGCTAGGGAGAAGATGAATAAGGAGACAGAAAAGGTCATTTGAAAAGATGAAAGTCGTGCCTCCTCTCTGGAATTGGGCAGGTATGTGTTTTAGAAAGGCCTTTAAGGTTCTCCTAGAGAAAAGGCCTGAGTTGAATGTCATTAACATGGCTGGACTCTCAGGCCTTCTAAAATGGTCTTTCATTTCCATGTGAATATTGGAAAATGCCCTTCTTGGGGGTGGGGCGTATGGGCAGGGGGACCAGACCTCTTTGCCTACATCTTGGCTAATTTACATGCTCTCCAGTGGAGGTCATATCGATATGAGACCCAACCTCTGTCAGTTTTGCGGGTCCCTTAACCTGAGAAACTTGAAGCCCATTGAGAGCTATTCATACTTGGCAGATTGATTTCTTCAGTCATTTTGTCATAGTAACTGACAATTCACTGCCATCCAAGTGTATCTGGGAGCACAATGCCCACATAAATATTGTTGGCAATTCTCAGCATATCCCTTTGTGGAAATAGTAGGTTCATTTACTTCTGCCACTCGACTTTCTATAGCTATGTGGCAGAAGATCATTTCCTCTGCAACCATATAGCTGACAGACCCAGTAGGGCTTGTTTCAAAGAAGCAGAGAGTTCAGAATTCCCCATCAATGCAGAATAAAATGAATCAAAACTTTGAACACGGGTTAATCTGGAAGAGGAGAGGAGGGTCAATAAGAACACAAAAAACTTTGATGAGAATCAGGTGCAGCCCGAGTCCCAGAGCTGTTCTGGAGCATTTGGAGCATAATAAACGGGAAAATATCTCTATTTTAAAAAATCACTTGAAAAACAAAGGGCAGTGAATCCTTAATCACACCAGCTAATCTGAAAGGTGCGTTCTGAACTGTGCTGACTCACAGAGCAGGTGGGACACTTTCTAAGAGCACTGCAAAGAGCGCCAGGGTGGCCTTGATCTACAGATTTTCTTGTTGTTGTCCCAGCTGTTAATCCAAACATCTCTGAATGGAGAGGTGGCTGCAGGTGACGTGGCAGAAGGAGCACAGGTTCTGGCAGTAAACATTCTGGGATTTGATCTCTGGCTCCGCTGCTTAGCCCCCGAAGGTCCCTTAACCTTTCTGGACTCCGTTTCACCACCTACAAAATGGGATTATAAAGGTACCCACTTCATAGGGGTGGTCATAAGGATTAAATGAGAAAATGTATTCATTTAATAAATCTTTTCGGAGTTCCTCCTCTGCCTTAGGCACAGACTATAGGACTAGAAAACGAAAATCTTCGAGTGGGGAGGTCTCTGTCTTTGATTTTAGTGCCTCCAATCAGAATGGAAAATAAAATAGTTTCAACATAAGATGTGATCTCTACGTTGGCTTGGAAAAGTCAGGGAGGGCTTCTCAGAGAAGATAGCTCTTGAGATTTGAAAGAAGAGAAGTTTGTCAAGCAGACTGGCAGAAAGGAGACATCCCAGGCAGATGTGAAGGTAAGAGGCGTAGGGGATACCTCTCTTATTGTTGCTGGAGTACGATGTGCATGAAGCATTTGGCAGAAGATGAGGCTGGGCAGCGAGAGGACCAGATCATAGAGAGCTTTGTGCATGTCCAATGCAGAGAAGTTCAGTTTTGATCCTATAGTTACAAGGAGCCTTGGAAACACGCCCATTCCTTGTTGAGCATTTCCCATGTGCTGTGCTCAATCACTGTGATACTCTTTGTCAGGGGTAATCAAAGCTGATGTCACCATGGGAGTTGACTTTCACTTAGTTCCTTGTGATGAAAACAGTGAACCATGTTTGCGTGCGGGGGGTGTGGGGAGGAAAGGGGTGGCAGATAAACCTTTTGAAATCTTCTATCCACATCTGGGGCCGAGAGGCATGGATCCACCTCCCCCTGGTTTCTTTATCTGTCTGAACCTTTCCTGTCTCTCTGCAGTGTGGATAACATCTCCCAAGCATCAGTGTAGAACTTTCATGGCATAAGGGATTGCTAGCACCTTGAAAAAATTAAACGCTGCCTAAGGCTACGATCTGCGCCAATTTTCTCCTTCTTGTCTCTGGAGTGTGTGGCTAGGATACTTGAATATCCAAAGGAGCGCAAGCTCACAGAGATGGGAACCCCAGGCCTCCCAAGCCCAATGAAGCAGGATGTAAAATTTCCCAGAGGGTTAGTTCCACCCCCTAGTTCTGAGGCCCATGTGATTAGAGTCAGGACTTTTTGAGTACTGGGAACACAAATCCTAGAAATCCAGATGCCTGGGCTTTACCACTCCCCAGCTCTGTGATCTTAGGGAAGTCACTTCACCACAGTGAGCTTCAGCCTCCTGATCTCAAAAATGGGAATCAGTGGGAATAATTCACCTGCTTACTGTATAGCAGTACAAGGTCTGTGATGACCCTGTGTTCAGGTTATCTATTGCTGCATAACAATTACTCAGACATAGTGTCTTACAACCACAACATCGACCTTATTCACAAATCTGCAATCTGGACAGGGCTCAGTGGAGACATCCTGTCTCTGCCTCACTCGGTTCTGTCAGCCAGGGCCCCTTCATGGCTGGGGCTGGGGTCTCAGAAGGTTCATGCGCGCACATGTCTGGCAGTCAGCACTACTGCTGACCATCTCAGTGCTTACTCGTGACATGGTAGCAGGTTAAAGGACAAGTGCCTGAGATAGGCAGAGCACCAGGCCAAAGTCATACTGTTCTATGACCTAGCCTCCGAGGTCATGTAGCACCACGTCTGCCATTTTCCCATTCGTCACATCAGTTACAAGTCCTGCTGGGGTTCAAAAAGAGGGAACACACACCCCACCTCTTCAAAGAAGGAGTGTCAGTGACACTGGAAGACGGTGATGTGAGATGGGATATTCCTAGGGCCATCTTTGGAAAACAGGACATAGGAAACAGCTCTGTTAAGTATAAAGCATCACATGAATGGTGTTGCTAATACTCAGGCCTTCCCCTTAAGTGCTGTTTCACATATTTAATAGGTACTATTATTATTAAACTCCTTATTTGTCTAATATTGATTGATACCTACTAAATGCAGGCACTGTCCAAGAGGCTTTAGAGGGCAGGACCTTGTTTCACACATATAGAAAACATGAGAAGTAGGATTTCTGAACTCTATTTTAGAGTAAACTGAGGCTCAGGGCATTTAAGTGATGGATTTCATTCATTCACTCAGTAAATATATATGAAACATCTACTTTCTGTCAGGCAACATGCTCAGAGGGAAATAACAGTAAACAAAACAGATATGATCTCTGTGTCATCTAGGGGAGGAGAA
Source organism: Enhydra lutris kenyoni (assembly GCF_002288905.1). Lineage (NCBI taxonomy): Eukaryota > Metazoa > Chordata > Mammalia > Carnivora > Mustelidae > Enhydra > Enhydra lutris. The sequence goes on from NW_019154106.1 coordinate 39,882,853, forward strand.
AAAATAAAAAACTAAATAATCATAAAAGAAGCTGATTATCATTGTGATCAACACTATAGTGGTGAGACCCCATGTAGACTGGTGTTCAGGGAAGGCTTCCCTAAAACATAACATTTTAAATGACACCAGAAGAATGCGTGGCAGTGAGAATGGGGGTGGGGGTGCAGGAGAGCTTTCCAGGCAGGAGGAGCAGGCCATGCAAAGGCCCTGGGGTGGAGGGAAAATGATATAGCTGGAGTAGAGACAGTGAGGATGAGCTTGCTCTAAGATGCAGCCAGTTGGAGAAACAGACAACACACACACACACACACACACACACACACACACACACACACACACATACACACACACACACATAAAAAACAAAACAAAACAAAAGCTACAAGAGCATACCAAGCTTTGCCCAGTCATAAGCCATATCTGCAGAGTCAGGTCCTGAACTTAGGGCTTCTGAGCACCCGTGGAAGGGCTCTCTCTTCCCAGGACAACTGCCTGGTCTCCATTAGGCAGAGAGCCACCTTCCCAGCATCTCCAACAGATTATATTATATGGGTTAGAATAGGCCACAGGTTTTTCCCACTCAGGTGACAGGTTTTGAAGGGCTCCATGTTCCCCCTCTATGATCAATCTCTCTATAGTATTGAGTTGTGGAGACTCTGTAGGCACTAAGTGCCAACTCCCTCATATCAAACCCCAAAAGGCAGATACCCAGATGCTGATCTAAGAACAAGGAGTCTCCCTAGAATCTCATTGGCACTTTACTGGGTGGAAATGAGAAAGCAGACTCTTCTCCAAGCCTCAATTTGTCCTTTTGTGAAATGGGAGAAATGCTACTCAATTACTTCCTGTCCAATTTATAAAACATTAATTGCACTAAGTCTAAAATAATCAGCTCAGTTATGCACCCCAACACAGGGACCATATTCTTTGCTGTTTTCGTAGAAGAACCAATAAGGTGAAGAGAGTATGATGGCAGGACTCCAGGGAGAGAGAATCTCAGTGCTGAGTTGGACAATCAGAAAAGAATGTTTGCAGATAGAAAACTGTTTTCACAGAGCATGCTTCTCAGCAGGCCTCTGGCTCTCTTGCCCAGAGGGTGGAACTGTTTCCAAAAAGTTCTGTTTAGATTTTTGAAAGAAAACAGCCTGGTTTCTCTCCTGGCACCTGTTTAGGCTACTGGAAGCTTGGAAGTAAAATGTTTTTTTCTCTTTCTCTCTTTAGCAAAAGATGCATTACTGGATACTCAGCCACTAGGAGAAAAATGGTTTTTTGTTTGTTTGGTTGGTTGGGTTTTTTTTGTTTGTTGGTTTGTTTTGTGTTTTTTTTTTTTTTTTTTGGAGATGGACACTATGTACAAAGTATTCTGATTCACACTGTCATTCCTAATCATCAGGTCTGTTTTACTGTGTTTTCAAGTAATAGAATGATTAAACCAAGATCCTTTACATAAATCTCTTCCCATGTGTTTATTCATAATAATAATTAAAAAACCCTCAAATGACAACTTTAGAATTACTCACCAAATCCTGATAAAGCATTACAGAGTTAAAAAGAAAGGCCACCTCGTCCCAGATCAATTTTAGCTAATGGCTGAGAGTTTTGGTAGTAACTCGGTCATTCTTCTGGGAACAAGCCCATGACTGTTTCCATCTTAAGCAGCTATTACTGACAAGCGACACCTGGAACTTCCAGGCACTCAAAAGGATTATTATAACCTCACCACAAATTGCTCATCTGAGATAAAATCTGGTGAGTGATTCTTAACTCAGAAACCATCCAAATCGCCCTTGAGATGAAAGTAGGCTAGAAATAAGAAGGCAGTCAGGAAACAAGATGCTCTTTGGGGAAGAGCCCCACTGTAGTTTTCCTTGTAGTGATCCTTTCACTGTGTAGGGACCTTGAATCCAGGAGCACCTGCTGAAGTGCTTCCGTCTAGAACATTTCACATCTCGGTCACCTCGCTCTTCTGGACATGGGTCTGATTTTTCTACCAAGCCTAAGCACCAAGGTAGGTTATGCTTAATTGTCATGGGGTGTCTATTGTGAAAGGTTTAAAAAAAATAAGTTCATAAACAGCTCTGATGCAGTGGTTAAGTTGCCACTTATAACTGAAAATGATCCTATTGTTACCAGCATAAAAATTTCCTGGTATTTTCAGACTAACCTGTGTAGCAGCTGTCTAACCAATCAATCAACACACTGTTGACCCAATCTTCTACCTGGTAATTATAAATCACACATGTGGCAGCCCAGGCTGCAGTATGAATATTGTGGGAAATGAGGGTATAATCCAGTGGGACAAGGTGACCCTGGAGAGCCTTCCATTAGCTGGTCCTGTGCAAAGGATCTAAAAACCTATAGACTATGGCCCTTGCTCTTTCGGAGACAACCTCTGTCCATAAGCCATTCCCCTGATTAATTTAAACCACCTTTCACCTGGTTACAAATGAATAAATAATTATAATGTGAAAAAGTTATATGTCATAAAAATATTTCCCATGGGGATGTAAATGAGAACTTAAGTATTATACTCATGGGACTAATATCTATACTTGCGGTCAAAACACCCATCCACCTATTTATTCTACCATGATTTATTAGGCATGGATTTGGGCACTGGAAATAAAGTGATAATCGAGATATCCATCATCACTGCCATTATGGAACTTGAACCTGGAAGGAATGAACTCAGTGCACTTGTAAGTTTAAATGTTATAATGTGTTATAAAAAAAGAAATGCCAGGTGCCATAGGACCAAATTTTTCTAGTGAGTGCAATTAGGTAAGTTTTCCTAGAGGAAATGATGTTGAAACATCCAGTGCTGAGATCTGGCCTTACCAGGAGGACGTGGGGTGTAGAGTATCCCAGGCAGAGAGAAGAGAAAATGCCTTCCAAGTCTGTTGGGAGGGGCTGAAGGTGCTAGATTATATCCCACGCAGCAGGAGTATTGGGGATAGGAAGGAGATGGAAGCTGAGGCTGGAGAAATTGCCAGGGGCAAGAAAAAAAAAAGTGAAAATTTGCAGGCCAGGTCAAGACATTTGGATTTTGTGATTTTCTACTAACTTCAATGGGATGCCATTGAGTGTTTTTAAACAGAAGACTGAAGGAATGCAGATCCGTATTTCTATTCTTTTTTAAGATTTTCTTGTTTTTTAAGTCATCTTTACACCCAACATGGGGCTCATACTCACAATTCTGAGATCAAGAGTCACATGATCCACCGACTGAGCCATCCAGCCATACAGATGGCCCCAGTAGATCTGCGTTTTTATTTATTTGAGAGAGAGAGAGAGAGAGAGAGAGAGGTCCCAAGTAGGCAGAGAGGCGGGCAGAGAGAGAGAGGAGGAAGCAGGCTCCCTGCTGAGCAGAGAGCCTGATGCGGGGCTCGATCCCAGGACTCTGGGATCATGACCTGAGCTGAAGGCAGAGGCTTTAACCCACTGAGCTACTCAGGTGCCCCTAGATCTGCGTTTTTAAAAGACCCCTCTGTCTACTGAAGAATGAGAAAGGGTTTAATCTGGGACCAGAGAGGATGGGGAGAAAGCCTAGAGAGGCTGTCAGGGTAGCACGGTTAAGAGAGAATGCTGATAGAGACTAGGGTGGTGGTGTTCGTTCCATTTATTTTTCCAGAGTAATACAAACCACTATCTTCCTGTTTTTATCTCATTATATAGCTGAATCAAACTATGGTAGATAAGTTTGACCAAATATTTTCATAGACTTCAATCCAACTTTATTAAATGGATACACACCAAGTATTCAAATATCTAGATTTATAGAGACTTCTATGAAAATGGGAAATTTTTTTTGAAAGCTAGGGGTATATCACCTTGGTTCAGTTATATATATTCATGAATCTAAAATTTTATACATTCTAAATAATAATGTTCACCTTCTGTAGTCATTCTTTTCTTCCTTTTTCTTTTTTTAAATCCCATTACTGCCTTAGTAATGGTCACTACTCACATGACATCCTAAGCTTAGGTGGAACCAAAAGTCTTTACCTTCAAAGATAGCCAGTGTGGGGTTCTCTGGATCTGCCTCAATCACTGAAGATGATAACAAAGGAAACAGGAGATAGAATTACAAGGGAAAGCTTTTCTAAACCCACCACCGGGCAAATAATTCAGTAGTAGTCCAAATAGTGGCTAAAAGAATTGATGCTGGCTTTAAGGTAGGGGACTAAGAGTATCACATTTCCCACCAGATTGTGTCTAACTTCTATAAATGTTCAAATTGGCTATTTCCTATTACAATCCCAAACAAGAACAGTCATCAATATTACATTTGTTCAATCAAATACTATCTACCATGTGCAAGACAAATTTTTACAGGAGCAACGATGTGAAATCCATTATTCTACATATTAACAACTACAGCAGATCACAAAGTAAAAGAAAATTTTAAAAAGAGACTTTAAGGAAATGGGCCTCTTAAAATCACACCTATGATGAAACTCAGCAGTTTTGAATACTGGGGATGGACAAATAAAAGCTGAAAATGTAAAAAGTCATAAGTCAATACTTACTAAATTCAAGAGCGTCCATGACCAAAATGATTCCGGAAATACTTACAGGAAATTAAATACGTACTTAAAGGGAAAGGTTTGGAAAATGCATGCAATATTATATAGCAAATTTAGTGTCACTTCAGAATGTTAACTTTAATACAAAATAGATTGCCTTGACAAACCAAAGAGAATTTACAAAAATATAAATATTATGCTCTGTCCCCTAATTCCAAAATATCCTCTGTGGACGGTAAACTTCTCAAGGGCAAAGTTGAGTTCTTATTTGTACTTTGTCTCTAGATTCTGAAAAAAATCTTGGGTGAATTACTATATCTTTAAAAAGTTGAAATACAGTTAGTCTGGGAGTTCATTTATACTTTTATACTTATATACATTTATATACTTAAAATTACAATTTATACAATTGTAATTGTCAGGAAAGTTAGTAATGAGGAAAAATCATAAACATTTTCAAGATGAAAATGTCTTAAGAACCATTCAATCTTCAGAGCTCATGGGATAAAAGGTATTTTGAATTCCTGACCTAGTCCAGATAATCTGGTCTCAACACTCAAAGGTATTGAGTCTTTGTTTTTTGTTGGATATGCAGTCTTCTTCCTACAACATCTAATTCATATAATTTAATGGCTGATTATCTAATTTGTGACCAACCCAAATCCCTTTCCTGTCCTCATCTTCCCCAGTAGCCTTTTTTTCTGTCCCTTTGTTTACTTTAATTAATCCATCCTCTTTTCTCCAGACTGGCAGAGTAAAGGAGATTCACCTCAGTCATACATTGTCCTTCCTTCCCTCTCTTACCTCTTGCTTTCTCTTTCTTCCTCCTTTTTACCAATTTTTGTTCTTCATTTATATCAAAGTAGTGCCTGTACATAATTGTAAATGCTCCAACGGTGATCCAGAGCTTACGTAATAATCCTCAGTCACCTCCCCTCACATTCACTCCCTGCCCCCCCCCATTTACTCTCTAGACAGAACTATTTTCATATATTTTTAAACAATTTCTTCTGGTATTTGCCTCCATACATCTAAAGAACTTGCTTCTAGTTCTTTAATTGATGTATACATGTTAGACATCATCTGTTAAATTTCTGTCATGGACAATGAAGGTTGACCCCTCTCGCTCAATGCTTCCCACCCATTCTCCTACGATAATTGTATCACTATTTTTGATGTAATCACCATTACATGTTTGCTGTACTACAAGTGTACAAATATAGTTCATTGATGACTATGGTTCCACTGCCTTTATTGTGCAGTTTTTCTTTTTCCTACAGCTAATAATTTCTTCTTTTTATTTATATAGCTCTCTGCATAGCTCTCATTATGTTCTAAAACTCTCCCTCGGAATTATGAAACACCTCTAAATACTGTCCTCTTGTCCATGTAGTCAAATGAATCAGGTGATCATCAGCTCCCTGGCTTCTCCTGGGCCTTGCATCCACTTGCTTCTCTCTGCATCCTCTAGTTCTGCTGCGCCAGACTTCCGTTTGCTTCTCCCCTGAGTTGAATCCCTTATTTCTAGAACCCCATGTCTTCTTCCTTGTTTATCCCCTTTTGGTAAAGCATCTCCTTCTGAAGCTTCTTGAGAAAGGTTGGGAGGAAGGTCTTCTCACTGCTAAGAGTCCCCTTTCTCATTTTGGAGAATCTTGCTCCATTGCAATGTCCTTTAGGGCAGAAGCCATGTGCTATTTTTCTTTTAATCTTCCAGGCTGCGCACCACCTTTCCCCTACTAGTCAGTATTCATCACGGACCCTGAATTATCTAGGTCATTTACTTCTTTGCTAATTTATCATCATTCTGCCTTGTGTGCCTTATTTAACCAATGTATCCTTAGTGCATGGTGGCTGCCCACCCCACAAAACCACTAAATGAATAAATACACAAATGAATAAAAATGTGCAGAAAGAGCATGAGTTTGAGAGTTAGACAGATTTCTACTAAAATACTAGTTTTGTACTTTAGTTCTGAGACTAAGTTTATTAACCATTGCTGAGATTCCATTTCCTCATTGTCAAAAACAACTACTTCAATTTGTAAAATCAGTGATGATGCTAATGTATTTAGGGTTGAAATAGGGTATCTATAACTTACTTTCAAATCATTTAGCTTCCCCCTCCCCAAGTACATGTATATACACAGAAAGAACAGATGAGGCAAAATGGTAACAATTAGGGAATGCCGGTAAAGGATATACAGGTGCTCACTGTACTTTCAACTTTTCTCTAAGTTTTACATCTTCAAAGATACAAAATTAAGAGTCTATGCTTTTTCCTTAAGAGGAAAAAGCATAGATATTTCAGAGGGTCTTTGTCAGAATTAAACCTGATAATGAAGCACTTAGCGTTGTGCTTGGGACTACCAGATGCTCAATAAATGTTAATGTCCTTCATTCCCTGGAACTAATCCCAACCACCTGCGGTGGGCCCTCTCTGACTTCACAGTCCAGCTCCAGAAAATTCTCACTCAAATTTAGTCCAAATTGGTAAGCTGAAAAACGCCCCTCCCCACCAAATATCCATGTCAAATGCTTGGAACCTATGAATGTGACTTCATTTAGTAAAAGGGTCTTTACAAATGTAATCAAGTTATGAACCCTGAGATGAGATCATTTTGGATTATCTGGGTGGACCTTAAATCCAACAACAAGTCTCCTTATAAGAGATACACTAAGGAAAAAGTCAGAAGAGAAGGAGGCAATATAAAGACAGAGGCAGATGCCTCTCTGCCTACCTGTGGTCTCTCTCTGTCAAATAAATAAATAAAATCTTAAAAAAAAAAAAGAGGCAGAGACTGGAGGGAGGTGGCCACAAGCCATTCAGCCAAGGCATGTTGACAGCTACTGGAAGCTGGAAGAGGCAAAGAATGTATCTTCCCCTTAGAGCCCCTAGAGAGAGCACAGCTGTCCAGCACCTTGGGCTTGAACCTATGAGCCCCAGAACTGAGAGAGATATTTCTGTTATCTTGAGATTTAATATGTTTATGGTTGGGGTGCCTGGGTGGCTCAGTGGGTTAAAGTCTCTGCCTTTGGCTTAGGTCATGATCCCAGGGTCCTGGGATAGAGCCCTGCATCCGGCTCCCTGCTCAGCAGGGAGTCTGCTTCCTCCTCTCTCTCTGCCTGCCTCTCCGCCTACTTGTGATCTCTGTCTGTCAAATAAATAAATAAATAAATAAATAAAATCTTTAAAAAAAAAAAAAGAGAGGGGATGTTTATGGTCATCTGTTATGTAAGCCCTGGGAAATACATACACTCTCCCTGACCAAGTTCTCAACATGTGTTCCTATTTCGGGAGCCAGGCTCTTTGTGAGTGCCAATAGCCCTCACTCAGCAACTCGAGCCACATTTCTACCATCAGGGCCCTGTTCCCTACCACTGGCTCTCCTTTCTTTCTCTTCTGCTTCCCTGGCAACAACTCTGGTCAGCTGCCACCTGCAAGACTGCTCTGATGCCAGCTACCTGCTTGTCTCTCTTTGCACGGGACTTGATCTTCCTCTCTCTCAAGCCTCATGCTGTGAGACCTAGTTCCCTGGCCCCTGGTGTCTAATTGTCGCTGATCTCACTAACCCCATCAATTACCATGCCCCAGATTTGACATCTTTAATATTCAAGAATAATGAGCATAATAATATATGGTGAAAATAAAATCAGTTAGTGGTTACCTTTGTGGGGGTACAAAATAATGGGGAAGGGGTACAAGAGAACCTATTAAGAGTTATGGGAATGGTCTATGTATGGATAGGAATCTGGGTTGCATGGATGTTGGCATTTGCCAAAAGTGATCAAACCCTAACACTTAATATCTGAGTATTTTGCTCATGTAAATTATTCCTCAACCAAAAAAGGAAAAAGTTAAAAAGAAAAATAATAAATCTGCTTAAAATAAATAGACTTAGAAGAAAATGAAAGTCATTATTTACTTTAAGGTTCTCACCTTTGGCGCTATCAACATTTGGGCTAGACGATGCACTTCAAAGCAGTATCCCTGGTCTCTACTACTGGTTGCCAACAGCATTCTCCCAGTACCCATCCCCACCACCAAATTTACAACAACTAAAATGGTCTCCAGCTTTTGCCACATGTTCCCTGGACATTAAGAACCACTGGGTCAGTTAATATGTAGTACCTGACCAGGGCCATCCCATGCAGAGTGACTTGTGTCCAATACGATAAGCTTTGGAGGACCAACTGAGAGTGACCTCCAGAGGAGTCTTTGTCTGAAAGGGAAAGAAAATTGGTTGCCAGGGATGTGGGCATGATCTGATATTTCTGTGCTTTTTAGTTCTAGTCACAAAAAGAAAAAGTAGAAAGATGCCTATAGAATAAGAATATCCAAAATGGTGGTATAGTACCAATTATGTTAGTAGTCATTGCGGGGGTGGTGACATAATACCAATTCTAACTGATATTTATATGTATTATATAATTTTTAGTTCTATAAAAATCTACTAATTTCTCCCTAACAATATTCCTTTGAGAAAGTGAGATATTAATTTTTCTACTGTATAGACAATAAAATCAGGAGGTAAGAGTTAAGTGACTGCCCAAGGTCACAGGGAGTTAAAAGAACAGCTGGAGCAATGGTGTAACCCTTGATCTCATGGAGGCAGGATACAAATCAGAGAAAACTGTATGTCTAGGTGGAGATCAGAAATCAGTCCCTGAAGGGAACTGGCCTTGCAGGACCAAATCACCTATGTGAATTACCATAGTAAAAACTAATAATTTTACTTTAGAAACTACAGCCATTGAGTATTTTCTTCTTCAGTGTGATGTGTAGGAGCACACTTTGGCGGGGGATGTGTGTGCGTTAAGGTGAGAGCAGCACCCAGCACAAAGGGAACCTCAGAGAACGCAGGAGAGTGTTTCCCTTGAAATGCAAAACCCCATCATCAAGCCAGGACTCCTCATTTCTCAGAAACTTCGCTGTGTTGTAATCACTGTAAAGGCCTCATTGTCTCTTTCTTTATATGTCCCAGGATAGCTTTTAGGTAATATATGCACAACCTGTTTGCAGTGAATTAAATAGATTTCAGAGATGCAGAATTTCTGAATATGCTCTTCATAAGACCCAGGACTTAGCCCCAATGTTCATCAGTAACACTCCTATTTGCCTGGTTATTTCCCCATCAACTGATAAACTTGTCTGAAACAATGACTTCTTCAAGAATTTCTCTACTTGGAAGTTCCCAAGGGCTGAAAGTGTATCTGGTCCAGCTTTGAACATGCCCCACAATTTGATGGTAGCCCATTTATTCAGTGATTGTCTCCTCCCCACAATTTCAGCCCTGGGGTTCCAGCCACACCAAAACCATCGCAAGCCCCTGAAGATGTTGAAGGGAATTAGAATTGGTTAACTTCTCTCAGTAGCTAGTATCATTTTATATGTAAAAATTTAACAAGGGGCAACTGGGTGGCTCAGTTGGTTGAGCATCTGACTCTTGATTACTGCTAAGGTCATTATCTCAGGCGGCTCACCCTGGAACCTGCTTGAGAATTCTCTCTCCCTCTCCCTCTCCCTCTCCCTCTGCCCTTGCCCCCACACTCTCATACTCTCTCTCGAATAAATAAATATTTTTAAAAAATTACCAATACCTCTCTCTCAGAAGGAAGTATACCTTTTGATTTGTATCAGGGAAATGCAAAATAAAAGAACAATGAGATACCACTACATACCTATTAGAATGAGCAAAATCTCCAACACTGGCAACGCCAAACACTGGTAAGAATCCGGCACAATAGGAACTCTTCTACATTGCTGAGAGGGATGCAAAATAATGCAAGCACTTAGGAAGGCAGTTTGGAGGTGTCTTGCCAAACTAAACATACTCTTACAGTACAATCCAGCTATTGTATTCTTTATAACTTACCCCAAAGGAGCTGAAAACCTAATGTTCACAAAAACCTACACACGGACGTTTATAGCAGCTTTATTCATAATTGCCCAAACTTGGAAACAACTAAGACGTCCTTTAGTAGGTAAATGGAGAAATAAACTGTGGCACATCCAGATGATGGGATATTGTTCAGTATCAAGACAGATGAGTTTTCAAGCCATGAAAAGACATGGAGGAACTTTAAATGCCTATCACTAAGTGAAAGAAGCCAATCTATACGATTTCAACTATATGACATTCTAGAAAAGGCAAAACTTACGTAGACTGTAAGAAGATCAGTGTTTGCCAGGGATGTGTGGGGAGAGAGAGAAATAGGGAGAGGATTTTTAGGGGAGTGAAAATACTCTGGATATTATGATAATGGAAATATATCATCATAAATTTGTCCAAGCGCAGAGAATGTGCAACACCAACAGTGAATTAAGGTAAGCTATAGATTTGAGGTAACTATGATATGTCAATGTAGGCTCGTCCTTGGTAAAAAAAAAAAAAAAAAGCACAATTCTGGAAAGTAATGTTGATAATGGGGGAGACTATGTGTATGTGGGAGCAGGGGGTATATGGGAAATCTCTTGTACTTTTTTCTCAATTTTGTTGTAAATCTAGAATTACTCTTAAAAAAAACAAGTCTCTTTTTAAAAAGAGGCTCACCCAGGGCCTCCTGGGTGGCTCAGTCAATTGGGCATCCAACTCCTGATTTCAGCTCAGGTCGTGATCTCAGGATTGTGAGATGGAGCCCTGTGCTGGGTTCCACGCTCAGCGAGGAGTCTGCTTGAGATACTCTCTCCCTATTTCCCTCTACCCCTCCCCCAACTCATGTAATCTCTCTCTAAATAAATACATTTTTTTTTTTAAAAGAGGTTCACCCTTGTTAACAGGAAATGGGACATTATGGGTCCTATAGAAAGGAGGTCCTAGGCTGGGTGGAATTGTGTAGAACACCCTTCCCTCTCTGTTCTATTAGTCTCTTGTTCCTTAATATTCCTAAGTAACAAAGGCATTTGCTAATTGACATCCTGGGTGTATTTAAGTGAAAAGAAAGTGAAAGAAATATTTGTCGAGTCTCTACTATAAGCATTTCTTTCATAGCAGGAAGTTTTCATGATAAAATTTGGAATTAATCATGCAATCAATTAGAAAATGGGATTTGCCCTGCTACTATTTTTAAAGTATCTCCATCTGGAACTTGTAGAAATAGGGGCATTTTGAGCCAACGTGGCAGCTTCATTTGAATGGCTTTGGTGCTTTATTTTTCACAACAATGGATGATGAGGGAATAAAGATAATAAGAATGAGTAAGAAATACTAAAGATAGTATCTGCAGTCCTATGAAAAGAAAGCTCTTTATTCTTGAGCAAAGGCTGGAAATAATCAAAGCTGGATTTGCTAATATGGTTTATAGCAATATTTACAATTTCTTTTCTATCACTGAAATGTCTGGAGGAAAAATAACTTTGATATTGAAAATCTGAAACTCAGAATCCTTTGTCCCCTTTCTTCCATTTCATTTTTATAATGCAGTTTCCTAAGATAAGAGCACTGACCCCACTGGCACACCCAGCATCACGTACTGAACCAGGCTCTACCGAGCAGGTACTTATTAAATAAACACGCTATGTCAAAACAGATCCTGAATGGCACGAGTTTTAGAAACCAAATGACTTTCTCTCTGGGATGTCACACAGTCCTGAAATTCTTTCCCGAAATACCAGGAAAGGCGGGTAAGTCAAAATTGAACCCGTCTATATGTTTTCTGCAACTATGATGTCCTTCGATGAGAACTTGAACCCACGGGATATTTCACTCAGGGCAGACTGCCCGTTCCCCCTCGGAACCTGATGCTCCCATCTGAGCCAAGACCTAAGTCCCCCAAACCAAACACAGGAAAAGGGCCCCAGAAGGAGGTGCTTCTTCCTAGGAAGAGTTAAATTTCTGTGTCACAAATGAGCCTTGCTTCCACTCCAGCCCTTCTCCCTCCACAACACAGCTCTGGGAGCCCAAGAGGGGGCTTTGGCTGCTCTGACTTCTCACACACTCTTTTTTCAAATGAATTTAAACCTTTTCTTGTCCAAATCCCTACAGAAGGGAAAAAAAAAAAAAAGTAACCACTCTGCAGTTTTTCTACTATTATGCAAATAAATTAATCAGGCAATGCTCCTGTGAGAATTAATTTATATTTGAATCCAATGAGGCCTGGATACTTGCTAACTGAACCCCCAAGCCAAAGCCCCAGCTAGGTAGCCCCTCATATTATTCCTTTGACGAAACGTGAACTGACATAAATACTATGGCCCCCTTTCAATCCGATTACCCCGTTACCTCACATCAATGGTACCCCAGCCATCAGATTCTGGCGTCTTTCTTTTCACCGACTCCAGGAACAACGGACCCCTCCTCCTTGATAAACAAGCACCCACGCTACCACCTCGTAGCCCCACTCTTAACCCATCATCCTCCCTCAATGGGCTCTATTCGACAAGGTATTTTATTTTGTTTGTAGGAATCAAGGACTGAAAAACAGTTCAAAATCAGGCCTGGCCAAGGCTGTTCATTCAAAGCTGCCCTTTCACACAACTGCTAAGAGCCTCTGGAAATAACACCCCTGAAGTAGCCACCCTTTAATAGACGTCATTCCCTCGGGACGCAACCCCCTCCACACACCCCAACCCACTTCATCTCCCTCCGTTACGTCTTATGGGCTCTTTTTAAAACACACAAAAAACAAACAGCAGCACAGGTTTCCCTTGGCTTGCGTGACCTGAAGCTCACTGAAAATGAACCTACATTTTAAACCATACCTTTGTACTAAACTCATGTTGACAACCACTAAATTCTTTCCGTTGCTCTGCATAGAAACGTTAAAAAAAAAAAAAGATTCATTTCGCTCCCCCCCCCCCCCCCAAACTCTGCCCATTTAAAAAGCTTGTCTAAGTAATCCACCAGGTGGGGGAAAGCTTTTCTATGTGGGCAGCTCAGTTTCTGGAGCCCCTACCTTGGTAATTAGATTAACAGGCAAATGTGAATAGCAGGGACCAAAACAGTCCCCAATCTTCATTCTTTATGCCATTTGTTGTATGTAACTGATAGCAAAATATCTTGAATGGTAGCAGAAAAAAAATATGGATTTGTGAACTGCTCTATGTTGAAAGTGGAAACAAGAGAGGAAGAACACAAAGCAAACTTTATTTAAAAAAAAAAAAATTCCAAGTAATAATAATACTTTTTTTTTTGAGAAAAGGGCAGAAGTTATATATGTTCATAAACTGGGGTTATTGGTATGTTTGCTAGCTTTGTAGTTTAATTAGTTTAAATATTTCTGTGCCTCCTCTTAGCACAGTCTGAGACAGAGGACAGTGACCCGAGGGGCAATGCTTGTCTTTCCGAATCGATGAAGGCCAATATGTTCTGTAACCACAGTCCTCCAACAGGTTCTGAATCTGAGAAACCCTTTAAAACATATTCTAACTAAGTTGGTATACTAAGAAGCTATGCACTTTTTAGAAACAAAAGAAAGCAAAATAAAAATAAGAATTAAAACACACGAACACTTACTCAGTTAGCTGCAAAGAAAGTTATGGTTTTACCAAATACCCTTCATACTTTTTTCAAAGCAACTTGCTTTCTTCCGTGCCAGAGGAGAACACCTTTGTTTTCATACAAAGTAGACTTTCATATAAAGTAGCCACAGAGGCACTGTGTTAATTTATTAGATTTGGTGGCGAATTGTCACTAAAAGTGACGCTCTCTTTTCTGCCCCTTAGTACTGGTGCCTTTGCCCGAACATCTAAAATTTGCTGCCTGGGATCTGCCAAGTGCAGGGTTAGTAGCTTTTCGAGAACGTTGTTACATACCATATTCTTACTCAAAAAGAAATGTAACCACTTTATTCCTTTTCCTTGGCCTGGCTGTTCACTATTCATTCAACAAACACTCATCCAGTAACTCCCGATTACTAGCTGTGTCCACGGCGGCAAGCGCTCTTGCACTTACAATGATTGATGTGGTAAAATCCTCACTCCGCATCCTTCCTCTACCTACAGTCTGGGGCCAAAGGATTCTTCTGCTGCAAGCTCAGCCCTATTCAGTCCTGTCCCTTAACAGGAAATATCTAGGAGACTTAGTTCATGAGCTCAGGGGACTAAGCATTCAGTCACCCTCCTTGTGACACCCTTCTTCATGTGACAGAGGTTCCCAGGCTGCCCACATTGACCCCTTGCCCCCGAAGTTCGCATATTGACCGTCTTCTTGTTCTTCAGTCCCCTACAGATCACCTGCCTGCCCAGAACCCAGTGGTCCTCAACCAGGGGCAGTTTGGGCTCCATGGAGACATTTGGTTGCATGACTCACGGGGTGGCCCTGGCATTTCATGGGCAGAGGCCAGCAATGCTGCTAAACATCCTACAGTGTACCCCATGACACCCCAAACAAAAACCAGTTAAGAAGCCTTGCTGTCATCAGTCCCCTCCCCAATCCCATAGGCAGCGGAGGCTATTGAGGAGGGACACGAACGTTGAGTCAAATCTTCGGCCACTACAGTAAAGACATAATGCCCTGCAGACTACTTTGTAACTTTTGAGTCTCAAATTTCCTGGTCTGTAAAATGGACTTGTTATGAGGAAATACTATATCTATGAAGTACTAGCACAACACTCACTAAATAGAAGCCAAAATTATGGTTGAAACTGTATTCTCATCCCTAGATGCGTACCCCAAGATCCAATCCCCTGAGTCTTGTTACTTCCTATGAGCTTTCTCTCCCTGCTGATAGATCTGACTATAGATGCTATATGGAGGTATGGGTCCAACTCCGGCCTCCAGAGTCCTGGAAGCATTGTTAATTAATAGCAGAACATTATTCCACATAACCCAGAGCTGGTCTTAGAATCCTTCTCTACATATTTTTTGCGGGGGACAGAGGGAGAGAGATAATTATAAGCAAGCCCCAAGCTCAGTGCAGAGCCTGACGTGGGGCTGGATCTTCTCACGACCCTGAGATCAGGACCTGAGCTGAAATCAAGAGTCAGACACTTAACCAACTGGACCACCCAGGTCCCTCTACACAGTACATTAGATGCAACTACCATCAGTGAGATTCAGCATATGAACTGAAGTCTATTTGCCATCTTTAATCCATATGTTATCTCTTACTAACTAGAGGTTATCTCTTGCTAGAAATACTGTGTTCCCTATCACTGAAAGTGCTTAATTAAGGCTAACATGAAAGGGATTTTATTTCTAATAGGCATGGGATTTCATGCCTATTAGAATAACCATTTGGCCGCATGAGACATGCACATCGTATCTGCAACCCATACGCTCAAAACACGAGGCATGAGGAAGATGATTTTGGTGAATACCTTAGTCAGATCAGGATAAATTCTCTGATAACCCCAAAATCTTACAATAAAAGCTTACTTCTCGTCTATGTTACAGTCCAATACAAGATCAGTGGCTCACCTCCAAGCCATGACTCGGGGTCCTGCATTCATTATGCGCTGTACCTCTACCACTCCAACGTGGGACTTCTGTGTCCCAATGGAAGCAAAGAGAAACAGGATTTTGTATGAGAGACTCTATATGCCAAGCCTGGAAGGGATGCACATTACTTCTGCCCACATTCTATTGCCCAGAACTGAGTCTATGGCTCCATCTAACTATGAGGAAATCTAGGAAATGCAGTATGTCCATAACAAAGGAGACAAATGGGTATTAGGGAACATTAGCAGTATCTGCAATAATCACTAAAAATTTTTATAAAACAGGGGCACCTGGGTGGCTCAGTCAGTTAAGCATCTGCCTCTTGAATTTTGGCTCAGGTCATGACCTCAGGGTTGTGAGATCAAGCCCCACACCTAACTCCGCATTGGGTGTGGAGTCTGCTTAAGATTCTTCCTCTCCTGCTGCCCCTCTCCCACCCCTGCTCATTCTCTCTCTCTCTCAAAAGAACAAATGGGAGGAGGGTGCCAGGGTGATACAGTCAGTTGAGATCCAACTCTTGGTTTCTGTTCAGGTCATGATCTCAAGGTCATGAGACTGAGCCCCAGGCTGGGCTCCACATTCAGCACAGAGTCTGCTTGAGACTTTCTTTTCCTCTCCTTCTGCCTCTCCCCACTATGCTCTTTCTCTCTCTCAAATAAAAAAATAAATAAATCTTAAAATAAAAAAACTATGAAATAGGAGCCAGACACTAGTAAGAGCAGCTACTAGAACTCAGCCATGGGTCTAACTTGGGTAGGGCACATTTCATGCACCATGCTTCAACATGTAGTAACAGTGTCTGTTGTGTATCTAAAGTCACACCCATTTACCTTTGCTCATAGGGATCTTTGATCAGAAACCCAGTACCTACGTAATCTCTAGGAAAGTGACCCTTGATCTACTTAATGACAAATAGCAATTCCATTTCCTTACCAATGACTGGCTTAGATGTGAGCGACTGGCACTATTCTGGCCAATGAGACAGGAGTGGACATCTTCCAGGCAGGCTTCTGGAGAAGACTTCTTTTCCCTGCTGATAAAAGGAGAGAGAAGACAATAAACTCTCTGTTGAGTGTTGTCATTTGCATATGATGCGTAGAGCTGGGACAGCCAAAAGAAACTGTGAGGGAGCCAGCACAGAAGACAGGTCAACATATTAAGGATAGCAGAGCAGAGACAGAAAGAACGCTGATTTTTTTTAAAAAATGTAAATTTTTTTAAAATAAAAATTTAAATTTAAAAATCTTTTTTTAAAAGATTTTATTTACGAAAAAAAAGATTTTATTTATTTACTTTGTGAGAGAGAAAGAGTGGGTGCAGGAGTGGGCGGAGGGGCAGAGAGAAAGGGAGAAGCTTCCTGCTGAACAGGGAGCCTGATATGGGGCCAGATCCCCTGAGATCCTAACCTGAGCTGAAAGCAGATGCTTAATGGACAGAGCCACCCAGGTGCCCCAAGAACCTTGATTTTTGATGATATCAATGGGACAATGAATTAATGAACCCTGGTCCTTCTGAAATTCTTGTTTTAGGAAATAATAACTTCTCTTTGTAGTTTCCTCTATTTTTGATGGATGTTTTGCTAATGCAGCCGGAAGTATCCCAGCTGACAGATAATGTGCTAAGCCCTTTAGATATATGCTCTCCAAAATGGAGCCACATTGACCTGTGGCTCATATATGTCTACCTCAGAGCAGGAAAAAACAGCTCCCCTAACTCTGGGGCCCTTTCCTACAAAGAATTCTCTTTTTAAAAAATCTAACATCTACTTTTATGAATGAAGTAGGTGTTTGAAGTAAGTACCACTTGTATTTCTTAATGTTATTGTGAAGATCAAATGACTTCAAGAAGCACTTGGAGGGGCGCCCGGGTGGCTCAGTGTGTTAAGGCCTCTACCTTCGGCTTGGGTCATGATCTCAGGGTCCTGGGATCGAGCCCCGGCATCGGGCTCTCTGCTCAGTAGGGAGCCTGCTTCCTCCTCTCTCTCTGCCTGCCTCTCTCTGTCAAATAAATAAATAAAGTCTTTAAAATTAAAAAAAAAAAAAAAGCACTTGGAATAATACTTGAAATTTGGTAAATGCTAAATATATATTCATATCATTATTACTAATAGTAGTAGAGGTAGAACTTTCAGTTTTTTACAAACTAAGGTAAATTTTAACAGTTGCTAAATGCCCTCCAAATGTCAGTTTGGCCTATGAGTATAATGACTTCTTCATCCCCATAGTACTTCAAAGCAAAAGAAGAGGGCTCTGGACCTAGAATTTAAACCACAGATTCATTCTGACAAGCTGCAAAATCCCAAAACTTTCCTCAGAGGTCGGTTCTGAGTCAGTACAGAATAAGGGTTATGCACATAGGTCCTTGGGTCAGAATGAGTCCCAAGCCTTAGCTCTGGTATTTGCTGTGCCTTAGGATTCAATCAGAGAAGTAGAACCAAGGAGCAATAAAGTTGCTATAAAGTATCATCCCTCTCTCTCTGGCTCCTTCTAGTAACACAGAACTGGCTGCTGATTTCCTTTCTCTTGGCAGCCCTTCAAGTCCCTGAGTATGGCAGTCATATCCTTGTTGTCTCCATTCCCCAGGCCAACAGCCTCAGCTTCTTGGCATCAGTTTCCCACACTGAGGAATTCCAGTCAATGCTGTCCAAAGAACTTCTGCAATAATGGAAATGTTCTCTATCGGGGCCATCCAATATGGCAGCCACGAGTCCCCTGTGGCTATTGAGCATTTGAATTGTGGCTAATGGGACTGGGGAACTATACTTTAAATTGTATTTATATTTAAGCTTTTATTTAAATTATTTCAATTTTGTTTGTTTAGCTAATTTCTATTTAAATAGTCCCATGTGGCTAATGGCTACTGAACTGGGCACTGCAGTTCTAGCTCTATACGCCGACTCTTCTTCTTCTTTTTTTAAATGTAAACAGTATTTTTTTCAAAGATTTTATTTATTTATTTGACAGAGAGAGAGATCACAAGCAGACAGAGAGGCAGGCAGAGAGAGAGGGGGAAGCAAGCTCCCAGCTGAGCAGAGAGCCCGATGCGGGGCTCGATCCCAAGACCCTGAGATCATGACCTGAGCCGAAGGCAGAGGCCCAACCCACTGAGCTACCCAGGTGCCCCCCGACTCTTCTTCTGATAAGATGGACGTCTCTGCATTTTCTCTGAGCTTCCCATTTTCTTTACCTTCCTTTTCACCAGAATTAACCAATTCTGATACCCCATGCCCTGCGCTGGGCTTCTGTCTCATGTCAGCTGATTAAGTACCTGGGCTTAAAGATGAGCTGGAACCCCTTTTTTTGAAAAATACCAGTTATCAGAGTAGCAACTTTTTGCTTCCTGGGTCACATAATTTCTCTTAGTGATGAGTTCATTAAAATACCTATTTATACACATAGTTTCTAAGAACCTAAGTGAGGGTTGGGTAAGGATCTGCCAGTGCATTCATCAATTATACTATAAATATTACACATTTATTTCATCTAATGCAGTGAGACCAGCAGTTAGTATATATATGTTGCCTGTGCTATGAAATCGGCTCTCTGCTAAACATATTTAGTCAACTAAGCACAGTCACTGGGAATATCCACTGATGGCCAACAACACCAACTGAATCATCCAAATCAGCAAAGAGGACTGGTCCAGGGGATACAAATGAAGATTACACAGTCTTCTGACAAAATCTGGAGCTTTCCAATCTGACTATTGTCTAGAGAACCAAATAGTATAAAAAGAAGAACTAGGGGCTGCCTGGGTGGCTCAGTGGGTTGAGCCTCTGTCTTCAGCTAGGGTCATGATCTCAGGGTCCTGGGATTGAGTTCCACATCAGGCTCTCTGCTAGGCCGGGAGCCTGCTTCCTCCTCTCTCTCTCTCTCTCTCTCTATACTTGTGATCTCTCTCTGTCAAATAAATTAAAAAAAAAATAAAAAAAAAGAACTATGAATGATAAAACTTTAGAAGAGAGATCAGTGAATCAAATACACCAAACTTTAAAGCAGGAAAGGTCCTTCTAGGTGAGACAGGAGAATGCTCCCAGAATTTGAAGGATGTATCACTACGTACATAGTCTCTGAACACGCACCAGATGCCAGGCACCAGGACACAGTGTCAAAGGATATGGTGCCCACCCTCAATGAGTCTCCGGTGTACAGGGGAAACAGAGACATGTAAATTATTCCAATAGGTACAGTTGCCAGATTTAGCCAACAGAAGTACAGAGTATCCTGTTAAATTTAAATTTCTGAAAAACAGTCAACAGCTTTTTTAGTAGAGGTATATCCCACGCAATATTTGGGACATACTTACATGAAAAATAATATTTATTTGTTTGAAATTCAAATGTAACTGTGCATTCAGTATTTGATCTGGCGAATCTAAATACAAATATAATGATTAAAGGGGGTATTAGGTACTACAAGAAAATATCCAAGAGGTGCAGACCTCAGAGGCCAAGTCAAAGAAGTGTTACGGAGGAGGTAAGTCTTAAGCCAGATTTTTCCAAGCAGCAGAAGATAGGCCAGACAAAGAGAGTACAGAAGGAGCAGTTTGCACAAAGGCACCGGGGTTTGAGAGAGCAGGGCACACTTGGGGAAAAGCAAGGAGCTCAACAGGGATAGAATAAATGATAGGTTATAATCTCAGGAACTAAGAGAAAAGCCCAAGTCAGAATAACATCGCAGGCTGAGGGATAAAGGGAGAAAAGAGAGTTCATAAACACAGCAAGAAGCGGTCTGAGAAAGAAAAAGAAAAGCCTGAGACTAAGAAGGAGAGAGAAGTGCAGAGACAAATGTTGCAGGCTGGCCAAGTAAGAAAATATCATTGACTAGGCCCACAGGGATGACATCAGTGACACTGGCCAAAGCCATTCCAGTAGAATGGGATGGCGCCAGGTTGAGAAAGCTCATGGAGGTGGCAAGAATAAGAGAACCCAAGGGCAGACATTGCGTTCAAAAATTTGATTGTGAAAAAAGTATCATGCTTAGACCTGGCCAGACAGGGAAGTGGCCTGGGCTCTGAACTTTAAAGAGGGCCCCAGTTTGTCACCCCTTCAGCTCCACTTATGTCCTGTGGCTGAGGGGACATGTTCACATAGAGCCTGCACATTCCTGAAATTCTTTACTCAAATGGAACCAAAACTGTGATCAGAGACTACCCAAGCTTCTTCCTAGGTCTCTCTTTCCAAGAGTCAGCCATGCCCCTAGCATGCTCATCCTTAAGCTGAGGCACAGCCCAGGGCCTACTGTTAGGCATGCAAGGATGTGGAGGGATCTTGGACATGTGCTTGAAGTATCCACACTCTTGGATGCATGACCATTCGTGATGCAGGATGGAGTCAGCATGGGAAGTGGAGTAGGGTATGTCACAGGCTTCCTCCTTCGATCTTATCTCAGGCCTCACAAAACAGAAGAAGTTGTTAGTGATGAACATAAGGCCAAGAGATGATGATTTTGAAAATGAGCATTATTTGATATTTTGTTTTGTTCTTTTAAAATAAACTCTATGCCCAGCATGGAGCTTGAACTCACAAGCCTTAGATCCAGAGTCACATGCTCTACCAATTAAGCCAGCCAGGTGACCCAAAAATGAGCATTATTTCAAAGAATCTGTAGTAAAGGGGATACTGAAGCTACAGATAGGGAGAATAATGAAAAAGGTAGGAATTCAGCGGCAAATATTTCCAAGAAAAAAACAATTACAGAAGTGTGGACAGGGTTATGGGACTAAAGAAGAAATGCTAATGCACCCAAAGACTAGCAACAGTGAGAAGCCATATGTCCCATCTCTAGGCCTGAAAGAGCAATAGGTTGGCAAGAAAATATTGCCAGAGCCCAGGGAGCTTGGGAGCTGGGGCTGTAGTAACTCCCAGAAATTCAACACAGCAAGAAGAAAGCAGTAACAATAAATGCCTTACCTTTCTCTCCTCCTGCCCTTGACTTGGTGTCATTGCCTCCCATGGACTGAAACCAACTAGAAGAAACCAGCCAGCAAGGTATCCTGGAGTCAAGGCATTTCCTAGAGGCCAGCCTCTTAGGTCCAAAGCAGGGGGAGAAGGGTTGGGAGTAGATTTGGAAGAGCAGAAAGATTATAAGTAACTAATACTGTTCCCAGGGAGGCAGGAGAGGCCTGAACTTGGTGGCAATGTGCACAGAAAGGAGAGGAGGTTGGCAGGAAGGAACTGGAAGGCATTTCTGTCGAATAATAATCTATTTTTTCTCTCCACAGTTTAGAGAAGGAGGTTGACAATGAATGAGGGTAAGCAGGCAAGGGAATGTTTGGGTTTAATTCTCACAGATGGCAGTTGGCTTAAGGCCCTTGTGCAATACAGACAATACCTAAGGTAAGACTATTTTCTCCAGCCCTTCTCAGTGGAAGAGGATGTCACATTCTCCTAAGCCTCCCTCTCCTTCTCCTGCACTAGCAGAGTCACAGAGCAGATAAAAGTCTTGGGGGATTTTTCCTTCTCTCTTTCCTGAAATAACCTCCAGCACTACCTCAGCCTGGAGCCCACAGATCTCCAGCAACTTAAAGGCCCACCCACCTCAGAACACTTTCCTCTCAAATACTGACTCCTGATTCAAACTTGCCTCCTTATCCAATAGGATTCTCCTCTGACCAAATCAAGCCCTCCCTACCTGTTACGAGAAATATATTTTTTAAAACTAATTTTCACCACATTATAAAGAGCTAGTAGTCTTACCTCAAATCCTTCCATGGGTATCTGGATTTGCAAACTACCTCTTCGTCCCAAAAGATCAATCTCTAAATTTCAAACAGAGAAAATGAGCTGAAGAGTTTGGGATGTTTAGATACAAGGATATTTTGCTTTCTACCGCCTCCAACCAAATGTCCCTAAATCTACAAATAACTCCTCTTCCTTCTATGTTTTAAAATAAACCATCTGGTTGGTTGGTTGGTTGGTTGGTTGGTTTTTAACAAAAGGGAAAGAAAAAGGAGAAGGTGAGGAAAGGTTCTGTCTCTGAGATTCTAAGAAGGGTGTTTCAGTGCATAGGCAAACATCTTTATTCCCTTGCAGGCTCTGAAATGTTGGACAAGATGGGATTTAACAAGACAACGAGCCCCAGAGGTAGCTTGAGGATTGATCTAAACCTTGCAACACCGACTTCTCACACCCACTCCAAGTAAACTAGACCAGGCTTCTCAGGAGACCCCTGTTTCTGAAGTGTGTGTGTGGTGGTGAGCAGTGGGCGAGTTCATGGCTCCAGGATCTGTCACCCAACCCACTAGACCGCCAATTCCCCCGCACCCCAGGGGCCAGCTCCACGCCGACACAAAACCAGCCTCGCTCTGAGGCGTCTGCTCCCCATCCCGGAGTCCTTGGGGACTAGAAAGAAGGAGGAATCGATTTCATATTCTCTTCTCCCTCCCGCCGTCCACAAAAGCAGCTCTTTCAGGCCCCGAGAAAGGTCCTGTACCCTTTCCCACCCAGCGCCCGTCAGCGAACTTCACCTTCATCCAAGCCGCTTTACCCAGAAAGACTCTGGGACGGGAAATCAATAGCTCCAGCTTGAGGCGAGGGTAAGGGCCTGGGGGTGGGGGAGATTGGGGCGGACTGGTGGGGAGGCGGCGGGGCGGTGAGGAAAGGGTTCGCTGTGGGACCGCAACGGGTAATTACAGCAGCTGAAAGGCGCCGCCCAGCACCAGGGGAGCGTGTCAGGGAGAATCACCTGTTTTACACCTGGCGACGGGCCACTGCTAGTGGCGGGACCAGCACCGAAGAGGGGCGCTCTCGGGGGCGGAAGGAGGGTGCGGGTCAGTCTACCCCGCAGGCCTCGCGGGGCGGGCAGCCCCAGGGCTTTCCGCTCCGCACCCAGGGCAGCACGAGACCCCGGGGCGCAGAAAGCGCGCAGGCGCAGTTCTCCGGAGTCGGCCTCCCCGCCCGGAAGCCTGTAGCGCTCTGGGAGCTTCTTCCCTCCGCTCGCGGCGCGCCCTGGGGACCTAGAATGCCGTCTTTCCAGTGGCCCGAGGGGCCAGACTCTGGGAGCTGATGGGGCCCGCGGTGGGGCGACAAAGAGCTGAGCGTTTTAAAAACTTTAGATCAGACCTGAAAGGGCCTACCGAGAGCTCGCTAGGGCAGTCCCTCATTTTACACACAGGCACGGCGAGACCCAGGAGACGAGGACTATCCTTAAAGACACCCAGTAAAGTGAAGTGGATCCAAATGTGAGTTAAAAGGATATTTAACCTGCAGCCTGAGGAGAGCTGGCCAAGCAAGGAAAAGGAAGGCCATTTATTTTTAAGGCGCGAGAGAGACAAACATTATTAGCTTTGAAAAGAAACAGTACAAAATTGATGTCCCAGACAAAGGGGGGGGCCGGTGGTGATGGGGAGAAAAAGTACTCAAGGCCCGGCTCCTCTAAATTTAATTTTGATTATTTTGAATGGGCTGAGATCGCCTCTACCGACGCCTCACCGTGTCAATACCGCTGGGCTACAGCGTCCGAGCCCGAGTTAAAGTAAACTCCCGCCAGCCGGGCACTGCTCTACAGAGATCCTCTTTCTTCATGTTAAAAAAAGAAGAAGAAGAAAAAGAAAACACAAAAAACCCACAAAAAAACACAACACACAGTTAACCACCTGTCAGGGCTGAGGATACAATGAGGCTCCTGGAAAAAGAGCTTTTCATGCATGCGTAATATATTTGTTCAGCTATTCACTTAATGAAGCTGATAAATGTGATGCAAGACAATAGTCAAGTTAATCTATTTAGTAAAATGTTTTGAGACTTTCAGGCGACGTTAAGGAGGGGAGCGTTCGGCGACATTTTCATTTAAATGCGCTCATCTCCCCTCTTAGGCTGCACAAGGGGGTTCAGGCAATCTATGTGAATATAATTTCTTATAAATGTGTCTTTAATGGGTTTAATTCACCCTTGCCAGCTGTTTTGGGGGCTATTTTGTAAGAGCAAAACAAACGTTTCAGGCTTGGAAAGCTAGTTAAAATTAGTTTCGGTCAGCGAGGCCAAGCTATATTTCCTGCAAACCATCTGCTTGATTGGCACAATAGAAGGATTTTCAAGGAAAAAAAAAAGGGGGGGGGGGGAGTGTGAAAGGAATGAGGGGTGGGGGAGACGCTAGAAAGGGGTGGGGAGGCCGGTAGTTCCTTGTGGCCTATTCTGAAGGTGAACCCCTTTAGAGGTGTCTTAATAGAGCGGGTTGCCTAGAGGGCTGGGGCGACTGACTAGAAGGCTCTTTGAGCCCAAACCTTGTCGCCCTCCTCCTTTGCCTAGCCGGTCAGCTCCCTCTTCTCCAGAGAAGCAAGAAGCCAGGCGGTGCGCGCTCCTTTGCGTCGCCCCCCGCCCCGCATCCTGCCAAACTTGCAAGACGAACTCCAAGTGTTGGCAGTTACTATCCAGAGCGCCGAGGCCTGGGGGTTCAAACTCTTGCAAAGTGCTACCTTGGGGTCCCAATCTTCCTGAACTTATCTCTCGTTAACTTTTCGGAAGGCAGGGAGTCTTAAGCCACTTTCTACATCGCAGGCACCTCACCTACCTCCGCGCGGCCTGCGCTTACCAGGGTGCACTGGCTGCGGAGTGCCCCACGACCAGGAGAGCGCGGCGCGTGGGGCTGGGACCCGCCCGCTCTCCACTGGCAGGGAGGAAAGAAATTCCCAGAGAAGGTTCCAAGAGTCCACCCTACGGTCCCAGGAAGGCTTCTGCGGCTTTGGCCTCATAGGGCCCAGGAGTCCTGGCCATCTCAGCCGGGGGCTCCCCGCGCGAGCAGTAGCGTCGTGGGGCAGACAAGCATCTTAACGCCAGCCAGGGCCTCGGAGTCTCACTTTTCCACTCGCGTTTTTTTCCCTTGAAAGAGAAATAGACAACCCAGCTCTGGGAGAGAGGACGTGAGTGACTTCTTTGAAATACACTTGAAGATAACGACATTACCATGAATGGCAGGACGCACAAAACCCCAAGGGCTCAGGTCAAACGGCATTAGTCACAGGTCTTAGCCGCCGCCGCAGCGCCGAGCAGCCCCTTAGGCTATCGCGGGGTTTGAAAAGACGCGTTCAAGGAGATCACTTAAAGTAAGATCCTTTCGTCCGATTTCTTGCTTCCTTAGGATTTATTCTGCCTTTTCACGGAGGGCCAGCCCTCGCCCCCGCCCTCACTTTTCCTCTTTGCGCCTTAGGAATGCTTCAGGGAGCTCTGCAGACAGACCGCTGGAAGCAGAGTCCACGTGGATCGCAGCAAGGGGTTGCTTCCAAAATGTCAGGGCCCCTTTTAAAAAGCAGATAAGTTAGCAGCAGTTAGTCTATAGTAAGGTAGAACGACCGGGATGCGTGTGTGTGTGTGTATGTACTGGGGGGGGGGGGGAGCGCGGGCGCCCGTGCGCGCCCGTGCGCGCGCGCGCATGTGGGAGTAATGGTAGGGGTGCTTGGAGCGTGTAGGTGGGCAGGATAATAACTAAAAACTACACCCAGAGAAACGCTCTAGGAGGAGAGGAAGCCTAGGAAAGAGGATGGCACTAAGAGGGCTCCAGACTGGCTTTGACTTCTTAGCGCTCCTCCCCCGCCCCCGAAAAACCTTGCAAACGGAGGCGCTATTCCGACCCTCCAGAAGACTGGGCAAGCGCTTCAGTGATGGGTAATCCAACACCTGTAGTCATCCCTTTCTTCTTCTTCGGGAACTGGCTACAGTTCCAGGAGGGGAGGAAAGGAAAGAGGGAGGGAGGGAGGGAGGGGAGGAAGGTGAGAGGCGGAGGAGTATTGGATCTGAGAAGAGTTAGAGGGAAAAAGAAAAAAAAAAGAGTTAGAGGGAAAGAATGCAAAACCAGAGCCGGTCTCCCAGCTTCCAGAAAGCAGCTGGGGACAAGGGTAGTGGGGAATTGATAGCGACGGAAAACTTTGTCTTGTGGCAAACTTAAAGTGCAGGTGCTCAAGCAGTTTAGACTTTCCACCCCTATTTTATTGTAAAACTTCAAAAACAAACTTCCAAAGTTTGTCACAGATGTCCCCCCACCTTTCCCAGGAACTCCAATTAACTGGAACAATACATTTTGCAAATTTAAAGAGCCACTTATTTGAAAGTTGTTCCTTTCCTTAGAGGTTTTCGGCAGCCTGCCGCCCAGTATGCCTCCATAAGAGTCATGGGCTCAGAAACTCCATACTTGCGTCATCTTTGAGCATTATAATTCGGCTCCAGAGCCTGGCCCTAAATAACTTTTTAATTTGAATCAAGGGAGAGCTTTAGCGGGCTCTGTTTCTGGTTTAATGTGATATAAATCACAGATGCACTTTTATTGAATGGTTAAAGCAGCGACATGGAGATCATCAACACAAAACGCCCTGAACAAAACCATCGAGAGAAATAAAGCTGGTTAATAAGATTTTTGAGAAAGCTTTGTGTTAAAAAGCAAAAAGGAAAACCAGCTGAAGGTGACAGTTAGTTCATGGTTAATAGGATCAGGGCAGCCTGGCGGGGCTGCACACTTCTCTTTGGGGAGGTTCAGCCACACCAAAGAAATGAATGGGACATTTAACACATCTGTTATCTCGCCGAACAGAGAAACTGGGGAATCGAGGTTCAGCGCCACCCTAGACCCAACCCAGAGTAAAGGGAAGGACTGTCTCCAAGAAGATTCTCCTTTGAGGCCCCAGATTAAGCATAGACTCTCCTGACTGGGGGCCAGCATTCTTGGGAATGGCGTTCTTCGCACTGTTTTCATGTGCTTGTGCACTGCAGTTAATTAGGAGGCTGCAAAACTTTGGCCAAGTTAAGTGTCCCGCAATAGGTAGAACCCTCAGCTTTCACTGCTATGGTTTTAAAAGTCCAGGCTGCAAGTTACAAGTGAAACTGCAGAAAGCTCTTTGAGGTTGGAAAGGGGCCAGGGTAGCGTTTCAGCGTTCTGGTCACCTGGCTTGAGGCTGCTTCTGGAAGGAGTAAGTCCTATGTGCAAGTGGAATACTGCCGCCTAGCCTTGGTCCGTTGCTGCTTTCTGATCCTTTACGAGGCCAGCAAGCTGTGAAGTGCTCCTCGGTGACACTTCTAGAGAAATGTCGCTGAAAATCGTTTTAAGTTGCTGGGAGTTTGCAGAAGGAGACACGTTTTATCATTCAGGTATCTCCCAGCTCTCTCAAACTCCATTAGTTTCCCGACACAAAGGAAGCAAAGACCTCCCCCTCCATCCTTAAGGACTCACATCCAATAACCCCAAAGCATTCATTCCAATCTCCCTGTGTTGTTAGAATGGCACCCCACAAACTGATTTTACCCACCCCTCACATCTGCTTTATGCCTCAGCTGGAGTAGCGTGTAGGGTTAGAGACTGAAGAAGCGAGTATATTTTCATGTTCACTGACTTGAAATTTTCCATTGCCCACCCCACAAGGGGAAAGGTTATTTTACTGATTGCCTGGAGATGAATTTCTATGAATATTTATTGATTTATTTTCCAGGCTCAGCAGGGGAGCTGCAAATAAATTTAGTGCGTTCTTTAAATAATTCCTTTTCTATGAGGCAAGATGTCATCTGAAACTTCTAAATAGGCATTTAATTAGCCCGGGTGTTGCTTCGGAACAAAAACTCCCGGGGAGAGCTTTGGGGGCGCACTGTATTGCAAAGAGGCGGTCGATATGCAGAATTGATGCGCGCCAGCCTTTGTTGCCGGCCCATTGTGCGGGCCATGCTTATGAAGACTAATCCAATCATAAATTGCACCCCTGCGCCAATCAGAGCGCCCAGAGCCTCCGGCGAATGAAGCTCGAGTGGAGAACTTTGTTGAACTTCATTGTCAGAGCTGTCACTTTTCAAAGCGCTTTAACGGGCGGGCCAACTATAAAACCATCACCTCGACGGGAGGACCACGGAGGACTCGCAGACGCCCAAGTGGGATCGTTACTTGGAGACGTTTGCCCAAGAGAGAGGGCACTGCGGGGGCGGGAGGGGCGGGAAGAGAGGCTTTTACCCTCCGGCCGCTGGAAGAAGGGTTATTCCGCCCGCCCCGCGCCTAACATGATGTTCCCAGGCCTCCTCGCACCCCCCGCCGGGTACCCCAGCCTCCTGCGCCCCACGCCCACCTTAACGCTGCCCCAGTCCCTGCAGTCGGCATTTTCTGGCCACTCCAGCTTCCTGGTGGAGGATCTGATTCGCATCAGCCGGCCTCCCGCTTACCTGCCCCGCAGCTTACCCACCGCCAGCATGTCGCCCCCTAGGCAGGGGGTCCCCACGACTCTCACGGACACCGGGACCTCAGACCTGGGCTCCCCGAGTCCAGGCAGTCGACCAGACGGTTCACCTCAGACGGCCGCCTCACCTGCCAGCGAGCCCACGTTTCTGAAGTTTGGGGTGAACGCCATCCTCTCCTCGGCGCCCAGAACAGGTAAGTGAGCGCAAAACCCTGAGGGCGGGTCAAGGTGCGAGTACTTCTGGCCCCGGTTTCCGGTGCAGCAGGCACCCACTCACGCATCAACGCACATACTTACGCAAGATCCCCGAAGCCTCACGTCGCGCACTGTGAGACTTAAGTCCAGCCAATTCCCAGGAAGAAAAGCTCCAGGTTCGCCCCACCCTCATAATGAACTTGAGCACCTGCAGTCGGAGAGAGCGCACGCCCCTAGGCGTCTGTGTTTCTACCCTCGAACTTCTGGAAGCCAGTTTTTAAAATCCCAGACAATGTATTTACTAGGTTAGCTAGTATTATGGACCTGCAATTCTTTTCTTCCTCTCCCCAATACTACATATCTCTCTAGTGCTCAGGATGAGACTGGGGACGGGCGGATTCTGAGGTGGCGGGTCGCGTGGGGGCAGGGGGATGGAGAGGGCGGAAGGATATCCACAGATGGCACAATGTTAGGGAAAGATTTCTTTTACTCTGTCAAAACACCGAGGAAAATGCCTTTGAAGCCAGTCGAAGGATTAATGATATCATGTATTCAATGTTCTGTACAATAATCAAGTACTTAATCAAATTCCCTGTCTCCCTCCTTTTCATTCTTCCTTTATTCTCTGCCAGAAACATCCCCCGCCTTGCTCCAGAGCGTTCCTCCCAAGACTTTCGCTTTTCCCTACTTCGAAGGCTCCTTCCAGCCTTTCATCAGATCTTCTTATTTCCCAGGTAGGTCTCATCCCCCTTCCCTGCCGTCCCCCTCGCTCCCTGCTCCGAAGCCATATTTCTCTGTCCACCCCTCGGGGTTATGCTCTGGTTCAGAGGTTGCGAGGCGTACAACATTCACGAATCCGTCGCGCCAATTTGATGCCCTATTTAGCACAAGCAGTGACTGCTGACACTTTGCACCAATTCCCTGCTCTACAAATTAGCAGGAATTGTCATGGTCCCAATTTGAGGCGGTTCCCTTCCCGGCGAGGAGCTGTTGGCATCCCTTCACGCCGCCGTTTTCCCACAGAGTCAGTGCACTTGGCCACGATTCCCCACAAAGGTTTCAGCACCATGACCAATTGGTCAGCTCCTCCGGCAGCCACACACAGATCGGCCTTCGCCCCTCCACGCCGCCGAGAGACACCTACCAGCCGGGGCTAATTTCTCTTTAAGACTCATTCAGGGCTTGGGGCTTTTCACAAGACCACATGGGGTGCCCTCTTGTGTGGGATGCCTGGGGTCGCCCAGGGGGAGGGGGACTAGATCCTCCCACAACCCCAACCTATTTCCAACCTGATTTCCCAACCTCTTCTCAGACCCTTCCCCCACCGCCTTATCTTTTTAAAAATTTTGAGCTTGTAACATAAGAAGTCTGAGGGAAGCCTGCAGTTGGGTCCCAGTCTAAAGGAGAAACACCTTAACACAGTTTATGGGAGGTTTTCATCCTGCAAACCTAGTTGTGACTCAAACTATAGCTCAAAACTCTGCAACTGCTGGAGACTCAGAAGACAGAGGAGAGCCTGTAAAGAGAAGAGAGACTGGGCATGGACGGTGGGGGATGGGTAAAACCACGACAACACTCCCAAATATCAGCGAAAGAAACATGCAATTGATTTTTAAAAGGGGGAGAGAGAATTCACCAACAGCCCCCCGCCACCATTCATGCTGCTGCTGATAATGGAATTTGCTCCCTTTCTCCCTCATCTCAATGCTCTAACAAAAACAACCCGGGCTTTATAAATAGCTTTTCATGTCCATTTAATGAAAATGATTCCGGGAAGAGAAGCCTCTGCCATCAGTATTCTCCCAATGGTCTTGGCCTGCAGTTGTGTTTAGTTTGAAAGTGTAAATCTCTTTTGTCCTAGTAATATATGGCTTTCGCTGCTTGTCCTCAGTCTTTTTCTGTTAGTTCATTACTACACAATTACCATTCACGCTTCATTAGAGTCTCTGTTTCTTTTTTTTTTCCCCTCCCTTAAAGCAAAACTCTCCCCCTTTTTATCATGCCAATACCCATTGGGGAGCGGTCAATGTGCTAATTAGCTGCCACTTTTCATGTATTCGGGCCGAATTCTTTACGTTTGTGGGGGAGGGGAGGAAAGATTAATATGAAAAAGATGAATGCTGATTGGATTTTTCAAAAAAAAAAAAATCCAAAGCGGATTTTCTTCTGTCAAATCAGTAAAGTACCTCATTTTCATCTAAAGAATACAAAAGCCACCAAGGTGATAAAAAGCTTAAGGGGGAAACCCAGTGGCATCCTCTGTATATTTTATCTTTATTTTTGTAATTTATGTTTTTCTGTTGTTAGTTTAGCTGATACACGCAGGTTTGCCCCCTTGAGACCGTTCCCTGAGACCGTTGAATGTAAAAATGAAACAGGCTATTGTAGGGGCTGTTTTCTGTGTTTCCGTGGTTTTACCTAATCCGGGTTTGCTTGGTTGAAAGGGAAAGTTATTTGGGCGGAAAGCGCCTTTCACTCTCGCAGGTTTGTAGGTTCCTGCTCTATTCTCCAAGAGGAGAAAAAGAGGGGCTTTAAAGAGATGAAGGGATCAGAGAGAAAAACCGAGGGAGGCCCCTAGAGAGGGGCAGACGCTACTGCCCCGGCGGGACGCCGCCCACTCACTCGCAACCCCTCACTCCCACCCCTCCGCAGCGTCCTCTAGCGTCGTGCCCATCCCGGGGACCTTCTCCTGGCCGCTGGCGGCCCGCGGCAAGCCTCGCCGGGGCATGCTGCGTCGAGCCGTGTTCTCCGACGTGCAGCGCAAGGCGCTGGAGAAGATGTTCCAGAAGCAGAAGTACATCAGCAAGCCCGACCGCAAGAAGCTGGCGGCCAAGTTGGGCTTGAAAGACTCACAAGTGAGAGCGGTCTCCTCCCAGCCCCCAGCCCCTACGCTTCACCCCTCCCCCAGCCTTGATACAACTGGGAGGGTTCTCTGAGACCAATTCGGTCCCATTGTTCGGATGGGGAAAGTAAGGTCTAGAGAGGGAATGCGTGCGCCCACCAGCTTCCTTGAGGCTCGTCGGGACAACCCGCTTCTCTCCGGGTCTCTTCGCTCCACGCCTGGCTCAGCGCCCCCCACCCCCCGCGGACATCAGGGTCAGAGGTCAGAGGATGGGGTTAGAGCAGAGAGGAGCTGAAGAGGGAGTGAGGGTAGGGTGAGTGCCTTGAGCCACCTGAATCCAAGTCAGGGCGTGGGCAGCGGGCAAGGAGAGTAAGGACAGAGCCTCCTACCCTCCCAGGCGGTCCCGCCGGCGCCCCTCCCCCCGGGCCTTGGTGTGAAGGGCCTGCGCTAACCTCTGCTTGTCCCCCACTCCCTCTCCCCGACCCCACCCCACCCCGCCCCAGGTGAAAATCTGGTTCCAGAACCGACGCATGAAGTGGCGGAACTCCAAGGAGCGCGAGCTCCTGTCTAGCGGGGGCTGCCGAGAGCAGACTCTTCCCACCAAACTCAATCCGCACCCAGACCTCAGCGATGTTGGCCAGAAGGGCCCGGGGGAGGACGAAGAGGAAGACGAGGGCCGGGGCAGCCCCCGCCACCGCCTAGTCTATCACGCGTCCCCCGACCCTCGGCACCTGCGGGACCCGCGGCTGGAAGGGCCGCTGCCGGCCTCGCCCGCGCACTCGAGCAGCCCCGGCAAGCCTTCGGACTTCTCCGATTCCGAGGAGGATGAGGAGGGCGAAGAGGAGATCACCGTGTCTTAGAAGCCCTCCCCGAGGCCTGGGTACTGTTTAGAAGTGCTTTGAAATTGAAGAGGCGGGATTCCGTCTGCGTGTCCGCTTAGTTCCGGTTGCCCAGACGCTGTGGCTCCCCTTTGCAGAACCGTCACCTCATCAGGGGCGCCCCAGCCCCTTCCATTGCCCAAAATGGCGCCCCCCCCCCCCACCTCCCAACAGCTCTTTCCACATAAGTGAAACTTGGGTCTTGGTCCCAGCCTTAAACTTTTCCACCAGAGCTCCTATCTTGCTTACTGCAAGCTATTTTAAACACAGTGGGGGTATTCACAACAATAGCCTGGGTTTAGCAGTGAGCCAGGCTCTGCAGGTCTTCAGCAAAACTCTTAATGGCAAAGGAAACGAAGTTAGGAGTCACAACATCCCAGGCATATGACTCCAAGACCTCTGACTTCCTAGATGCCTCCACCTCCCTATCTTAGGTTGGAGGGTCACCTACCCAGCCAAATCTGTACACACACGCACACAGACTCCTTCCGGTCTAAGTCACAGCATAAATAACGAGTCTTTTCTGTCATATCCCCAATGCTCTCTGGGCAAAGAAGTGAGTTGTTGAGGGAAAAGTCCATCTCTATTTCTGTATGCATGTTTTAAAGCTTTTTCTTTAAAATTTCTGTATCCATAGTATATGCACCAAGCACTCTACCTTGTGCCCTTTTATTATTTCTGGGGAGATTTCACTGACCTGAAAGGCTCTTGAGCACTGGGCATGATGTGAGCAGAGAGAGAACCCTCAAGCCTCTTTGATTTTGATTTTTTTTTTTTACTGAACTTTGCTGTCTTTGCACAGCTTTTATGAACTGTACACTATTTTGTACACATGTGCTGTATGGATATTTTATACCAATGTTATTGTGAATGACTATAAAGTACTGATTAGACTTTCTTTTTTTTTGCAATGGGTTTTATACTTTAAAAATGTAGCTGTTTAATTGCATAACTTATAAAGAAATACTTATTTTGTATTTTTACCTTGTACAGATTTTTATATATGTATATATGTACCAAATGAACAAATGCCAAATAAAAAGTAGAATGGACACAGTAGTCAAGTGATCTCATTAATTTACAGAGTGTCTTAGCTGAAAGGGTTGGAGCTTCTAGTCCGCGTGCTACTGGAATTTATAGAAGGTAAGCTGATATCCAAGAGGGGATGGCACATATCTAAGGCCCCCCCAGCTGCTTAGTGGCCAAGCTGGAACAAGAACCCATCTCTAACTCTCGGGCCAGTGCTTTTTCTCCTTGCCTGTACCATAAATAACCATAATTGCTATGGTGACAAGTAAAGTAGCTCCAGTAACATGGTACCAACAACTTGAGTCTGCGGTAATCCTTCTCCTTTTTTCTAAGGACTGAAATGATGCACTGAAAGAACTCAGTGAAAGGCAGTTCAATCTTATAATGCTTTCCCTTTCCCTCCTTGAAGGTTTTTATAATTCCTGGTCCCCAGGGAAGCTCAGAGTTGCTCCTGACTTTTGTGTATAAACTAATTTTCTTAGGAATGTCATCTATAGCCATGACTTGGGAGCCCAGACACAGACTCTGGATTGCCCAAGTGAAACTAAATTTCTTTAAAGACAAGCTTTCAACAGAAACAATTCATTTAACCAGCAACTTAGGGATAAAGAACGTCAGGTAGAATACTGGTAAGGGTTTCTGTATGCTTTAAGAGTTTGGTCTCTTAGCCACAGAGACCTGCATTTCTTTATTATCCGAACCCATGCCCCAACAGTGAGGGTGGGAAGAAGTTGCTCAGCTTAAATTTCAGTGGTTTGTACCATATTTAAAGTTTGAATTTTGCTATTCTCAGTGTAATTCTCTTTCTAAAAAACAAAAGGCCTCTCTACCAGATTCTGATATCCTCCCGTGTTGGGCCTGTCTCTGACACGGGTAATCACTATTTTCATTATTGTTTAGACATGATCCTGGGAACTCGAAAAAAAAAAATCTTCATTGTCATAATTGTCTTCATCCAGGAAACCCTCCACATTTCCTCCTCAACACATATGAAAGTACCTAGCACGGCATTCTGTACATGGTAGGCGTACAAAATTTAGACAAGAAACTCTTTGAGTGATTCAGGCGGTTCCCTCCCCGCCCCCCGCCCTGCCCCGGCTGCTGCCTGGACATCCAGAGATGAGATCCTGGGCAGAAGCCGCTCGCTTTTCCCTCCCTGCTCGCCCAAGCCCACATTTCTTACTTACCGTCAAGAACTATTTTCAGGCATGGGGATGGATTAGTGTCTACACTCGGAGTCAAAGTCCTTCCGAGGCACGTTCATGTTCATTGCAGCATTGTTCACAATAGCCGAGAGGTAGTCCCATTCACATCATTCACGTTCTTCACAATAGCTTCTGCAATCCAAATGAATAAAGAAAATGTGGCATATACACACAATGGATTATTATTCGGCTTTACGGAAAGAAATCTTGTCACATGCTCAACATGAATGAGCCTTGAGGACATTATGCTAGTGAAATAAGCTAACAAGAAAAAGACAAGTACTATATGATTCCACTTACGTTAGGTATCTAACGCAAGCAAATTAATAGAAACAGAAAGTAGAATTGTGGTTGCCAAGGCCTGGGATAAGGGGGCCTTATCACAGATAGAGTTGTGCCATGGGCACAGAGTTTCAGTCTCACAAGATGAAAAAGTCCTAGAGATCTGTCATGCAGCAACGTGAATATGGCTAACATTGCTGAATGGCATATGACTAAGATATAAGATTTTATGTGTGTTTTTTAAAATCTCAATTAAAAGTATTTTTAATGTAAATAAATTGGAAAAATAACCTAGAACAGTTAAAATCCAGCAATGGTCAAAATTACAGCCAAATGAAGAAAAGTTGTGGTAAGCAATATTATAATACAATGTAGACTTCAAAGCAAGAAGCGTTCTATGACAATTTTTTTTTCTAAATTAAGAAAAGTTAATGGGACGCTTGGCTGGTGCCGTCAGTACAGCATGCAACTCTTGATCTCTGGGTTGTGAGTTAGAGCCCCACATTGGGGGTAGAGTTTGTGTGAGTGAAAAAGAGAGAGACACCTTTTTCTTTTCCAGGTGGCATCAGGGAGAGTGCAGGAGAGAAGAAAAAGAAGGTTCCTACTGTCCCTTTCGTGGAGTGAAAGATCAAGCATTTGAGAAGGAAGTTGGTCCTAAAGAGGCTTTGAAAGGCAAGGAGGGAGCTTATCTATGAAAAAGCTAAGCACTGGGGCACTTGGGGGCTCAGTCGGGTTAGCATCTGCCTTCAGCTGGGGTCATGGTCCTTGGGTCCTGGGATCAACCCCACCTCAGACTCCCTGCTCAGTGGGGAGTCTGCCTCTCCCTCTCCCTCTGCTCTTCCCCCTGCTCATGCTCTCTCAGGCTCTCTCTATGTCAAATAAACAAATAAAATCTTAAAAAAGAAAAGAAAAAGCTAAGCATTACCACAAGGAATATAGGCAAATTCTCGGAACTGAGATTTGAATGGGTAGGATGGCACAAAAAGATGGCGACTGCTGCGTACCTGTGGAACCCAAACTGGCATTTATCATCGGGTCCAAGCCAAGAGGTTCAAAAGGTGTTGAAGCTTCTTCCCCTTTGCCAGATCATCAATGGCCCTTTGTTAGTTTCACCAAGGCTTCAGTTAACATGCTAAGGATTGTGAGCCATATAGAGCATGAGGGGACGCAGCCCTGAAGTCAGTGCATGAATTGATCCACATGCATGGTTAAAGCAAAATCAACAAGAAGAGAATTGTCCTGACAGAGAACACGTTGATTACTCCATCTCTTGGTAAATATGGCATCATCTGCACAGAGGATGGGATTCATGAGATCTATACTGTTGGGAAAAGTGTCAAAGAGGCAAACAGCCTCTTATGGCCCTTCAGGTGCTCTTCTCCACAAGGGGGAATGAAGAAAAACATCACCCATCTTGTAGAAGGAGGAGATGCTGGCAATGGGGAAGACCAGATGAATAGACTTATTAGAAGGATGAGCTAAGGTACTCACCATGATTATTTTTGTAGTTGGGTCAGTTAGTAAACAAATATTTTCAAATTGGGGCAAAAAAGAAAAGAAAAAAGAGGAAAAAAGAGAAAGAGGGAGAAAGAAAAAAAAAAGGAAATAAAAGAGAAGTTAAGAAAACCAAGTAAAGAAAAAACTACTCTGTAGATTTTTTTTTTTTTTTAAACCTGTACACTATTGCCCGGTAATCACAGAGCTTTACATCTTGAGAACTATGCGTGCCACATTTTGGCTCATTTTCATGTCTCTTTTGGCTAAGAGTGTCACAGACGTGACGACCATGTCCCTTTTGCCCACAGTTTCCTTAGTGGTGTGCGTAGTCGCTAATGCGTACTGGGTGTCTGATATGTGTTGAGTGAATAAATAAATTAAAAGGAGAGACAGAGACACTCCAGAGTCTAGACCATAAGCCTGGAAGTTACCGATCTTTCAAATGAGTTGAAGGATAACTTAGGTCAAAAATGAAGAAAAAGAGACTAAATAAACTGACCAAATATGTTTTTCCAAGTCAAACCAATTACTTTAGCCCAAAAGACCAAAATAGTTGTTATCTATCAGCTGAAGAATAATAAATGCTAAAATGTGTGGCAGGCAGGCGTTCTGCTGGGTGCGTTCTGCTAGGTGGGGATCTCATCAAAACGTAGATCATAACCCAGGGCTCTGTTGTGCAGCGTTGCTAACCACCTGTTGGTTCATGGAACACACTTTAAGTAGCAAAGACTCCCGTGAGTTTTATCCTCACAGTAACCCATCTAAGGTAGATACTATTATCCCCACATACAGATGCCAGAACTGAGGCTGGGAGTCTGGGTGATTTCCCATGGTTTCCTGAGCTGGAATTCAAATTCAGGTTCATCTTACTCTACTGCACCATCCTGCTCCCTT
The DNA here is from genome assembly GCF_002288905.1 of Enhydra lutris kenyoni. NCBI lineage: Eukaryota > Metazoa > Chordata > Mammalia > Carnivora > Mustelidae > Enhydra > Enhydra lutris. The sequence continues at coordinate 39,920,718 of NW_019154106.1, forward strand.
GACTAAACTGGTTAAAAACTCACTTAACCAAACCCCAATCAATAAGAACTCTCCAACAGAGCTTTATGCTTTTTAATCTTCTGGAGTTCTTTAAAACCATTAATTATGCTCCTAAGTCTTCCACCCCACCACCAGCCCTCCTCTCTGTGGCCTAAACCAGTGATCCTCCAACTGGGTGTTAAAACCACTCTGCAAGGGCGCCTGGGTGCCTCAGTCATTACGTGTCTGCCTTCGGCTCAGGTCATGATCCCAGGGTCCTGCACAAACCTATTCACCTGGTATTCCCTGTTGCCAGCCCCACATTGAGCTCCCTGTTTCGCAGGAAGCCTGCTTTTCCCTCTCCCACTACCCCTGCTTATGTTCTCTCACTGTATCTCTCTCTGCCAAATAAATAAATAAAATCTTTTAAAATAAATAAAACCCTTTTACACTCTGAAATATCTAAAAGATTTTTAGTAACTATGGGTTTTATCTGCCAATATTTTCTATATAAGAGATTGAGACTGAGAAAAATATTTATTCATCACTTCGTCTTAGAACAATTTCATCAAATAGCAATGTAAATGCCATGTTTGTGAAAATTAAGCATATGTTACAAAACAAAAAAAAACCAGTCCCACTGTTTTACATTTTTGCAAATCTCTTTAATGGTTGGTTGAAGAGAAGACGGCTGGATTCTCTTATCTATTTCTTTAGTCTGTTGTGCTATGAAGAAAATTTTTCTTCATATAGATATGCAGCTGGAAAGGGAGGAGTATTTGTATAGTTTTCTTAGATAATTGTGGCTATTCTTTGATACAACAATGAAACTTGGCAAGTGGTAGTTTTTTTTTAAAAGGTTAGTTGCAATTTGAAATCTAAAATTCCATCAAAGAACTTTCCAGTTCTGACACATTAAAATCTATGGGTCTGTCTTGCATTTTGAACAGATATTTTTACCCATGTATGATTTCATAACATCATACATTGACCATTTGGAAAATAATGGTTCACTGAGTCGTGCAGATATTCTAAATGTTGACCCTTTCATGAATTATCAAATAATATATTTGTTCACATTGCCAACCATCTCATCATAAAAGCCTTTTAGTATTGAGAAGCTGTCAAGTTCATGGCAGTAGATATAAGTTTTTTTGAAAGCTCAAATTTTATTATTGAGACAACAGTGTTTTTTTTTTTTCCAAATGAAAGCCTCACTTCATCTTTGGGAAAATATCTAGGAGATGCTGTTGTTTCTCAGTCATTCATTCAAGTACAAATGGGGTTCTCTGAAAGATGTGGCTAGCTCAAACAATTGCACAAGTGCTAGTCCTTGAAAAAATCACACAGGCATGCTTTAGGTATAATTCTCATTTCGTCCTGTATAATATTGAACGATCATATATTTTATACCTAAGTATAGGTTGGAATTTAATGACAATAATTTTTCCTGCTCCATCACTTATTCTTTTTTAAAAAAGATTTTATTTATTTGAGAGAGAGAGAAAGTAAGAACGAGAGTGCACAAGCAAGGGGGAGGGTGAGAGGGAGAAGCAGGCTCCCCACTGACCAAGGAGCCTGATGCGAGACCTGATCCCAGGACCTGGGATGACATGAGCCAAAGGCAGAGGCTCAACCAACTGAGCCACCCAGGTGCCCCTATCTTAGGTTATTCTCAGAAGCACAGAATCTGTAAGCACATACTCCCTTAGCCATCAGAAGGAGACATCATGGCACATGTAACCTCTGGAAAGTCCCAGCGCCCAGTTATGGGAGGGTCTTGGAGACTCCCAAGGTTCCCCAGATCACACTTTGAGAACCACTTACTTAAACATATAAAGAGCTTTGGGAGAGGAGAGATGGCAGAAAACTATCAGGCCAAGTTCCTACTGCCCCATGTAAAAGCTTATCTATGACCATACCTAGGCTTTCCACACATCCTCCTTTGTCAGCTCTCTTTCCTGAAGGAACCCCTTCTCCATCTATATTCAGCCCGTCTTTCTCACCGGCACCTTCTGTATGCGCATTTAAAGATTTATTTATTTATCTGAGAGAGAGAGAGGAAGGTTGTGAGTGCGAGGAGGGGCAGGGGTGAGGGAGAGAGAAACCCAAGCAGACTCCCTGCTGGGCAGGGAGCCCACATGGGGGTGGGGGGTACAAATCTCAGGACATTGAGATTGTGACCTGAGCCAAAACCAAGAGTCAGATGCTTCACTGACTGCACCACCCAGTGCCCCTTTATGAGAATTTAGGAATGATCACGTCTATCCCTTCCCCCACACATACCCTAAAACATCTCTTTCCCCTGTTTTCCTCTCACTTCTACCAGATGTCTCTCAGCTCCTGGAGCCAACTGAGCCTCATTCTGGGATTCTTTACCCTCTGCATTTCCCTTAACTTTTTTTTTTTTCTTGGTCAAGATTTTATTTATTTATTTGGTAGAGAGAGAGAGTACAAAAAGGGGGAGCAGCAGGCAGAAGGAGAAGAAGAAGGAGAAGCAGGCTCCCCACTGAGCAGGGAGCCCGATGCGGGGCTTGATCCCAGGACCGTGGGATCATGACCTGAGTTGAAGGCAGACACCTAACCCACTGAGCCACCCAGGTATCCCTCCCTCAACTGTCAATGTTCTTCCAAGATTCTATCCTTAGCCACTGTCTTCCTTCTTGTACAAGCTTCTTCCTCTCTGGTTCCAGCTAGCTTCTGTCTGATTGACAAGTCCCGATCTCAAAGATCTCTCTCCTCAGCTCCAGACCTAGACAGTCAACAGGGTTTGGAGATTTGGCCTTCCCAAGAACTTGTTAAATTCCATTAGGCCAGGACTAAGTGCTGTGTCTTCTAGTTCCAACACTCCACTCAAACAAAGCAAAGTAAAACAAAACAGTCTTGCCCCTAACTCCATGAATGCCTTCATTTCTCATGCTCAAAAAAAGTGCTCAAAACCCAAGTGCTGTTCCTGACACTTCCCTCTCTTGTCCACTCCATACACGGAATCAGCATGTCCCTTACTAAATCCTTAATCGACTTTCTATTCTTCTTTTTATTCTTAATGCTACTATCTAAAAGAAAAGCTATTTTATTATTATTTTTATTTTTATGAGCTAGATGAAGGTTGGCATTTTGGATATGTCATCTTCAATCTACACTATGACTTTTTCCTTTTTTTTTTTGGTATTTTTAGAATTTTTTTTATAAACATATAATGTATTATTAGCCCCAGGGGCACAGGTCTGTGAATCACCAGGTTTACAGACTTCACAGCACTCACCATAACACATACCCTCCCCAATGTCTATAACCCCACCACTCTCTCCCTACCCCTTCCCTCCGGCAACCCTCAGTTTGTTTTATGAGATTAAGAGTCTCTTATGGTTTGTCTCCCTCCTGATCCCATTTTGTTTCATTTATTCTTTTCCTACCCCCCAAGCCCCCCACATTGCATCTCCACTTCCTCATATCAGGGAGATCATATGATAGTTGTCTTTCTCCGATTGACTCATTTCGCTCAGCATAATACCCTCTAGTTCCATCCACGTCATTGCAAATGGCAAGATTTTGTTTCTTTTGATGGCTGCATAGTATTCCATTGTAGATATATACCACATCTCCTTTATCCATTCATCTGTTGATGGACATCTAGGTTCTTTCCATAGTTTGGCTATTGTGGACACTGCTGCTATAAACATTCGGGTGCATGTGCCCCTTTGGATCACTACATTTGTGTCTTTAGGGTAAACACCCAGTATACACTATGACTTCTTAATCCTATTTTACAGATAAGGAAATAGGTTCACAGATCTTCCCAATTATCCCCTTTTCCCAGCACTGAGAGCATCAGGGAAAGCTTCTTGGAGAAATCTGACCAGAGCTTTGAGGGAAGGTGTGTTTTTTAATGGGATAGGAAGAGAAAACCATATACCATACTGGTTCAAGAAAGAGTTACAAGAAAGTGCAGAAGGAGGAATGTATCTGGAATGTGTTTGTGGACACTGATGTTGTAAGGAGATATCTCTACTTAGAGGCAATGAGTTAAAACAAGCAGCCACTAGCAAAACATTTTCAAAATGCCTCTCTTTCCTTTCTTAATATAAAAGACGAACAGCAATGGCTACTAATTCCCAGTGTGCTGGGTATACCGCTAATGCTCTCATCTATTTTGTATGTAACTTTGCTACAACCCAGCTTGGGAGTCGCGATACCTGCATGTGACAGAATGGGAAACTGAGGCCGAGTCACTTCCCCGCATCTATCCAGATGGCAGAAATTCAAGCACATTCTCTTTTCACTAAAGGCAGAGGCACCATAGACCCCAAATCTCCACCCCGTCCTCCACCCAACTAACTACCAACTCCAGCCTCTATCAGGGGCCCTTTTGGTAAATATTTACTCCCTTTCCTTTAAAAAGTGTCTTTAGCTGGAGCCTCACCATGCAAATTTGGACGGTATTAACTAACCATGGAAATGGTTTTCCCATCAAAGACCTACCTACGTCTGTGAGTTTTACATTCTTCAGGAAGAAAAATGTGTCCCTGATTTTAAGTTGATGGCTTAACTTTAAAAGGAAAAAAAAAAAAAAAGACTTTTTGGTGCTGGTGCAGAAACAAGCCCAATTAAATGAGCTTGGAATCCCAGATGGGCTCCTGCACCAGAAAAAGGACATTAGGTAAAAACCAAGGCCATCGGAATGAAGCATTGACTTTAGTTAATAATAATGTATCGATATTGGTTTATGAATTGGGACAAATGTACCATGGAAAGGCAAGGTGTCAACATTAGGGAGAGGCATGCCCAGCCTAGGGGAACTCTCTGTACTATTTGTGTACGTTTTTCTGTGAATCTAAAATAATCCTCAAATCATACTCTAATTTAAAAAAAAAATCCAAATCTGTTTGCATAGAAGTGTTGGTAAGGAGAAAACATGACCACATTCTGTATAGTTTAAACGGCAAAAATACTGTCCAAACACAGTGCTTATGAAAAGGGAAAGTGGAGTTTCAGTTCATTGTTCGGTATCCAGAGCAACAAAAGTGTGCACTCCACCCCTGCCCAAACTCCGTGGGGCTGATGATTCTATTATTTAACCCACTCATCCTTACTCCCCTCCAATACCTCCCATCCCCAGGATAATGCCTCCTGGGATTCTTTTTGGCACAAACATCTTGTTTCAGTACCGTGTTTAGACTAGGATGGAAAGAGGATTATTTACACTACACAGGCAACCCAACGTGAAAGGACGGCCACCCCCTACACTTTACTCAACTTTTCTGTAAATATCACACCCCAGCAGTCACTAACCGACTAAGCAAAGCAGATCAAGGGGTGAGAGAGCGGAGTTTTTGTCATTCTTAGCAAAAAGTTTCATGTTGGCTAACAGCATTCTCAAGTCAAAAGGACTTCTTTTTCCTGGGATAGATGATTCAGTAGGGCCAAGGTTTGTATTCCAAGAAAACTCGCCTTTTAGAGCTGTAGCAATGAGGGGAAACGACCAGGAATGAACAATCATCATTGACAAGGCCTTGGACAGACTGATTTACAGAGGCCTGTTTTATGCACAAGTATTTGAGAAAGTAGGTTCTCAAACAAAGTCCTAAGTTTTCCTTGACACAATAATTAAAACCCCTCACCTCAGTTCAGAGCTTTAGAATCTTACCTCACATCATCTCATCTGACTTTTACAACAACCCTATGAGATACCCAGGGCAGGATTCATTTTTCTAATGGTTGACTGATTTCCCCAAGTTGGCATAGCCTGTAAATACAAGGGTGGTACGTGAACCAGGGTTTCTGAACCATCAGGACTCTTTCCTTTCACAAGTATTTATTTATTGTGTGCCTCCTCTGTGTCTAGACCTCTGGTTGTTCCTGAGGATAGAGCCGTACCTGAAATAAACACAGATCTTGGTCTCAGCGAGCTTTCAGTCCCGCAGAAGAGCAAGAGAATAACCAAGTCAGTGAACAGATGCATATGTCATTACAGATTGTGATAAAGACCATTGGGGAAATAGGGGGCAAAGCTAACCAGACAAAAGTCTCTTTAAGAAGGTAACATTTTGGCAGAGACCTGAAGGAACCACTGAGGCATGTATTGTGGAAAGAATGATCCAGACTTCTTGGGACAGAGGTTGTAAAGGGCATAACAGAGGTGGGAAATGCTTGCAAGGAACTCAGAGGCAGGACGTGGGTAAAGAGGAGAGCATGAACCAGAACGGAGTTGGGGAGATAGGCAAAGAGGGAATCCCTCAGAACTTTAGGGGTTCCGTAAGGTGCTTAAATTTCATTCTCCTGGGGCGCCTGGGTGGCTCAGTGGGTTAAAGCCTCTGCCTTCGGCTCGGGTCATGATCCCAGGGTCCTTGGATCGAGCCCCGCATCGGGTTCTCTGCTGGGCAGGGAGCCTGCTTCCCCCTCTCTCTCTCTGCCTGCCTTTCTGACTACTTGTGATCTTTGTCTGTCAAATAAATAAATAAAATCTAAAAAAAAATTTTTTTCATTCTACTCACATCAGGAAAGTAAGAAGGGGTTTAAATATGGATTGATGTGACTAGATGTGGGTTTCTAAACATTGTCCTGAACACTAGGTGAAGAATGGATTGAAGACTGATTTTGTTCTGTCTCTAGGGGTATAGGCAAGAGTGGAAGGAGAATGATCAATTCGCATTAGCTGGGGTTATGGTGGCCTGGACCAGGGGGGTGCAGGGAGGGTGGAGAGAGGTTGACTAAAAGGAGAATCAACAGATTGTAGAAGTGGATTAAATGGGTGGGGGGAGCTGGAGGAATGCATTGTTCAGTAAAAAACCCAGCCACGGACCATACATGGATTCATTTATGAAAAAGAGAAGAACATATTTGTTAATAAAGATTCTAAAGGGTGTATCACCTGAGTTGGTAATTTGGGTGTAAGAGAGAGAAAATCTCAAAAGACCACAGTTTACAGAAATATCCGTATTTCTCTTCCATGTACAAGTATGGCGCTGGAATGGTGGCTCCAAGCTCGTCAGCATCTCAGGCCTTCTGGATCTTTTGGTTTTCCTAATACCCAGTTCCCACTCTGGGGTCTGTAACATTGTGATTTATAATAAGAAATACGTATTTGGTTTCTGGCTCAGAACTCCTAAAATCCTTGGAATTTCCTAAGTGATTAGGATGGTAAAGGCCATCACCATGAGGTGACTTTTGTTTTGTTTTGTTTGTTTGTTTTTTAAAGATTTTATTTTTACTTATTTGACAGAGAGAGAGATCACAAGTAGGCAGAGAGGCAGGCAGAGAGGCAGGCAGAGAGGGAAGGGGAAGCAGGTTCCCCGCTGAGCAGAGAGCCCGATGTGGGGCTTAATCCCAGGACCCTGAGATCATGACCTGAGCCGAAGGCAGAGGTTCAACCCACTGAGCCACCCAGGCGCCCCAATGAGGTGACTTTTGGAAAGCACCTAAGGATGGAGGCTGGTTGCCCAGGGAGCCATGATGGGCTTAGAGGTTTGGAACTTTCAGTCCCACCTCCACCTCTGGGAAGGGGTGAGAGGTCAGAGAGTGAGTTCAATTTCCAATGATTTAATCTGCTGTGTTTATATAATGAAGCCTCCATAAACCCCCAGAAGGATGGGGTTTGGAGAGTTCCTGGATTAGTGATTCGGAGGGAGGGGTGAACTCAGAGAGAGTACCCCACATACCTTGCCCTATGCATCTCTTCGACCTGGCTGTTCCTGAGTTATATCCTTTGATAATGCACCAGAAATATAGTAAGTAGACTGGTCTCCTGAGTTCTGTGAGCCATTCTAACAAATTAATGGAACCCAGGGAGGAGAGGGCTGTGGGAGCCTCCAACTTAGAGCCAGTAGATCAGATGCACATGTAACAGCCTGGACCTGTGGTTGTTATCTAAAGTAGGCGTGGTCTCATGGGACTGAGCCCTTTACCTGTGGGATCTGGGGCTATCTCCAGGTAGACAGTATCAGAATAGAGCTGAATCATAGGGCATGCAGCTACTGTCACAGATTGCTTGGTGTGGGGAAAACCCCACCTCTTAGAGGGTCCCAGATGGCTGCTCTGATTCTGGCCATTAGACAGCAGAAGGGAGGGGTGCCTGGGTCCCTCAGTCCATTAGGTGACCAACTTGTGATTTCGGCTCAGGTCATGATCTCATGGGTGGTGGGACTGAGCCCTGTGTGGGGCTTTGCACCCAGTGTGGAGTCTGCTCGGGAGTCTCTCTTCCCTCTCCCTCTGCCCCCTCCCTGCTCTTGAATGCACGTGCTCTCTCTAAAATCTCTAAATAAATAAATAAATTGTTAAAAAAAAAAAAAGTTGAAGGGAGGAAAGAGAAGGAGAAGGACATGTCCTTTTCCTCGAAGAAGAGTCCGTGCCATTGCACCCACCAATTCCCCTTCTCCACCGTGAGCCAGAGCTCGGTCACAGAGCTGCAAGGGAGGGAAGCATAATCTAACTTCTGGGTTGTTCTAGGACAGAAGATGAAGGGGGGAGTCGACACTGGGGGCAACTCTCATTCTGTGCTGCACAGAGCCAGCTGTCTGCAGTGCCTCTTTTCCAGGAAGCAGGTGGTGGGTGGCGATGGATGGACATTTCGTGTTTCCCCTTATGGTTAGGTCTTGCTTCTTTTGTCTACTTGGGGAATGCATTCATGTACTATTTGTGTCCCCCCCCCCTTTTTTTTAAACCAAAGAAGGGCTGAAGAAGGAGAAGGAGCTTGTGCCAACACCAGTTAAGGAGTTGGAAAGGAGACAGCCCTAGAGGTGGGAGGAAAAATACGTTGTCTGAGAGGCAATGAGGAGAGCTGTTTCAAGAAGTAGGGGCATGCCCACACTCCTGAAATTCCTAAAACAGCAAGAAAGATGAGAACAGAAACTGCTTGAGTAGATAGAAATCATCGGGGACCCTGAGAGGACCAGTTTTGCTTGACACTCAGGAGGGTAAGCCAGATGGAAGTGAGTTGAATAACAGGTGCCCCCAGAAACAGCCACATGTACACGAAACCGTGCTGTTCAATAGAAAAGGCATTTCAGCTCAACAGAGAGAAGACGTGTACTTCGGTAAAGCATGTTGGGACGACTGGTTCTCCAAAATTCTGCAAACTTCTGACGCTTTGCATTCTATGCAGAAGTTCATTCCAGGAGAATTGAAAACCTAAAAACCTAAATGTGAAATGCAAAATTTTCAAATAAATAGGAAAATACATCTGTGGTAGATGGACAAAGATTTAGTACAATCTAAGACCGCAGACAGGATATATACCCAATTCTTGCCTCCAAAGCAGCAGGAAGGGAAGTGAAGCTGGGGAGGGAGCATGTAGAAGGCTTGAATTCTGTCATTTTTCTAAAATCTGAAGGACATTTGACAGTGTTAATATTGTCTATTCTAAGTGATAACAATAAAGTTTATCATACTATTCTCTAAACTGTGTTTTAATATATCACAACATTTCTCAGTGCTGAAAATTAAATAGGAGAAGAGGAAGTGGAATAAAATTATAGGCCAGTGTCTTCATTTGTTCAGACTGTTGTGACAAAAACACCATAGACTAGGGGGTGTGGGGAGGGGGCAGACTTCTAAACCACAGGAATGTTTTCTCACAGTTCTGGAGGCTGGAGGTCCAAGATCAAGGCACTCGTGGTTGTTTCTGATGAAGTCCACTTCCGGGTACAGAAACAGCTGTTTTCTCCATGAAGAAGGCAGCTTCCTCACATGGAGGAGGTAGCAAGGGAACTTCCCAAGACATCTATCATCAGGGCACTAATCCCATTCGTGAGGGCCTCACCCTCATGACATAATTCCCCACAAAGGCCCCACTTCCAAGTAGCATCACACTGAGAGGTAGTTTTCAACATATGAATTCAGTGGGGGCAGGGAAGCTGGACAAACAGTCCATAATCTATGGACATACAGCCTACAGCAGCCAGTTTGGGAGATGAACCATGAGAGACTGTGGAGTCTGAGAAACAAACTGAGGGTTTTGGAGGGGAGGGGGGGTGGGAGGTTGGGTGAGAGTGGTGGTGGGTATTAAGGAGGGCATGTATTGCATGGAGCACTGGGTGGGACGCATGAACAATGAATCTTGGAACACTGAAAAAAATAAAATAAAATAAAAAAATAAAACAGCATAATCCAGCACAGAACGGAGTAGAAAATCTCCATGTAAATCCCACGAGTAATGTTTTATGGATTGTTTGTTTCAAATGCATAACATGTGTGTTGGTGTGTGACTGCGTGCACGCAGGCTCATGTGTGTGACAGCATGTGCTTACGTGGCATGAGTGTGCGTGCACGGAGCTGCTTCATAAAACGTATTTCTTAGGATCATGGTCAAAGGAAACTGAAAGCCACGGTGGGCAAGCATCACAAGTTTTCAAGCCAGTGGGCTATGAAAGGAAGCAGAGCAATGGAAAGTAGCTGGAAGTTATGGGTGGTTCAACGGGGGAGGGTTTTGATGTTTTTTTCCCTTCTGTATCTTAAATCTGTAGATTCTGGATCATGTTTGTGGGCTGATGGAAGAGAAGTGAACAGAGAAGCAGAGTTTGGGAATCAGGTTGGGGTGGTGGGTGGGAGTGAGCACGCGAGTGGGATATGCTGGGCACTAATTACACACACAGGGGAGTGTGTGTGTGTGTGAGTGTGCATGGGGGCCCTGTAACCCATAGCATGGCTGAGAGTCTGTGTGACGTGACAAGGCAGCTGTAACCCATGCCGTGCCCTGTAACCCATAGCATGGCTGAGAGTCTGTGTGATGTGACAAGGCAGCTGAGCAGAACAGGCTGGCCAGCGGGCCGCAGGGCAAAGCTCTGGCAGCAGGCACTTCTGGAGTTCAGGAAAGACAAGGGGGTGAAAGTGATCTAGGAGGTGAGCCTTCTCCGGAGTCATGGGGTGGACCCAGGGATAGACGCTGAAAGGGGCAAGGAGCAAAGGGGCATTGGGGAAACGGGATTCCCTGAAGAGGGCACGTGGGGAGAAAGGGGAAGAGTTCTGGGAAAGGGGAACAGAGGAGGGACAGGCACAGGCCTTTAAATTCCAGTCTGGAGTGGAAACTGGAATACCAAGTTGACACCTTCTTACTGAAGGTCAAGTTACAGGTAGACAGAGTAATAACATCTAAAGGCCTCTGCTTACTAGGTACTAGTCTATAAATCCTACATTTATGTCCTAACTTATTCATCGTAACAACCTTATACGGTCAGTTTTAGTTAATGAACTTATTTTACATTTACAGATAGTGAAACTGAGACACAAAGTGTTAAGAAACTTGCTGGAATGGGACGCCTGGGTGGCTCTGTCAGTTAAACGGCTGCCTTCAGCTCAGGTTGTGATCTCAGGGTCCTGGGATCGAGTCCTGCATCAGGCTCCCTGCTCAGCGGGGAGCCTACTTCTCCCTCCGCTCTGCTGCTCCCCTTGCTTGTGCTCTCTTTCCCTCCCCCACCCTCTCTCTGTCAAATAAATAAATAAATAATCTTAAAAAAGAAAAGAAAAGAAACTTGCTGGAGGTCACAAAACTAGCAGGTGGTAAAGCAGAGCTTCAAATCCTGCCCCAGAGGCCATCCTCTTAACCCATTACTAGTCCACACCAAGCTCCCACGGTTGGCTGCTCTATGGTAGACGGCGCATAGTTATTCCAGACATGACTGGTCCACAAAAGGAAAAGCATGATTTGGAAAATAACATCTTTGTCCTACAGTGCCTCAAACATTTGCTATTTGGTCTGAATTATACCCACAAGTCATTTTTGAGTATGTGCTATGTGCTAGGCATGCTACTGAAATTGGTTAAGGCATTGCCCATAAAACCTCTGGTAAGCACACTTGCATTGCCTGACTGAGAAGAGTAGCAAGACTTCTTTGACCTTGGACTAACTTTTAAGTTAAAATGTATCATCACCGAGACAATATGTTATATGTGAAGACAGATCTTGGTTCACACTTTATCTCTGTCATTTATTGCTGTGTGTACCTTGGCTAAGATGCTCATTTTTTTTTAGACCTCAGTGTTTCCATAATTAAAATGGCAGAACACTGGCAGGGGCCCAAGAAAGAAGAGAAAAAAAGATGAGCTTGCTTAATTGGCTCGAAATGACCCTATTTTGATTTACCAAATAGCATTGAATAAGATCACACATTTCTGCTGAAATAAGAAAAGAAATGAATACAGACCAACAAGTCACCAAGCGACTCACAAAGGACACAAAGGCCTGTAGTCGAGCGCCATGGTTCTTCACCCGGGGACGACGCCTGGAACTTGAGTTCTCTGGCACGGTGTCCATGCTCTGTAGGTAGATTATTACATACTAATAACTATTTTATATTTTCTTGCTACTTTGCATCATTGACCTCCCTCATATTTTAAGGTTGCTTATCATTGGGGAAAAAAAGGGGGTTTTCTTCTTAAATTCTTTCCAGTTGTCTGCATGGCCATGGAGCTGTAATGGCCCTACTACCACTTAGAGCTGTCCCAAAGGGCGTCACTCATTTCTCGGCCCACCACCACTTAGGACTCTTGGACTCCTCTTCTCAGCAAAATGCCATCACCGCTGCATGGCCCTGATGGAGGAGTGAATGTGGACCATCTTTCTGTGACTGCCTTGTCCACAGGTACCAACCCCCACTCCATGCTTTCTGAAGGGCGGAGTCATGAAAGGGGGAGGCTTCCAGCTGTACACCAAACGCAAGGACGCTCCCCTAGCCCACAGGAGAAGCAGCTGTCCTCCTTAGGAGTGCTTTTGGATGCAAATCTCACTCACAGTTGCTGAAAGGGTAGGAACATTTATTATTCCCCTACAAGAAAATCAGACATAGGTGTCCTAGGGTTGAGTCAACATCACCGTCAAGGCCCATCTTCTGTGTATCCTCCTACTCAACCTCCCTCAGCATGTTGGCTTCTGAGGTACTTTTTTCTAAATTAAAAAATAGTTGACATATCAGTTCCAGGGTACAACATCGTGACTCATCAATGGTACACATTTTGCAATGCTTACCACAGTAAGTGTGGCTACTATCTGTCACCACACAAAGTGATGACAACATTGACTATATGCCTTAAGCTGTACTTTTTCATCCCCATGACTTATTTATTCTGTAACTTATTTCATAACTGGAAATTTGTACCTTTTAATCCCCTTCATCTATTTCCCCCATCCCCTACCCACCTCCACTTTGACCACCACTCCCCCAGAATTCTGTTTCTATTTTGTTGTAGTGATTTTGTTTTTCAGGTTCCATATATGAGTGAAATCATGAAATATTTGTCTTTCTCTGACTGACTTATTCCACTTAGCATAAGATGCTTGAGGTCCATCCACATTGTCATGAATGGCAAGATCTCATTCTTTTTATGGCTCAGAATATTCCATTGTATATATGTTTCACATTTTCTTTATCCATTCGTCTATTAAGGGACACTTCGGTTGCTTCTGTATCTTCGCTATTATAAATAATGCCACAATAAACGTAGGGGTGCATATGTTTTTCCAAATTAGCGTTTTTGTTTTCTTCTGGAAAATACCCACCTGGGATGGAGTCCCACATCAGACTTCCTGCTCAGCAGGGAGTCTGCTTCTCTCTCTGCCTGCTGCTCCTCCTGCTTGTGCTCTCTCTCGCTCTGACAAATAGATATATAAAATCTTAAAAAAAAAAAAAAGAAAAGGAGAAGGAAGGAAGGAAGAAAAGAAGAAAATACCTAGAAGTGTAATAATTAGGTCATAGGGTATTTCACCTTCTAGTTTTTTCCTCTACTGTTTACCACAGTGGTTGTACCAATTTACATTTCCACCAAGAGTGTACAAGTGTTCCTTTTCCTCCACAATCTCACCAACACTTGTTACTTCTTACCTTTTTGGTACTAGCCATTCTGACTGGTGTGAGTAATGTCTCCTTGTGGTTTTAATATGCATTTCTCTGGTAATTAGTGATGTTGAGCATCTTTTCATGTATCTGTTGGCCATCTGAATGGTCTTCTTTTGGAAAAATGCCTTTTCAGGTCCTCTCCCTATTTTTCTAAGCAGAGTATTTTTGTTTTTTTGTTGTTGTTGTTGTATAAATTCTTTATATATTTTGGATTCTAACCCCTTATCATATATATCGTTTGCAAATCAAGATCTAGCTGCTAAGTGTGTTTCATTGTACAATAATATCATTGCTTCCATACCCTTTCCGTGGAGAGAGAATTTTGCTAAGAAAGGCAAGTCCAGCCAGATGAAGGACTGGCATTGCTTTGGCTTTGCTGCCCCCTAGTGGCCAATTTGAGGTATAATTGACAGCCTATAACCAGCCCGCAATGCGGAAGCTGGGAGAGGTCCTTGGTCCCAAGCACATCCTGATTGACCAGCACTCAGGGGAAGCCACAGTCTGTTTCTACTGCACTCTGTCTGCTAGTAGTGATGATCCACTTTAGGAAACCACCGAGCTAGTCCAATTCTTTCATTAGACTAATGGGAAAACCATGGCCCTGAGAGGGGTTTGGATCTCTAAGGCAGACAGCGAGGGGAGGAGCCAGTAACTCAGGTCTCTAGACCCCAACACTCTTTCCACTGTGTCCTGCCCAAAGCAATCCTGCCAGGCAAGCTAACCTCCAGAGACCACCTGGACTCACCTGCCAACCAGGGCGGGGATCCCTGGTTGGACTCTCATGATGGTGCATTCACTGTTTTAAAAAGCAGCCTGTTCCTTGTTTGTGACCTTAGCTAGTTTCCACTGTTCTGGAGCCCAGGCCCACCTCTCTGCATCCTCCCCTTTTGGACTAGTTCCATCCTCTGAGGTCACACCGCTCCAGCCTCCGACCCAGCGGAGATTACGGGGTTAAAGAAGTCGGTGCTGGGAGGACAAGGAAAATCGAGGAAGTGTTTCATGGCATCAGCACACTCTGCACACCGCGCCTCCCTGAGTCCTGCAAGACCCGTGTGGTTAGGCCCACTTCACTCCAGGGGGGTTGAGACCTAGGGACAGCCTTAACCTGTCCAAGCTCACATATCAGTTCATGTCAAGGTGGGTGAAAACCATGCCCTTGATTAATGGACTGAGGAGCCAACTTCGGAGAACTCAAACCAGGAGCTAGTGGTGGGAGCAGGGGGCCGGGTGGGCAGCCTGGGCTACCGTTTGCTTTCTGAAAACCTTATTATGAAGAATAGCGTTCACAGAAGGAAATGCACAAAAAGCAAAGACAGCTCCATGATCTACGTCAGCCAAGTCCGGAAATAGGAGGATGACAGCATCCCTAGGCCCTTTCCCCTTCCTGACCACCACCCTTGCTCTCTTTACAGTTCCTCATCTACGCAGGCACACAGCCCCGAATGGTAGTGTGCACTTTCTAGAAACGGAATCTTATTTCGGCGTCCTTTTGGGTCTGGCTGCGTTCACTCAACACTCAACTCAATATCTACTCACAAATATGTTCCCTACAGCAGGACACTGACCTACCACAATTTTGTTCATCCTTTTGTCAGTGGATATGTGGGTTGTTTCCAGGTTTTGTTAGAATGAACACTAGAACTGCTGTGAACAATTGTGTACCTATTTCTTGGCATATGTATGTGTGTGTGTGTGTGTGTGTGTGTGTGTGTGTCTGTATTTCTCTTGGGTGTATGAGTATCGTGATGGAGCTGTCTCTACCAATTTGGGCTAACCAAATTAAGCTGTAATAACTAAGTACCACAGACTGGGTGTCTTAAAACAACAGAGAGGTATTCTCTGACAGTTTTAGAAGCTAGACGTCTAAAAGACCTGCTAAGGAGTCAGCAGGTCTACGCTCCCTTTGAGGCTCAAGGGAGGATCTTGCCTCTTCCCAGCTTCTGGGGGAAGCAAGGAACACCTGTGATTCGTACTTGTCGGCTTCCAGCTAGGCCATTCGGACCTCCGCCTCTGTTTTCACATGGTGTTCTTCCCTTGTATCTACACACCGTCTTCTTATAAGGACCAGCCATATTGCACGAAGGGCTCACCCTACTCCAGGATGACCTCATCTGGACTAAGATGCCATTTCTACATAGGGTCATATGTGGAGGTTCAGGGGGTTAGGACTTCCACATGTCCTTCTAGGGGGACACCACTCATTCCATAATAACAACTAAGAATAGAATTGCTGAGCTGTCCTATCAGATCCTGAGAAAGGGCCCGAGTGTAGATAGCTAATTGGTGCTGTGGGGTCAGGAAGCAGGACTGAGGGCGGTGCTGGGACCAGGGTGAGCCAAGTGAGGGGCTGGGAGCACATCATGTGAGGCGGACTCACTCTCAAGGGTGTGTCCTCACTGCTCGTCCTTGTGCAGCTCTGAGAGGAGTAGACGAAGGTCACCAGGAAGGGAGAAAGCCAATGAAGAGCTCCTTGATTGGCACTATGGGCCACTAGACCCAGTCTCACTGGGAGCCTCTAGAGAGCCCTGGAGACTGTGCCTCCCACTCGTCCCATGGAAGGATGGGAATGCTGGGCATCTTTCCACTGACTGCTTATTCGCCGTGGGTCATCCCTCAGGGGACTAAATCCCCTGTACGCTGCTGTGAAACTTCTGTGGCACTGGAGAACGGTCTCAGGCAGGGAAGCAGGGACACACGGGGGCTTGCAGTGAGATACTGTCAGCACACCAGGTGTCCACAGCAGGCTCAGATGAAGTCAGGGGTATGGACTGAGGCATCAACGGTGTTTGCCACAGCTCGTGCTTTGCAGTGCTCAGACCAGTCATTTGGTGCATCGAGTCTATTCTGTTACTGAAAGTCCAAGGCAGCTGCTGGTCAAATTTCCAAAGAAAAGACTCTGAATGGGAGGGTTAGTGGAACAATCTAGCCTCCTTGCTACGGCTGTCCCCAGGGCCATCACCGATCCTCAGCATCCTCTCCTCAGTCCTGCATTCTGTGATGCCCTCGGCCAGCACTTCGTTCCTGGAGGCTCTGAGCAACTGTCTACCTTGGCCTTGTCAGGCTGTGGTGGCAGCAAAGGCCCATTCACAGTTATCACCAGGCCTGGAAATGACCGAGAGATATCCTGAGAGTTCCCCAAGTCCAGACACTCTTGCTCCTGCTCCCATGGAACAGGCCTAGCTCCCTATCATAATCAGGGTCAGTGACCCTGCCAGCGTCCACAGTCCCAAGTGATCTCGCTGCAGATGTAGTTTTTTTTTTTTTAATTTATTTATTTGACAGAGATCACAAGTAGACAGAGAGGCAGGCAGAGAGAGGAGGAAGCAGGCTCCCCGCTGAGCAGAGAGCCTGATGTGGGACTCGATCCCAGGATGCCAGGACCATGACCTGAGCCGAAGGCAGAGGCCCCAACCCACTGAGCCACCCCGGTGCCCCTGCAGACGTAGTTTTAAAGGCAGTGGTAGAAGTGCTGGAAGAAGGGAAGTACCCCTCCTCCTGCCTTCTTGCCCAGACGCACAGGGACGGGCACTTCTAATTTTACAGAACCTAAAGTTGTAGGGCAGGAAGCCAGAAATTCCCCAGGTGGGTTGCTGGAGGGGGCCACTCCTGCTTCTCCTCCTCAGTTCCCGGACTTATGCGTTCTAGTTGTTGGGCACCCAGCAACAAATAGTGGCCAGTGGTTGAACATGTACCATTTCCTGGAAAGCAGTGCTCCAACACAGAATGACTTTCTCAAGCTGGTGCCTTGAGTCTTTAAGAGGACAGGTCAGCCTCCACTTGACAGTAGGAACCAGTGGATCCCGTTGTCACGTGTCCTCGGTCAAGTTCCCTTCTCCAGGAAATAGGTCCTTTGGTCTGAGATGCTACAGTTCTCTGCAGTAAAGCAAGCATGTGCTGGGTTTATTTGGGGAATGTCTAGTCTATCTTCTTGAACTGTTTTTGGTTCCTGTTCTTTGTCTTAATGACTATGGCAGTTAAGTCCTGGTATCTGCTAGAGAAATCTCAGTTTTCTTCCCCATTGGCTATGTTTCACCATTTGCATTTCTAAATACATTCAAAATCATCTCGTCAATGCCATAAAACTGTGTTGGACTTTCAAGTGGGATTGCGTCAAATCTATAGTCTGTTTTGGAAAAACTGACACCTTCACAACACTGATTCTTCTAATCCACAAACACAGTATTTATCTCCACATGTGTTTGGGTCTTCCTCAATCTCTCTCCACAATGTTTTATACATCTCTGTGTGGAGGCTTGCCCATCTTATATTTCATTTATTCCTAGGTATTAGGTATTTTTGATGCTTTTAAACTGGTACCTTTGAAATTCTTAAACTTGGGCTGCATAAAGATGTTGACTATTTTTATTTTTTTCAAGTAGCTTCTACCTCTACCGTGGGATTTGAACTCACAACCTGGAGATCAAGAGTTGCATGCTCTACCGACTGAGCCAGCCAGGCGCCCCTGTTCAGTTGATTCTCATGTATTGATTTTGTATCCAGCTGATGTATTCAACTCACTATTTATAATAATGTCTGCGAATTCTTTTTTTTTTTTTTTAAAGATTTTATTTATTTGTCAGAGAGAGAGCGAGCGAGAGCGAGCACATGCAGAGTGGCAGGTAGAGACAGAGGGAGAAGCAGGCTCCCTGCTGAGCAAGGAGCCCGATGTCAGACTCGATCCCAGGACGCTGGGATCATGACCTGAGCCGAAGGCAGCCGCTTAACCAACTGAGCCATCCAGGCGTCCCAATGTCTGTGAATTCTTTTGGATTATCTTAAGTACATAATGTTATCTGTGAATAAAAAGGGTAATTTTCCAACCTAAGGAGACTATAGCAGAAAGGGCGTGGGTTTTAGAAGTGGATACTGTGGTTTTGAAGTCATCATGCCCTTTTCCTATGCTGATCCTATATCCTCGAGAACATGAGAACAAGACTGTGTAGCAATGGGTAGAACAGATACCCAACATGGGAAACCTTAGGAATTCAGGGTATCTAGTTGCCAAACCATTGCACCAGCTCCCCTTCGTTCTTTCTGACTGGCAGGAAAAACCGCCTCTATAGAACATCTGGATTCTCTCTCCCTCGGGCTGGGCCACTGTGGTGCCTGACAGGCGCTGAGCTGCTCACATCACTGGCAGCGGAGTCAGCCGTGGAGGGTCTATTTCACAGAGAACCCACAGGCCTTGCTTCAAGCCTTTAAAGTTTTTGTTGTTGCTGTTCAAAGTGAAGGCTGAGAGGTGATCTCATCTGCCACGGTCTATGCCCTGCGATGGCTGCCAGCTGCTCGGTGGAACGGGGCCCCTAAGATCAGAAGCAGCTCAGCGAGGCAGGCTTTGGATTTGGAAGACGGGGCTGGAACTCCCAACTCCCAGCCTTCTTAGCTGACAGGATCCTTGGTAAGTGGTTTTCTCTGATCCTGTTTCCTTCACTTGTAAAATGGAATTAGGAATATTTACCTCCTCAGGGTCCTTTTGTGGATTATACTGGAGCGTTTGGGAAAGCAATTTGGCTATTAATAGGTATTCAATACATTAAAAAAACAAAACAAAAACTTTGCCTGTGCCAAGGAGTCCGTTGGCGGTCTGCCCAGACACCAATGGGGCTTGCTGCTGCCAGCGCGGCGGAGGACACACATCACTGGCATCACCCAGGAGGAGGTTAGAAATCAAGACACTCGGGCCACACCCTGGACCTTTCCATCAGAATCTGCATTCCCACAGGATTGCCAAGGACTCACCAAATTTCAGAAGAGTCCCAAGGTTTGAGTTTCCAATAAGCCCCACACAAGGAGCAAAAAGAGGAGAAACTGAGGAGGCGGCGGCGGGATGTAGACGACTTGGTGACAAAGGAAGGTCTGCTAGAGTTAGGGGCTCTCCCTGCTGTATATCTTTCTCCAGAACAGTTGCTGTCGCCATGCAGTCAAACTCCGACGAGGACTTGCTCGAGCACAGAAAAGCCAAACCACTAATCTGAATAAATAAGCATCAATTTTATTGAATCATGAATAATTTAAGACTGGTACAATCATCGGCTTTATTCTCTATGACGTGGGGCGTGATCTCCAGTAGATCATTGGCAAATCCAAAAACCTCATGACAAATGAAAATTAAATAGGGAGGGCGGGAGGGAAGGAGGAAGGAAACATACCGTACACAAAATACTCAATTCCTAGTTTTCTCTTTAAAAATGGCTAGAAAAAATTCATCAAAATGCAGCACTTTAATCGATTATTTACAATTTCTATGTTACAATGAAAAAATGTACATCTTATAGGACATATTTCATCAACTGCTCCACTGGAAACAACTAGATTAAAACAGCAAACCTTCCATTTAATATCCACAAAGTTGGATTATTTTCCTTTTGAAGTAGATTCGCCATGATCAAATTTGAGTACACAGAATTTCGAAGTTGAAGCATCGACAGTGAAATAAAAAATGTCCCCAAGACACAACAAAGGTCTAGGCAAGTCTCATTCCTTGTCCCACCCCTCCCCCACCCCCAAACTTAAATTAAAAGATATTCCCATCTCATTTATGGCCTGTATAATTCTTGGCAGTTTGGGAAGAAGACTTTTGGCTTCCATTGGTAACTCAACATAAATGTTGCATAGAATTTCATACATTTCAAAATTAGCCTAACTGTAGAAAAAGGCAAACTGGAAGCATTTCGGACAGAGCCCTAAATGAGTACAAAGTCACTTTGTCAAAAGTGAGTGACACTAAAGTAAAATATGACCGAAATTAGAAATGTGCATATCAGACAACCCTGCTTCCCTAAACTTTAGGAAGGACACAGAGTTGTGAATCACACAAGGGCTACACTACTTGAAATCACTGGTCATTAGCCAGGTAGCACCAGGGACAAAGGTCTCAGTTCTGAGCCTGGACCCAGCAGAAGGGAAGTCTGTAGTAGAGGGGAGAAGACAGAGAAGATGAAAAAAAAGGAGGAGGGTTTCAAACAATATTAGCAGGTGTCTACTCACAAGGTGACTGGGAAAACTGCCCCCAAGGAGAAGTCCATTTTATCTCCTCCCAAATTCACAGTATGAGCGTGTAAGGTCATCGTTGGGAAACAGATTGAGAAGGACCACTCTTCAGGTTTACCAGAAGGCTCAGGGTGTGGCCCGTGGTCACAGGCTAAATTCATGGTTTGAAGTTTTTATGGGAAAAAAAAAAAAAAAAACACCAGAACAGAACAAGACGACACTCACACACCCAGATGGCTAATGAAGGTTGCACACAAGAGAGTCTGAGTTTACGGAGATGAGAGCAAGGACAGCACGGAGAGCTTTTCCATTCACTAGCTAGGGGGACACATTCTCCTTTTCCTCTAAGGAGGAAGAAAGTGGTGTCATCCAATGGCATACGAGCAGTTTCAGGTCAAGTTCTTGCGGTAAGAAAATGAGAAAAAAATGTACAGAGACAGACCTTCAGAAATAGAAAATGTGAAAGGTGGAATAAAAACCCTGATCGTTAACAGAGACACCCCCACCGGGGCCTGATAAAGATTCTCTTCATAAAGCATAAACTAACAACTTACAGATATACCACTCTCTGTAAAGGAAATACCAGTATGTTGAAGACACATCCTAGTAGGGTGTGTATCAGCAATGTCATGTGGACTTGGAACTTTTGCCTTTTCCTGCATCAGACAGATCACTGTCCAGGCAGAGTGTTAGTTGGAGACTGATAAGAATCTTAAAAAAAAAAAAAAAAAAAAAAAAAGCATCTTTTTTTTTTTTTTCCTTTTTTCTTTTACCCATGGTCAAGCATCCACACAGATGAGTCTTTTGGATGAGAAAAGTCACAGCAACTTGAGTCCTCCTAATGAGTAGATGACTTTTTAGCCCTGTTTGCTCTGATGGGGAAAACAAGAAAAAGAATAATGGACCCCAGGCAGGCACAACACTCGTAAATGAACACGGTTAGTACAAAACCAGTAAGGCATTGCTTTGGGAAGGTCAGCACCGAAGAGGTCAGGCAAGACTCGTCTGGACGGAGGCCGGGGCTTCTGGAAGGGAGAGGCCGCCGGCCCCTTGTGGAGTTGCATCGCGTTGGTTCTGAGGAAAGTGCAAGTCTTGTGCGAGGTGACCTCAGCACCCCACCTGAGGTTGGGGCTGGCACGCCTGAGGTGTCGATGTGCGTTCTGAAGCCTCGAGGACGAGAAGAAAAGGCAAGGTCCCGGCTCACCCACGCGTGGAGGATGGGGTCCTGGTCCTCCTAGAAAGGACACGCCCCCCCCCCCGCCCCCCGCCCCAGCAGGGCCCCGCGAGGTGTAAAACCGTGGGGATGGACAACCAAACAACCAGAACTCAGCAGGACCAAACCGAAACTCAACTCCTGCGGTTCTTTCTTTCACCAAAGGACTGATTCTGACCAAAGGGGGGCGTGGGGGGGGGGAGGAAAATCTTCAAAATCAAAGAGTCAGAAGAGGGTGGGGAAACTCAACCTCATTTGCAAGGGGGTAACCAGTTCAAAACAGACCCATTCTCACCGGCCACAGTGTTTGCAGAAAGAAAAACCTGATTCACGGAGACAGGAGGAGGAGGACACAGACACTCGCTGTCCGCGCCGTGGCCCCATCCGCTCGTGCACGTTCCACTCACGCTGGGGACCGATCGGAGGCTGACGGGTCTGGGAGGTGTGGCTGAACGGGAACAGGCAAAAATACCCCTCGGGGAAGGAGAGCACCATTTAAAAAGCCAAAAAAACCAGCAAGCGGGCTTCGCTTTGCGCTTTGCGTTTGCCTAAGGTGTCCCCGCGCCGTGCTCTGCGCTCCGCTGAGTGGGAGCGGGCCGCGCCTGCGCTCTTAGCACCAGCTCTCTCCATGGCCAGCCGCGGGGAAGGCGGGGAGGCAGAGGCAGGCGCCCACGGCAAGACCCAGCCCGGGCGTCGGTGTGGAGGGGCAGCTGTGTTGCCCGCATTTCCAGCTTGGCTCCAATCTCTCTGCTCTGGGCAGCTCGCAGCACGATGCTGTTGGGTTTCAGAGCTTCCAAGTGGGTTCTTGGTTTCTGTGTGTGTGTGTGTTTTCTTTATAAACCTTTCCATTTCAACGGTGATGATCCTTTCCCGAGAAGTAACTTCAGTGTCTTAGGGAGGTCACGGTAACAAGGCAAACGATAATGAAAATAAACGATGAGATAGTGCAGGTCTCACTGTGGAAGGGAGCGGTGCCAAGGCGGCTGGCCCGGGAGGCCCGCACCCAAGTCGAGGCTGGAGGACGAGGGGTCTGGGTATCCCTGCAGCTCTCACGCTGCGGCCGGGGGGCTGGCTCAGGAGGGCATCTTCAGGGGGTGCAGGGGACGCACATGGAGCGGGGCACGGAGGGGAGAGGCAGGCAAGCTCCATGGCTGGCCCCTGTCACAGAGTAGACTCTAGGGACGAGTCCAAGATGTCATCCTGATGGCTGTTGCTGTTAGAGTCGCTGTCGTAGCTCTGGGGGCTGGAGTAGTTGGCCGCCTCCTGCAGCCTCATCAGCATGTTCATCTGGGGAGAGAGCGAGAACGTGAGCGCCTTTCGGCCTGGCAGCCATCCGCCTCCGGACTTTTCCAGGCTCCTGCTCTGTCCTCCAGACTCACCCTGGGCTGCACCCCACAGCAGAGGCCGTGGATGAAAAAACAAAACTGTGAACTCCAGGCCAGGCTTCCAGGTTTCCAATCCTGCCTCTAGCACTTAGGAGCCACATAACCCCAGGTAAGTTACTTCACCTTATTGTGTCTCGGCTTCTCCATTGGCCCCATGAGAACAATCGTACCTATCGTACCACGTTATGGGTGTGGACTGAGTGAATACAGGCAGAGCACAGAAAACAAAAGAGGAAGTCTTCTAGGAATCCAGTATTTATCTTGTATTTGCAAGTGACACACCTTACCCAAGCACAGCCCTCGGGCGGAGGGGAGATGCCCGTCCAGCCGCGTCCAGCGGCCTCCGCACCGCTGATAAGTGAGGCACACGGCTCCCCCTCTGGAGAGCAACAAGCCCATGAGGATGTCTGGCTTTGGCCAGAGGGCAGCCTGGAGCTGGCAACGCTCCCGCTCCTGCCGAGGCCACCACGGGGAGGTAAAGGACAGCAACAACCACAAGCAGAGCCACAAAGCACAGAGGCACCTGGATGCTGAGGCAGGAAACTCCAGTTTCCTCCATATCTGAGCCCCCAGGTCCTCCTCTGCAGGTCCTCCTCTGCAGAGCAGAGAGAACAAGAGCACCTGTGTCTCACAGGGTCGAAGGACAAGAGGAGCCTCAGACCCGCAAAACAGCGGCTGGCGCATAGGAAGTTCTCAATAAAGGAGATCTGCCATCATCACCACCATTTGTTTAAAAGGTTTAAAGAATGTTCTGAGACCTTCCCTGCCTACAGTCTGTTGGTTATTTGTTTGCCAGTGAAAGGAGGAAGAAGGAACGAATGTTATTTGCAACTGTAAACTGTCTTTTTGATTCTATGTAGCAAGTAAGTTAGAAAGAAGGGTCTCTCTGAGCTAGGGCCAAGATGCGAAGCAGCTGGGCATGAAATCCAGCTGCTTCCCAGCCAGCTGCCCCTCAGGATGCCTCATGGTCTCCTTGGGTGAGCCAGGGCGTAGAACCACCATCAGCGGGGCCTGTCGGTGTAGCCACCACCGGGTAAGAGGTGGAGCTGAAGCACAACAGGCAATCCTTGGCAGCCACGATTATTCACTCATCAAACAGCCCCAGTGTATTTACAGTGTATAGTCTCGGAAAAAAAACAAAAAACAAAAAACAAAAAACAAAAACGAGTCAGTCCTCTTCTCCCAGAGGTCTCAGTCTCATGAGGGAGAGAGAGACCGGTCAGCAAGAGACCTCGGGCCCTGGGCAGGGAGAAACACCAGGTATCTATTTGTTACGTGGGGGTAACTGCCCAGCATAGCTCACTTCCCGGGACCTGGGGTTTGAGGGAGAGTTCTATGTAACGATTCCAAGAGCTCCAGGCTTTACCTAAATGCCCTTGTTTAGTCAGGGACACAAATACTCCTGCATAAGAGAAGAGGTTCTGGGGACGAGGGAGCCAAGTTTTCCTCTAGAGATCTCCTAAATTCTATTTTTATGTAAGGAAAGAGCTCATGAGCTTGCAGCTACAAAAACATCTCCATGACTCTGGCTTTAGCCATAATTCATGTTGGATGTGGCTGGTCCTTTCTTCTGCAAAACCACTGTTGTAAACGCTGTACATTAGGTTGTGTATAGTAACATAGTAACTCCCACTTAAAATATAGCTCCTGCTGAAGAAAAGCTCCCAGGACCACAGCTCCTTCCTGCCAGTCAGAAGGATGGCAGACAAGTCACAGCAGCAGTGATGATGATGATGATGATGATATTTATCAAGCAAATCAATTAGTCATCAGGGAAAGAATAGCAAGTCAGCTGTCTTTTAATCCTGCTGCATCCCTTATGAATATGTTCTTTCATTAAGTAATGCAAGGGGGGCCTGGGTGGCTCAGTGGGTTAAGCCTCTGCCTTCGGCTCAGGTCATGATCTCAGGGTCCTGGGATGGAGCCCCACATCAGGCTCTCTGCTCAGCAGGAAGCCTGATCCCACCCCCCCGCCTGCCTCTCTGCCTACTTGTGATCTCTGTCTGTCAAATGAAATAAATAAAATCTTAAAAAAAAAAAAAAAACAACCTAACTTAAAAAAAAAAGTAACGCAAGTCCTATTTTCTGCTTTGTTGCTCCTCTTGTCTTAGCTGCCAAGGGAGCTCAAGGGTAAACTGAAGGCATGATAATGGTCACCTAAGTGTGGGAGGCTCTGGGATATGTGCTTCCACCTTCATTAATAGAGTTTTCGATTTATTAGGTCTAATTTCACAGTCTCACGTAGGCAGAGAACACTGTAATTATAGTGTTAGCATCCCTGTCCAGGCTCTTCTCAAAGGGCCTTTATTTGTTCTCGTAATGATGGGGGTAAGTAAAAAGCTCAGGCAATGTTACCCAGACTTAGCTCAGGTCGCTGGCCCTGGGACCTGCATTCAGGCTGCCCTGTCCTCTGGGAGCCCCCCGTGCCCTCAGACCTCTCCCTGCCTGTGCTCCTGATCAGTTGGCCCGACCTTCTGCTCCTTAGCAACAGAGAGCTGCCTCTGCTTGGTCACTAGTGGGAGAGATGAATGGGGCAGGACAGCACGTGATCAAGGTAGCACTCTAGTCAGAGGGCAAAGCATTGAGGCTGGAAAAAAAATCACATTCGTAACCTTTTACCTCACACCGGAACAAATTTCAGAGGGCTCAAGGCTGTAGTGAGAAACTGACATCATGAGAGAGCATGTTGGCAAAAATGTGACTAACCTTGGTGTGGGTCCAGCCTTCCAAAGTGATACCCTGGCTCAGTCCCGTCTCTGTTTCCCAGCATGCCTTGCATCACAACCAATACACAGTAAGTGCTCAGTAAAAGCTGAGTCTCTCGGGGAGCTAAGACTCACCAGTGGGTCTCCTTCAGCATCGCTGGGGGGCAACTGCTTGCTCGCAGACCCTTCCCGAGGCATGGAGTAGCCATCGAAGCCGACATCCTCAGGCCGGAGCTGCAGCAGGGGAGGCCACTCGTGCTGCTGTGGGCTGGCTGCCCAGGGGTAGGTGTCCATCACCCACTTGGCGGGGTCCTCCCAAGGGGCCCGCCTTCCATAGAGCTGGAAACAGGCAAAGAAGGAATAGTCTGGGAGTGGCCCGAGACCTCTTCTGCAGCCCTGGTTTTGCAGCCTTTGGAAACCTCCTCAAGCCCAGCATGATGCCTTTCCCAATGGAGTAACTCCACTTCCAGAATTCTAAGGAAGGAAGCCACCCGAGGTACACACAGCTTGATGTGCTAAGACTGAAGGCAACGTGATGTAGGGGTCAAAGGTGCTGGCAATGGAGACAGGCTGACCTGGGTCCACATCTTAGCTCTGCCACCAACTCGCCATGTCACCCTAAACTCTATGCTTTGCGATTCAATCTGAAAAGCAGCCCCAACTGCGTGATTTGAAGCATTTGCTAATTTCTGTGGTGTAAATCCTCCTCCTATGGCCCATTTCAAACTAACAATATGGAATCATGGAATTTGGAGTTGGAAGGAGGTGCTGAGCATCGGCTCACACAAGCCGATTCTAGTGTCCCATTGGAGGCGCCCCACTCCCCGAGGATGACCTCCCACAGAGATTGAGGGCCGGGCATCAACACCACAGTGGTGGTAACCGATAGCCCCAGTTGGATTAAAACCCCATTTCCTGAAGCAGCTCGGACTCTCGGAGCCCCTTCTGGCAGCACCGGTCATTTTCAAACCAGCACTCTGTTAACAGAGGTTAGGCACGGGTATCAGAATTTTAAGTCTCTCTCTCAACTATTATCCTTCAAAATCATAACAACTGAAAGAAAACGACATTATCACTTAAGACCTTTTCTTAAGCCTTAACTACTTAATGATAAAATTACTGCCCTGACTTTTACTGGCAATGTAGGGAATCTATACTGTCTTTCAAGGACAGAAACCCAGGACGCCGCCCCTCCCTGAGCGGGGCTGCCACCAGGCCTCGTCTTTATCTTCTCTCTAATGTCAGCACAGGCTGCTGCATCTCCCAGCTGATGGTGTGTCAGCAACGCTTTACAAATACTGAACCGCCATGGGACTCCAAGGGGAAGTACGAGTGCCCGAGTTTCCCAGATGAGGGGACAGACCCAGGGAGGAAAGGCAGCAGAATGGGAATCCAAGTCTGCCGGCCTCCCCACACCACCGAGTCTGAGACGTGGTAGGTGTGCTCGCCCAGCACGGTGCTGGCTGTGGTTCTGGGAGGATCCCCCTCGACAGGGAGCCACGGGGTATACAGACCAAAGACTCCTGAACCACCTTGTTTGCACGGTGGCTCCCTCTGCCCTCCCATGACTTCTACAGGTGAGAGGGGAGGTGAGAGGACCTGCTCACAGAACAGAGCTGAGCTCTGACTGCCCAGAAGACCACATCTATCCAGGTCCTAGGCTGCCCCAGCTGGAAGGAACTGGGGTCCTCTGGCCTCATTTACCAGATGGGGTTGTCAGGGCCTAAACAGAAGTGCCAGCCGTGGAAGATTATGGAGCAGAGTTAGATTCAAACCCAGGACCTCAGCTTCCTTGTCTGGGCCTTTCTTCCCCTCTCCACCCCTCCTGACTGAGTCCGCCTAGTATCAGCAAGGCCACATGACTCAGCCAAAACCAGGCCGGGGAGAGGCAGACCACTGTCCACCAGACAAGGATGCACCAACTTGGCTGAGTCATGACTGTGAACAGCACCTCTGACCTTTATGTGTGATTTGTCGGGGAAGCCACCCACCCTGCCTGCATGGCACATGGGCTTACCCATCTCCCCAACTAGTGACTGGCTCCGCCCACGCTCAGGACACACACACCCTCCTATGAGCTCACTGCTTTCTCAGACACCTGCACCCCTCCCGTCTAGCACCCTGACCCTGTCTGTCCCTAAATCTTCCCTCACCTGGGGCAGCGGTGAGTCTCAGGCCTGAGGATTCAGCCTGGCATTCTAGAGGCTGTTCATAGTCTGCGCACGAAGGGATGATGGGAAGGTGTGGGCGTGTGCACGTGCGTGCATGCCAGGAAGGGAGGGAACACACATGCGTTTGGGGGATATTCAGAACTGAAGAAGGCTACTCCTGATCAGAAACATGCCTGCAATTTTAGAAGCTTCTCCCACCAGAGGGAGGTTTGGGCCTCCTTTCCCAAGCCAGATCTCACGCGTGAGCTACTACGTGGCCCTACTTCTGGAGTCAGTCTGGAGGAGAAGAGGCTCATGGCCGCAGAGAAAGAGGCTGGGATGTGGAGCTCGTCCAGCCCTTAGACATAATACGGCCCAGTGGTTTTCAAATATTTGCTTTTCCCCTGACCCTACCAGTGAGTAGCCTGGAGAATCTTCTGGGCTTCACAGAAGCTAGCCAGAGAAAATACTCCTCTAGTCTAAGCTGCTCAGATCACAGAGAACCTGAGGCCTACAGACAGGAGACTCGCCCAGGGTCTCAGCGCTGGTTGGGTCATCTGATAAAGACCCCAACGCTCTCCCCTGCCCCACAAGGGAACGTGGGTCCTTTGAGTTGCTCTAAAGACCTCGGACACTTCAGCAAATGTTTACAATGACAGCTCCAAAGGGGAACAGAACTGGGAACTGAGTCATCAGACAAATGTACACGAGGCCCATGTGAACATCACCTGCAAGGACAGAAAATATTTTTACAAGCTTCCACACTCGCCACTAGACATGTTCAAGACCAGGTGATGAATGGCTGGGCTGGGACCGTGGCAGGCAGAGGAATGATCATAAAAGCTCCTTGGCCCCACGGCAGCAGGGCCCTGAGGCAGCTCCGGGAAGCAGCGGAGACAGCTGGATGGAGAGACAGACAGATGGGACATTCACCTACCCCTAGGCAGAGAGGCGCCTGGCGTGCCCAATGGCTCAGGAGCTGTGGGCTGAGACAATGGCAATGAATTCCTGAGCCTCTGTGAGCCTCTGACTCCACAAAAGGAGGCCAAGTTTGCCTGCTCTGAACCACGGTACCCCCATGGCCACATGCTCATCTCGCCTGGTCATGTGAGGAGTGACCCCGCACAGTGCCCAGCACACAGTCAGCGTGGATTCCACTAACTCGGGGGCGTGGGGAATCAAATTTTTTTAATTTAAAATTTTTTAATTTAAATTTTTTTTTAAAAAGAGAGGCATCCCTTTGTTACATGAAATCTTATGTAGAAAACCACCCTATGAAACACAATACTTTGCTCCCTGAGCCACCAGAGGCTTCTGGGAGTTAGGGGGTCCTCAGGACAGCTTGAAAATCCCAGAAGGAATGGAGGAGTCAGCCTCCAATGCTGGCTCATCACACTCATCCCACTGAGTGAACATGGCTAATAGTCAAAAACTCTCGTGAGCCTGTCTCCTCATTTACGAGGTAATCTTCAAGCTGTTAGAACTATAAGAGATCATGCACATCAGGCCCCAAGCAGCACTCAGCAAGTAGCAAGCCCTCAGTCAACGTCAGCAGACTTTCCTTCAAAACCAGAGGCCTAAAGAGCACACCAGGTTTCCTCTTGAATCAGCAGATTCTGGTGGTTTTCCTGGGCTCCCCAGGATGATGAGGTCACAGGTCTGGGGCAAGGTGGCTCACTTCCGAGCAGCTTGGTAAAATGCTAATTGTGGCACACTCTTCAAAGATAGTCTTTCAAATGACCTCACAGCATAGGGAAGCCATGACTTTCCTTGCTTCACACTGAACTGGTAAGTCCCATGAGATGGTAGAGTGTCTCTGTTCCCTGCCCCCGATGGAATGGTCTATAGCCATCCCCAAATCCTTTCAACCTGTTGCCTTCTCGCTCCTGGTGGGAAGGAGACACAATGTTCTTTCACCATGAACCTCAGGAAGGGCAGTTTACACTCTGTGCCCAGAAGGCCTTTGAAATTCAGGTCTAAAGGAGCAGGGTCCTGGCACGTCCACTCTGGGTGAGGACCAACAGGGAGCCATTTGATGGGTAGGTCAAGGCTGGAGCACTCCTTGTGTCTCCCCACTCCTGGTTTGGGGCTCACTGCGCAAAGGAGGCCGGCCCTTAACCAACAAAGCCCAGGGGTTCTTCCAAGAATGCTCTGAAGTCACTCTCTATCCGTCATCACAAGATAAATTTGGAGCAAAGAAGAAGCAAATGAACAAGCGGAAGGAGAGGCAGAAATAAGAGGAAATGGTGCATTTCCTCCACCTCTAATTCCTCTACTTGTTTTGAGCAGCATGGGGTCTCCCAGAAGGGCCGGGCACAGCGCAGCCCCGGGAAGCCACGGAGGGTAAACAGAGGAGAGGGGCTT
Source organism: Enhydra lutris kenyoni (assembly GCF_002288905.1). Taxonomy (NCBI): domain Eukaryota; kingdom Metazoa; phylum Chordata; class Mammalia; order Carnivora; family Mustelidae; genus Enhydra; species Enhydra lutris. The sequence continues at coordinate 39,951,330 of NW_019154106.1, forward strand.
CCGAAATGCAACAGACTTCAGGAGTCCAGCATGTGGGACAAGCTTCCGCTGGCCCAAGAAAATGGAATGACTACATGGCTGCTTGGCTTTGTGGCACTAACAGATCATCTGATTAAAGACTAAATTAGGGTCCGGTGACCCAGGCCAGTGAATTTATCTACCTAGGGGGATTCTTACTGCAAAGATCTAGAATCCTCACACCTTGTTTATGAAAGCCATGAGACACAGGAGAAATGCTGCCATCAGGGAATGGTCTTCACACATGACCAAGGAATAATTTGGGGCTGACCAAGGGACTGCTTAACTTCTTGAGGGTCTGTCTGCACGGTGCACTTCTGTTTCCACGGGTCCCTGCATTTGCAGGACCTGCCCTCCAGTTCCATGGAACAGCAGTCACAAGAAGCATGTTCCTTTCCCAGTTCTTGCCGTCCCACACGCCCCCGGAAACCATGGGCACCGCTGCGTGGCACAAGGCCGTCCCATATTCACTGGGCTCAGCCACATGTACAGCAGTGACACGCACAGACTGCAGCCACTGCTGTACCCCACACATGCACGTGGGGGTGCCCCCTCCTATGCCCTCCATAGGCATACAGCAGCCCCCTGGGTCTCCAGGTGCCCAGTATGGAGGAAACCAAGGAGCCCTTGGGAACCTGATGGGTTCCTGGATTCTTCCGCTGTGCCTGATGCCTGCTCATTACTCAGCGTGGGGGCTGCAAGCCTAAGACCTTCTCCAGGGGCCTCCAGGCTCAACAGTGACCCCTGGGGCAGGCTCCAATCTGATGCTAAGCCTGTAGCATTCAAGGCTGGGCTGCATGAGAAGCGAGTGGTGCTGCATTCCAGCTGCTGCTCTGTAGGGACTTGCAACCTCGTGGGCCACAGGGTCCTTCCCGGTGGGGGGAGGGGACGGGCAAACTGTCCCGGTGGCAGGTAGTGAGTTCTTTGGGGCCGAGGCCTCAGAACCTGGATTTCAAGCTAGAGGCCTGAACTCAAATCTCAGATTCTTCAAGCATCCCTTTTATGATCTTGGGCAAGTCACTTACTCTCTTTGAGCCTTAATTTTCCTCTCCTGAAAAATGGAGACAAAAACTAAAAAAAAAAATCTCTGTTCAAGTTCCGGGACTAAAGCAGGGCTTGAGTCAAATAGCAGAGGGGAGACTACTTCCCAAACTGTACACTTCCCTCTCTTGTGCGCTCGCTGTGCTGGACCCTTTCTGGCCACGACTGCATTTAACCCTTGTGGTGACTCCTCGTGGTGGAGGACCATCACTCTCCCCTTCTGTCTGCGAGGGCACTAGGGCACAGAGAGGCTGCCAGCTTGCCTGGGGTCCCACATTAACAGTGGCAGAGCCAGGATATGTCCTATTCCGGGCCAGAGGGGCTCCCCCATGAGGGGCGGTCACGCCACGTCCGTCGGACGTCTAACGGAGGAGATACAGACTACTCTTCTGGTCACCAGAACAGTCCCCGCCCCCATCCCAATTTTGAGGAGGCCTGTGGCAAGTGTGCTCCTCACCTGGAGTCCTTCTCGGACGGCTTCCAGGAGATAGGGGATAATTGAGTAGTTCCACAAGTCGGTGAACCACACCCTGGAGCCATCCACATCGATGGGGCATGACAGGAAGAGCCGTGGGCCTGGGGACCACAGGGAAAAATCAGTCAGAGCCAAAACGGGGGGGCAGGGGAGGGGTTAAGAGAAGCCACGGTCTTAACAGACCCAACAAGAGGAACCCCGTGATTTTCTGAATGGCAGTGTAAGTACCGCTTCCCCGGGATCTCTCTCCCCACGAGGAAATCATCCGAGAGAGAGGAGAGGCTTTATGGGGAGAGATGTTCACCGCAACATGACGAACCCTGAACCCTGCCCGCTGGGATCAGAGGCGCGCCCAGCGTCAGAGAATAGAATCGCGAACGATGGTATGGTCATAGCTGATTACTCTGCAGCCTCTGGGAAGGACTGTGAAAACGGAGCCTCAACACAGACGCTCCGGGGACAAGGGGAAATAAAAAAGAAAAGAGCATCCTGTGTGCACGCTGTGTTTGCACCCACACAAAGCCTACATGTCCGGACAAGGACAGAACACCGAAGCTCAAATTAACATTAGGTGATCGGTCTTTTTTTCTCTGAACCTTAAGCTTTGGGAATATTGATTATGTTTTATTTTTAAAGTGGACCCCATGTCGCCGGGTGTCCTGCCCTTGGGGGAGCCTGGCAGTGGGGGCTCATCAGGGAGCTGGCATTGGCCCAGGCCGGCTGCGAGCTCTGATCAGCCCTAGGGGCTGTGCAAAGAGGGGGAAAGAGACAGAACCGGATGCTGATGACCGGCAGCACAGGGTCTGCCCGGGCTGTGACCATCCCTCTGTCCCCTTCTCATCCGTGTGGACAGTGTGGCATCTGGCTGACTTGTGCCTGCCAAGTGCTGTCCCGGCCAGGGCCCCAGGAGCAGCGTCTGTCCCCTGGCTGGCCTCCCACCTACCTATGGTGACGTCTGAGGAGCTGTGAGCCTCCAGGAAGCGGTTGAGGTGATGCCAGACCTTGGGAATCCAGTCAATGATTTTTACCAGCTCCACATTCCGTACTCGCCCACTGATCTCTGTTTCCATGAGCTTCCGCCTCAGGAACCGGCCTAGGAAGCCCTTCACCGGCTCCGTGTGGTTGGCACAAAGCACCCACCTGGAGGAGAGGAAGGTTTCTCTGTTACAAGGACAGGCCTCACTGCTCTGAACACTGCACACACATTAAATCCCAATTCCCTCAGGGCAGCCCTGTGACAGAGCTGCGACAGCCATCCCCATTTCACAGATGGAAATGCTGAGGCACAGACAGGCTGCACAGCTTATCCGAGTTCAAACAGCTGTTTAATATACAGAAGGGCTAAGATCAGAACCAGCACGGTCCAGCTCCAGAGTCTGAGCTCTAACCGCTGAGCCTACTATGTCTCGTGCTGTAAGTTGGGCTGTGGACTGGCCTCTGGGGCTGTGACAAAGACTAAGACGCAGTCCTTGTTCCCCAGAAGCACACAGTCTAGTGGAGGAAGTAAAAGAGCAGAAGAACGAGACGTGACAAAGCCCGGGGAGACAGCGAAGCCTCCCGGAGGAGCGGATGTCTGAGAGCAGGAGGGGCTGGGAAGGGGGGTGGAGACCAGACCACCACATCTGCACAGGTGTGTGGGGTCTTTGGGGGAAAAGGCAGAGATTCAGTGTGACCAGTGTAATTCAGCGTTCAGACTTGACCTGCCCACCCACAGGGTCTGATTCCATTTCGGAGGTGATGGGGAGCCACTGAAGGACTTTAAGCATGATGGTTTTCTGGTCAGATCTGGATTCTGGAACGCTCCCGCAGCTGCTGCTGGTGCAGCTGAGGGCCCACAGGGTGCCAGGCTGCGGGCAGGCACAGGGGTTGCAGTGAAGGTGTGCGGGGAGCTGCAGTGGTGGGGAGGAAGGAGAAAGCACTGATGAGCCAGGACAGCCTGGCTGCAGAATTGACCGTGATCTCAGGCCTGGGGGAGTCGACATTTCTGATGATCACAGTTCAGGTCCACTTTTAATAGCTTTCCCTCAGAGATGCCTGCAGAGTGGCCAGTGAAAATGAGCCAGGGGCCTAGCCCAGAGGGGCTTCCCAGACGTCTCAAAGGGCCCAGGCAGGAGAGGGGCAGCGAGGCAATCAGCTGGGAGGCGGCACGGGGCACAGGGCATCCAGCCAAGCAAGGCAAGCCACATCGCAATGTTGCATGACTGCGCCGGACAGTCCTTTCCACTTCCCACATCCCAGCAGTGACAGCACCTTGGTAGAGGGCCAGGGCAAGGGCCTCCCAGCAGCTGGAGTACAAAGCCCCACAGACCCAGCTCTGAGAGGACACTCAAAAGCAAGAGCTTCCGCTTCTCAGGATCACTTGGGGAGGAGAGATGCATCACCAGGGACAGGCAGAGGGCAGGGGGGCAAGGCCAGAGCCACGTCCTTGACACGGCTACCCCAGGGCAGAGATGCAGGGAGACCCAGGCTCCCATCTCAGCTCTGCCACTGACTGGCCAGGTGACCCCACGTGAAGCAATTCTCTCGGCCTCCCTGTCCCAATTTGCAAGATCAGTCTACCTCGTTGAGGCTGTCGTGGGAACGAGATGGGTTACACCCGGGAAAATGCTCAGCACGACCCCCCGACACAGGCGCCCGACAGCCGTGCCTCACCTGAAGTTGTGATGAAGCTGCAGATTGGGAGTAGAAGAGGTAGCCTGGTTCATGGTGCCGATTATGTAAGGACTGCGGGGACGGGACGGAAAAGAAGGCTCGGTGAGTCAAAGGCGAGCCTTCGGAAGCCCACGGCGCCTGCCCGAGCAGGCAGATGGCTGCTTGCCTTCCCCACCCCGCCCACGGACCCCGGGCTGTGGGGGCACCGTGCCCATGTAGCACACATCCCGTGGCCACCGTCCTCTGGGGCCATGGGGCCCAGAGCTGTCCTTTACCATTTCTGGTCCTTGCAGTTGAGCAGCCCGTTGAAGATCTCGCCCAGGGAGCTGACGTGGTGCAGGTTGTCCAGGATGATAACGAGGGGCATGTCCACAGCGTTGTTCTCGCTGCTGCACTGGTCGGCAAGGTTGGACAGGTACTGGCGCAATTCCTGGGGAGGCCGGGGGAAGACTCAGCGGGGGAATGCTCCCCAATAAAGACACACGTGCTTGAAGCCTTCACTTTGCCCAGGTCCACACAGGTGGAAAGGCCCTTGAGGAGGCTGTGGTGAGCCTGTGTTGAGGCACTGTGGGCTGCCCAGGCACGGTTGTGTTCCCGGCTCCTATCACTTCTCTGCAAGTGTTGCCATTTTTTTTGATGTTGTTTATTATGCCGACCTTACAGTAAGTTCCCGAGGGCAGGTGCCTTATACACGTCTGTACTCCCACAGCACCTGCCTGAGAGCCACTCACACAGAAGCCCCGATGGACAGATACAGCAAAGGAGCGCTCCCCCCACATGGCGAGTGCTGTCACAGCCAGCCAGCCAGCGGCACAGGGGAGAGGGCCTACGTGCCGAGGGGGCCCTGGAAGGTCTGGTTGAAAGGGTAAGCTCTGGACTGAACTACGGAGAAGAGGTAGGGGACTGGCTTGGGTTGGAACTAGGATGCATCCCAGCACGGCTGTGGTTAGGGATGTGGGTCAGAAGAGGAGGAGGAAGGATAATGGTGCAGAAGAGGAACGGCTGAAATGGCGAGCAGACGAGCGGCAAGGCACCAGAATGCCTGGCTGCTAGTGTTACCGTCGTAGCAATGGTGGCCAGGGACTTAGAGTCTCACACACAGAATCTCTGCAGCCCCACGGTCACCTTCTTGGGTGGGCACAGGGATTCCCTCCCTCTTACCAAAGAGGAGGCTAGGGCACATCGGAATTAGGGGCCTGGCTCCAGACTCGGGCCTGCCTCGCTGTGGGCTCCTCACCACACCAGCCGGTCCCATGCACGATAGCTCAGAGGGAGATGCTTCCCCTCCCTCCTACAAACACACACACAGGCCTCCCTTTTAAGTCCAAGTGTGGCTTGCTAGCATCAGGAAAAGCCCCACTTTTTAAGTTACTAGTAATTTCTTCTTCCTTTAGCCTCTTTCCACCAGGGGTTCGTGGCCTCGGATACCTGACAAGGACAGAGTTTCCAGAGCCTTCCTTCCCCTACTCAGGCTCGTGGGGTATGGCTGGTAAGCTGCATTCTACCGAGGGTGTTGGTCAAGGGGAACGTGCGGTGGGGGGCTCAAATCTAGCCTGGGCTCGACCCCCAACCACGTGTCTGGGGGGATCCTGCTCTCACTGGTCCTGGGACAGGGTGCTTTTCCCTAAGCGGGCTCACACAGAGACTCTGGGTACCGGCACTCTGAAAACTTCTACTTCTACCCTGACATCAAAAATCATCCAGCAGACTGAATGGCGCAGATTCCCGGCCTGCCAAACCTACTGAAAGCCATTATCTGGGAATGAGGTCCAGCAATCTGTATTTCTGAGCATGCCAGGTGATTCGTAAGGCAGAAGAGTCATTTCCCAATTGCCTCTGACTCACCAGTCCCCTTGCTCAGGGCCAGCCTGAGCAAATCATCCATCACCTCCCACTGCATGAGCAGCAAACAGGATTGAGAAAGCACTTCCCAGGACCAGGTCCAGACTTCCCCAGGGGTCCCCATGAAGCAGGACTGAGCCTGATGCCAGCTCTGGAGTCTAGGACTCTGACTTACCCTCTAGTCCACTGCTCTGTACCATTAAGGGGTCCTAGGCACACGGCTACCCGCCTTGAGCCTCAGGTCTTGCCTCTGTGACATGAGAGGAGCCACGACCTCCCCCTCAAGGGGGGAGCATGAGGCAGCCAGTTTGCTGGTCATGGGCAAGTGGTCTGTGATGGGAGCTGTGCATGTCCTCACCGTTCCTCAAAAGGATGTTTCATTTGGGAGAAACAAGAGCACCAACCAAGCACATGACAAGTTCTCAGTAAACCAAAATGGATGCGTCTGGGGCGCTCCTAAAGGACTCATAGTACTGGGCGTCCCAGCCAGCTCAGAGCGGGCCAGTGAGAGGTGGGCCACCTCTCCTTACAGGTGGCACCCTCGCTGTGCCTTCTGCTCCCCCATCCTGATGTCCTCCGCAGGCTTTTGCAAGCCCGAGTGAGCCCACACAGGTGACCGTGCTTCCCCATCAGGGCAGGGGTGGCCTCGATGGCCCAGAAAGGGCCACTCACCGCAGGCCCCGGATGAGCGGCAGCCTCCACAGGACCTCCTCACCTTGCTGGACTTGTGGTCCACGTTGAAGGTGGCGATGACGCCGTCAGTCAGCTCCCGGCCCTCCCGCAGCACGAGGTACTCGGACAGCCGGTTGGCCAGGTAGGTCTTCCCAGTGCCGCTGGGGCCAGAGAGGATGATGCGCCGGTGCTCCACCAGCAGGGACACGTAGCGCTGCAGGATAGGCTTGGGGATCAGGGACTCGAACACCAGCGCGTCCAGGCTGTTCTCTGCGAGCCCTGCGTTGGAGAGGGACAGGAAGGGTCTGGAGCCTTGTATGACAGGTGGCTCTGCACGTGCCCCTGGGACTGCTGAGCTCTGTCCACGGCAGCCACTCCCCCTGAGACCACTGCCCACCCGGGTACATGGGAGGCAGGGCACAAGCAGCCACAGCCGTCCGTCTGCTCACAAGCACTGTCTGGCCCGGCACCTGGTTCAGCCAACTCGCCCAGACTCAGCCTCCACTCCGGCACCCAGGCCCTCGGGCCCTGTCTGTCCTCTGCAGAATTGCTAAGACGCTGGGCTCTGCTTTCCTGTCTGGATTTACCGGGCTGCTGCTGTCTGCCCAGACCAGACCCGAGTCTCCCATGTCTGCCAAGACCCTGGAGTTGCCGGTCACCCTGTTCTCTCTTGTGCCCTAAGGCACTGCTGCCCACACTCAGATATGCCAGAAAGGAGGCCACCCTTTCATCTTGAGAACGAAGAAATGCAGTTTGATTCGGGGATGTGACGACGGGTAGGGGAAGCAGAGAGGCTACCCAACAAAACCTCTGAGTCTCAGCATGTCGAAAGGAAATGTATCTTTCCCTTTCCTAGGTGGGACCGCTCCACCAGTCAGGGCTGTTGGCTTTTTTTTTCTTGGTGAAGATTTTATTTATTTATTTGAGAGAGTGAGTGAAAGAGAGCATGAGCAGAGGGGAAGAGCAGAGGGAGAACCAACCTGGGCCTCGGTCCCAGGACCCTGGGATCATGACCTGAGCTGAAGGCAGCCGCTTAACGGACTGAGTCATCCAGGTGCCCCAGGGCTGTTGGCTATTTGTTTATTTATTTATTTTTGGGGAAAACTTTCATTTGTAGTCAGAGAAAGAGAGCATGTGTGGGACCCCAAGACCTGAGATCATGGCCCGAGTCAAAACCAAGTCAGATGCTTAACCTGGCTTTTTATGAGACTGACGCGCTACCTACTGCGCTAACGAGGCACCTATCCTGGCTTTTTAAAAACAACTATTTTCTTGATATCATTCTCCAAAGAAGATCCATCCAAGGTCACTGCCTAAAACGTAAAGCAGTTTTGTTAAAACTTACCTTCAGAAACTAGCGTAGGTAGGTAAAAAGTCAAATGAAGAGCATTTGTTCTATTTTTTTTTTTTTTTTAAAGATTTCATTTTTAAGTAATCTCTGCAACACCCACTGTGGGGCTCAAACTTACAAGCCTGAGATCAACTGAGCCAGCCAGGGCCCCCATTTATTCTGTTTTATAATGTAGTATCTTCCTTCTACGAAATTGTTCACTGCAAACAGACCTCACAAACGCATTTATATGCTGGTTTCCAACCCTCCCCCAACTTCTGAGAATGGCCCCTACATGCAGGAGACTATTCTAGAATGAGCACGATGAAGGTTTCTAAATGACTTATCTTCTGGGTACAGGCCTAAGACTTCCCTGGTACTGAGCTCAGGGTACCCTACACTGGCTGGAACTCGATGCTAAGTGTGGAATGCAGGGTCTCTAGTCTACACTTAATCACGAGACCACAGAAACCTCTCTCTCTACATACACGCTGATGCTCTTTTGGTTTTTTGCCCTAGAGCCCCCTGGGAGTGACTATTCTGCCCATGAACTCACTGCAGGGTGTGCCCAGCCACACCCCACCCCCCGGGACCACTGCAGTGGACTGTCTGCAGACCACGGATCTCTCAGCTCCAACTCTTGCATGGTTTACAGTGTCCTGAAGGCAGGGGTTAAAGCACTGCTGGAAAACAGAAGTCGGGTGTCACTTAAAAATAAACCTGAATGGATCCCTCGAGATGTTGAGCAACCTGGTGTGCTGACCATGGCAGATAGGGCTGGGGTGGGGGGCCGGGCACATTCCACCTTGGCAGACCATCTCGTCCCGGTTTCTACAGAGGTCTGGTCTCTGTGACGGATCACTCCTTTCACCCCTCAGTGACTGTAGCTGTCACCTACAAGTGACCACGCACGCTCACCAGCGCAGATGAAACGCAGTTGGAGCTCGTGACAGATAAGGCTTTCCCTGAGGGGGTTTTTGTAAAGCAGCAGTTTTTGGTGTGCCTAGTACCCCTTCCTCCTGCCCCTTCTAGCAGGACTCTTCTTTCTTATGGGGAGCTCATTCCAGGGCCTTCAAGTGGGGCTGACCCAGCACCTTCAGCACCCAAGGGCCCAGGCTGGGCCAAACCTTCTCCCAGGCCATGAGTGGTTCAGTGATGGCTACTTGACTCAGGTGGGCCAGAATCACCTGCTAGGATTTTCTGTCCCACTTTTCCAAAAGGACATTCTCTTACTTTTAGGTTCCCCAGCCAGAAGGATGAATTGGGGCTACCCAGGCCATTTCTACAGCCGTGCACAGAGCTCGGAAAATATGCCAAGCTGAGGCAGGACTGGTTCTCAGGGTACTGTCGGGATGCCCGGATCCAGACGCGTTTGAAGCGGTCCCCGCTATTTTCCAGGTGCATTTCGTGTTCCCACTAAAGCTCTCTGGGGTAGGTTCCTGTCACTGGCATCCAACGCCACACGTGTGCAATTTTGCTCACCGACAAGAAGGCTGTGTGTGAGGCTCGGGTGGTAACATCGCGCTCGTCCCTGGCAGAACAGGGTGAGAATTCATGCTCCTAAGGAATGGTGGGCGCTTCTGAAATGCCTTCCAACCAGGAAGCAAAGCGTACGTCAAACCACCCCCAAGATGCCCTGTTAAAACTACAGTCAAAAGCCGTGCCTTGGGGCGCCTGGGTGGCTCAGTTGGTTAAGCATCTGCCTGAGGCTCAGGTCATGATCCCAGGGGCCTGGGATTGAGCCCCGTGTCAGGCTCCCTGCTCAGTGGACAGCCTGCTTCTCCCTCTCACTCAGCCTGCCTCTCCCCTGCTTGTGCATGCTCTCTCTGTCAAATAAATAAATAAAATCTTTTTAAAAAAAAAGAAAAAGCTGTGCCTTACAGGGAAGTAAGATGGGACAACCTGAAGGTTGTATAGTGTTCATTAATCCATTCTTTGGCGGGGGTGAGGGGAAGTGCATAAAATATAGGGGAAAGGGGGGTTTTGCCGTCAAATATATTTGTGTCAGATTGAATTCAACAGCCTTCTTCCCGGTAGGAGTCCATGTATCCGAGGATGGTGTTAGTGCCCCCGTACACTCCTGTCTTCCTGTCCCCTGAATACACAATGATGCAATTTGCTAGACTCATTTGGCCAGGATTCTGCCCCCACAAGATCCTCTGTGGGCTGAGAATCCCTTGGCACACACTTTGGCCAGGGGCCTAGCATCCCCGGGTGATAAGGCCACCGGAGACGCCAGCAGGGCCGTGCGTGGGTGAGAGCAGCTCCCACCTGTAGAACGGGACCATGTCCAAGGCAGGCTGGCAAGAGCAACCCATGGGTATTGGTGGAGCCCTGTTTCCGCAGGGCTATTAAGATGCCAACATCTCAGAGTCATAAGGCTTAATGGGACCTTTTGTTATATAATTCAGCAATAAACTAAAACTATCTGCTTCTGGCAGTGGTAGAAAAAGCTAAAGGCCATTGAACTTGCTTAGGTAAGAGCGATTGTGATTGCAGGGGTTAGAGAGCCTGCCCCCCACCCCACACGCGTGCCAACCAAACGGTGGCCATGGTTTCCTACGCCATGTCACAAAACAAAAACTGCAATTGCCCAAAAACCCTGACCTCCGCCGTCGGCCGAATTACCTTTGACGGTCACAGAGATGGTCGTGTTCTCGCCGACCAGATAGCCACAGGGAAGCAGCTCGGGGGTCTCCGAGGTGTTGCTGCGCTTGATTTCCCCAATGCTGTAGCCCAGAACACTGTCTGAATTCAGCCCCAGCTGACTCACGGGGTCGACATGGATGATGTATTCCTGGGAAGAATAAAGTCAAGACCCCATCAAAGATGTGGCTAGAAATCTGCCCATGACTCATGTTTTCCTTGAGGGATTTCTGATCATCTTTTCTCTCAGGTGATGCCTGGGTTGAAACCGAGCTGTGGAACGAGAAGGGTGGGCGGTGGGGGGGAGAACTTTCTATGGGGATGGTGACCTGAGTACCACAGGCCTCTTTAAGTACAGATTTATTTGGTTAGTGACATGGAGAGAGCCCTAACATAATCATGAACGTTTAGTCTGGATGAACCAAGCAAGGAAACGTTAGGCTGAAGACACCAGGGCCTGGGAATAGTGCTGGAAAACTCGTGAGAGAGAAATTTTGACAAGAACTCTCCACCAGCCCCTCCCCTTGGCTCAGAGCAAACACCACACTGATGATAAAAGGAGCAAACCCCAGGGCTGCAAGAAAAAAAAAAGCAGCTTTTGATCTTTAAACAGGAAAAACTGTGTTTAATTTGGAAAGTACGCCCTCTGAGGTGAGTGACCAAAAGGTTTCAGGTCAGTGAATCTGGCCTGGAGGTCTGTGGGCGAGGAGGTAGCTGGATGATGACCGACGGAGAGTTACTAAGGACAGGCCTCGTGACCTTTAATGGTCTCACTTCCTTCCCCGTGATACCCCACAGGCTCTTTTCAGCCTAAACTGCTGTCTTTTTAATCCGAGGATGGCCCAGCTCCCCAACAGCAGAGCTCAGTTTTGGGCAGCAGGGCAGGTCTGCCTCAGCCATTTCCATCCCTTGCCTGGTCACATTTCCACAGCCTGCCAAGATGGGCAACGATCTTTGGCTGGAGAATAGGGCTTCCTGCATGAGAAGCCACCTTAATCTAGAAGCTAGAAAGAGACTGGCGTATACTATTTAAGTCACGTTCTAAAGTCACACCAACTCAGCTGGATCAACATGGTTGCATTCTAGCTCCATGACCTTGGGCAAGTGACCGGAGCCTTACCTTCTTCCTGTTTAAGTGGGAAAATAATAGGACCTTCCTCACAGGCCTGGAAATAAGTCGGGGCTAATGCTAGGATGGTCTCTGGCACCAAAAATGCAGGCTACCAATACTACGCAGGGGATGTGATTACTCAACACTTATGATTGCTGACTCCCTTGAGGACAGTAGAAAAAAAGATGTCCAAGAAGCTTCTTCCAAACCACCTTGTGCTTGAGGTTCACCTGAGCACCAGATGTTTCAGGTGAAACATCTGGTTATTCCAGTGATGTGACCAGAACAAATATGGAAATACCAGCTTCTTTGACTCTGGCCATCGATCAGATATTAATGTCACAGAAAGTGAAAATCATTCACAGACTCTGAAGTGTTGGCTGGGCAAGTCGGATCAAGTTCCCCAGAAATGAAGAACGGAAATGGCCCTGGCCACAAGGTACTCAATCCAAAGTATATTCTAAGTCAGTTCAATATTCAACTAGCAGTTCACCACGCGAGGCTCAGACAATTGCCTGAGGCCAGGGAAACGACTCTCATGGGCTGGTCGACCACTGCCAAGGGTAGCCAGGGGCAGGCTGGCCGAGTCACCAGCCAGTACTCACCATCCTCCTGTTACTACAAGTGCCCAGAGACAAGTCCCAGCAACACAAGGATGGGGGCAGACCCAAGCAGTGGCCATGTTCCACACACACACCACCCCTTCCCTCCCTGAGTCCGGGCCCCCACACTTCAGGCAGATGACCGTAGCCGTCCTCTTTGACACTTACTTTGAACAGTCGTCTAACCACCCCATCGAGCACATCCCACTTCGTCTTGCCACTAACTCCAATGCAGCCAATAAGAAAGAGGTGTGGTCTGGAATCCTAAGGGTAAGGAAATGTATGTAGGTGAAAAACAGGCCGATCTTTTCTGACACAGTTTAGCAAGGACGCAGATTGCCTTAGAGCGCCACCAATGGGTTGAGAGGGGAATAAAAGTCCCATTTGTTATAACACCAGACACACCGTAGATGGAAAACAATCATCTTAAAAACTTGCCCTGCTCTCTTGCAAAAACAGTACTCCGTGGATCAGGAAGAGAGGATCTCCTCTCTGGAATCGAGAACCTTCTAAAGGTGTGCCATGTATAGTGCATAGATCACGTCCCTGGCCTGGAATGCTGTCCCTTCTCCTATCTGCCATCTCTCCCTTTCCAAACCTTGCTTGCAAACTCACCTCTTCCAGGAAGCCTTCAATGATTAACCCATCAGGCTCAGAGCTCCCATTGCTTCACTGGTTCTGTACCGAACTGATACAGGAACATATTCTGTACTTATTTACTTTTAGGTATTCATGTCTTATTTGTAAATCAAGTTTTTCTCCTTGTTAGATATTAAACTCCTTCAGGACAGAATATGTTCGATTCTCCTCTTCTTTTTTAAAGTTTATTGCTTTACTGCTAATTAAAAGTTAAAACATACTCAATTCAGAAAACAAGGAAAACTCTGGGAAGTTGACACACAAAAAATACTTTTTCTATGTCTTTTGAATTTTGCCCACAGGGCTCTCTGCACAGGGTAGGGCTCATTAATCACAATGATTCAAGAAAAATTAATAGACTATTCCATTTTGTTGCATTTTAAAATCTTAGCTCTGACAGGCTCATAAGGATAGAGAATTAGGAGAGTGGCAGCAAGGGGTGGGGTGTGTGTGGCAATTAAGCAAAGTCAGCAGAGAAAAGAGCACCAGTCTTACGGTGAGACGATCTTGCCTCACCAGTCACCCTGTGACCTGAAGTAAACGACACCTGGGTGACAAGTTTCTCAGCTGTAAAACGGAGGGGACGCCGTCCAGCTGACCCGCTTCACCTGGATCCTGCGGTGATCCAGAACAGTACAATTTCTCAAGGGACTCAAGCTTCTGTAAAATGTAGAATCGATCTCTTCCTCTTGAGATCACTGGATTAAGGCACATCCCCAGGTGTCCCCTGAATTTTTTTTAAGAACGTTCTAAGAATGAATTGTTCCCTTGACAGTCCTATCATGCCATGACTTAAGCTCTGAAAACGGACCTCTTTAGGTTTGTTTTTATATATAAAAATATACGTATTTTTAGGTTCGATGAGGAGAAAAGTCACTGGCAGTTCCAAACTCTGGGCCTTCCCCCTTCTACAAGACCGGAGGGCCAGCCACACCGTAGAATCCTCTGGCAAAGAGGGTCTGGCCATAGACGGCTCTGCTGCAGTGGGCATGGCAGGCTCCCAGGCAGTCCTCCACGACAAACAGTGTGTCGGCAAGGATGCCAAGAAACAGCAAACAAACAGCTGAAGAGGACCTGAAATAACCGCTCATGAAATCTTTCTCGCTTCTCTGAGAGGGTCATTTCAGCATCATGTGGACTGACTCAATGACGAAAAGTCAGCTCTGCCAACCCCCACCCCTACTCCCAAAATTGTCCCTAGTGTGGGTGTGGCCTCCTCAGGCTCTGGAATAGAACTAGAACTACTCAGAAAACTCAGATTCCTCAGCCTGGGGAGTCAGGACGCCCCACCGGCTTCACATCAGCCACCTCAGTGTCCCACCTTGTTCGCGGGCTCTGAACCCTGGACAAGACTGGTGCTCTGGGTCGGCTGCATTGGGTCGGCTTGCCTCCGTGCCTTCTGTGCTAACTGTGCTTAGCTGCCTTCTTTCTGGACACATTAAAGTCAGTTAGGATCTGACGTTAGTGTTTCGTTAGTTCTGTGCAAGTGGGACGGGACGATTTTTAGTATTATTAGGCTTTCCAAACACGAGAGGGAGGGAGGGGCCATTTGTTCACGTTAATTGTGTCAAAATGCTGCCAGAGATTGTGGTTAGTTAAGGAAAGTGTTAGTAGGACCTCCGAATCACCTTGCGCGTGGAGGTGATGCCGTCTGAGGATGCCATCACTAAGCTAGGTAGTTCTACCTGGAGAAGGGACAAGCAGAGTGGGGAAAGGGATCCAACTAACCTCCTTCCACTTCATTTCCTCCTGAAAGCTGACAACTATCTTAACATGCCTGCCTCCTTCCTTCCGAGCCGAGCATTCACCAGTGTCATCCAGCAACATGTCTGCGAATGGAAAACATCAACAGCCTTAGGCACATGGGGACAGCAAAGCCGGCCTCCTGACACCCCCGCTGCTTGTTGGCACGGCAGCAGGACAAACCAGGTGTCGGGGTGCAGGGACGTGGGGTGGGGTAGGGGAAGGGGAGAGGGCAGAATGGAGAATGCAACCACAGAAACCAATGGTGGACCAACGAAAGAACCAGCAGGCTCACGATGTGCCTTGCCAAACGGAAGTGCGAGGCAGGGGCTCAACCAAAATGAGAGCAACGTAGCATCATGGATAGGAAATCAAAGCGTCAGCCTCCATATGCTTACAAAGAAAACCTAGCTCGTGTAGGCTCATGATGGTGCTGGCCGGGAATCCATCCTGAAGGCAGAAATACCACAGACCAAGCCATTGCCCCAGCTGCGACCAGCTACTACGGGGTTTTTATGCAGCATTCAGCTTGTGGGTCAGCCTCTTAAAATGGATCAAACGGAACTCAGCATGGCGGACAAGAGGATCCAAACTCATGGCTTGGAGAACTGGGGGCACTGGAGCAAAGCATGACAGCAGTCTAACGGCTGAGCTCATGTCGGTAGCAGACGCACACCCACACACACACACACCCCAAGTGCACGCACGCCTGTTGCTTCTCCATTTGATCTGTTCATCTGCTTATCTCGGGGCTCTTCCTTGGAGACTGGAGCGCCAGCTGTAGGCCCTGACCTGCCCCCACCCCCGGGATGCCACTCACCCAGGCTGGTTGACTCCGTGAGGTTCAAGCTGTGCTGGGAGAGGCCCATGGACTGCCTAGGGGAGGCCGAGAGGGACACCTGGGAGGGTGCCCGGCTGCAGCCACTGCCTTGAGACTCGGACTTCAGCCGGTCGTTCTCAGCTTTCAGCTTCTCTATTTCACTCTGCAAAGAGTAAGGGAGAGGTTCGCTTACTAGGTGGATGGAACACAAACAAGCATCTTCTGGAGCAGGAACTGGAAAGTCCCTTGCAGGGATGAGGTGGGAATCCCAGCCGAGGCCCAGCCAATCACACCATCGGAGAGGTCCGGCTGTGCTGGCTGCTCTTGGGTATACACAAGACCTGTCTGGCGAGGCAAGGGCCACCCTTGTGGAGAGCTGGCCTTTGGAAAGACTCAGAGATGCTTCCCAGAGTCTGCGGAGTCTTTTTTTTTTTTTTTTTTTCCAAGATTTTATTTATGTATTTGACACACACAGAGAGAGATCACAAGTAGGCAGAGAGGCAGGGAGAGAGAGAAAGGAGGGAAGCAGGCTCCCTGCTGAGCAGAGAGCCCAATGCAGGGCTCGATCCCAGGACCCTGAGATCCTTACCTGAGCCAAAGGCAGAGGCTTCAACCCACTGAGCCATCCAAGCGCCCCTGTTGTCTGAATCTTAACTGAGAGTCTTACAATACAAGAGGTTTATGAGACTCTGGGCTTGGTGGGCTTCTTTTCTGTAGGGCTCAGAGCCTTTAGGAGCTGCTCTGCATGGTAGGGCTCAGAGGAGTCAGAGTGTGCAGCAGTCCTGAACACAGCTGAGCCAGGAGCTCTCCGTTCACAGAGCCTCTCATGGAACAAGTGTCCCATGGAACCTCCTTTGGGAAACGCTGGTTCTCCAGTGAGGCCCCATGTGGCAGAGCCCACAGGGGTCTTTCTTCTCTACACATGTGTAGGGAAAAGCTACCACGTGCATAGCACCGGAGCTACATCCAGAGAAAACAACGCAGAGAAAGAGTAGCCAGAAGACCCAAACGACTTCTAGTCTCGGGGGGAGGGAAGGAGGGGCTCTAAGAACACATTTGGAGGAATCCAGATGAGGGCACTAACTCTTGCAGATGCAGGACCTGGAAAAGCTATGGAGAGAGGGAGGCTAATCCTTCAGGGAAGGGTCTGGTCTGGCCGTGCACAAGGCTCTCCCTGCGGAGGGAACACCGGGACTAGGATACAGAAATACCTGGCGCAGGCAAAGGGAGCAGTCAGGGGCTCCCTCTGGCTGATGAGTCTGGAAACTGGAATTGCGAGTGGGCGGGTGGCAGATTCCAGGTTAACAAAGGATCCCGTAGCAGTCTCTAACGGCCGCAAGCAAGATGGGACGGCAGAGCTGCCGGAAGGCACACAAGACGGGGGCGCACGGTTCTGCCATTACTCTGAAAAGACTCAACTTTGAGGGCGCCTGGGTGGCTCAGTGGGTTAAAGCCTCTGCCTTCAGCTCAGGTCATGATCTAAGGGTCCTGGGATCGAGCTCCGCATTGGGCTCTCTGCTTAGCGCAGAGCCTGCTTCCCACACCCCCTCTCTGCCTACTTAGGATCTCTGTCAAATAAAAATGAAAATAAATAAACAAACAAACAAACAAACAAACAAACAAACAGACAGACAGACTCAACTTTGAGCAATACCGGGAAAGGCATGAGACGAGAAGGAGCCTTGCTACTTTGGAAAAGAAAGAAAAAAGGTAAGAGCGGAGAAACAGGTTCGAAAGGCAGAGGGCTGCCACCTTCGGCGGCCCTGGGGCTGTGTGGCGGAGAGCAGCCCCCTCACCACTCCTTCCCAGACAGCCTGGGGCTTGGGCCCCCGCTCCGGGGCTCACCTGCATCCTGTTCATGGCCTCCCGGAGCTGGTCGAGCTGGTGTGCGGAGCTGAGGGCTTCTAGGCGGATGTCGGTCAGCTTCATCTCCTTGTCTCTCAGCTCATTCCGGAGCTGCATGACTGTCTCAGCTTCACTATCGATGCACTCTGAAATGCTAGGGAAGGAGACGTGTTGCTGATGGGAGCAGCTCTGGGTTCAGCTCCTTTGAGTCCTCCACTGACCACCGGTCCCTATCCGTCGGCAGGTTTGTTCGGCAGTCACCCCGTCTGACCAGCCGGCAGGGCTTCCCGGAGGCCATGATACCAAAGCTTGAGATTTACAGACTGACTTGCTTCTCTGTGCTCTTTCTTGGCAGAGGTCAGGCTATCAGGATGGCTTTGGTGTGCCCTTCAGCAAAATTCCAATAATCTGGGATAAACAGCAGCCGGCAAAAGGGAGTAGTAACACTCAGGGTTTGAAACCGGCCCCCCATCCCAATGTGTACACAGCTGGGGCCCTATAATGACTTTGCATGGCCCTTGAGATATAAATTCACTCAGAGAAGGAGGGTCAACGGTCTGTTTTAGAGATTAGACATTCTAAGTTCAGACCCCTGGGGGGTGACTTTTATTTGCTCAAAAGTGAAAATAACCGAAAGACTCCAGTAGAAGGTGTTAATCTATTCTGGGTCGCATTCTAAAACTCAATCTTTGGGGCACCTGTGTGGATCTGTGTGTTAAGCCTCTGCCTTCGGCTCAGGTCATGATCTCACGGTCCTGGGATCCAGCCCCGCATCGGGCTCTCTGCTCGGTGGGGAGCCTGCCTCCCCCCCTCTCTCTGCCTGCCTCTCTGCCTACTTGTGACCTCTGTCAAATAAATAAATAAAATCTTTTTTTTTTTTTTAAGATTTTATTTATTTATCAGAGAGAGAGAGAGAGGGAGAGAGAGTGAGCACAGGCAGACAGAATGGCAGGCAGAGGCAGAGGGAGAAGCAGGCTCCCCGCAGAGCAAGGAGCCCGATGTGGGACTCGATCCCAGGACACTGGGATCATGACCTGAGCCGAAGGCAGCTGCTTAACCAACTGAGCCACCCAGGCGTCCCTAAATAAAATCTTTAAAAAGAAAAAAAAAAAACCTTCAATCTTTTAAGTGTCTTAAGAGCAACACTTTTTCCTTCCCCCACCTGCCCACACTGCTTCATAAGCTCATGGTAAGGAAGAGAAACCTCTCAGATCATCAGAGAGCAGACAGGAAGATACGACACAGCAGTCCCAGTTTTATGTGAAAACCGAACAATAGTGTGAGGTTGGATGTCCTTCCAGCTGCATGCCAGATCAGGGGATCCCGGGACCCCGTGGAGTCCCTCTGTCTTAAGAGGTGGTCCTCCTAGGCTTAGGTTTGCTGTTCAGATACCTGGCGAGCAGCACTAAATGGAAGATCATAAAAGTCATGATGAATGGCCACGCTAGAAAAGGGGACTCTCAAAAAAAAAAAAAAAAAAGTCTGTTGATTTCAAAGCTCATTGGATCTGGAGTTAGGCGTGATCCAGGATAAGCAGCTTTGACATTTCTTGGACTGAAGATAGAAAAAAAAGGAGGAAAAAACCCCAAATAAACAAAAAAAAAGAACAAACCACGTTCACAAAGTTGAAGCTGATTATCTCCGAAGGACATGGTGAGCGTGTGGTCTCTGCAGAAGTAATTGTGGAGCCCACTCTCCAAGACCAAGTCCTGGATTTGAGGCCAAAAAAAGCCTGACCTGTAAAACTGGTTGAGGGTGTGGAAACATTCATTGCCAGAGGGAAACCATTTATAATTGTTAAAAGAGATGTAATGTATTTGGGGGCAGAAAGGACTAGAAGAAAAGTTTAACACCTGAATGGCCAAATCTTTTTGTTGTTATTTTCTCAACCTGCACTTGAAGGGTTTTCATTTGAGAGATGGTAAGAGAGGAAAACTACCTCTGATTTTTAAAAGTGGTTAGCGGCCAAGGAAGTTTCTCAGCTTCAAAATCTTCTAAAACCTCTAACAAACACCTGAAAATGTTATGATTATTCCCACTCCATGCCTTTGAGAAACTAAGGTGAACAGATCTGGGATAAGAGGCTAGAAAATAACTTCAGACCCTCCTCTCCCACCCACCACCTCTGTGCTTTGACTAAACGACGGTTTATAAGGTTTAACTATATAGTCACGCCTTTTCTGATTTGCCAAGGTTTGCAGCGGGAGCTCACAAACACTGGTTTCTTCTTGAGAGAGTATGGTTTCCTGGTTTAAATGGACTGTGAAGTCTGAAGAAAATTCCATCATGACACTCCACTCACTGCTAAACTGTGCCCCGCACAGACCTTGGAGGCTCTAATTCACTGCAGGGAGTAGTTGGCTTTGATTCACACCGTCAATCTGGTGTGTCTGGCCCTCTGGGGCAGGCGTTTTGCCCCAGTCCCCTCCACATGGTCTGTGCCTTTCCCCAAGAAAGCTTTTGCAGCAAGAGAGACAAGACTTCTTCAGCACCCACTTTGTGGGATAGAACACACGGGCTACTTTGCAAAACCTGGCCAATGACTTGGCAAAGAGAAGCAAACTAAGATAAAGTCTGTGTTGAGAATAAGTGCACTGAGAGTACTGTGCTCCCCTAAAATAGCCCAGTTCTCAGAAACACACAACTGCAAGGTGACATGGAAGGTATGTCCTACTCAACACAGAGAGGATGTTCAAAATTAAAGTTCAAAACTTTAATTTTCTAGCAATCTCTCTACCCAACGTAGGGCTCTAACCCATAACCCCGAGATCAAGAGCCTGGCAGAATCCACCACCTGAGCCAGCCAGGTGCCCCGAAAACTAAGTTCTTCTGCAACAGTCCCAGCTAAGTTTTAGTCTCTAACCCTAGTGCCCAGGTTCCTTCCACGGTAGCCTTCTGTTACGTCTCCGAAGATTTGGTTGCACTCAACAGGTTACTCCCTACATGGCTGCTGGCTGCTCCAAGACCAGGGTTCTCTGCATCATTTCCGGTGCCTAATCACACTGACCAGTATGTAATAGGTGCTCAGCAAATGCTTACTGAATACACAAACAACTGTGCCAGGTAGCCGAAGAGTATCAGTTTGCTCCATCCACTACTAACTCCGTGGAGATGTATTACAATTATCCCCTTTCAAACAGGGGGAGGGTGAGTCCTGGAGAGATTACCGTGCCCGTGAAAAAAAAAAATCAGCGTAACAGAATCAGGATAAAACCTGGTGGGTCTACTTAAGTCTAGAGCCCATGCTCCTGAAATGCATCCAGCAGGCACTCAGTACATGCTCATCCACTTCATGGACCACTTACTGAAGCAACCTGATGTCGATTTTTTCCTACTCAGTCCCTACCATGTTACTCCCCTATTTCCGCTGTCCCGGCCAGATGCAGGGCTGGTGGCATACCTAATTTTAAATGCCTCAAGTGTGGGAACCACTGCCTTCCCACACTACCATTCCTTTCGCCCACAGGGTAGGCACTTTTCTGGGCCCCCGACTCCTCTGCCTTGGGTTTCTTCTTTGAACTTCCTCTCACTTCTAGATTTGCACATTCTTACAAACCCTTCAAGGTTGGAAAGAAGCATTTGCTTTCTGCCCACCCGCTGGAAAACCAGACCAAAAACAAACATCTCCAGTGTGCACGGATGCTGTGGAATGCTGGAGAAGGGCAGCAGACCAGAGTCTGCCCCGCCCAGTCCCTATGGGAGAGCGGGTTTGGAGGCAGCGTTCTCGAGATGGCTGCTGGGAAGGCTGCATGGCCAAGTGCGTCACCCACTCTCCCTCATCCTCCCCGACTGCCTGGCAGCACGTGGTCCAGCTACCGCCTCCCTCCCAGCAGTTTCTTTTCTCTGCTTCCAGTTTTCCTCCCACCTCTCCCTGTCTCGCTGGCTGCTCTCCTTGCGCACCCCGAGGTCAGAGCACCCCGAGCTCAGTCCTTGGCCCTCTGGCTCCTCTCTATCTTTATCCAGCCCTGTGGAGAATCCTCCAGGTTCTCAGCCTTCAGGACCACCTATGAGCCCACGTCTCCCAGATCTAGACCTCCAGGAGCCCCAGGCTGGTTGGCATCTCCGCATGGGTGTCTCCTGAGCAGCTCAGACTTTACACAGTCAAGCCAGAGCTTCTGATAGCCGCCTTGCCCTGCCCATGCCTTCCACCTATTCCAGAAATAATGCTTCCACATACCTAGGTACGCAAGATGCAAATCTAAGAATACTCAAGGATTCTTCTTCTCTTTCCTTCACACCTGACATCTCCACATGCTGTCAGCTTTCTTCTAGAACACAGCTTAAAATCCATCCAGGACTCACTACTACGAATCACCATGTTTCATCTAATATCTGAATGTCTGCAAATCCAACAGTGCCTACCTCCCTGTGGCTTATACTGTATTTTTTGGGGGGGTGTAGTGGGGACAAAGAACAAATAACTTGAGGAAATCTACACGTCAGGTGGTGACACAGGCCATGGCGAGAAACAGAACACGGCTAAGGGGGTGATGGGGAGTGCTGGCTGTGGGAGGGGGCTATTTTACACAAGGGGTGCAGGCAAAGCATTAGTGAGAAGGAAACACTGAGCACCTGAAGAAAGAGAGTATCTAGGGGAGGAGTGGGACAGGCAGAGGACACAGAAAGGACAAAGGCCCGGGGATGTGTGACTGGAGTGTTCCAAGGATAGGAAAGAGCCCACAGTGGGGTGGACAAAGGGGAGAGTGCTATTAGCCTTTACGTGGTTGCCTTACTTCCACTCTTGCTCCCCCGAATTCCTTATCTGCAGGGAGGAGACTGATCCTTGTGAAACATACATTCAGATGATGTTACATTCCTGCTTGAAACTCTCTGGTGCACGGGGCACCTGGCTGGCTCAGTCAGTGGAGCATATGGCCCTTGATTCTGGGGTCATGAATTTGAGTCCCACACTGGATGTAAAGATTACTTAAATAAACTTAGGGGGGGAAAAAAAACCTCTCCATGGGCTGCCTGAGTAGCTCAGTCCGTTAAGTGTCCATCTCTTGATGTTGGCTCAGATCATGACGTCTCACGGTCGTGAGATCGAGTCTGAGATAGTTCTCTGTGCTCAGCCTGAGATTCTCTCCCTCTGCACCCTCTACCCTGTGTGGCTGTCTCTCTAAAATAAATAAATCTTAAAACAAAAACAAAAACAAAAAACCCAAAACACCTCTCCAATGGCTGATAACCCATCACACATAGAAGCAGATGCAAATTTATTTTGACTTCAGTGCCTCCCATGTTCTGGCCCTGCCTCCTTCCATGGCCTCCTTTCTTGCTACTTTCCTACTTCCTATCATGCAGCAGCCACACTTGCCACACAGGGACCATCCCTCCTCCCCAGCCACACCCAGCCTGTCTCCACCTTAGGCTCCTTGAGCTCTCTTGGGGGGGGGGGTCAGGAATGCTGCAGGGAGCCTATTTCCTTCCCCTCCTGTGTGCGAGATTTCACTTCTTCCCTTGTGGGTGGGACGGCCCTGCTCAGTGGACTGGGAAGAGGGAACATGTGTCTCTCCAGGCCTGGCCCATAAAACTCTCCTGCACTCTCTCCCCTCCCCCACTTCCCACCTGCTGGCTGGACACAGAGTTCTCAGCAGAGGACTCAGGTCCTGTGGGATGGCTCGTGCAGAAGATGGAAGGAGACTTCTGTGGCAGGCCGCCTGCTGATTGACGATGCATACCTGTCCTAGGTTCCGAGTGAACCAGAGATCAACAGTCCCGTGTCAAGCCACTGAGCCCTGCGACCGCATATGTTACAGCAGCTAGTGTTATGGAGCAGAACTTACTAGTGGTCCCTCTTATCATGCAGATCTCAGCTGGAATATCCCCTCCTTTCCTGGCCGCCCCATCCACAGTTGCTGCCAGGTACTCTGTGTCCCAACATACCATTTTAATTCCCAGTGTGAACCCTTAGCTCATTGTTTTCTAGTTTATTCAGATTTCTTTCATGTCTGCCTCTCACCCGAGGATACAGGGTCTATCAGAATTGGAACTTCATCCATCTGGTTCACTGCTGTACCCGGTGCCTGGCATGGAGCAAGAGCAGAAGCCAGGAGAAGTAGAGGCTCTGCTGTTCCCTGTCACTCACTTCCTGCCTTATGTGGTGTCCAGGCAGTTGGTGCGCTGCAAAGACTCAGCCGAGTCCCTCATCCACACTACCTGCACCCATCCCATAAGTCAGCCTTGGGACACAGGTGCGGCTGCTGTCTTCAGCAGGGTGGCCTGCTGGCTAAGTGGACTTAGGGACAGCTCCCTACATCTGGCCTCCTGAGACGGAAGGGGCAGAGGAAGGAGGTCCTTCATGCATAGTATCTGACTGGGCCCTCACAAGAATCCAGGCAAGTAGATGAAATTAACCTCATTTTCACCCATGATGAAACTGACATGTCCAGACACCCACTTTCTTATCCAACCTCAGCCGCAGTGGCTCTCTTCTGGGCACGGTCTCATCTCATCAACTGTCCCTGCAAAGCACTTGGGCTGCAATTCTCTCACTCCTGGCCTGGTATACCATGGCCTCTAAGGGAATTTCATCCGATGGGGCAGGGGCGATTTTTCTCACCTCTGCAGGGGGCTGGCTGGCTGTGCCACCCTCTGAGCTGACACCTGGGTCCCCATCTGTCCATCTCAAGCCATTCCTGATGTGCTCCTGCCTCTCGAGTCTGGGATTTTCTTTTTAGATGGGGCAGAGGACTGTCTCCCTACACCCCTGATGGAGCAATGATCAGTGGGTGCTCAGTGGAGACCATGGGAGGTTGGCTGGGCAAGAGAAGAGGACTCTATCTATGTACCTCGTTGCCAAGGGAAATGGCACCTAAGCCAATGTCACATGAGCAAACACTTGTCTCACTTAACAGAAGCAGCTGCATTCCCGAAAAGTTCTTTACAAATTGACTCATTTAAAATTTACTAGGGGAGTCCCTGGTGACCAATCATTTTACCAAATATAGAACCCTTTGGTAAAGAGAATTATATCACCGAGTCTTCTCCATTTGTTAAACTTCCAGTTGCTGAGGGCTGACCTCAGAGAAAGAGTTAACACCAAATTTTGATCAGAGAAGGATGGCATAATCTCTTAAGTCTTGCCACAAAAATGAGCTAAGCGGCACCTGGGTGGCTCAGTGGGTTGAGCCTCTGCCTTTGGCTCAGGTCATGATCCCAGGATCCTGGGATCGAGCCCCACATCGGGGGGTCTCTGCTCAGCAGGGAGCCTGCTTCCCCCCCCCCCCACCTGCCTCTCTGCCTACTTGTGATCTCCCTCTCTGTCAAATAAATTAAAAAAAAAAAATTTAAAAAATGCACTAAAAATTTCAGCAAAAACTAACACTCATAACACTATCTTCCCCTCTCAGCAAGACGGTTGTAGCCCTTTCACATCCATTTACCTCGTCTGATCCTTACAATCAGATAAGGAGCCAACAACCATTATCCCAGTTTGACAAATAAAAAAAGGGAAACAGGGAGGTTAAGCCCTTGCCCATGGCCACCCAGTGATGCCATCAGAACAACAATGGAAGATTCCTCTCTCGACCTCTCCAGCCCTAAAGCATTGGAAGAACATGCCCAGTCCTATGAAAGCATGACGTACAAAACTCCAAGGAGAAGATGAATGCTAACAGGACACCTCTCCATTCCTATCTGGGAGGGCTCCTGGGGGCCAAAGGCATTGTCTGACCCACGTGCATCCCCAAGGGACAGACTCACAGGGAGTTTGAGTGGGAGCCCCTCAGCAGTGGCGTGGAACCCGTGGACCCGTTGTGCGGTAACTTGGGTGAGGAAGGCAATGAGGAATCGGTCATCTCCTCGATGTCAGAATGAGAGGATGCAGACTTGGGGGACTTCTTCTTCCCAAAGGCTTGCTTGAAGGAGCTGCGTAACTGAACACACGAGACTGTCAGCCAGGCCGGGGCTGCAACCAACACTCAGGCCTTGGCCAAACAGAGACATGCAGACAAAAGAGCAATTAATTCTCCCACGTGTCCCCCCCACCAATGACAAAGGTTCCCAACAGCTCTCTTGAATCAGTGCAGTAAGGGAAGAAGAGTTATCTGGTGCTGACAGCTCAGAGGACTGGACCTGTGGGTGACATTCCATGCCTACTCCTGCTTCGAGGCTAGATGCCAACAGCAAGACAGAGCCTGGCTCAGCAGATGGATGGCGGAAGGATGAGGTTACACAGCAACAAAGCAGGAATGCTCAGACATGGTGACGGATGCAGAGATTAGTCATATCAATGGATGGGTTAGCTTGGTATCTGATATTAACGTCGGTATTGCTTACCTCATTGACCTGCCAGGGAAAACGCAAGCAAAAAAATGGGGAAGGGGAAGGAAAAAAGACAATTTTTAACAGAGAAAGCCAGTGACAGGGAAAGCCTCGGACTTTTCAGACACAACATGGCCAATAGTAAACACCACACACAGAGAAGGTTTCCGGTAGGAACATGGATCTTCCCGAGCATTACAGGCATCTTCCTTCATTATGAAAGGAAAGGAACAGCGCTTCTGGGAGTCCCTACAATCCAAGTGCTTCCAGCTTCTTTGGTGGAAATGACTGCCCCTGACCGTCCTGTGATTCTCACACTTCTGTCTCTTAAGGCCTTAACTTTTTTTTTTTTGGCATGTCTGTGTCTTCTTTTCTCAGCAAGAATAGCTTCACTGCTGCACTAGTCCCTACATGGCTGTAGCGCCTCCGGAGAGATCTACTTAGGAGTTCCTGCTGTCCTTGTGTACACATAAGATGATATTAGCCAATTAGCCATCTCAATTGCTAATCAAAAAAAAAAAAGGTATTTCTAAGAAATTTATTAACTATATTGGGAAAAAAGGGACTGGCATATCACAAATTCCCCAAATTATGAGATGGAGCCGGAAACTCTAATGAGAACATAAAGAATTAAAGTGCAGGGTCTTCTCTGAAAGCCATGATAAGCATGTATTTTTCTAGACCAAGAAAGTTAAGTTTTGTTTTGAAAAAAGGTCTTTTGAAAAGTAATTTCCATTTTACTAAAACCTTTTTTCTGAAAACATCCTGGCGGTTTTCTTAGCCATTAAGAAATTCTGAAACAGGCCATTCTGAAATAGTTAATGGGATTTTTTTGCTCATCAATATTAGATCCATAAGGAATGGCACATCCAAGTGCGGCTGATCGAGATCCCAGTTCCTACTTTTCATCAAATTTCCAGTTACAGAAACAGAAAGATCTGGCACACAAACCACCAACCTCAAGACTTGCCCCTACCTCTGAAAAAGGGCCATGTGGAGGAGGAAATGACAAAGATTAGACAGAATTCAGCTTTGAGATCATCTGAGAATGCCCATTCTTTATCTTCCCTTCTACCAATAACCAAGAACCGTCTTAATGCAAGTAAATAAGTTTTAGTTCTTGAACTGGAGAAAATGGATAAACACGGTTTTTCATAGAAAATAATTCTCTCTCATCACTTTGATAATCAAGGCAGACCATATTTTACCAATAGCATATTAGAAACATCAACATACGTTAATGCTATTTAAGGCATAGCAGATGAGTTGACTAAAAGCCATTAGTAACGAAGAAAAAAACTTCATCAGAATGATGAGAGGGTCACGCTAAACTGGTCTTACGGTCTTCCAGCACAAGTCATCAGCAACCAGAATTCCTCAAACTGCGACTGCTCTATGGCCAGACCTCGCCACCCATCCAAGATAACACAAAATGAGGAGAAGTGTATGGAATGGATGAAGACACTGAGGTTACTATGGAAACACGATGCTGTCAGCACTGATGGATGGGGCGCTGTGAGCACTAGCCAGCTTCAGATCAACCTGAGCTACCTCTGCACTGAAGACAGGGAGCAGCAAACGCCAACCAGAGCTCCCCAGCCTTGACACAACTAAAAATGGGTCGGTAGGAGGGCACCTGGCTGGCTTGGTCAGTGCAGCATACGACTCTTGATCTCGGGGTCGTGAGTTCAAGTCCCATGTTGGGCATAGAATCTACTTTTAAAAAAATTGGGTGGGTGGGTGTAATATTCCCAGGAGAATGGGAAAAAAACTGCTCAAGACACCACTGTACAGAAATTTGAGTAGCTCACTGGGATTAAGGAAACCATAGAGAAACAATGCATAGGAGACTGGGTCTATTAAACTTGCCATTTTGAAGTACAACACCCCAGTTTAAAACCTTTCAGTAACTCCTAATATCTACATTATGAAACTTTCACTTTACAGGGCATGGTTAAAAACCGTTCAGAGAAAATTGGTTTCATGCCATCAGAGGTAACTGTGTAAAGAAACAGATAAGGATTCTGGATAATGATGGGATAATTAGCAATACACATTCCAAAAAAAAAAAAAAATAATAATAATAACTAAAAAGAAACCACTGAAGAGTAACTTTGCTCTAGTACCTGGGACTTTGTGGCTAACGTTACAAGGAGGAGGGAATGACACATATATGAAATGAAAGATGAGTATGTCACATAAAATCTCATGAAACAGAAAACTCCAAGATGGTGGTATTTTCGTGAGTCCTGGTACTTGGCTGAGCACAACACAATTTTGGTAGAAACATACCCACAAGCTTCTTTGGATCCACTCCCAAAGGTCTACGCTCTGGAGTAAAGAGTTAGCCTGGGGGCTCTTTCTGGGGGTGGGGGGTGGGGATACTGGTCTGCTGGTACCCACGAAGGTCTCTGGTTGTGCACTCACCCAATTCTTTCTCTTCTTTTTCTTGGAATCACTCTCTACGTTGCTGCCCACGCTGGAGTGGCTGGTGGCGCTGTTGATGCTGGACACACTGTCCGAGGAGTGTTGTCTGCGGATACGGAGGTCTGCCGACTGCGAGGTGCCGTTTCCTGGGGATGCAAGGCAGGAGGTCAGCAGCTGCAGCCTTCAGCCCATCCCTCTGTCCCAGGGAAAATGACACACCTAAATCCACACACCCGGGCACTGCTGGGTATTTCCCATTAGACATGAACTTCTGTTCTCAGCTGCTGGTTTTAAGATCCTTGAGCAGGTCCACGCTGAGCCCTCTTCAGTCAATTACCTTAGGGCCCGATCTAGCCACTCCACCAAAAAGAAGCCAGGGGAGGCTTCGAGAGAGAATTCCCTGACCCTGCCACCAGCTTTCTTAAGCTTGAGACCAGGACCCAATGACGTTTCTGAACTGTGGCAGTCACCTGTGTTGTCGGGGTGCCTCCCACCACCCCACTCTGCCCTGTACGCTCCTGCCTCACTAGCCTTCTCTTGACCCCTCGGGAATGCCGAGCCCATCTCATCTCAGGGTCTTAACATGTGAGAGCCCCTCTTCCTGGAACGCGCTCTTTGCTCACTCGGGCTGCCAGTCCCTCCCATTTCAACTCTGTCATCACGTTTCAGAGACCTGGTATCTGAAATCACGGAGATGCCAAATACAGGTTGTGGCCAGTTTTCCGCACAAGCACAGAACTAAACCCGCAGCCTACTCTTTACGAGCACCAGCTGCGGAGTCAGAGAGACCTGGGTTCTAGTCCCACTTCGTGTATCTTACTACTGTGACCTCTGGACGGGGCTCTCGCCCCCGCAACCCACTGTTCTCATCAATCCAATGTGGAGAGGACCAGCACTGCCCTTGTAAGGTTGTCATGGGAGGAAAATGAGAGAGTGAATAATTTACAACACTGAGCAGAGTGCTTAGAACACAGTGCGTGTCCCCTAAATGCTGGCTGTCACTGTGACTTGTACCATCACCGACAACATCACTGCGGCGGGAGGGAACTCATCCTCCCAGCCCAATCTGGCCTCCAGGTAAGATACACAAGCACGAAGCAATTGACTCAGAAACACTTCCCTGGATGAACACGAGATGCTGATTTCAGGCTGGCCCGCGTCCACATGTAAATATGAGGACACCAGTGAAATTAAGCGAAACACTTTTGACACTTCACCAATATAAACAGATTTTCTTCCACGTTTGAGCTACATCAGGGAAAAGACTGAGCTGGAAGAGCTATCTTCCTAGAGGCCTGGAGTCACGGACCACAAGTGTCTTCCTCCCGGGACCTGTCTGACTGACAGGGACATGCACCCCGGGGCAGGGAGGCTGCGACACACGTCATCAGGGGAAGGTTCCTAAGGGCGGGCAGGTCGTTGGTCTGGAGGCTGCCCCCCCTTCCTTTACCTTTGCAGTTGAGCTCTGGCGTGTTAATGACCCCATTAATGGCAGCCTGGGCAGCTGCGTTCTGTTTCTTGAGCAGCTCGATGGTTTTCCTTAACTCATTCAGTTCTGAATCCTGAGGAACAGCAGGAAATACTGGTCATCCTATAGTCACTCTGTACAGAGTTCACATGAACAACAACCCTATTTCAGCACGGAGCAGAGGGAACGAAGGAGTTCCACAAAACCTCTGTCCCCTCCCGTAGGATAGATTGATTTTCAACGGGCGTAGAAACACACAAAAGCAGCAGAAATGGGGGCACGTGGATGGCTCCGTCAGTTAGGCGTCTGCCTTCAGATCGGGTCATGATCTCAGCGTGCTGGGATCAAGCCCCGTGTGGGGGTCCCTGCTCAGCGGGGAATCTGCTGCTCTCTCTGCTCCTCCGCCCTGCTTGTGTTCTCTCTCCCTCTCCCCCTCAAATAAATAAAATCTTTTTTAAAAAGCAGCAGAAACAGGCCTGTGAGAGATGAAGGGTTGCAGCCACTCCACACCCCGCCATTTGGATCAGATGTGCACTCAACAGAGTACAACTCTTTACGATTCGATTCCAAGAGTTCAAATACACTAAAATCCATACCCTTCTCTGAAATAAGAGAGCGTCAATTTGGAGCTGTGCTGTCAGTTCTAAGCAGTTCTTTACCTTTTGCTCAGCCGTCATGGTCAGACTCTGGAGTCTGATGGTCATGTTCCCAAGACTCTGTTCAAAGGCTGCCACCAGATGGGCCTGGAGAAGGAAAGACACAGCCTCAGTCAGACTACCTCGAAAGGCAAGAGGGCCCAGGGGGTGCTGGGTCTTCAGGGCTGAAATCCTCACTGGGGCCCCGTGAGTTAGCTCCCGTCTAATTCTTCAGCCCCTGGAGCCCCACTTTCCACCTTTTTGAGATCCAGTCACTCCAGCTCATGGTGTCCTTAAAGACCCTGTGCTCCTTCCCACCTTAGGTGCTTTGTACCTACTTTCTCCTCTGCCTACAGTGCTCTTCCCCCACACCTCCCTGTCTGGTTTTCATATATCCTTCTCAAGAGATCTCAGCTCGTGTCTTCATGACACCCCCAGATGGGCTGGTTCTCTCATGGTTACTCTTGAAAGCACATGGACTGTTGGTCTACATGCATGTCGGTGTCACAGTTAGGGACACGTGTACTCCAGCAACTACTGCCTCCTGTCTTCCTCCTCTGCTCCCCTGAGCTTTGCTCTCCAAGTGCCAAGCTCACAGGAGAGGCTCACATTGGGCACGTTTGCAGAATGGATGAACACAGTGGTTGGGCTATTTTGTTTATTCTAATCCCGGTTAATAAAAAGCCACTGAAAGGCCCATCTGCTCCCTCCTTGGAGAAACCTTCCCCTGTTCCTCCAAGGAGTTACGGTTTTCCCCCAAGGCCCCTCCATACTTCTTCTTCTTTTTTTTTTTTTTGAGAGTGAGCAAGTGAGGGAGAGAGTACATGCTGGAGTAGGGGCAGAGGGAAAGGGAGAAGCAGGCTCCCCGATGAGCAGGGAGCCCGATGCAGGGCTCAATCCCAGGAGTCTGGGATCATGACCTGAGCTGAAGGCAGAGGCTTAACAACTGAGCCACCCAGGTGCCCCACCTCCATAATTTTATATACCTGTTAGAACACGACATCAGACACGCCACTATTTCATATGGTACTAAGACATCCTGAGAAATGCTGCCAATTCTAATTAAAATATGCATCCCACTTGCAGAGATGTTAAAAATGTAGGGAAAAAAACACGTATATTAAGAGAAATGAGATGCTTTTCTGTCTGCCCCTTTCTCTTCAACCCTCTTCAAGGACAAGATGCAACCTCGTGTCCTAACACAAAGCCTCTTCCTTCCTCCAGAAGAGCCCATGATACATTGGTTGGTTGACTGAGGGTCCTGATAATATGGTCAAAACCAAGAATAAGGAACGGACAAGAGAGCTAATCCTATTGGCAACAGTTTCTCCATCTATAAAACTTTTTTTTTTTAAGATTTTATTTATTTATTTGACAGAGATCACAAGTAGGCAGAGAGGCAGGCAGAGAGAGAGGGGGAAGCGGCTCCCTGCTGAGCAGAGAGCCCGATGCGAGGCTCGATCCCAGGACCCCGAGATCATGACCTGAGCTGAAAGCAGACGCTTAACCCACTGAGCCACCCAGGCACCCCAATTTCTCCATCTATAAAATGGGTGCAGTATCTACTCCCTCCCAGGGTTGTTGTGAGCATTAAGTGAAACAATATAGGTGAACATAGGTCCATAAACATAGGAATGAACAGACACTGTGGGGAAAGGAAAGAAAGAGGTTTGGGATGGATGAAGTGACAAAAGACAGGATAAGAACACAGGTGGGGACAGATCGGGAAAGGGTTGTAGGAGAGGAGTGGGCAAATACAGGAGAAAGAGAAGAGCTAGTAGAGGGACTGTGACTCCTGGGAGGAGGGAGAAGTAAGATCTGATCATGGGGTCTGTAATATTCTAGAGGAAGAGAGGACTGATGTATTCAGTAAAGAATCAAAGTGAGGGAACAACCGGGGGACAGCTGGGACATTGTCCGGGGTCATGAGGAGGGTCAGTGGACATTTCAATTTAAAGAGGAGAGATCAGAGAAGTGAGTCAGAGGCCTCTTGTCACTAGACTTCATCTAACTGAAACAGCTGAGAATAAGGCATCTCTAGCATGAACTAGAGATGTTCTAGCATGTTGGGTCTTTTTTCCAACAGCTGTAGGAGTTAGCAGGGAGCAGGACCTCTTGTAATAGAAATGTTAAGTGGACTGCCCAGTTTCTTTCTGATTGCATGCTCTCTCCCTATTAAAAACTGAGAAAATGCTGTTGCATTTTAAAATCAAGGGATATGCCTTTGTTTAGTTTGCCCAGGAGAATATGGCAGAACCAAAGCCGATTAATTCAAGACAGTTTACATAGTGGATGAAGGAAACAGGGCCAGGGCCAGGATGTTGAAATGAATTACTGCTAACCTTGTGTTTCAAAGGAACGCCAAGGTCAAATTTTAATGACCAAATTTCCATTTATTTCAATTCTTTGATTGCCACCCAGGATTCTGTTTGTGGGCACTCATACTTTCTATTCCCTCAAACACAAAAACCTGACCCCAAGAAGACTACTATTGAGAAAGTGTTTTTGCAAACTCAAGAAGAAGCCACGTTTGCTCTGAAGAACCAGAGGTTTGCATTTTGCTTTCTAGAGAAAGGACTAACTTTGGGTCATCAGCAACTGTGAAAACATGGGCTGAGAGGCTGTTTGGAGCCTGGTTCAGAGCCACACAGCAGACTTCTTACCAAGTGCCATTCTCACATTCCCAGAAAAACAAACACGAATGGTATAAAAACACCCAAAGAAGGTGGCTTTGAGTAGTTTGTCCTAGAAAAACAAACACAGCTTGGCCTGTGAGAAAGATGGCAGACAATAAAACACGTTAGCGCGGCCGGTGGTGTGGTAAGACTAAATATTTACTTTCAAACAATACTGGACTCAGTGGCTTTGGTGAGGAGCAAAACATACTTTTGGAATAATAATAATGCAAGGGATCTCCCTCGGACTCTTCTGGAGCAGAGTGTAGAGTTCCAAATGGCCCAGTGTAAGATCCTTTGGGCAGCACAAGGTCATTGGAGGAAGGAACCCAAGTTTTGATAAATAAACTAATGA
The DNA here is from genome assembly GCF_002288905.1 of Enhydra lutris kenyoni. Lineage (NCBI taxonomy): Eukaryota > Metazoa > Chordata > Mammalia > Carnivora > Mustelidae > Enhydra > Enhydra lutris. The sequence goes on from NW_019154106.1 coordinate 39,984,591, forward strand.
AACTAGCTTTTGAGTAAAAGGGCACCAATGGATGCCAGGAATTCTTAACTAGGGGAGTAGCTCCAAATCACTCAGGATGGGGGTCGCTGTCAAACCTCACATTTGGATTATATCCAGATTGGCTCATTGGGTCTGGGGTTGGTCTGGATTCAAATGGTACCCAGATGAAGAATATTCATAGAATACCACCTCCGGGATTTTTTTTTTTTTTTTTTTTTTTTTAAATAAGACCCAGGGGCACCTGGGTGGCTCAGTTGTTAAGCATCTGTCTTTGGCTCAGGTCATGACCCCAGGGTCCTGGGATCAAGCCCTGCATCAGGCTCCCTGCTCTGTGGGAAGCCTGCTTCTCCCTCTCCCACTCCTCCTGCTTGTGTTTCCTCTCTCGCTGCGTCTCTCTCTGTCAAATAAATAAATAAAATCTTAATTCAGATCTCTCAGCAATTTCTGATGTTCTGCTACTGACGATAGAAGCAGCAGAGAGAAGACAGACGGATAACGAAACACATAATGGCCTGATATGGGAGGGTGAGAAAATAATGCAAAGACTCCCAGAAATGTGAGAGCACTCAGGAGCATGAACAGTGAGAGGAGTTACGAGTTATTGAGCTTGTCATTAAGGTCAAGTACTCCACAAGGTACTTTGCGCACAGACTTTAAAGAGAACTGGTTTCCTTCCATTGGCTCAGGCTTCAGCAGGAACGACCTGGGCAAGAACTGCAGGTGAAATGATTCATTGGAGTATTGATTGACTCAGCTTCCTGGTCCAGAGAAGACAGCCTTTTGAAGTTGCCCTTCATTCTAACAGCATATTATGGGGTCGTGCAGGCTGCTTTGGGACAGGTTCACACACAGGTGTTTGTGGTCTCAGACCGGGCCGTGTGCTCCAGGCAGGATGCCCTGCCTCAAGGGCATCTCCACACCTTCCAAACCTCAGGCTCCAGCCTCTGAAGGGCAACCCTCACTGGCCCACAGCTCTGCAGTGGGGCTACTTTGCAGACCTCAAGTCTCTGTTTTCACTCTGACCCTCTGATCTTATAACTACGCCACAGTCAGGAAGCTTCATGAAGAGCAAACCAAACTGCCTCACTGCTCTGCTTAAAACACACCAATGGGGCAGCGGGGGTGGGGGGGGGCCCTCAGTGGGTTAAAGCCTCTGCCTTCGGCTCAGGTCATGATCTCAGGGTCCCGGGATCGAGCCCCACATTGGGCTCTCTGCTCAGCAGGGAACCTGCTTCTCCCCTCTCTCTCTGCCTGCCTCTCTGCCTACTTGTGATGTCTCTCTGTCAAATAAATAAATAAAATCTTAAAACAACAACAACACACACACACACACACACCAATGAAGCTCTACTTCCTTTAGCCAGAACTGTCCGCCTAAGAGCTGAGAGCCTCCATGATATGCGACGGACCTGCCCCTAGATTTCCTTTGATGCCTCACCTCACCTCCCCTCCCCTCTTCCTTCTCCCCTTGCCTCTTCCCATATCCAAGCCATAGATTCTAATTATACACTGAGCTACTTACGGTTTCTAAATGCGCTAAGATCTTCACCCTGGGCTTCTGCACAAATACATTTTGCACACTAGTGAGAATGCTGCCTTTCCACACATCCTCCCCTACACAGCATCCCCCAGATGTCACCTCCTCCAGGAAGCCTTTCCTGACCTCCCCCTCCCCCACCACGAGACTGAGCTAGGTGATCCTCCTTACACATTCCCACAATCTTCTCCCTTTATCTCTCTCTCTGAACAGTTATCATGTCATAGCTAAACAGTTCTGTCTCTCTGCGGTACCAGGGAAAGCACATGAAGAGGACAGTGACTGTGCCTGCTTTGCTGCTGAACCCACGGTGCCCGAGGCACAGTTGGCACTCAAACAGTTGTTGAATTTAATGCTAGCTGGCAGCATTTCCTGAACACGTACTTGTGGGTATTATAATTATAGAACAGTCAGCTATTTATTTGGAGCCTTGGATTTCTTTTATTTTTTCCCCGCCTGAAGATGAAAAGTTTCAGAAAGAGGAAGAAAAGGGAAACGAATATTTCTGAGCCCTTAACGTATTCCAGTACTGACCACGTGACAACCCAGAGAGCAGACGCTTACCATCCACCATTGCACAAATGAGCCAATACAGGCTCAGAGGCTCAAAGATGCTCCATGGAGCCCAGAGCCACTCAGAGCCTGAGTGGAAGCTCACAAGGCTAAAGCCACGCCCCTCCCACGGTACTGCTCCCACGGTACTGCTCCCACAGTACTTGGGGGCAGGCGGCCCTGACAGCCCGTCAGAAGGGAGCAGGGCTGCCCCCCTCCACCCCACCGTGGCTACCACCCTGTATCTGTACTCACATTTGCGGTCAGCTGCGTGGTCAAAGCTGAAACCTTCTCTTGTGAGGCATCCAGCTCCCGCCGCAGTTTGCGAATCTAAAGGTTGGCAAGGGACAGAGTTACTTGCTTTAAGAGCCCGTTCCCAGGTTGAGCGGGGTGAAGTAGTGGATAATAGCGAAGGAGGGAATGCAACCAGCAAACTGATCCTTACCTCAGACTGGCACTTTTCTTCGGGCTGTAAGGAAATCATAAGGGAAATTAGAGATCAGCTGAGGAACAAAGAATGGGGCAATGCAGTCGGTGGGGAACACCCGATTTGGATGCTTACAGCAGTCCCCAGGAGAGGAGTTTCTTTCCTGGTGTATTTTTCTGGATAAACTGGTTCGGTTAATTTGACCAATGAGAAAGGCCAAACAGGAAGAGCATATGATTATAAGAAATTAGGAAGGATGAGAACAACAGTGCAATTATTTTGGCTGTGAGGAGCCCCCCTGCTCCCATGTGGAGATGATACGGTCAGGTGCTCTGGAGAAGGCATGACAAGAAGGGATGAACCAGGGGCAGATGCCCTAATTTAGCGAATAAATGTACAGGTTCAAAAACATCCCAGGCCACACTGGGGACAACGTACACTAAAGAATTACCAGTCATTCATCTGAATTTGTAATGTGACTGGGCGCTCCTAGCGGGAGGACTGCTCATGGGTTAACCGCCGGTTTTACCCCTCCCTCTCTTCTGTCTGAGGCACTGCCCCAGGAGCAGCAGGAAGGCCTCCCAAATGAGGGAGGCTGGGAGCCCCCAGCAGCCAGCCAACTGACTCCCCAGGCTGTGTGGATCTTCCCGCCGCCCCACCTCACGGCCCCCAGTTACCTGTGACTCTGGGAGGTATGGGTGCAGCCTGTGGGCCCTCTTATTGGGAGAGTCTCCCATCCTGGGGCTGTGTCTGTGGTGACAGACACCTGCCAGCCAGGGACTACAAGGCTACCCCTCTCCTTCCATAGGGGGAACCGACAACAAAGGGGAACCTTTCTTTCATTCTCTTGCGGTTCTGCCCGGGGCCCATAAAAAAAGACACCCCCACATTCTGGCAATGTTGGAAGGATTCCTACCTTCCGTCCAACCCTCCATTCACGCTTCCCTGGGGGTGGGGCAGTGACTTGGGAGCCAGACAGGCAAGTGAAGATCAGTAAAGACTCTGTTTTATCCTTGGGTCCTAGACCAACTGGATTGGTCCAATCCAATCAATCCTAACAGCTACTAGTGACAAACCCATCACTTTAAAAAATCAGCATCTGACCCTGGTGTCTACTTTTCCATTAGCTCAGAATGTGAGTCATTACCCCCCACCAGACCCTATATCCACCAGCTGCAGCAGGTGGGAGGTGGTTCCTGCCTGCTTTCCCTTCTCCCCCTGCTCCCTACCCCACTGCCCAGACTCCTGATGCTGCCCAGGGGGGCCCTCCCTCAAGCTGGCTTCTAACAACAGCAACTGGTTTTTAGGAATACTGGGGCCAAACCACTTAATCCTCGCAACAGCCCTACAGAGTAGGTCCGTATTCTTTCTGAGGCACAGAGAGGTCAGACCTTGCCTAATGTCACACAGCTGGACAATCTCATCTAAGAAATGCTTTTGGGAGAACGCTGGGAGAGTTCCAGGGCTCACTCTTCCCTCTCTGGGAATATTCATCTATCCCTCTTTGCGCATCTAGGTGTTCATCTCTTCATGTCCACTACTGCCACCTATCAAAATTTATGGATTTCCTACTACGTGTCAGGCACTGTGTTAAGAAGCCGGGGTACAGGGGTGACCATGACCGCCAAGTCCCTCACCTCCTATAGTAGGTGGCATTTATTGAATGCTTACCACATGCCACTCTTCTAAGCCCTTTCCTTTCATTATTCATTTAATCCTCGTAACAACCTCCTGAGCAGGTACTAATACTATTCACTCACATTTTGCAGATGAGGAAACTGAGGCACAGGGAGGTTGAATAATTTGCCCATGGTCCCAGCTGTTAAGATGCAGAGCTGGGATGGGACCCATGGTCGTCTGGCTCTAGAGTCTATGATCTTAACAAGAACATTCTCCTTCTTTTACTACAGCTACATTCTCACGGAGGCCTTCCTGAAATCGGGCCCCTGAACTTCTGAGTCTGATCCAAAGGAGAAAGTTAATGGTGAGAACGTCATGGCAATCTAACATTTGGGAGGCTAGCGGAGGTCTGTAAGCAGGCTGAACCATCCAAGTAGGACGAGCCCTACTTCTAAACACTTACGTCCATGGGCCCAACACTCCTTCTCCATACCTCTGCCACCATCTGTCATTCTGCCCATTTGTCTCTAGGTTTGGGCCCCTGTTCTCAACAGCAGCCTGTAAAATCCTGTATTTTGTATCTTACCCCCAGCTGCTGTTCTTCTGTGCCTCTGGGAACTCTAAGTGAGGTTGGGAGCCTCCCTCCATTCAGGAGATCTCCTGAGAGTGCAACTACTGCTCTCTACCATTTAAGAAAGCCAGTCCAAGGCCAGATGGGGCCCCTTAGAGTTTCTCGACTCCAAGGGTTGGCACTGACTTCTCCATGGTAGTTGTTCACCAACATGTTGCCTTTTCTTTCCTTCATAATTAAAATTTCAGGCAATTTTTAGCCAGAATGAGCGTTCTTGAATATCCAGAAATTACATAGATATCAGGGGAAAAACCCATTATCAGTCATCCAATAAGAACCTTTAAGACACTCAGCCATTAAACAGACTCTTTGGTCTGGGCTGGGGGCAGCTTAGGAAACACAACCATCTCGTTTTAGACAAGAAATGACTGGTTCACCTTAACATTTACAAAGGTGCCTGAGTTTTAGAATTCTATCATTGCCAAGTGGCTAATAAGACAGAAGGGACCCCACGTCCATGCTGGGTGGTACCTATGTAGCCAGATACAGTTTGGAATCTACAAACTACTCTAACGTGAAAACATTTAAATGTTAGGCTATTTCTTATAAAAGTCTGCAGAAGTAACCTATATGCTCAGAGAAGGCCAGGTAAAAGGAGACCCTTTGACTCAGCAAATGTCAGTTGTGGGCAGCCCTGAGATGCCACAGCCCCCCAACAGCAAGGACAAAACTGACAGACACCTGGAACAATGAGGTCATTTGTACAAAGTCACACAGTGAGAAAAAAACGAAGACGGGGCCCTGGGTCTCTTGCTATCTGGTTAAAGACGAAATTGAATACTATTCCTAGGTCTTTGGTAATGTGTGAATTTACATCAATCCAGAAAGAATCATTTGAAATTTCCTGTCCACACACCCAGAATAGGAGCTACGGAAAGGCTCCTGAGGATAAGACCTTGCAATGATTTGCATGAAGGCACCGTGGCCAGGAAATGCCAGGGATGGCTTCCTGCATCTGAATTCTCACAGTGGGAGCAGCTCATGCTCTTTCCCTCCTAGGCTGGCTGATGTAGGCCAGGCCCTGTTTTCCACTCTTCCAAGAACAATTGGCCCTCTCTATGTTGACAGGAAATTCTGGGAGCTCCACTGGGAAAACAAGGGGCTCGGGCACAGCGATGTCTGCCGTAATGGCTCTGTACCAACCCTGTGACTGTAGAGTCCCACAACCCAACGTGTTCTTGGGTGCCTCTGGCCTCAGAAGCCTTCAGCAGCAGGCTCCTCTCTCCACCTACATCTCATCCTTGGGGCTTAGCCTAGAGCCCGGCACAGACCGAGGGCCAGTAAATCCTGTTCAAGAAGTAAATCTAGGTTTGAAAGTACCATCTTGGCACCCATGTCACCAATTTTCCCTCTTGAAGAAAGGACTTAACGTATGGGCTAGCTGACAGAAGGTCATCTCTACGTTTTCTTCGTAGACAACGGCTTCAGTGATCTCTAAGAAATGAAAAAGCGAGGGTTCTGTGACGACACTTCAGACCAGATGACTGGCTGAGGAAGGAGGTGTTCTGGAGGTGGAGGGGCAAGGTGGGTAGGAGCAGAAGAGATCATTTCAAGGTCCTTCAAGACAGACCATGTCAGCAATCCCTGAAGTCCGTTTGCTCGCTACAGGCCTATGAAAGAAGAGTCAGGCCCTAGTCTCTCTCGCTGGATTCTGGGATGGCCTTTAGCTTCTAAGGGGCCATATACAGTTTGTCCTGCTACATACACGTAGCTCAGGAACCCGGCACTACCAAAAAGTGAATTACTAAAACATCTGTCCTCCAAGGAATGAAGAGCTAAAGAATTTCCAATTCTCAATTAATGAAATGATTTTTTCTCCTATAGGAATTCCCAAAGTAAGGTTTCTAAGATAAATAGTTACGCACATAGCTACACACATAGCTATAAAAAAAAGCAAGCACCCCCAAACAAATCCAGAACCGTATTTGATTCCATGTGGATTTGCTCAGCAGAGCACTCATGGAAGCTGGCGAACACCGACGACAGCCAGCACCTGCTCTGGGCTGTGTGCACTGCCCTCGGTGCTTCACGGGTGTTTTCTTATCTCATTCAAGCCTTTTTTTTTTTTTTTTTTATAAACATATATTTTTTCCCCAGGGGTACAGGTCTGTGAATCACAGACTACACACTTCACAGCACTCACCATAGCACATACCCTCCCCAATGTCCATAACCCCCCCACCCCCCCTCCCCCCATTAACCCTCAGTTTGTTTTGTAAGATTAAGAGTCACTTATGGTTTGTCTTCCTCCCAATCCCATCTTGTTTCATTTATTCTTCTCCTACCCCCTTAACCCCCCATGTTGCATCTCTACTTCCTCATATTCAAGCCTATTTTTTGAACATCTACTACATGCTTGGCTTTGTTCCAAACGCTAAGGAATAAAAATGGAAAAAGTCCTTGTCATCAAGGAATATACGTTGTAGCTCAATGTCATCTTCCCAACAGTAAATCCACAAGCTCCACAAGCTAAGGGCTGCTATTCTCTCTGCTTGACAGATAAAGAAACTGAGGCAGACAGAAGTTGTTCAAGGCCTTTCTTTCCTAAGGCTACCAGCAGGTGGCCAAGGCTTCTCACACGTTCTAACTAGTTCCCACCCAAAGCGCAATGCCACTCTAACAAAGGAGTCAGTTCCTGATTCACTGGTTGAGACGTTAACAATTCGTAGCTGTTTGTGAATTTCAAATCTTACTCCCTGATGAATCAGGCCCCTTACAAGGGAGATACTTTCTCTAGGAGAAACAATTTCATTTTATATTTTATTCTTGACATACGTGAGAAAGGAGCCCCAGTTCTCACGGTCATAGCCACATAGCATTGATTTATACTCACTGTAGAATAAATTGATGACGTGCTGGAAACCAAGGACAGCGAGGATCCGTGTACTATTAAAAAAAGAAAAGAAAAAAAAACAGGTAAATTGCACAGCTGGCAACTATGGAGCCAAAGAGGGAGAGAGGAGGAGAAACTCAGCACTATGGGACACTACCAGGTAACTTCATCTCACCTTGACCCATCTTTTCCTGGTTTGGCAATAGGTCAGAGTCAAATAAGGAATAATTTGCAAGGGGAGTCTCTTTTCCTTTCCTCCCTTTTCCCCCCTACAACCTCTCCGTAATTTTTTCCCCATGAAAATAATACATGATTACTAAGTAAAAATGTTCAAGTATGGAGAAGTGATAAGAAAACATATTCACTGCCACAACCCACACGACTCATAATTTTATTACCCACAGGCAACCTGTAACCTTTTCTATCCCAGCACATTTTACTCCTTTCCTTCTCTCTCATTCCATTCTTCTGCCATCCATGACTTTTCTCTCATGTATTCCTCTAGGGATGAGATTGTGCTGCATACATGTTGTCTACCCTGCTAGCTTCTGTCACCTGTGTATGCACAAAGATGAGCCCATTATCATGAACACAGGAGGCTGGCTGTTGGCCATAGTCAACTCATTCTAGAAGACCATGTGGTAGAACACTTGCTCAGAAAACATTATCTACTGAAGACATTCTTCTTTTGATTTCTACCACGTGTACAAAAGGACAATCAAGTGGTGTCCTCTTTTCTGTCTCTGATTGGTTCTTTGGATTCAGAACCATCTTCATACCCGCTTTGCACCCCTTCCTGCCCCCAGCCAGTGGAGTTATTTTATTATTTCTCTGTAATTTTAAATCATGGTCTTTTCTAAGACTAAGTATTCTAACGTACTTCTCTTTCTGGGAACCAGATGCTTTAACGACATTTTCTTAGTAATCTCTTGACAACTTTTTGAAAGACAAAAAATATGCCTGTGGAGACATCAGAGATGTTTAATTGGGCACAGCTTTCCTGACCACAAGTCGAATGCTCTACCCCCACACTAGCTATCCTCTGTGGTCTGAGAGTGGGAGGCTTGGGAATAACTTTCCACTTGCACTAAAAGGCTTGCCCTTACCACCCAAGAAGTGAACTCAACTTGGATCAGCTTTGGGCAGAAGCTACTTGCCCATGAGATACCTGACGAACAGCTCAGCCCACCACCCAGGTGCCTCCACACTGTCTTCCCATAAACCTCCTGACCTCCTGCTCTTCCTTTACATGCTCCCATCCCATTCAGAACCCTGCACTTTTCTCTCAAGCGTGCCCTGCCTAACACTTGGCCTCCACAGAGTGTCTGCCTGTACAGTTCCCTTTGTTTTGGATGCTTCTCATTTCTGCCTGTCCAAATCACTGGGCTCAGCTCAAACAACGCCTCTCCATGAAGCCTTCCCTCCGTTCCCTGCCTGCCTGCACCAGATACACGCCCTCCCCCTCTGAACCCACACAGTTCTTGACTTGCCTGTCCGGCCCTCCTCTCTCCTGGAAGGTGCCTGCTCTTCTGAGGTTATGGCTACACCATCACTCAAATCCACTTTCCTTAGGAACACTAGGGTTTGAGATCTTTTCCTCCATTCTGCTGCCATCCATGACTTTTCTGGCCCTTGCCCCATAAGAAATCAGTTTATGGCATAAATGGTCAATAATGGCTTCCAGTGTTCATACGTAGACACACCAGCAGACGCCTCTCATGCCCCAAACGAGTGGCTTAATGTTTAAAGGGGTTAAGGTACTCTAGCCCCATGAGACGGGCAGTAGGGGCAGATTATACTGGAGGCCAAATGGGGGAAGAGACATGAGTAACATGCAGCCACCCTCTAGCTTTTCTTTCATCCGGCCCCACATCTTTCCATCACACCACCTGCTCAGCCAGCACAGGGCTGCCATGTGGGACAAGTCTGCTGGAAAATGGAAGTTGGTCTCTTCTATATCTCCAGCTCATATGCACAGACTTAGACACTGCCCTCAGCAATACCTCAGTGCAGGCCTGGGGCCGCCGGTGAAGAGCGCAACTGGTAGGCTCCTATGGAGGTAATTCTTCTTCCCTGTAATTGACTCCTCTCACTAGGTAAATAGCAACAGCAAGGCCGTGGTCCAAAGAAAGACTCCTTGATTTCCAGAGTCAGCTCCAAACTGAATGTGGCTTGCCTGAACCATTGCAGTGGGCCTTACTCCAAGTGAGCTGAACCAAATCAGAGCCTGGGTTATGTGTCTTGGATACTTCTGGACAGCAAAAGGCAGAGAAGTCTTGCAAAGCCAGAATGGCAAAATCACACCATGCATTTTCTACCCTATACCTATATCTTTAAAATTCTGAAGCTATGTTGGGCACCTAGGTGGCTCAGTGGCTTAAAGCCTCTGCCTTCGGCTCGGGTCATGATCCCAGGGTCCTGGGATCGAGTCCCACTCGGGCTCTCTGCTCAGCGGGGAACCTGTTTTCCTTCCTCTCTCTCTGCCTGCTTGTGATCTCTGTCTGTCAAATAAATAAATAAAAATCTTTCTAAGTAAATAAATAAAATAAGACAAAATTCTGAAGCTATGAAGAACCACAGAGACTTGTCTAGGCCATCTCTGCACCCGAGGAATCCGAAACCCAGAAAGGTTAACTGGTCTGCTTAAGGTCACCCAGCATTCAGGAACAGGATCTGCTGACCAGAAGTATGGAGACTGTTTTGCCCTTAAGAGACCTGATTTAGGGGGTACCTGGGTGGCTCAGAGGGGTAAGCCTCTGCCTTCGGCTCAGATCATGATCTCAGGGTCCTGGGATCGAGCCCCACATCAGGCTCTCTGCTCAGCAGGGAGCCTGCTTCCCTTCCTCTCTCTCTGCCTGCCTCTCTGCCTACTTGTGATCTCTCTCTCTGTGTCAAATAAATAAATTAAATCTTTAAAAAAAAAAAAAGTGAGAAACCTGATTTAGGAGTTTCTGATGGTTGTTTTTTGTTTTTGTTTTCATTTTTTGTTTTTTTGGTAAAGGCTTTTGGTTTTAGAATGGTTTCCCCAGCCACTCATCCAATATACATAGACACGAAGCTGGCACCAAATGAGCAAACAATTGCATGTTTGAGAAAAACACGATTCACCCCTGCCCAAGGTACAGGTGGTGATCCGTACATGCTCTAGACAGAATGAAACAATTGGGTATCCCAAAGGCCCCGATGCATCTCGCATGTATCTCCAGCCTCGTACTTATCAAAGCACTTTCTCAAGTGCACTACTGTTGGAAGTGAGAATTTGTAGGTAATAGTCCCAGACAGGGCAGGAGTTCCCACTACTAACACACAACAGAGTAAATTAAGACCCAGAGAGGCTAAGTGATATGGCAAGAACACACAGCCTGTTAGGAGCAGAGACAGGTTTGGAGGCATATAGCCTAGTTCTCACTCCACTGCTGATACTCTCAGAGGTGCTACCAGTGAGAAGGATGCACGGTTCTGATGGCTAATGGACCACCCTCTGAACCAGCAAAGGAAGCAGAACTGAAAACAGAAAACACGCTGATGAAGGACCAGTCCGCCTCACAGAGGTAAGAAAGCCCAGCTGCGACCTAGGCAGAGTCAGATGTCAAGGTAGGACTGAACATGAAAACAGAGCGCTGAAAATCTAGAGTTTGGCACCGAGTCCTGGCTGCACACAGTCCCCAAGGCATTTCTCTGGCCTCAACTTTGCCATAAACAAAACAGGGATAATGGCCCTTGGGGAGAAGGAGAAAACAAAACCTGACAATTACAGCAATGGCTACCACTGCTTGAACACTGACTATAAACCTCTTTTTTTTTTTTAAAGATTTTATTTGTTTATTTGACAGACAGAGATCACAAGTAGGCAGAGAGGCAGGCAGAGAGAGAGAGGAGGAAGCAGGCTCCCTGAGGAGCAGAGAGCCCGATGCGGGGCTCGATCCCAGGACTCTGGGATCATGACCTGAGCCGAAGGCAGAGGCTTTAACCCACTGAGCCACCCAGGCGCCCCGACTATAAACCTCTTTGGAAGTCATTTTGCATGAGATGCTTTCTGTGGATTTATCTCACCTAATCTTCACTTCAATCCTCTGAAGCAGGCACAATTATTTTCTACCTTTTAGTGAACAGGAAATAGGCTGAGCAGTGTCAAGTCCTTTCCCCAAGTCTAGCAGCAGACGTGCCAGGATTTCAATCACAGGTACAACTCAGGTGCTAGAAACCCAAGTGAGTTGCAAAATATATATATATTTATTTATTAAGAAGCTGCTCTGTTCCTATGGATTCCATATGAACTGCTTAAGATTGCACTAGCAATTAGGGATGACTGGTAAAGTCCCTGGGCAAAGACATCCATTTTCAAAATGCCTCAAGCATCTCCCTAAATGTACGCTATTAAAGTTGACTTTAAGATTGCATAATGCATCTGATGGAAATTAATTTACCTGAAATAACTTTGAAAGGTTGCATCTGGGCCATGGCTGTACCTAATCTACATATTTATGACTCCCACTTCCTTCAAAATGGAAAGTGCTAATTAAATCCCACAGAAACCTCCCCCACGTCTTTGTGCTAATTCTTCTTCAATTTCTCTCCTGCTTTCTGGTATATGACGTACCTAACTGACTCTCACACAGAGGTTCTGTCTTGTCCAAACATGAGTTGTAAAAATTTCCCTGTTTCTCCAACTCTGGGATTTATAAATTCAAAATGGGAAGAACAGCTTTCACCCAATGGAATGAAAAGCATCTAACTGCATGAGCTCTGTCTTGTCTTTGTAATGCAATCGCCCTGGAAGGAGTAAAAGCAATTCGATGCAAAATTCCCCAAAAGATGAAAATGGTATGCGCTCGTCGTGTATATCGACAGCAGTCCCTACCCCCTACCCGCCAAACCTGATTTTTACCTCTGCCCTTCAGTCCACGTCACCATGAATCATTAGGGTTTACAAAAGTCTAGACACTGCTTGTGGGCAAGCATTTTTTATCAATGTCACTTTGACATCCCAGATATCCCACGGTGGTGCTGCCTGACAGCTTGATTCCAGATGGAATAAAGGAAAGTTCTCTGACGATGAGACTGTAATGGTCCCAGATCTTTATGAGGCGAAGTGTGCTTGTTTGGACAAATCTTGGTCCTGAACACGGTTCACTCAGGCACACACACGACACAGAAGATGAATGTGGCCCAGGACGTGCTCCATATGTGAGTCATCACAAGGCGGGCTGGGGAGTGCTCTGCGGCCATGGTTGGCTAGCACACGGACTAGGAAAAAGTTCAAGACCAGCTGCCTATGCCTTTACCTTCGGGTAACCTTGTGCGTCGCTCTGAGGGACCCAGGTGGTTAAAGCACGCACTTCTAGCTCTTAAATCCAGCAGAACACTCTGGGTAACTCCGGCTCTACCCCTCCTCGGTCCTCTGTCCCAGCAGGTGCCCATACATGGATTTGCAGACTTGCTCACTGTGCTTACCGGGTGCAGGGGACACGTAAATCAGGGTGAAGGGAGGGACGTTGCTAGGAAGAGCGACCAGAGGGCAAGTGCCCTGTAACTAAACCCTTTACTCTTTCTCTAAGCAAGTACACTGGGCAACAGTGGAAGACTTTATTCTGTTTCTTTCCCTCTCAGTTTGTTTAGGGATTTCTTTAAACAAGACAAGTTCAGGGGCACCTAGGGGGCTCAGTCAGTTAAGCATCTGCCTTCGGCTCAGGTCATGATTCTCAAGTCCCAGGATTGAGTCCCGCACAGGGCTCTCTGCTCAGTGGGGAGCCTGCTTCTCCCCCTTGCCTGCCATTCCCCCTGCTTGTGCTCTCCCTCCCTCCCTCTCAAATAAATAAAGTGTTTAAAAAAACAAAAATAAAACAAGACAAGTTTGTTCTCTCCTCCCAGGAGGTGGCTGTGCTACTATTTTCCCACTCTCACAGGGGCTGGGGCCAGAGGGAAACACCCATGACCCCCTCAACATTCTCCCACATTCTCGTCTGTCACTGGCAAAAAGGCACAATGAGGGCTATGGCCATAGCCTGGGCTCCAATTGCTCTGAGAGTCCCGAGCCCTTGGCTGGGGAGTCCCAGCTGCCAGGACCTCCCTGCTGACGCTGAGTCTACAGGCTAGGACATGTAATGACGTTATCGGGTGAACGTTTATATCTACCGTTGAATTCTCATAATTCCATGAGCTGGGTACTATTACCATTCTCATTTTGTCAGTTAATAAAAAAAAAAAAAAAAAAAAAAACAGAGGCACAGGGAGGTTAAGTAACTCGTCCTCTTGGATCATCTACCGAAGAAGCGGGGGAGCCGGAACTCAAACCCTGGTAGTGTTACTCCATAGTTTTAACTATTGTCAATGAGTATTGACTCCAATATCCTATCATTCCCATCTTCGGGAAGCTTTTCAGGGGTGGGGTTGTCCCTCCACAGGGTTTTGACTGCTTGCTTCTCTAGCTCCCACCCTGAGCTGAAGGAACAAAGGGAAAGAGAGATGAACCAAGTTAGGAAGACGCTGGCAACAATGCCCACAGCTACTTTCTCCCAACATTCTGATTAAAATGAACAAAACATAAAAATCTGACCCAAAATATTCCGTTAATGAGCAAAGAAGGAAAAGGGCATACCTGAAGGAAAAGGGTGTCACTGAATAAAGTTAAAAAAAAAAAACCTGGTGCTTGAGAAATAGAAAATTATGGAGTGGAGTAGAGAGGCCGGCTGCCCACAGGCCCCTGGAGCTACATGGGTACGTTAGCCCAAGGAGATGAACTAACTCTCCAGAAACTCAGTCTGCCAAGACGGTGAGCCGGCAGCTGAACCTCAAGATGGAGGCTCATGCCAAGAAGTTGTGGCCGGAGTCCAAGAGGGAGAAGCCTAGAGTAGAACACGGTCCACTCTAAGTTCACTCGAGTTTCTTCAGCAGCCTCTTCCCCCCATGAGGTGAATGAACAACCAGACCCTGCTACTCAGAGTTCCCCAGTCCCAACCCCCAGAGTGAGAGAGAGAGCTGGTAGCACTTCCAGGTGGGCTCTCAGCTCGCGAATGCGGTACAGAGGGCCATTCACCACAACGCAGGACCTGAGACGGTAACCCTCCTTGCTTGCCTTCTTCAAATCCATCCCGGAAGGAGCCCGAGCGGCTCATGGTTCTGCTCTTCTCATCCAGGGACACGGAGCTATTCCGGAATCGGCTATCAGTGTATGGGTCATACTGCCCATCGGCATTGGAGAGGCTGTGGGTCCTCAGCATGGTTGGGTTGGACAAGCTCATCTGGGTAACGGTGGTGGGACTCGCTGGAAAAGAAAGGAAGGGGACTGAAAGGTGGGAAATTCATGTCTCTCTTCAAATCCTAGATGGGGACGGAGTAGTATCGGCCATATCTGTCCCTGCCAACTTCCCTCCCTAGTCTGTTTTCTAGAAGGCTATCACATCCACATTTAAATAAAACACGGAGAACTAAAAATAAGGGAGGAAAGGTGGGTCATTTCCAAAGCAAGTCTCTGGGCCTCAGCTTTCCAACTTGGCACGTTCCGACAAGCCAGTGTCACCTTCCAGGCATGAGCTAATTACTCCCTGGGCTCATCTGGAACAACTCCCTCTAAAGCCAAAGCCCAAAATAGTCCAACCGGGCTTTTGATCACATGGGAAGCATTTGTGCATGACAAGAAACTCCTGCCTCAAAGAGTTACGGCTGGGAAAGAACAACATGAACACAGGTCTCACTGCTTCCAATGGGGCATGCTTGTAATGGCACCTAAAGAGCTTCAGGGCAAAGGGGCACCTCCCCTCCACCTTGGCCCGAACAGGCTTTTTTTTTTTTATTAAAGTCCTGTCCATGTCAATAACATACAGTATTTCCAAAGTATCTGTTAATTAAAAAGGAAAAGTGGAGCCTTACTTGATGATAAGCCACATCTGTCCTTAAAGAAGCCGTGTTTATTATTCGCGATAATCAGAAAAGGCCTCCCTTTTAAAGAGCAAGATGAGAGTGGGCAGGATTTTCCCTCCATCAGTCTTCTAGGGTTCAGCTCCCATTCTTCCTGGTAATTCTAGCCAGGACGGATCTTCCCTTTTCCTAACTATATATAATACCTGCTACCTGATCATTGTCGGTTTTTACACAGTTTCATATAAAGCTTTGGATTGTTCTCTTACCCTGATTACGAGTCTGTGTGGGTGTGTTTGTCTCTCTGAAAAAGAATCCATTAACATGTCAGCAGGGGCTGTCTTACAAATTCTTTTCCTTTCCCCACTGTGCCAGTCAAAGCATGATGTCAGTAGTAGGCATTTCCAAGAATACGTGTTCACTCAAAACCGGATCTTTATTTTCCAAATTAATAGAGCCATGCAGAAGACCAGACACGGGGTATGCTACAACTTTTTAGATAGAAACCTATGTCTTCAGAAGTCTGAGAAACAATACATTCTTCTCAAAAGTAGAATGGTTTGCTCTTTACTATAACCCTACCTACACCAACCACATAAATAAATTACTGATAAGAGTACCCAAACCTTTTCTCTTCTCTCTCTTTTGCTATTACTCCCCTATAATCAAGTTCCATTGCTGAGGGCTCATCAACATGGAGGGCTTGACCACTTGGCGATGACCACAGGTCTCTTTCAAAATACTAGATTAACCTCTGCCCCCCCAGGGCTGATTCCGACAGCTAACGGTCAGTGGCTACTCACCAAGCTGGGAGAAGTTGAATCTCGTTCCCGAGGGAGACGTGACGCTGGAGCCAGAGGAGAAAGGGGAATTGGCAGCGGGGTCCTGCAGGCCTCCTGCAGAGTGGGACCGTAACCATTCTTTTGCGTCTTCTTGGGTGCGAAGCTGGGAGGTGGGAGTATACCTGGATAGACAGAAATTATGCTGGGATCAACTGTGAACGACACTTATGAACGTGAACTCCGGGGAGCTGATGATAAATAGATGAAAAAAAAAAAAAAACAGAGCCAAAGATGATGTTTAAAAAAAAAAAAAAATCACATCAGTACATATTCTGAAACTTATGAAGTTTCTCCAAACCTTTTTTGCTACTTGGCTGCCTTTGGGGAAAATTGCAATTCTTTTTAGTGCAGAGGATAAAGGGAGCAAGATCGGTAAATGCTCAAAGGAGCCGTCCCTGGGCGTATCTGTAACATGTTGATTCACGATAGTGTCATTTCAAAGCCCCCACCTTGACGGGGCCGGAGCAGCAGAAGGAGCTGCTGTCAGAGCTTCGAGGGAGTTTTAATTCAATAGCTCATGGCAGCCGCATTCTCGGGCACATGTAAGTGGCCGCGAGTCCCAGCGTATCAGAAACCAGACGCGACAGAAGGCGTGACGACATTGACACTGTGTTCGCTGCAACGAAGCCTCAGTAAGTCTCCGTAACAAGAACCCTAAATCACTGGGTGCCACAGACATCACGGGACCCAGCTCCTCACTTATTACATAAAAGGTCTGGCAATGGTGTATTCAAGGTCCCCGTTGTGCCGGCTGCCTGCACAGGCATCTCGACAACACCTCCTACCCACCTGGCCATGCAGAGGCTACTATCCCCATTTTACACTGCAAGAAGGGGAGGGCCTGCCTCGTATCACGTGGTGACATTTCATCCATTTTACATCTGATTCCAAAATCCATGCTCTTCTCATCATGCCCACAGGCAGCATCTCAAATTTCTGAAGTGCCCTCTGGACTTACACACAGATTACTGTGGGGCGACTACTAATTATGGAACCAGAGGGATTCTCTGGACTCGAGAAGAAGAGCTGCTGGTATCTTGGCATTGTGCATGAATGTGGGGTGGGAGGAGCTAGGAGGGACAGGCAGAGTGTATCTACTGTAGGTGATGGACATACAATTTTCTGGGTCCCATCAATTGCATGAAGATAGCCTAGCACGTACTCTATTCTGAAATTAAAAAAAAAAAAACAATTTAGGGGCGCCTGGGTGGCTCAGTTAAAGCCTCTGCCTTTGGCTCAGGTCATGATCTCAGGGTCCTGGGATTGAGCTCCGTGTCTCGATCTCTGCTCAGCAGGGAGCCTGCTTCCCCTTCTCTCTCTGCCTGCCTCTCTGCCTACCTGTGATTTCTCTCTCTGTGTCAAATAAAAATCTTTAAAAAAAAAAAAATTTAAAGCTACATCATTTTGATAGAATAGATCCACTGGGGGGAAATATATATATATATATATATATATATATATATATATATATAATTTAAAAATGTTATTCTTTAGAGGGATTAGCTTCCTAGATAATTACACTTTGGAGGCAAGAGTAGGGCCTCAATGTCAAACTCATCTTGGGAGTGGCCATGAACTGAGTATTATTAGTCTGAAGCCCTTAGAGGCACGAAGAAAACCGTGAAGCACAAAAGGCCTTTGCCAACCCCTCCCTCTATGGCCACAGTGCTGAAGTTCCTCCCGCTGGACGTCTGTTGGGGCATTTTCAATACTCTTATTCTTAGATTCTCAGAATTGGCTTTCCCCGAGTCCCTACTGAAAGGCAGCATTGATACCTACCTCACATTATTGCTCAAAATGCTCTCAGCCTTAAGAGCTGCAGGTTATTAACCACAGACATACATGACAGCAATGAAACATTTCATTCCAAGTTCCATTTTTTTTTTTTTTTTGCGAAAGCACTTAATGCCTAGTGCAGTGTGAAGCAAATGCTACGAAGAACGAGGTGTTTAAAGAGCAGGGAAAATGACAGCGGCAACCGTCATACAGTAGGACCATGGGGCAGGCGTTAGTCCCTCTGGTTGGCAAAAGGGAAGGAGATGGCGTGAGCAACGGTGACTTACGGCATCTTGCTTAACCAGGACTTGCACCAAAAATGAGCCACGACTTACCGATGAATGGAAGGACATTCCTTCCCGGTAGTCTTTTCTTTATACCAAAGCCAATCATCACACCCATTGTCTTGTCGGGCACTGAAAACTGACACAATTTTCAATGAAATACTTATAGGAAAGACAAAGCGCCTGTCTTTAGTAATTTTCTATGGCCCTCAAAGTTGAATCTTTTCCAACTTAGGGAGATTTATTTCTCTTCTTTGCCATGTCCTGGCTAACCAACGTGCCATAAGTCACGTCCTTTCTTTTGGAAGACAGCTGTGAACAGAATGGTCAGGGTGAAGAGCTCACTGATGGAACCCCGTGGTCCCAGGAGAGGCAGTCTCTGCTCTCTGGGCTTGCCAAGGAGTGTTCTTCATGAGATGGCTTTCGCCATAATAAGCCTGAAAAAGCACAGCCTCTGCCCAAGCAAAAAAGCCAACAGATGGAGCGATGAGAATGAGAGGGTGCTAGGGGAGCCCCTGTTTCAGAAGGTCCTGCTGCGGTGGCCAAAGCGGGGACCCCAGCCCAGCCCAGCCCTCACCCCTCCCCCAGCCATGAGGGTCACGCAGCCAAGCCCCAAAGCCACACCAGATGGTACGGACGGAAGGAGGAAGCGCAGATACCTGAGTCCTTTTTTAGGCAAAGTGTTCCTATCAAGGTGCGGGTCACTGTAGGAAAGTTAAAACAAAAATGAGAACTTCAGAGAAGCACAGGGAAAGTAGGCAAGGGAAGGAGGGAGAGGCTAAGGAGGGGCCGGAGATCTGGAGCAAGAGACTCACGGCACCAGGGAGTGCTCCCTTCTATCCAGCTGCACATGCAAGACATCCACATCCACGGAAAACAAGAGACACCTGATCTGGGGCCTGGCCGACCCCAGCGCACACCCCAAGGCACCAGGAGGCCCGAGACATCCACTGGACCCCAAACTTCCTCTTTTGTCACAGATGCAAAGCAAAACTCAGGGGCTGCCCCAGGTTGAAGCAGAGCCCACACCTGCTGCTGCCCAGTCACCCAGGCTTGCACCAGCACCCCTGCTTCTTGGAGAGAGAGATGCCAGCACCCCTGTGCCTGACCCTCCCCAAATGCCATTGACGATGACTCCATGTGAGAGAAGGGACTTGCGGGAGGGTGTCAAGAGGCCAGCAGTCTGCATATTTGGAATTCACCTGGAACAACATGAATTCCAGGTCCCTCCTAGTTTGGTGTAGCTCGGTGAGCAGCCCTGGGCCCGAGTGCCGGCAGGTTTCAACTTGCCTGCTGATAAAGTCAAGGCATTTGGATTTCCAAAGAACAAGGTTTTAAAGGCTTGGTCTGTGAGTCTGACAAAAACAAAGTTTTTGCCACAGACGGGGTGAAGGGGGTTTTCATTAATTTTTTTTCCCTAGCACAAAACAACATCTGGTTGTTGTATTTGGCCAAGCTGAGGCTCCCCCACAAACTGGAGGTCAGTATCCATCTCTGAGGCCTACCCACAGGGCAGCTAGGGGCAAGCGAGCCTCTAAGTTCACAGAGCCTCACCCCTCCATGTCCTCTTTTTCACAATCATTCCAGGAAATGGGCACACAGAACACAACAACCTGCGAGACGCACCAGCCAAACAGCAGGAAAGGATTTTCTGGAAGGGAAGGGAGCCAGCTGTGTGGGGAGTAGGGGCACGGGAGACAAAGGTGAGGGCCCCGCCACACAGTGGGTGGGAGATCATTTCTGGGCTGGGAGGGGGAGGGGAGAGAGAGGGAAGAAAGGGTAGGGAGCTGGGAAGCAGGAGCATGCCACAGGAGGGCAGAGATGCAAGGGAGGGTGTCTGCCGCCCCAGTTCAAGCGGTTGAGCTTCCTTCCCAAGCTGGGGAGGGACGGGCTGGCCCAACTCCACCGCTTCTAGGGCTGGGGTGGACAGCGGAGCAAACCCTCCCTGGCATGTCTGGGGTCACAGCGTACAGCAGAGCCACGAACACAAGCGGCAGCCTCAGGCCAACAGCCTCACACAAGACGTCTGGCTTGACACGGATGGGCAGAGGAACCTGGAGGCTTGGTGGGCTCCCAGGCCTACAATGTCATTACCTGTCCTGTTTCCTGGGCAGAGTACTTCTGCAGAACTTAGGGCTAGCAGCAGGGGAAGAGAGAGGGCTAGAAGTCCAGGCAGGTAGAAAATAAGAGAAGGAACATTAGATGGGAAGAAAAGGGAAGGGTCGGACACACACAATGATTAGAACATTTTTTTTTCTCATTCCCAACACGCATCCCGGCATTCTGGCCTACGTGGAGAACAAGACACACAGCACGCTGTGGTGAAATCCGGGGCTCTGAGGCTGCTTTGAGTGTCTCGATCACTCTGGCTGGTAGCCCTTTAATAGGAGGGTGCCTGCCGTGACACCCACCAAGTCCACCCCACTGCCTAGAAACGTCTCCTGCCACCTGCTCTGCCTTCACAATGACAAGGGTGGGGGGGACAAGCAGCTGATGAATGAACAGGATAAAATGGAAGGACCTCCAAGGAGGAATGCCATTTCCAACGGGAGCATTAAATCTGCAGCCCTCCCTCCGCCGCCGCCAGCAGCTCCAAGCACGGAGAATAACCGCGATGGAAAAGGTAACAGGAAGGAGAGCCGAGTTGAATTCCATCCCAGCCTGGCTTCCCCATGGAAAAGACAGCAGTGGTTAGAAAGAGCGCACTCTCCCAGGCAAAGGGGAACGAACATTTGGGATTCCTAACATAAACCCTTTGACTTGCGGGAGGGTGTCTCTCCGAGAGATATAGGCACACGGCACCAACCTCTCTGACAGCGTGGTCTTCACGCTGTTGGTTCTGACGAAGGGAGTCAGGGAGTCGTCCTTAGAGGAGGTGATGAGGCCCGTGGAGGAATTGTGACTCAGCCCCCCTCCGCTGCTGAGGGAGATGTCAATGGACTCGCAGCTGGTGTGAAGGCTGCTGACCGACTGGAAGCCCAGGCCGTCCTTGCTGAGCGCGGACGAGCTGCTGGCGTTGGTGCCCCAGGTGAGGCTATTGGAAGGGCCCGAGTGGGCTGAGCTGGGGCTGGAGGCTAGAGGAGACTGGTTGATATCCAGATTCTTGCTGTAGAGAGGACTGCTGCTTCCGCTGCTCAGGACACCACTGCCCGAGGGGGACTCTAAGTTACCTTGCTGGGTCGAGGTGGCATGAGGATTGGAGATCACCACTGAGTTTTTCATGGTGTCTGCTGTGGCAATGGGCACTTGCTTGGTAGGCTTCCCACCAAAGAGTCTGTGAAGAGACAAAGGGTTGTGCAGGTTGAACAGCCAGCAATGAGGGGTGCCGAGCTGTTAACGGTGGGGCACAAGTACAGGAGCGCTAAGAATCCTGGGGAGGGGCACAGTCATTGCTACTGAAATGGCTAATGGCGCTCTGCTGGGAAAGGACGCCATGCAGGGGCCCAGGCACCAGTGTCTCACAAGACTCCAGCTTTAAGTTCGAGGCTGTAGCCGAGACCCTTAGGGCCACGTGGGATAATTTTCAATAGGCCTAGCCATGGTGGTCCCAGATCTTGCTTCCCTTCATTTCCATAAATAGGGTAACTAGAAAATTGCCCCAGCCCCGAAACATCTAGAGGAAAAGATCTATCTTAATCATCTTTGTATCTGAGACCCCAGGCACAAAGCAGGTACTCAGTTCAGTTCCAAAAGTTTCGGTTGTTTGGTCTTTAAGAATGACATGAACTGATCAAGAAGACGAGTCTAGATCTGGATGGGGGTGGGGGGCTGGGAAAATTATCTTCCCAGATTTCTCCTCAAGTGATGGCCCATCTGTAAGATGGGAGGCTAGTCCTACCCAAGGATCTACACAGAAATCTTGCTGGGGCATGAGATGTAAGAGCAGATGCACTGGGTCTTGGGGACAGAAATGTCATTCCATGTCATCCCCCCGCTGATGACTGGAAATGTGCTGTCAGAAAAGCAGGGAATGGCCCATGGGTCTCTCTCTTCATCCGGCAACAGGACTCTCTGTGAAGAATGGCAGAACAGTGTTAAAGTCCAAGGATGGGGACATGCTCTAGCAATGCAAGTCATTCCATCCACCAAACCCTGCTGGAATGTGCATCTCTGCAGGGACAAAACCACGACCTATCTTGAGAGGCAGGTCGCCTTGCACCCAGCTATTCCGTGGTAGGAGTCTCATCTTTGTTCTCTCCCGGGAGTCCTTATAAATCCCAATTATCATAAAAACAAACATACGCACACATAACTAATCCTCACTACGGTATCTGGTAACAGATTAGAAAGTACTTTTTTGGGGCACCTGGGTGGCGCAGTGGGTTAAGCATCTGCCTTTGGCTCAGATCATGATCTCAGGGTCCTGGGATTGAGCCTCTCATCAGGCTCTCTGCTCAGCAGGGAGCCTGCTTCCCCCTTTCTCTCTCTCTGCCTGCCTCTCTGCCTACTTGTGATCTCTCTCCCTCTGTCAAATAAATAAATAAAATCTTTATTAAAAAAAAAAAAAGAAAAGAAAATACTTTTTTGCCTGACGACAACCAAAGAATGAGATATCCCCTGGTAGAATCTTGGCTTTGGCGTGCTTACATACTTCCAGTAACAGGAAGCTCCCTACTTCTAAGGGTAACTCACTCCACTGTCAAGTCCTTTCAATCACCAGAAAACCAAAATCCTATGCATCTTCTTTGTTGCTTGTTGCCCCTAATTCTCCTCGATGTAACTATGCAGAAAAAGCCCAAGCTTTTGTCTGCTGGTCCCTCCCGTCATTTGAAGAGTGCGATCACTGGATCTAAGATTTCTCTTCTCTGCACTAAGGCACAAAGAGGAAATTGAGAACACCTCCTAATGATTTAGGAAAAATGCAATTAACAGGATTTGGCTGAAAGTTGTTCAGTGTCAAGCCTAAGAATCTGCATGCATTTTCAAGTATTCTGTAACAGTAGCCTAAGGGTCCAGTAAAATACCTTTGTAGTTACTAAAGGAAATCTATAAGACCAAAGAGCGAGTATTACATATACTACTTGAGGCAAGAAGTAGAGGATATTTTCATTTACAAGGCAATCTGTTAGAACAACAAAGAGCAGCCCAATAGGACCTTCCCTTGAAAAAACAATTACTGAAACTCTAATAATCAAGTCTAGACAAAGAACAGTGAACTGCTTCATCACACTTTTCACGTGGCAGGCTTCTTCTGAAGTCTTTTCAAACATTCCTATTCACCCCCAAATATGTGCACATAGTTTTTACTTTTCACTACTTAATTTTCTCTCTGGGACTTAGACTCTTTCCTAGGATAAGCCATTTCCTGGGAAGGTAAGATAAGCTCTGTCCTATGCCGTTAACAGTTTGAGGACGGTTCAGCAGAGAGGATGAGATGATACGAGCAAGCAAAAGCTGTACACATTTAAAAAGGAACTGCTTAAAAAAAACCACTATTTTCACATAAAAATTTCCATTCAGTGTGGAAATGCGGGAAAATGCCTTTTTAAGGGAATAAGAAATCAATTTCTCTTTTTCAGAAACACTTCCGCTTTAAAAAAGTCTTTTTTGTCTTTTTTTATTTTAAGAAAGCTAGAATTTCAGAAACAAATTTGGAATTAAGCATGCAGTATAAAAAAGTATGTGTGTGGTGGAGGGGGGAGGATACTGGGCTAGCTGAGAGAAGGATCTGGCTGAGCTCACGGTCTGGCATAATGTTGTAGAATCTCAGCCACAGAATTAATAAGACAAGGGTGGAAAAAAGATCCTTTGCCTTCTCCTCATATGCCCACCTGGGGTCTAAGGGTGTATTAAGATCTCATCTTGGATGGTAGCTAGCTCTGACTGAGCACCTACGATGGGCCAGATATGGCTACATAGGTTAATATTCACATGCAATCTGGGACGCCTGGGTGGCTCAGTTGGTTAAGCCGCTGCCTTCGACTCCCGTCCTGATCCCAGCATTCTGGGATCGAGTCCCACATCGGGCTCCTTGCTCGGTAGGGAGCCTGCTTCTCCCTCTGACTCTGCCTGCCACTCTGTCTGCCTGTACTCACTCTCGCTCTCTGACAAATAAATAAAATCTTAAAAAAAAAAAAAATTCACATGCAATCTCAGGTAGGCGGTCCCATTTTACAGATGAGGAAACTGAAACAAAATGGTAAAGAAGGGACCCACGGTGTCTGATGAAAGCAGACTCAGGATTTGACCCCAGGATGACAGATTCAGACACTTGGGTGTTTTCCTCCCCACATGGGAAAATAATCAGCTGAGTACAAAACTGCTGGCAGGTTCTGACTAAACAGACGTGGAGAAACAAGCTGTTTTCACCAAGGAACAAAAAATGATTCGCTCAGGATGCCATTCCACAGACTCCAGCGCTGCTCAGCACCACCGACCCGCTTACCTGCGGAGCGTGGGAGAGGCCACATCGGGGTACTTGGCTCCCGGCTGGAGGGTCGCCTGCGCCGCACTGGACACAGGCTGGGCGGCTGGGTTCACTTTCACTGAGTTACAGGAAGCCACGCTCTCATTGTCGGATGAGATGCCTTTCTCCTTATCGGTCTGGTTGACCAGGCCCGGCAGAGAGCTGCCCAGGGCCGTTTTGGAAGGCTCCCTCAGCTTGGGCACTGGCAGGCCCGCAGACTTACTGCTGATGTTGGAATCGATGCTGCTGGTGCTAGACCTGTTCCCAGCCCCATTGCGGCTGGTGGACTTACTGGGCCTTGGCAAACTCCGGTATTGCAAGTTGGTCCGGGAGCTGAGAGCCAGATACCCATCGTCCTGGTTCTGAGGCCCGTCCATGCTTGTCTTCCGGCCGGTGGACCGGCCGACAAGTGCAGACGACTTGGGGATCTTGCCCAGTGTGGCTGACCTGCTGGTGACCGTAGCCCCACTGGCTGTGATCATGGCCAGCCCAGCGGCCGAGCCGCTCTGCTTCTTGAACCCAAAACTGTTGGCATTGGCAGTGGGGGTCCTGGAACTGCTGGAGAGGGGCTTTTTGGACTCGTCGCCACTGCTGCGGCCTGCATCTGATGGGGACCGCTTCACCTGGGAAGCTTTGGGAGACAGCCTTCCTTTCTCAGACACCTTTGCATCATCTGTTTTTCCTAATGGAGAAAGCAGCAAGGTTAGTGTGCACACCAAGAACCCATCTGCTTACAATCGTCCCCTCCGCCAAAGAACTGGTTCACTTTTTCCTTGGGGAAAGCAGTAGCCTTGGGAGGCAAAGGAAAGAGCTCTTTAGAAAGATAATAATCTACCCACTACTGTTGCCGTGAGCCCTCTAGGAGATGTCAGTGACTCTCCTCATTTGCAAACCAGCCTACATTTACCCAGAACAAAGCAAAGCCGGCCAATCGCTGGTATGTCTGGGCAAGGAGATCCTGCCTTCTACTGACCTTTCTTCCTTCTCTGGCTATTCAAAGGCTCTCCTTAACATTTTCAGGGGGCATCTCTGCTTTCCTGCAAACACACTACTCTGTTTACACACGTCCCTAAATCACGGGCAACGTGAACCTGACCTAAAGGCAGCTTGTAAACTCACGCCCTTGAAAAGCCTGCACATGGGTGTGTGGGCTCTTCCCTAGCACCTGGTTAAGCCCACTCCGTCCCCTTCGGCTGCTGAAGCACCTGCCGAGCTTGAGGCTTACACACGGACCTCTTTCCACGTGGGAAAATGCAGGGAGGCAAACCTTCCGGAAAGCTAGTCACTGGCAGATCTAACCTCAAAGAAGAAACAGCTGCCCTTGATGGGGACTGAAGCTCTTGCTCGAGTGTCTGCGGGTTTCGGTTTTCAGAACGACAAAGGCAGATATGAGACAGCACAGCCCCTCACTCACCGGTTCCGGGGGTCTTGAGGGTGCCCGCTGGGGCAGCTGCCTTCGTCCTCGGCATGGTGATGCCCACCTGCGCGGTCATGCCTCGGCGCCACGAGCCCGTCTGCGAGATGACCGAACTCTTCTTGCCCGAAGTGCTTTTGTCAGACTCGTCAGACACGTCCGAGGGATTCCGCCTCCACTTGGATCCGGGTTCCATCTTTATGCCGCTGTCTGAGCCTCCGTCGGACTTCTTGACGTCATCGCCCGACCACAGGGACCCCCTCTCCACCTGGGAATGCTTCTCAGCGTCAGTCTGTGGATGAGACGCTGAATGAGTCCTTCCAGAATCCCAGGCCGGGAGCCCCTCAGCCCGCAGCGAGAACGCCAGCACCACGACAGACGATGACTAGAAAATGTCTGGGCCCTTACAGTCTGGTTATCTTGCTAGAAAGCCTGATTTTTTTTTTTTTTTTGGCTCGAGGAAAAGTACAGAATATAACTATGTCCTAGAAGGGAATAAGAAGTAGGAGGGGCTGGGGAAAAAGGGGGACAGAGCCCCACAGAGGAGAAACATGAGCAGACCGAGACGTGGCCAGGATTCAGCCACCAACTCTTTGCTGCTTGGCAATAAGCGCTTCTCACCCCGGAGACCTCTCTTCATCCGGCACCCAGCCTCCTGGCCTGTTTCCCTTTGTTCTGTCGTTTTCCTAGCACAGCGCGGCAGCCTCAAACGCCGACCGAGTAGGCAAGGGTGGCTGCTGATTCCACGCCGAGCAGAGAGAGACAGAGGGGCTGGGAGGAGACAAACCCTCCAGAGCCGGGGTGCCAGCTCCCACCCCGCTCCATTTATATGCCACTGCTTTGCTCCTCTTGTGGGATTTGGTTCAGACAAGGGCTATAATTAGCTAGCTTTCTTTGGAAGAGCCCTGACCTGCTGGCCATGGAACCCAGGAGGGGACAGAAGTGTGATGTTAATGATTCACCCCAGTGAAAAGGCACAAAGCTAACCAGAATGCTTTGGGAGCCTCCCTAGGGGGCCATGGCCAGTCTGAGGGGATGACGGGAGGGAGAAACTGCGCAGTGAATGCAGGTGGCTGTTAGCAACACTCTAGGCTGGCCACACTGAGTGACAAGGCCTGTGTTTGCTATACCTGACTACCAACAGTAGGCAACGCCATTAGGGCAGGAAATCACAATGATCACCCAGCAAGAATCTGGCCTAACTAATGCCTTTCACCCTAGAATAGTACAGGTATCCATGCCTTCCTCTGTGGATATACCGTGGTATGGGACAAAGCTGAACATAAACAAGCCCCACTGAAGTCACTTCTCAGTCACCACCACAGCCTCTCTCTCTCCCCTCAACCCTGCATCCTTCCTAAATTCCAGTTCTCCATCACAACCACCCGATGGTGCCTTTCCTGGTTTGGTCATGCCTCAAACATATACTGAGCTCCCTCCGGGCACCAGAAGGAGGAGGGAGACAAAAGACTCACGCCCTGGCTGTGGGCAGCTCCCCATTCAGCTGTGGTAAGGGACAAAGACAGGGTGTTCCTGCCTCTGAACACAGTGGGAGCTGCATCAAGGCTTGATGAGTAAAGGAGGGAACCAATGAACTCATGCTTTTCAAGCTACAGCACCCTTCAACAAAACTGTCTCCGATCCCAACCACTCTCTGGTTAAGGAGTGTCATGACAAGACGTAGCTTTGCCTTCATCGCAGCTTTACAGATGAGCTGAGGCTTAAGTGACCCACTCCTTATCTCAGCTACTCCAGCCTGTGTTCCTTCCTCTGAACACTTTCAGTCGACTCCTTTAACCAGAGTTCCTCCAAGCCCGCCATCTGCCAGGCGCCATGGAAAGTCTGAGGATCCAAGTGTCAGATTAAGTCCCATCCCTTCTGGAGCCTACGATCCAGGGAAAGAGGCAGAGGTGGGCTAAGTAAATACAAATAAATGAGTAATGATGAATTACGAAATTTTATAAGAAAAAGGACAAGGAGTAAGAAATAGAAATACACAGATGTAATTCAGTTGATGAGGAAGAAGATGGGGGACAGTGGTCAGGCCTTTTTGAAAAGTGCCTTGAAGAGTGAGAAGGAACTTACTGAGAAGAGTTTAGGGAAGAGCATGCCAGGCAGGGGGGAACAGCACATGCAAAGGTCCTGAGACAGGAAAGAGAGTACCTTTAGAAGCACTCAATCCACGAATATTTCCTGGGTGCCACCATACACCAGGCAAACTTATGGGGCCTGGGACCCCATTGTAGTAAATGAATAAGAACAAGTACAAGTCATTAACTTCCTGGAGCTTATGTTCAAGTACATTCTGACACATTCCAGGAAATACTGAATACTGAAAACTGAATACTGAATACTGAAAACTTAGCACTTAACTACCATCTGGGTATTAGTTATTATTAGTTATTCTTTACGCGTTCCTATCCCTTATTTTCCCTAATCAGATTGTAGTGATGCTAAGAGTAGTAGCAGTGACAATTAACATTTATTAAGCACTTATTATGTGCTAGGCACTGGGCCAAGGTGCTTCTCATGTGTCATTTAATTGAATCCTCAACAAAAATCCATGAGGAAGTTACAGTTCATATTACTACTTTACCTATGAAAACTGAGGCACAGAGTAGAAAAGAAAACTGCCCAAGACTCACTTCCAAGTGAGGAAGTGGCTATCCAAGGATTCTAGGAAGTCCTAAAAGCAGAGGCCAGATTTTAACCACTATGCCACACTGCCTTCCTGGAGAGTAAATCCATGGACAAGAGACAGTTCCACATGTCTCACACCATACCTCACATAATACCTACACCAAGTAGATTCCCCTTCCATACTGGCTAGCTGTGCCCCAACTCCAGCCCCAGAGCAGCTCCAGCCTAGCCTCTGGGTGCGACCCCAAGACCTCTGATTTACCCAGTGACAGAGAGAAGGCACATGGTCTTGGCCCAGGACTATGACTTCGATCTTCCCTCTAGAAAGAACATCCAACCATCACAGCCCCAACTAGGCCCAGCACAGTAGCCTTCCCAGCACTACTCTGCATAGCAGGCCTGGGACACTCTACTGGCTTTAAGTTCTCAATTCCTTAACAAAACCTTCCTGGTTTATGTGCCAGATCATGTAGTAGCATCACTAGGGATCAAAAGATGAAAAAGTGGGGCACCTGGGTGTTTCAGTCGGTTGGGCATCCATCTTTGGCTCAGGTCGTGTTCCTGGAGTCCTGGGATCGAGCCCCGCATGGGGATCCCTGCTTGGTAGAGAGTCTGCTTCTCCCTCTCTCCCCTCAGCTTGTGCTCTCTTGCTCAATCTCCCTCTCAAATGAATAAATAAAATCTTTTTTTTTTTTTTAAAGTTTTTATTTTTTTATTTGACAGAGAGATCACAAGCAGGCAGAGAGGCAGGCAGAGAGAGGAGGAAGCAGGCTCCCTGCTGAGCAGAGAGCCCGATGCGGGGCTCGATCCCAGGACCCTGAGACCATGACCCGAGCCGAAGGCAGCGGCTTAACCCACTGAGCCACCCAGGCGCCCCGAATAAATAAAATCTTAAAAAAAAAAAAAAAAAAAGAAAAGAAAAGAAAAGAAAAATTCCCAGCCTCTCTGTTCGCAGAGCTGACAAGTAAAGAGTAGCAAGACAGCCGCCTGGGGAGGTACAAAGAGCTGAGTTCTTCCCTTGGCTCTCCACGCCTTCGTCAGTTCTTCTCATTTCCAACAGCTTCTAATTTTGGAAAGATTTTCCTATTGTCCCTACCTGGAAGTCCACTCGCTCATTCAACATCCCAAAGGGTAGGTAGGGAAACAACCAAACTCAGGTGGGGAGAAGGCCTGCAATTTTGGAGGTTGGCCACTGAGGGCCCACAGAAGGGAGGCTGATCTGCAGAGTGAGAGGTGGAACCAAGGTGGGCCACGTGGCCTGACGTGCGGGGGAGAACGCGGGCTTGGAGTCAGACTTCATGTACTGGGTGCTCCCTCCTCTGGAGGGAGTAGGTTACCTTGTCTAAGGTCATGACCTGTGTATAAAATGGAGATGCAAGAGACAGGAGTCTTAGAGGGCACAGAGTTGTCACCAAATGTGGAGGGACTCAGTCTTTTGTTACCAACTCTCCCACCTCTGAAAACCCCCAGCACCTGATTGTCTTTATTCCATTTTTGTTCTGCATGAGGGTGAACAAGGCACTTGTCTTTCCTGCTCTTGGGCCACAAGCCTCTAGAAGCCAGGACACTGCCCTCTTCCTGCCCACATCCCCTGCAGGTCCGGACGCTGAACTGGCTCAAGTTTCGACTACAGTCATCACAGAAGTAATGACCAGCATCAGAAGTGGTAGTATCACTGCCACTTTTAGGTCGGCCCCGTGTCCTTCTGCATATAGTATTAGCTCATCTAACCCTCTGAGCTTGTCCTATTATCCATATGTGACAGACCAGCAAAGTACAGGAGGGGAAGAAGGACAGTGACTTGCCTAAAGTCACAAGCAGCAGCCCCTAGCAGGTGGGCTGCCCCCAGCCAAACCCTACCCCTACATCCAGACCAATGGCCAGAGAACAGCCAAGAGCTCCAGGCTCACTCAAGGCCTCACACAGGACAGGAATCCCTGCCACAGAACTCAGAATTTTGTTCCCTCGAGTAGCAAAAATTAAACTCACATGGAATTATCTTCTTCCCCTTGTATACTAAAAACTTCACAGGCAGTGAAAATTAAAGGCATTTGACACATGCTTCTTTGTATCTTGGCACCTGGAATGGAACCTTGCACAGACTGAGGGGAAATACTGAATGACCAAGGACATGAATGGACAAATGATCACATGGGAGAGAGAGGTGTTTGTCACAAGTCCTCTGCCACCAACACACTGTCCTAAAAATAAAATGCTGCAAAATATAAAATGAATTGCAAGATATATTAAGAACACAGCCAAACTTTCGTTACTGACATGAATGGAGGGAGGGAGGCAGAGGGACAGGTTATCTAGAGGAAGGAAGGAAAGAAGGAAAAAGAAAAAAGAAACTCCTGAGTACCTACCAAGAATGAGACACCACAAGAGCATGTTCAGATGAAGTATTTCCATGTCACTACCACACTCCTCCTTTGAGACAAGTCTAATTGCTGTGACTTTACAGACCAGGAGGCAGAGGCTTGAAGAGGCTGATCAGCTTCTCTGAGGATACCTTAGGACCAGGAGCTCACCCCCTTCTCCCTGACCCCACAACCTGGTTTGGCTGCCCAGACTCACCAGTCCTCATGGCAGAAGTCCACTAAAGGCTATCAGACCTCAAGCTAGAAGATTCTCTATCCCGCCGGGGAGCCGTGATCAGAGACCTGGGGCCGGACACCTGGGCACGTGCGTCCCATCGAAGGCACCCTGGGTGCCTCTCAGCATCCTCCAGGAGGACAGTCACTCACAGACAAAGGGGGCTCTTATCTCCCAAGGACAGCTCCTCTGTGATCTGCTCCGCTAACAAGGCTGCTCCTTAGGCTTCTGGACCACGACTTCCCTGTTGCTTGGATGGGTTTCCTTTTCAGTTTTCCTCAGAAGCTCTTCCGATGTGCAAACCTGGCCAGGCAACCTGTCCTCAGCCTACTTTCCCGGCCCATCTGCCAGCTGCTGGCTGCTTCTTCTGCCTCTCCCCGCCTCGGCTGGGACACTGCGTACTCCCCGTTCAATCGGGGGAAACCAGTCTGTGACAAACCTGAGCGAGCCCTGGGGAATGATGGCAGCACACATCTTCCCGTTGCCTGGTGCCGCTCTGAGAGGAGTAATGGCCCTTAGCTTTCCTCAGAGTGGGATGAGGGGAGGAGGGGACGAGGCTGCAATTTACGCTGATTCAAATATTTGGAGATACTCCCTCACAGGAACAAAGGGATGCCAGAGAAACCACCTCCCTGGGAGTCTCAGTAACTATTGGTGCAAGTCTGCCTTTATTTTATTCCACAAACTACTGGCTTAGTGTTTATCTCAATATATTAAACTCAGGTAGTTTTATAGCAAACAACAATAACAACAACAAAAATCAAAAAAAGCAAAAACAAAAAACAAACCAACCCAATGAATATTAAACTCCTTCTATCCCTTGAAATCAACCTTCTGCACCAGCTCAAAAGACATGTTTGTGCCATATTCTTGAACCTTTTCTGATGTGACATTTTCTAGATGAAAGCAAAGAGCTGGTCAGAGAGGAGGGGGTGCTGCCCTTAACCAAAGCTGAGTCTATCAGATAGGAAATCATTTGTAAATCCCTGATGTTTACTCTGTATCAGTGTGGAAAACAGATGACCGCCCCACCTTCGTGGGAGGGAAACAAAGACAAGAGATTCTTCTGATAGTGTTTTGTTGGCTTAACTGACGTCTAAAAGCAAGACTGTTCCTACCTTGAAAGTAAACAAAAGAGAAACCTATTGATTTATTCATCTCTCCCTCCCTCCCGGAGCCTCTCCACAACCTTCTCCCTGCCACAAACCTGTCTGTCTGTCTGTCTGTCTGCCGGTCTCTCTCCTCTCTGGGTTCTCCACCTCAGTATCTAAGGAGAGTCTAAAAGCTTGTTACTGTTACCCTGAGATTAAAAAGACTCTCAGGAGGGACGCCTGGGTGGCTCAGTGGGTTAAAGCCTCTGCCTTCGGCTCAGGTCATGATCTCAGGGTCCTGGGATGGAGCCCCGCATCGGGGAAGCCTATTTCCCTTCTCTCTCTGCCTACTTGGGATCTCTGTCTGTCAAATAAACAAATAAAATCTTAAAAAAAAAAAAAAAAAAAAAAAAGACTCTCAGGAAAAAAAAGGAACTCGTGTCCACGAGGAAAGCGAAAAAAGTTGGTAGGGGTAAGTGGCAGGGACACAGGCTGGCTGGGTTTCTAACTTATGTCTAATCGCTGATCAAACAGTGATCGCTCTCAAGCAGAGTGGCTTATGTATGGTTTTTTCTTTTTTTAAATCACCCTTTTGTAAAATGAGGTATAGCATTCACATACTCCATGCCCAATGTTAAGTATAGAGCCTGAATAGGCTTTATAAAATTAACCTACTTTCATGACTACCACGCAGATCAAGATGTGGACTGTTATCTTCACCCCCAACATCTCGTGCCTCTGTAATTTGGGTAGTGTTTTTCCTTCACCACCACCACCACCGCCGCAATTCAACTCTCACTCAAAAATAACTAGAAATTCCGGAGAAAGTGCAAATTCAAGAAGTCACAGGCAATCCCAGAGGCGACGCCCAACATATTTCCTCAGGGAGTCAATGTCCACATTTCTGTGGGACACAAGTACTCCCACACTCTGACATGTTCTTTATTTAGCCCAGTCCTCTAAGAAAAAAAACAACAAAAAACAAAAACAAACAAAAAACCTCTGAACGCATAGAAATTTCCAAAGTAGCTCCTGTCTTGCAGAGAAACAAGAGAGAAAGGAGGCTGGTGTGGATGGGAGTGAGGGAAGACAGCAGTGTCAGTTCTGCCCTCGCCCAGGCCTCTCTGGGAGACTGTGTCCCAAGCAGACCCTCGTGTGGCTTCATCGCAGCCAGTGGCCCCCACCAGTGGGAGGGACCCATCATGAAAAAGATCCCAGGCCACAGAAGCCAGTGGCACCACAGCTGACCAGTCCTTGAGCCGGTCAGTCCCAC
This sequence comes from Enhydra lutris kenyoni, assembly GCF_002288905.1. Taxonomy (NCBI): domain Eukaryota; kingdom Metazoa; phylum Chordata; class Mammalia; order Carnivora; family Mustelidae; genus Enhydra; species Enhydra lutris. The sequence continues at coordinate 40,018,369 of NW_019154106.1, forward strand.
CTTGGGGACTGGCTATGAGGATGGCACCTCACTTTTCTGCTAGTAAAATGGGTTTGCTAGAACCAATCCCTCTGCCCACAAAGGAGCGCCATGAGGCTGAGTGAAAGCATCCACGTGAATCCACTTTGGAGCAAACAGAAGGGAGCACGGTATCGGGAGACACACAGTCTCAGAGATATCCAGTCTCGGAGTTTTAAAGTAGGGGCTGAAAACTCCAGCACCTTGGGGTCTGGCAGGTATACTGAAGGGCGCAGCTAGCCAGGAGCAGCTGGAGCACGCTGGGACAAGGGCTCCCTGTCTCAAAGCGGCAGACACTTGGACACCTGTTGATTGTTGCCATGTGGAGAATCCAGGCTCAAGAAAGCAAAATTCTGATCTTTGAAAGAAATCAGAATCTCATTTTCATGTGAAAGAATACAATTTTAAAAATTTGACATGGAATCAGGGGTGCCTGATTGGCTTAGTCGGTTAAGTGTCTGCCTTTGGCTCAGGTCATGATCCCAGGATCCTGGGATCGAGCCCCTCTTTGGGCTCCCTGCTTGGTGGGAGCCTGCTTCTCCCTTTCCCTGCTGATCCCCCTGATTGTACGCTCTATCAAATAAATAAAAAAAAATATTTAAAAACAAATAAAATTTGACATGAAACCTGGTTTAAAAGAAAAGTAATGCCATAAGCCAATGGACAAATATCACCATGAGGATGTGACCTTCAGACCAATAGTTCCCAACCTCTGGTCAGGACATACTGGTCTTCCAGCCCGAGACTGTTAATGTTTGGTCCCACCCCATCACTCTGCAGAGATCAGCATGTACCCTGGACAGCAGCAGCTCACTGTGGCTAGAAGGGGACACACACTCCAGACTAAGAATGACCAAATGAGTCCAGCATCCTCTTTAAAAATAAATAAATAAATAAATAAAACAAAAAACCAACAAAAAGCAGATTCTGAAATGAAAGCCCAGGAAGGAATTATGGTTTTACCAAGACCTTCACAGACAACCTTGAGGCTTCCCCATTCCTGTTTCTAGTTCCCCCATTGCCTGACCTCCTTTCTCTGCAGGTGGAGGCCAGGGCTAGTGAGAGGCGAGCACAGGCAGCGAGCACGTGATCAGGCCTCATCTCATGGACCTGGGGATCCTGCTCACCCCAGATGGCCCCCCTGGTCCTCAAGCCCAAGGCTCCCTGCTGGCAGGGGCTGCTGGAGGAGCCCATCGCTTACCTGCACATCCAGGTTTTTTCGAGAGGAGGCAGGGGCTGCTGGAGGAGCCCATCGCTTACCTGCACATCCAGGTTTTTTCGAGAGGAGGCAGGTGTGTTGGCGTAGGAACTGATGGAGGAGCTGGTGTTGATGTCATCGGTGCTGAGGTTGTCTATGGTGTCACTGATCCCGCTGCTGACGGAGCTGCTGTCATCCCAGCTGCTGAGACAAACACATCCTGAGCACCAAAACCTCACGCTGGGTCAGCTCAGGCCAACAATACAGACAAGTGCATACCAGCCCCGAAGGTGCCTGCAGCATAAAGCCCCAGACGAAGCTCTTCTTGCCTCTCACAACACTCATCTCCAGGACACCGTCTATCCTTGCTGTTCTGGACTGGGAGCTGGGCGAAGTGGCGGAGACGGACCTTCCCCCACATGGAGGGTGGTTGGGCAGAGGTGGCTGAAGATGCTCCCTGCCTCCTCCCCCGTCCTCAAGTCCATCCTGGGAACTCTGCAGAAGCGAATGGCTACTTCCCAGACCCAGCGGCAGAGGATGAGCGGTGGGCTTGGGGACTATTGTTGGAGGCAGAGAGTGTCAAGAGCGGCACTCTCCCGGGGGGTCAGAAGGCAAACATGGGGTGCTCTACGAAGGCTCTGGACTCTACTCCTGGAGTCAAATGCCAGGGGAAGAAAAGTCTCAGAAGTCAGCAGAAACCTGTCAATTCTATTAGCACTTCTAACTCTAATAGCATCCCAGGATACATCTAAAACAGAGTCCATTTCCCAAACCACAAATCCACCAAGGCCACCCCCAGCCGCTCAAGTCCAGTCTCCAAGCAACGGTTCTTCTTTCTCCTCATCGTCTCCCACTGCCACCAAGACTTTTAACCCATCTCCTGGTCCTACCACGTCTACCTGCCAAACGTCTCCCCACGTGCCCAGCCCTCCACTTCTGCTGCCCCGCACTTCCAGCTGGTCTCAGCTCTGCCTGGGCGACCGCCAAGAAGCCACTGAGTCCCATGCCCCACTTCTCCCTAACAATCTGTTCTCCTCACAGCAGCCAGGACTATCTTTCTGAAACATGAATCACACCCTATGGATCCACTGCTTAATACCCTCCATGGGCTTCTTAGGCACTTAAAGCCCAAACTTGAAGTGACCACGAGCCTCCGATCCAGCCTCCCTCTCCAGTCCTGCCTCGTGCCCGCCTCTTCATCCCTCCTGGTTCTCATCCCATGGGCTCTTGTCCCTTCTATGCCAACAGGGGTCTTGTGTTCAAGACTCTACATTTGTTGTCCCTCTTCCCAGACATGAGACTGGGACTCCCCTCGTCCCCGTACCTACGATTCCCACCTCCCACACCCCAACCAAGCCTGCTGCATTCTCTCCTGTTTGGTTGCAGGGTGGTGGGTATAGAGCAGGTGCTCAGGAAATACTCGTGGATTTAAACTCGTGGGAGTGAGAAGTCGAGTAAACTACAAAGTAAGCTTCCAGTACAAATATAACCTGATCTACTTGATCGAGTGGAAAAGTAAGTACTCTTGTTCTCCTATTGTGCAGGTAGAGGCACCGAGGCTTAGAAAGGTAAGAAAGGTGGGGTGCCTGGGTGGCTCAGTGGGTTGGGCACCTGACTCTTGTGTGAGCTCAGGCTGCAGTCTTAGGGTCATGGGATCGAGCTCAGGGTCGGGCTCCGCACTCAGAACAGAGTCAGATTGAGACTATTTCCCCCTCTCCTCTGCTCTCCGCCCCACCTCACTCACGTGCGTGCTCTCTCTCTAAAATAAGATCTTTATTTTTTTTAAAGATTTTATTTATTTATTTATTTGACAGAGAGAGAGAGAGAGAGAGAGAGAGAGAGAGGGAGAGCAGGAATGAAACCAGGGGAAGTGGGAGAGGGAGAGGCTTCCCACCAAGCAGGGAGCGCGATGCAGGGCTTGATCCCAGGATCCCAGAATCATGACCTGAGCTGAAGGCAGACACTTAACGACTGAGCCACCTAGGTGCCCCAAAATAAAATCTTTAAAAGAAAAAAGAAAGAAAGGCAGGCAAGGTTGCATTATACCAAACAGCCAGCAAAAGATGGACCAGGACCTGGATCCAGCCCTTCTGACTCCAGAACCACCTTCTTTACTGTGATGCCAAATGGCTTTCTGCTATATCAGCTTTCAGCGCACACCAGAACGGCGGGACACGGCTCATGGTCTCAGGAGAAGCAGAGGCTTAGAAGGTCTTACCCACGGGCCGTGTCCACACTCCCACCTCCAGCGCCAGGCGTCAACCTCGCCCCTTGGTGAGCCACGTCCCCTCAACCTGCAGGCGCACAGTTCATGCTTATCCAACCCTTCAGGGCTGAACTCCACTCAGCGGACAGACAGGACAAGCTCCAACAGCAAGTTGCCACCAGCTGTGGACTCTGAACTCAGCCTCCTCCCCCCCCAGCTCATTCTTTGACAAGTCATAACACCGAAGCCTCAGTTTCTTTATGGGGAACACGTGGATGACAGCCCGAGGCTGGCAACCATGTGGCTCTGCTGGAGGGAGCAGGACCTAACAGATGAAAAAGGGCCCAGATCGGCTCTCAAGATGATCAAGACTAAATAAATAAATAAATAAATAAAAGACCACAGGAGTCTTTAATTGCATCTGCTCTCTGAGGTTAGCTGTTTAATATATCTACAACTTCCTATAATCCAGTGAAGAAGAAAGAGGATTGAAGGGAGGAGTGTGTCTGGCAGGGAGAAGGCGGGAAGTTAGTAACAGATGCCCATGAATGCAAGGCCCGGAGTTTTCGCTTTGAAATTGTACTCCCTCCTCCCGTATGGCCTTTCAACACCAAGCTGTTATGCCAGTGGGGCATGGGGCCGTTATTGGACATAAGCTGCTTCCCACATTGGTGCCCGGAGCATCTCGGAGCTACCCTGACTGAGCCGGCCCAGAGAGGGAGAAACCAGTGACTGCCGCCAGGGAAGGTGGGTGTGGGGACCCCAGGGATGAGGATGAAGGCGCAGGGACACCAAGGGCAGTCCGGGCTGAGCAAGAGTGGTCTTTGTGCCAGAAACCCTGTCTATGGAGAACCAGCCATGTCCCCTTCCCTTCTGGATCTTTTGGGATACTGGCAAGTCTGTCTGGATGTAAAAATCAGTTACTTCAAACTTGGCCTTTCCCCCAGATTCAGGGTGTAAGTGATCCCGAGCCACCAAGATCAGAGGAAGTGTGTTCCAACATGGGACTGGAAGGTGAAGTCGTTGGAGGAGATGCCTGTGATAACAATGCTGCCCCAACAAGGGAACGTGGGCTAGACACTGGCTCTTCGGTGCCTCTCTTAGATTTTCACGGCATCCATAAACTTCTGAACAGACGTCAAGTGCTGGAATGATCTCTTTAACTTGGCCTAAGACAGCACTCCCCCAACCTGTATGACCACACAGGAGACACTGAGAAGAACGGAGTGGGACTCTGGAAGAGATGCAAATGGAGCCTGAACCTCCAGGGACCACTTCATCCTCACCTGCCCGAGAAGGCAGCGAGCAGCACAGAGGGAAGCAGAGCTGAGAGGAAGGATGTCACAGGAGCACCCCTATCCAGCCATACCTGAGGCCCTGGGAAGACAGAAGCAATCCCTGGGAGGCTCGAAGTGAGAATTAATAAATTCCTTTCTTTTGCTCAAAACTAGTTTCCTTCAGGTTCTGTCTCTTGGTATGCTCGTGTGACCAAATGGGGAACTGCCATTTGTTTGTAAAATGACTCCAGACATGTGGCTGAAGAGTCAGACAGGAAAAAATGTAGAAAGCATGCAGAAGCCATCCAGGCAGGAAGAACATTAGCTGCATCCCATCAAGTGGCAAAGGCAATTAGGTACAACCTTTACCCAGGGCACCAAAGTCCACTGACCCAGGTCTGGGTGAGCAATGTCGAAAGGGGTTACAGAAGCGGATTACAATGGAAATGTGAAAGGAACACAAAGGATCTGAGTTTGCGACATGGTGAAATGAGATTCCAGCTCAAGGGACACAGGGGACACAGCAGAGAGAACTACAGTGTATCCAGCTCTGGCTTTGGAACAATCATTCTGGAGTACAACGTGACCATCCCTGCATCTTGCTCTTGATCCCGTACGATGGTTCAGAGCCCACTGGAGATGACAGACGTATTGCCCTTTCTTGGGAGTAAATGACTTTAAATCCTTGGGAAGGTTTAAAAAGAGGGGAGCTGAGGGAGTAAATCATAATATGAATAAAGTACAGGATGAAATCTTTGTGATGACTGGGTAATCTCTGTATATTTATAATACTTAAAATAATATGGGGCATATTAAAGAATGTAAATAAAAACAGTCCTCTGATTTCAGTTTTAAATGAGTCCTCCTTTCCAATTTGAGATTTTTAAGATGAAAGGTTTAAGGACTGGGAGTCAGCCTGTAAAAAAGAATTACAGAGTTTGAGAAAACCAAATTTATGACATTTTAACTTTATTTGGTTTGCAAGAGTTAAGTGCTTAGGAGATTTTGCTTGTTAGGCTGGTGAGTCTACCCTGTCAGATATTTGAAGAACTTGAGGAAACCAGGCATGTTAAACTTATGAACACAGTCTAAAATATTTAAGGAAACCTAATTATCCAAGTTTCCAAACAATATTAATTGTCAAAACTCAATTTGTCCAATCTAAATTAACAAAGTACTAATCAAATAACAAGTGGGAATCATCTTAATTTATACAAAACCTCTTGATTTATAGAGGAGATTTATAAGAAAACCTAGGTCTAAAAATCAAAGCTTTAGTAAATCGAATGGTAAAACCAATGAAGTCTAGGACATTCCTTTTAGACACAAAAGCACTCCTTAGACATTTAGAAAACTATTACGGCAGATTTTGTTTTGTGAATGAATGAAGGATTTTTAGATGAATGACCAGAAGAACAAATTAACCCAAGAGAGGGGCACCTGGGTGACTCAGTGGGTTAAGCCTCTGCCTTCAGCTCAGTCATGATCTCGGGGTCCTGGGATCAAGCCCCACATCGGGCTCTCTGCTCGGCGGGGAGCCTGCTTCCCCCTCTCCCTCTGTCTGCCTCTCTGCCTACTTGTGATCTCTCTGTGTCAAATAAATAAATAAAATCTTTTAAAAAAAATTAAAAAAAAAATGAACCCAAGAGAGCATACCTCCTCTCTCTACTAGTTTTCTCCACTCCAGTTCACTTTTGCTCTACATTGCAAGACTTCCAAATTTACTCCAAAAGGGCTCCCCCAAATCTCAGTGGAAACACTGTGTCCGATATTGTGGGAAGATGAGCAGAGCAGAGCAGAATCCCAGGCCCTTCTCCTGCCTCACGGGCTGTATTATATAGGAAATTCAGAGGAACATGGGATACAGAGCTTGGCTGATTTCTTCCTTTTTTAAAAAGCTTCAATACAGCATATCATGTTTATGCCCTATAAATTCTTTGGCAGAGACAGCTAGAGAAATGGCAAGAAGATCCTTCCACTGATTGCTCTGAACCATCAGTACAAACACAGAGCATCGCAGCCATATCAGGCACATCCCTTTTACTCTACTCAATGAAATGTTCCTCCCATTGGCAGTCACACAATGACACAAAAGGAATGACAAGTGATCATATAGGAAAACAACCTTCAGGGGCTCCTGGGTGGCTCACTGGGTTAAGCTTCTGTCTTCAGCTCAGGTCATGGTCTCAGGGTCCTGGGATTGAGCCCTGCATTGGGCTCTCTGCTTGGCGGGGAGACTGCTTCCCTCTCTCTCTCTCTGCCTGCTTCTCTGCCTACTTGTTTTCTCTCTCTCTCTCTCTCTCTCTCTCTCTCTCTGTGTGTGTGTGTGTGTGCACGTTAAATAAATAAATAAAATCTTTAAAAAAAAAAAAAAAGAAAGAAAGAAAGAAAACAACCTCCAGTGGGTGGGTGGAAGGAACTCATCAAACACTTGCCCTTGTTCTTCAAGACTCTTAAACTCACTACTTTTGGATCCTAAGCCAGGGACCTTGGAGTCACATGTTCATCTTACCCAGTGAGTCAGCGCCCTCTATGGGTCAGGCGTGGCACCAGGCCGTGTGAAAGCAGTGAGGACTCCCAGTTGTCCCTACCCCAGACAGGGAGGCCGGTGCATGTGACTGACGAACACAGAGCCCGGGCACAAATAAAAATGTAACACAGGGAGATGAGCAAAGAGAAACTGCACCAAGGAGAAACGGTGAGGGTTCCAGACATTTCTACAGACTTTGATACCTCCCCAAGCCACCAGTCAGGTGTCAGCCCAGGTAACAGCGAGAGTCTGCAGAATGCCAGATCCCAGGCCCACCAACAATCTCTGCTGTGCCAACATCTCCCTCGAGGCATGGAAATGGCAACAGCAAGGGGCCAGGAGAACAAGGCCCTGACGCTAGCCCTCCCCAGAACTACTACTTCCCGTTAGAGTTTGGACACCTCCCTCCCTCTCTAGGCCCCAGACTTCTGTAGAACAAGGGAGCTGGAAGCAGCCATCCCAGAGACTGCTTTCTATCTGACATCCTAGGAGTTTAAGCTCAGAGAAAAGTTGGTCCAGAGGCAAATGGGCACATGGAAGCTCCTCACCAGGCTCAGAGCATCTCCTCCCATTCAGTAGTAACTGCCCAACGGGGAACTGGACTTTCTAGTCTTTGGGTTCCTTCTTTGCTAATTTCACCCCTCAAAATATTTTTTAGGCGCACACAATCTTTTAAATACTTGGAATGGGTGCGCATATCTTATACACAGGAGACAATTAGCTAGCCCTGAGTAGAAACAGAGACAGCCTTTCCCATTTGACACAATCCCCACCTGCTCCTCTTCACGCACCTGGCTGGCCCTGCGATTTGAGTGTGCAGACCTTCCAATAAAGGTAATAATAAAAGTCACAATATAGAGTTTGCATTAGACCACACTATTTCTCCACAAAGGAATAGAATGCAATCTTAACCTCTTATTTATAGCTACCACTTAAAGGGTTTACCAAAAGCCAGGTACCGTACTAGGGGCATTACATGTATTATTCCACTCCCATTCTTCCCTTGGACGACACACAGGCTTAGGGCCTAGAGGTCATCAGGAGGGTGGGATTCAAACCAGACTCCATGCAACCTTCTAGTTCATCCAAAATTGAGCAAATATAGATCAGCTTGGAAATGTCTGCTAACCAGTCTTATCACCAGAGGACCTCCACCAGCTGACAGTAGCCACATGCATCAAGAAGAGACCTCATTTTGACCAAAACCATGGCCTCAACTCTTTGTCTACTAAGCTCTTTAAAAAAAAAAAAAAAAAAAAAGATTTATTTATTTGACAGATAAGACTGAGAGAGAGAAAGCCCTAGCAGGGGGAACGGTAGGCAGAGGGAGAAGCAGGCTCCCCGCTGAGCAGGGAGCCCAAAGCAGGGCTCAAACCTAGGACCATGACCTGAACTGAAGGCAGATGCTTAACCCACTGAGCCACCCAGGGGCCCCTGTCTACTACCTCTTGAAAGATGTGAAGAGAAAAGATTCTCCAAAAGTGACCAGAAAATCCACTCAAAAATGGACAGACCCATAAAGCCAGGAGGATCCTGTTTCAGTCTTACAAGACATGCTGACATCACGGTGTCAGGAATTCAAATGCCACTAAGAAGGCTTGAAGCACAATTTTAACAGCCAAACAAACACAAGCTCTCTGCTATGAAGAACACAGGTGAAAGCATCATAAATTATTTCAGCTCCTCACACTCCCTGTTTTCAAACCCTGTTGTGGGGAGTGCGCATTCCACAGAACCAAGGAGAGAATCCTGCCTTCCCCCGTGCACCCCGTCCCTGAAAATTCGCCTCTCATCTGGACACATTTTTAATATCAAGCTCTTCCAGGGAGTATCCAGAATGCAGCAGGAATTTGTAATGGCCCTGAACTCATGTGATTTCATATTTATAACTTCATCTCCCATGAAGCAAAAAAGCAAAACGGAATCCCAAGGTTAAAGGGATGATTAAATAGATTTTTCCACTAGGATTTACACACCCATGCGTGAGGAATCCTGCGTTTCAGCAAAAGACTCCCAACTGAGGGGAGACCAAAGGGTCCAGGCGGTCTTTACAATCTTCAGATGGACTCCCTGTGAGATAGTGTTGTTTACTCAAGGGAAAGACATGCTGACCAATGTTGTAAAAAAAAATAAAATAAACATCGATCATACTCATTCTCTGCTCGCTGATAAACCACAGCAAGTTAGCTGAGAGGAAGTGCTTGACTGTGGTAACTGCAATTCTCAAAGGGTCTCAGAAGCAGTCTTCACAAACAGCAGCTTCTAATCCGCTACCCCCAAACCCCAAAGCCTAGTCCACTGGGCGTCCTCAGGAGCCGTACGGGCCCGGCTCTCTGCCTCTCTCCCAGGGGCTGAACGTGTGCTACACAACCACCGAGGCTGTGTCCAGGCCTTACCTGCTTACTTTTCCAGTTCTGCCCCAGAATCACAGCAGAGCTCATTTTCAGGGCCCTGTGCCCCCCATCAGACAGATGTATTGGGTTGCAAGAGCCCAGACTGGTGGAACTTGTTTTCTGGCTATTGTTCAAGGCAATTGTTCCCGTGAAACCCCAGGGCCCAAGCGGAATGAGATCCTTTGGTGTGGATGAGTGAGCAAAGCCCAACTGTAGGCTCAGCAATAACCCCTGGGGAAGGGAAGGGGCTTGGCTACCTTCTTTCCCACCAGACAGGTATGTTAACTATTTCCCTCCCAGGGGTATCCTCAAGAGCATCACCTCCTCCAGCCACTGGGGGGAGGGGGGGATTAAGAAAATCCACCTTCAAAGAATGCAAGAGCACCCCCCCCACGCAGAACCTCACCTTTCATTGTCTCTCTGGGAATGATTATAACTGAACAGCCAACTTTAAATGAAGTTCAAAGTTGTGGCAGACCTCATGCTAATTACCTGCATTATCTCAGTTAGTCCTCACACCTCCATGATGCAAATAACACTCACTGTTTGCTTACGTATGTGCCGGGCCCTTCTACTTACATTTTCTCTGGTACCATGAGATAGGTACTAATACGATACCCATTTTAGAGGTAAGACAACTGAGGCCTGGAAACAAAGGCCCAAAGGTCATACAGCTATGAAATGCTGAGGCTGGGGTTCAAACACAGACCCCAGGGTGTGCCACCAGCTTGTTTATTTATTCATCTGACACACTTCACGCCGTGAACATCACATGTACTGTAAGGGCTTCAATGTTCTCCACAGTAAAAAAGAAAAAAAAAATAGAGTTACTCGAAAAAAGCCATAAGCAAACCTCTTCTCTCTAGATTTCACCCTCTGAGAGCAGCCTCTGTGGTTTGCAAAATGGCCCAGAACTAGAGTTTGAAAGTAAGGGGAGACACAAATCCCCAGTGAATTTAGTCTCCTCTAGCAGTGGGCCAGGGGACCACAAAGCCAGGGAGGCTCCAGAGGGAGGCAGCACAACCCTGGAGAGAAAAGTAAAATAGATTTATTTGAACCTTGGTTCTAACAGTAACTTGGTCAGAGCTCCTCCCCCCCCACCCACCCCCAGACCCAGTCCCCGGGAGAGCCAGTCTTCCTCTCCTGTAACACTGTGCTAACACCAGGCTCCGGGAGCCTCTGGTGGGGGCCCAACCAGATCTGCAGGCCCTGCGGAGATAACCAGCTCCTGCCGGCTGCAGCTCAGAAGCCTGGGAGCCGGAGAGAACCGCAGGAAGGAGACACAGGCCCACACTACAGAACCCATGATAAAGTTCTAGGGCAAGAACTTGCTGCTTCTCACTGCCACAGCGTCCCAGGGGAGAGCAGCTCCTACAGACGGTGCCAGGTGCAAGGCCAACCATTTGGGGAGGAGAGAGAGAGAAACAAGAGCCCCATCAAGAGGGCTCCAAGGGAATTTAGCAGCATTCAGAATGCCAGGGGTTGAGTTTCACCCCACAGCACCTTTGTCCCATTTTGGTAACTCATTCCTTTAACAAGTAGGTGGTCCCCTGAGTAAGCATGAAATTCCTCCCTTCGGCTCCAGGGGCTTGGTCGGGCTGGAAAGCCCAGAGGGAGGCCTTATGGCCTCATTGTTACAGTAGGCACCGGAGCGTCTGCTGACCTCAGCTACACAAAACCCTCGCTCCTCCAGAGAAGGCCGCTGACACTTGGTCCACTGCCAGGAAGCTTTGGCCAAAAGATCTCAACAAACCCATCCTGCTGTTCTCTTTACCGGAAGACATGTGTACCCTGAGCATGAACAGAATTCAGCATGTCACACAGAACTAAGGCAAATCACAGCAAACACACAGGTGACAGCTTTAACAGCGAAAGCCAGGCACCTGGGTAGGTACTGAACACACGTTACTCCACACACTCCTCTCTATTACCCTACAAAGCACAAACTATCAACGAGGCTTCCCGAGGCTAGGCAGTCCACCCAAGGTGCCAGAGCTAATAAACGGAACGGGACTAGAACCTAGATCTGCCCGATTCTAAAACTCAAGCTCTTCCTAACCACATTAATCCAACCTAAGCACAGAGGGAAGGATATTTTTTAAAAAATATTTTATTTACTTATTAGAGAGAGAGGGAGAGGGGCATGAGGGGCAGAGGCAGAAACAAACTCCCTGCTGAACAGGGAGCCCGCCCCAGGGCTGGATCCCAGGACCCTGGGGTCATGCTCTGAGCCAAAGACAGACACAACCCACTGAGCCATCCAGGTGTCCCAGAAAGAATACTTTTAAGTAGATCCCAGTCATATAAGAACTTAGAACTCCCACATGTTATCCAAAAAGCCCAGGACACTTTTTAATGCCATCAAATTATTCCTGAAAGATCTCCAAGTAGGTAAGGAAAGGGGGGTAGAGAGGCAAATTCCAGACAGGGCATTGGCTGGCTGCCTTAGGTCTGAAGTAGGTGGACGGGGATGTAGAATCCCACAGTTTCCCATTACCTACACACACACAGAGACACACACACTCACTCAGTTCCCAATATGTCCTAGAGGTCTGGGAACCTGAAAGCACAGAACAGAACTACATTGGACTTGGAGCAGGTGAGAGAGGTGGCTGTCCCCCAAAACTAATCCAGCCTCATTTTGCAATTTATCAGGGGCCAATCCTTAAAAGCCACCCCTTCTGGGGCAACGGGGAAGGAAAGAGAACTCAGGTCAAGAAACAACCCCTCGGGGGGCCTGGCTGGCTCAGTCGGAAGAGCACGTGACTCTTGATCTCAGGGTCATGAGTTGGAGCCCCACATTGGGTATAGAGATTACTGAAAATATAAACAAACTAAAAAATAAAAACACAAAACAAAACCCACAAAACCAGAAACAACCACTCAAAATCAGCTCTGCAACCCAAAAGCAGTTCAGCCCTAGCTAATTAGCCAACCCCAGCACACATGTGAGCAGCTGGTGCCAAACTTCCGTCAGCATTAACATGCCGGGTGTACAACCTCTCCCTCCAGGACTCAATAAATCCAGCCTCTCAGGCTGCGGCCCCAGAGCTCCAGGGCACGGTCCCAGCAGCCCAAGGCCAGCTCCAAGGCCATCAGCTGTCCCAGATTTGACTTCCACTTGGGCTCCTGCCTGCTGAATCAGGTATAATACAGCATAAATCCAGTCACAGATCCATCCACCAGCCCGGAAGCCTCAAAAAATGATCAGAGAACTCCAGGTAGGTCCTGCTGCAAAGCAGAGTTAAGAGACCCCCCCCAACCCCCCCACCCCACCCCCTTCTCAGAAATAAGTAGAATCTGAAATGCCCAGGCAGGCCATGCTTGCCAGTACCCCGTGCATTTCAGTGAGCCCTCTGCACCAGAAAGTGCCCTTCCTCCAGCTGGACCCATGTTTAAACTGTGAATCAAGCCATTCTGAGCCATCTGCCAAGCCCAGCACAGGAGGCACAGTGGTGGGTAAACCTAGGTTCCCATGTCGGCTTTGCCTCTTCATAGCTGTGTGACCTTGAGCTAGTTATTTAACCTCCCTTAGTTCCCATTGCCTCACCTCCAAATTGAGAATAATATTGCTAGCTTTGCAAAGAACATGAAATGAGACAATGTCTGTTAGATGCTTGGCTAGCAGTAGGTGATAATGTACATTGTTTTCTCTTCCCCCCTCTGACTTGAAAATAGAAATGTTTCTCTTTGGGCAGCTTTATAGCAGCCCGGGCTAACAAGAAAAGAACTCATACTTATATCTCCCATGCTATCTCTCCTGGAGCCCAGTTTCCAGAAAAAAACAAAAACAAAACAAACAAACAAAAAAAACCCACCCAGTAATTTGCAGTATTAGTAAACACAACTGCAAGTTCACCCGGCTTCTTAGATTCCAAACAAAACCTCCAACTGCAAGTCATTTTCATCAGGGCCCTCCAAACCACTAGCAGCACTTGCTGGGGCCCACACTGCTTCTCTCCAGCTCTCTCCTCCCCCAGACTGAAAGGTCTTCCCCGCAAAAGCCTGGAATAAGGATCAAAGACAGCTGGGTGATCAATACCCAGTTTTTCAGTCTCAACAGCCTAATTTGATAAGATGGTCTGGGAAAGATGGACAGTATTACCCAAATGTCCAGGTGGACCAAGGACATTTGGGTAAGGCTCTGGCTTCCTCCAGATGATAGCTCTGGCAGCTCTGGTTAGAGCTAAAGGAGCTGGGGGTCGCAGGGTAAAGGATGCTGAATTCCTGACCAGTGGCTCCCCCACCACAGAGCCCACAGGGGATTTTGGCAGCTGCACCACCGGTTGCTAGCACCGCCGGCTTTCCAGTATCATCGGCGAACGGGCAAGGCAGGACACACAGCACACCCCGCCCCAGGCCCAGAAATTTTAAGAAATCATCCTACCTGGTAAGGTTTCCAGGCCAGAGCATTTCACTACATTGTGGTCCTTAGAGAAAGCGGACAAAGAAGCCAAAAGAATCTCTCGGTGGCCACTGGTCAGCCAGGCAGGCAAGCCAGCCCACGTTGGGCCAGGGAATCCCGGGCACCCAGCAACTCGGCAGCTAAAGGACCAGTCAGACGGGGATCACTCTTCCCCAGCCCAGGAAAGAAATCTGATCCACCAACAAAATTAACCCCTTAAGTGCTGAAGGAGCGAGAGGTCAGGCCGGAGAGCTAGTAGTATCAAGTCAGCTGTGAAAAGTTTCAGCGAACCAAAAGCGAACACCAAACTCTGAAACCATTACCGTAAAGCACCTAGTAGGAGGGCCCTCACTATGGTCCCGGGCGTATCTGCAACAATGGGTCAAGCTGAATAAAATCTAAATGTGAAAAAACAAAACAAAACAAAACAAAACAAAAACCCCAACATTTTAAATCCCCATGGACTGTGCCAAAATGTTGGAAAAAGTCCTTTCAGCCAAAAGTGCTACTATTAACAATGACACACACAATAAATCACTGATGATAACATATCTTAGCTTATTCCATTGACAACTGAAAGCAAGGCATTTGATTGAAATGCTTAGCCTGCAGAGATAACTTCGGAACCCGAAAGGGAAAAGATACCTATCTGTACAATGAACAATGACGCACATAATTTCTGGTGATGTCAATTTTGATACAGTGCCAACAAAAATACACATTAATTCCTGATGCTATTTTTTTTTAAAGGAAGTTCACTCTATGCATCGCTACTTTAAACATTATGGTACAAAGGCTGGGAGGGGAGGTGGGCCGGCAGAGAGTCCCAGTTCTGGGATAGGAAGGGGTTGCACCGACTAATCCCTATTAAAACCTGTAATCAAGAAATTCAGAAGGAACTATGTTAGCAGATGCTGTGAACAATGAACAACTGTTTTACTCTTGAAAATTCAAAAGCAAAATTATGTTATAGCCACAAGCTTTTATTTTAAAATGAAGAAGGATTAAGATGCTCTCCAAAACCCCAACTTCTTCTCCAAAAATCCTACCAACTGGCTCCTGGCAACTTTCAAAGACTTTCTCTGAGAAAGGTCCCCCCTCCTCACCCCGCCCTGGGCTGCCTCTCCAGAAGGATAGGGGTGTACGGGGTTGTGTGTGTTCGGGAGCTGGGGGTGGGGTGGGGGAGGAAATAATAACTGGCTCCAAGCAGAGTCTTGTGTGGTCAGAGTTTGCTCAGCAAATAGAAGCCTTTCAAAGGGGGAATAAAGAGCCAGTCCTCCCCCAACCAAGAAGGAGGGAATAAAAGTTCAGCTCAGAGAGGAAATGGGGTCTAGTGGGGCTTCCCAGGTGAATGTAAAGGCAAACGTGTCCAGGAGCAGAGATTGTAATCTTGCAGGAGTCCCAACTGAAGTTAATCATTCACATCTCATCCCTCAGGGCCCTCCCCCACTTGAAAAAATGCTGCCAGCATCTGCAATGGGGAGTGGGAGGCAGAGGCCAAGGGGTGGGGGAAGGGTGAATTTGGGGAGGCGGTGTGGCTCAGATTTATTGAGACAAAAAGTCAGGATGGATCCAAGCTCTGTCTGACAAAGATGGTTTTAAACTGTTCCGCGTACCTTCTGCACTGTCCCTGGAACTGAATGTATCTCTCTACCATGACTTGAGACTCTGGCTGACCTCTGGGTTAATTTGGGTAGAATGGGATGGTGACTATATACATGCAGACCTATAGATTTGGATATGTATATATACATATATGTAGCATATATACACATGTGTGTATAGACGCACATATACATACAAAAAATTTCCACCATTTACTATACTTGTTCCTTGTCCTTGTTTTAGGCAAATTTAATATGTAAAAATCCAGAACAACCACCAACATAAATTAGGGCTGTATATCCATTCATTTAGTTACTCATTCAACTAACTGATATTTATTCAGCAGTTGGTGTATGACAAATCACTGTTCTAACTGCTGAGGATACAATAGTCAAAAAAATAGTCCAGAAATTCCCTAAATTAATGGAATTTACATTATAGTGGTAAAACAATAAATGAGACTAAATGTAAATTTTATAGTATATTAGGGATAAATGCTAAGAAGAAAAAATAATATAGGGAAGAGGATGTGATTGGGAGGAGAGGGAGGGAAGGTTGTGTGAAATTTTTCTTAGAGTGGTTGGGAAGGCCTCCTAAGGGGATGATTGTTACTACATACCTGAATGAAGTATGGAAGCTGGTTATATGACTATCTGGGGGTAAAGAGCCTTCCTAGAGAGGAAATGGTCAGTGCAAAGGTCCTGGGACAGGATACAACTTGCACTTTCATTCCAAGAACCCAGAGACTGGTGTGGCTAGAGCAAAGAGAACAGTGAAATAAGGGAAAGCTTAGGAGGTCAGGTCAGAAAGGCCAAAGGGTAAAGGGAGGGAAAGGGTCCTTAAGGAGACCCTTAAGGAGTTGCTGTAAGCATCTTGGCTTTTTCTGTCAGAGAGGAAAATTTTTTTTACAAGGGCAAAGTTTATTGCACAAGACAATGTGCTTGGGGACCGGGGGTGGCGGGGGTGGGGGGGAGATGTGTCAGTTCTCGTTCTGTGGTTAAAAGAATCACATCTTCAACACGAACACTCTGAATTCTTCGTAGCTAGAGGTTCACATTTAGCCAGGGCTTTCCCCTGCTAGGAAAGATAACAATCAGCTTGGCTGAGAAATCTAACAACAGAGGGAGAGGCAACCAGGGAAGGTAGGTCAACCAGCTCCTTGAGAGCAGATGCCCTTTGGCGCTTTTCAAAGAGCCAGTCTTCCCCTGCCATTTCTGACCCTGACTTCTAAACAGGCCAAATTCCAAAGACCTTCTAGAATTCATAGCATTTTTCTCCATAGAAACAATGTTACCGATGATGTTAAGGTTCCTAGGTCAATTCACAGAGCCAGGTTGTAAACCAAAAAGGAGCTGATAAACGCTGAGGCACCAAAGAGTGGAAGGAGATATGATTCTTGGGCTACAGGATGTTCTTAGGGAAAGCAGAAAACCGCTGAAGTAAATCTAAAAAGATGTTCATTATGTCTAACGAGTGCTTTATTAAAAAACTGTTCTCCTCCAACACCATCAGTTTCTTTCTTTGTACAGACTCTACCCCACTGGCCGATACACCAAACAAAACAAAATCTTCTTTAACCTCATGTCCCTGTTCTCCTCTGCAATCATGCTGTCTTTGCTCCACGTTACAGCAAAACATCTTGAAGGAGAGCTCTCAGTACTCCAACTCCTGAGGGCTGTTCTCTCTCCAGTGAAAAAATGTTTTGTTTCTCTCCAGAGCATCGATGGCTTCATTGCTGCCAAAGCCAAAGGTGTTGATCCTACTTGAGTTTTCATAAACACATAGCATGGGTGGACAGGTTCTTTCTCCTTGACTGGGTCTCTTGTAGGGCTCCCGCACACCTCATTTCTTCCTCCCTCACTGCCTGTGCCTCCCTCTCCTTTGCTCATCCTCCTCTCCTGTCCAGACCTCCAGGGTCCTGGCGCTCATGCCCGTCTTCTCTACCTGGTCTTTTCCTAGGGGATTGCGCCCAGGGCTTCAATTACTAGACACAGACAGGCAATGCTCAAGTTTGTCCCTCTAGCCTGGCTCTTTTTGGATACTTGACACATCTCAAGTCTACTGCACCTTGTACAAAACTCTTGCTTCCAACGTCCAGCTTGTCTGCATTCCCTCTCCCAAAGTCCTCCTGCCTTAGCCAGTGTACAACTATCCTCAGTCATCTTCAGTTCACTTTTCTCTTACTGCCTCTATTATAATCCATTAACAAGTCCTTTTGGCTATACCTCCCCAATATACCACTCAGTATCTACGGGAAGATGGCTTTGGTCTAAGCCATCTCTCTTCCAAGGCCACCTCCCTGGCCACTCAGCTTTCCCTCCTGCCCTGCTGGGCTCCACCCTCCACACAGCATGAACAGTCATCTTTTCCAAGTGTACTTCACATTGGGTTGCCTTCTGCCCAAAATCCTCCAGTAGTTTCCCAGGGAACTTGGAATAAAATCCAGATTGGTTTAGAAGGTTCTAGACAGTCTGATTCCTGCCCACTCCCTCTGCCACTCTGCCCCTCCCCTTCATTATGTTCAAGTAAAAGGTCTGGGCCCTCGAATGTACCAGCCTCTTTCCATTTCATAGGCCCTGTCCTGGGGTTCCTTCTTTCTGGAACGCCCTTCGCCACCTCTCTCCATGGCTGCCTCCTTCTCGTGGTTTAGGTCTTGATTGGGATGAAACCTCCTCAGAGATATTGCCCTAAATCCCGGCCCAGTTACTTTCTGCCCCATGATACTTCCTGCCACTTACCAGTCAGCACATTATCTTCTTTGTTGGGGAGGGTGTTTGTATTTTCCAAAAAATAAGCAAGTTCCTTGAGGACAGGAGAGCTGCCTGCTTTTGCTCTGAGTGACCTCCTCCCTCCCTGCCAGTAGTACGACTAAAGTGGTCTCAGACCAACGGGGTATGAGGAAAACAGGGAACTGAACATTCTGTCCAGTGTCCTGGGGACTCTTGGTACTTTCAAGGACTTTAGCATAATTTCTTAGTTGGTCAAATACCCATTTAAGAATCTGATAGAGGGGTGCTTGAGTGGTTCAATCAGTTAAGCATCTGACTCTTGGTTTCAGCTAAGGTCTGATCTCAGGGTTGTAAGATCGAGCCCCATGTCAGGCTCTGTGCTCAGCACAGAGTCTGCTTGATTCTCTGCCCCTTTCCCACCCTCTCTAAAATAAACAAATAAATCTTATAGGAGGAAAAAAAAGAATCTGCTAGAACTCAGGTCTGCCTCACTGTAACAAAAATGTATACAGACATTTTGCCCACAATTTCAGGGGATTTACTGACCCCCCCGTCCATAAACCCCAGGTTAAGGGCAGCTGTTTCTGAGTTTTGTTTTGGTTTGATTTGTTTTTTTAAAGATTTCATTTATTTATTTGACAGAGAGAGACACAGCAAGAGAGGGAACACAAGGAGGGGGAGGGGTAGAGAGAGAAGCAGGATTCCCACTGAGCAGGGAGCCCAATGCGGGACTCAATCCCAGGACCCCGAGATCACAACCTGAGCCGAAGGCTGAGTTTTATGGTGCTAACATCATACACAAGGTCTAGTCCCACTTTTATACTATGATTTTTTCCTTCTTTCAGGAGCCAGTCGTAGACTCATTTGGATCACTTTCTACTGGCTTGTTAATAATAAAACAAAAAGAGAAGGAAGGCAGGCTCTCCTGGATGGATGAAAAGAACGGGAAGAGGTTAAGAGATCTGTGCCAAGAAGGAGCATCTCCTTCCTGCTGTGGAATTTTACGGAGTATGATCTGCTCTAGATGATGGAGAGGGGAGAAATAGTCCCTGGGGCTTTAGAGTCCTTCACAGTCCAGGAATTAATACTAGGGAGTTTGTGTTTTTAATAAAAACCCTAAGAAACCAGGTAGCTTTGGGGTAGAAAATGAACAACATTCAACAAATAGACCAGACCTTGGGAGAAAAAGAGGGCAAGTAAAAGAAAATGCTCCAGCTCCAATGGGGCCACTTGCTGGGAGATGACAAACAAGGACAATCATTCTGGCTGCTACGGTAAAAGCGATGAAGGAAATAAACAAGGTGCTGGGAAACGAAGCCACGGGAGCGTCTCCTTGAAACAGAGCAGTAAGGAGGGGCATCTCCTAAGATGTGAAAGATGAGAGGGAGCCAGCAGGCCATCAGAAGAGGGAAGCCAGGTGTTCCAGAAGGAGAGGACATCAAGTGCAAAGGCCAGAGGGAGGGGAGAGCCGTGTGTCTGAGGAACTGAAAGGTGGCTACCATGTTTTGAGCGTGGGTAGGGAGGTGTTAATGGAAAAGAAAGCTCATCCCCTGGGGAACTCCAGACCCATCAGTAATAAGTGATCCTGGTGAGTCGTCAATAAAGAACTTTGGAAATGGAGTCAGTGTGCCTCTGGCCCTCCAGCCTTTTTTCTCCACTTCCTCCGTTCCTTTCTGGGGAGCAGGATACATACATACATGGGAAATCCACCTTTCCTGTTGAGGTGTTGGTTTAGATTCTCTGCTTCCATTGCTCCTGGCCCAGCTTACCCTCTGCATTTACGCACACTCTGGGTCCTGCCCTACTTTGCCAGTGAGAAGGTGATACTGTCCTCCAGTCTTCTGACAAAGACAGTGAGGGGCATTTCAGCTTCAAATCTTTTGTCTTGTGAGCTCTCAGTTTCTGTTAACCTTCAACTGGTTAATTCTTGGGATCGTCTGGGGCCCGTACTTGCCGGTACTTACCTGTAAAAGCAAACCTACTCCTCCATCTTTAAACAAAAGCCTTGGTCATCAGGAAGAGTATCCAATCTGTTCTCCATGTTTACTCCCCTCCCATTCTGAATCTACCGCCCAAAGCTTGTTAACAGACCTTGGACAGGGGAGCCTGGAGAATGTGAACGTGGGTATCATCAGCATCTTCCGCCTAAAATCTTCCATCCTCAATCCAACATCAGAGATTCCTTCTCTATCAGGATGTCTGTCAGTCAACTGCAAATCCATTCAGAAATGGCAGCTTTTCCAACAAAGGACATCTGATGCCAAAGTTATTTTTGATAACAACAATTCGGATTTATACACTTTATTGTCCGTAAAATCTCATCTCATTTAATTCTCACAACTATGCTAACACGTATATTAGAGAAAAACAAGCTGGAACTCAGAAAATTTACTAAAGTCATAACAACTGCTAAGAGACAGATTGAAGACCACAGCTTCAGATGCTAAATCTTGTTTGACCTCCACGACACCACCCTGTGTAAGGTAGTGAATCCCTCCAACAGATGCCACCAGATGCCACCAGATGCCACCAACACACTTAGTGGGCCAAGGTCATCAACAGGTTATCCCACAGTTCTTTAGCTGTTTCTGACACTTCTGGGCTTGATCCAATCTAGATCTACTCTTTTACCAAATTCCACAATATCATGGCTTCTACTATATTTCTGGTTGGCTGTTCTTTTTAAGATACTGGCTGGATGTTGACTTTCCCTGTGCCAGGCATGAAACAGAGCTATGCAAAAGAAACGAGGTCTCTCCCATTATCCTCATGAAGCCTGAAGTCTGGTATGTGTGGGAGTGTCAGGCAGTCAAACAAAAACCATACATGTTTCACTGTGAACCATGAGGCATGCCAAGAAAAAGGCAAGCTGTGAGAGCATCTGATAGGGGAGAAGAGAATGTTCCTGTCTGTAAGGTCAGAAAAATGTGTGTCCAGGCTGCCTATACAGGATTGCTGGAAGTTGACAATCTGTGAAAATGTCCACATTTGTGCCTAGATAGAGCTTTCTCCTGAGTGAAATCTAGATTATCCCATCAAACCCCATCCAAACACCCCCAGCTAATGACAGCAGCCACAAAGGTTCCTACGTCCTTGTGCCCATGGCCGGTAAGAGTTAAGAGCAGTTCAGAAAGTTACTTCATCTAGTGTTTAGGAAACAGTTTAGATTAAGGCCTTCCCGTATCTTTGGTAATAAATGTGGCTATTTAGAAGAAAATATTAGGGACGCCTGGGTGGCTCAGTCGGTTAAGCATCTGCCTTCAGCTCTGGTCATGATGGTGGGATCCTTGAATTCAGCCCTGCATTGGGTTCCCTGCTCAGCGGGGAGTCTGCGTCTCCTTCTCTCTCTGTCCCTCCCCTCCCCTCTGTTCCTGTTCTCTCTCTCTCTCTCTCAAATAAACACAATCTTCAAAAAATAAAAATAAATTTTAAAGAGAGAAGAAGGGGCGCCTGGGTGGCTCAGTCATTAAGCCTCTGCCTTCAGATTGTGTCATGATCCCAAGGTCCTGGGATGGAGCCCTGCATCTGGCTTCCTGCTGAGCAGGAAGCCTGCTTCTCCCTCTCCCACTCCCCCTGCTTGTATTCCCTCTCTTGCTATCTCTCTTTCTCTGCCAAATAAACAAATAAAATTTTAAAAAATTAAAAAATAAAGAAGAAAATATGAAAAACAAAACAAAAGCCTAAAGAGGCAAATCCATGCAGCAATTTGTTCATTTAAAAAACTGAAAAATTAGGGGCGCCTGGGTGGCTCAGTGGGTTAAGGCCTCTGCCTTTGGCTCAGGTCATGATCTCGGGGTCCTGGGATCGAGCCCCGCATCAGTCTCTCTGCTCAGTGGGAGCCTGCTTCCCCCTCTCCCTCTGCCTGCCTCTCTGCCTACTTGTAATCTTTTTCTCTCTGTCAAATAAATAATAAAATCTTAAAAAAACAACAACAGAAAAATCAAAGGAAATTTAAAACCACATCATTGGCTATAAGGAGCTGTATTTATGTAATAGGTGTTATAGGTACATGGGGAGAATCCTAAGAGTTCAAAAATTTATTTTTACAGCTGCAAGATTATCTCTTTTAGAAGGATGGGTAATGAATAAAGTATTTCTAAAGTCACCCTTTGGCTTTTTCTAATGTGGCTCCGGCTACAAGGACATCCTTGAGTGTGCCCGGGGCAGGGAGAGATAATGTGGGAGAGGGGTAGCGGGATGGGCAACGAGACTGCAGAGGAAACACGGAGGTGCTAATCATGGGCAGCCTTGAGCGGAGTGTGCTGTAAGCCCGCAGCCGACCCATGGCAGCTCTCACACTGTGGTGGGGACTGCAGAGCAGTGGAGAAAACACCAAACGGGAGCTGGGTTGGACCAAATCGCTTCCTGACTGTAGCTCTCCAGCTGCTCCCAGTTCAATGAGCCCCAGGTCACGCCGAGACCACCTGGAGGTTTTCAAACCTCCCAGCACAACGTTTTATAAGTCTAGATTCCTCTCTCCCACTGAAACTCCTTTTCAAAAGAAAATTCATTTGCCTTGTGAATTTGACTGATGTTTCCATCTGTCCCCGGCTGGGGACAACAGCCCTTGAACTTTAAGGCAAAGCTTCTGAGTGTCAGGTGTTGTATCAAATGATGGAAACACCTCATCCCATAGAACCCTTCTGACAACACCATGAGGTAGTCGTCCTTGTAAGAAAACCTGTTCTATACTTAAGCTTTTGTGTTCCATTGTTTCCTTTGTGAGTTTATAGGGGCCATAAAATAGGTTCACAAAACCTTCTACAATCTCAAAACCACAATCTTGTCTAAGTCAAAGGAAGAAAACAAAAAGTTAGTTTGGCAAAGAGCCCAGCTCATTCTAGGTATTTGCCTAGTCGTGACACTAGCTGAAAAGTTACAGCCTGGTTAAGAATTAAACTTCTGTTTGACCACTAGCTTTTTTTTTGTTTTTTTTTTTTTTTTAAAGATTTTATTTATTTATTTGACAGAGAGAGACAGCAGGAGAGAAAACACAGCAGAGGGAGTGGGAGAGGGAGAAGCAGGCTGCCCTCGGAGAAGGGAGCCCGATGCAGGGCTCCGATCCCAGGACCCTGGGATTACGACCAGAGCCAAAGGCAGATGCTTAACGACTGAGCCACCCAGGTGCCCCAGGCCACTAGTTTCTAAGAGATAAACTGTCCTGAATGAGGGCAGAAAAATAAAACAGAGTGACTGGCACATAGTAACTGCTTACAAATTTTGGTCCCGGTATTGAAAACCAACTGTGTACCAACGGTTATACAGTGCTGATACTAAAACTCGCCAGAACCTGGTAAGATAGATTTCATTATCTCCAACTCACACATGATCTACAGCTCCAAGAGGTTAAGTCAGTTGCTCAAGGTCATGTAGCTAATAATGCTGAAGAGCAAGTCTGCCTGATTCATAAGTCAGTATCCTTTTTTGGATTTTTTTTAAGCTCTCATCTTCATGGAGTTCTTATCATGGAAGTTGCTGTGCTAAATTCTCTGGTCTTGTTTAATCCTCCTGCCATCCCCTGTGTAGTGGGTATTATCCTTCCCAGTATGCATGAGGATATTAAGGAGCAGTAGGTTAAGTAACTTGCCCCAGACCACACTGCTGGTAAGAATCCCCGAAGCAGAGTCCATGACTGAAGCCACCTTAATCGTCTCTGAATTTTTGCCTTGTGTCAAGTATTTGGTGCTATGGGGACAATTTTCACGATCTCACCAAAAGCCGCTTTACAACCTTTACCCCCTGGTTTCCTTCTCTTCCTCTTTCTGTCTCTACAGGTGTAGGTGACTCCATCGGTAGTTAACATCAGTTACTCCCAGTTCTGTACTTTCATGGAAGTTCAGAGGAAAAGATAAAAATGCTCATTCAGTTCAGAGCCTCGTGCAAACTGATGTGACATTTTTAGGTTCAGCTGCAGGCAGCTAGCTGGGCTTGAACAGAAACTCCATTCTTCAGCCAACCTTCAATCGCAAACATGGTACCAGGAACAATGGAGTATGGAGACAGAAAGGGTGTGAATGGTTCAGGGCAGCCCTGTCCCCAGTAGCCAGAACATACTTGAGACTATGTCCTTCCACGGGGCCTCAAGAGCATCATCTGCACACACAAATGTCAGAATTATTAGGAAAATATAGAATACTGGCTTTCTTTGCAGCTCGAGCTAGTGTGCATACATTTAGCTCCAAGAATGGTCTTCCCACTGTTGTTTATAAGAACAAAAGGAGTGGAACGTCATGAACATCCATCAGGAGGGAAAGAATTAATCCAACTGTGGCTCCTCTATAGAACAGAATACCATGTGGCCATTAAAAAGAATATTGATAATCCTGATATTAAAAGGTGCTCATGCTGCAGTGTCAAAATACAAAAGTAAATTATAAAATACTTCTTATTCTTTTAGAGGCTGCATAGTGTAGCTGTTACAATTAAGGACTATAGGTCATGCTCCCCAGCTCTGCCACTTCTGGCTGGCTGACTCTGGACATACGCCTTAAGCAGTGTGCATACCCGTATCACCATCTGTACAATGGGTTCTGACTCCTAGAGTTACTGGAAAAATGGAATCAATGTACATCAAGAGCCTAGAACAGTGCCTGGCTCATAGCAACAACTCAAATTTTTGCTCCTTTAAAAAAGTAAAATGTGTAAATGCTAACATGAACCAAAAATAATTGTCTGGAAGGCACCAAGGTAGCTAACAGTGATCACAGCATATCACTACATCATGTGATGTTTGCTTATCTGTATTTTCTATTTTTCCATAATTTAAAAAAAGCTTTTTTTCCTTTAATAAGAAAGCAACTTACATTTGATTTTTGTTTTTTTTTTTTAAATCCTAAGCTTTTTTTAAAAAGTTTTATTTATTTATTTGACAGAGATCACAAGTAGGCAGAGAGGCAGGCAGAGAGAGAGAGAGAAGCAGGCTCCCAGCTGAGCAGAGAGCCCGATGTGGGACTCGATCCCAGGACCCTGGGATCATGACCTGAGCCGAAGGCAGAGGCTTTAACCCACTGAGCCACCCAGGCGCCCTTAAATCGTAAGCTTTAATGAGAAACAGAAACCTCACCCAAATTTCTGTTTTTAAAAAGCTGCAGGTCAAGGCCACGCAATGCGAAACCTGGAGCCTGGAGAAGCTGCATGGTATTTCCTGGTCCTTTCTAGTTTGGGGCCCTAAAAGCAAGAAAAAATTTGCACCGTAGCACCTTGGCCCTGAATATATGCACAGGCAGGGCTGGGGAGAGGAAGAGAGCAGAGAGACTAGGAAAGCCCAAGAAAGCCAGATTTCATTCGTAGCAATCCACTTAGTTTAAAATGTCAGGAAGTTTAGTGGATTAAGGGTATTAGGGCCGCTATTCATAAAGGTGTTTTGTTAGAACTTCCAAATAGCAATCTGGTGAAATAAGACGTGCACAGCCTTAAATGAAAGCCTGTTACAGTACTTAAAGTTTCCTAGAGAAGAAAAAAGACCTCCAGGTATTAATTTACCTAAAGAGCAGCTGCCTGGAAGATACTGTAATGTATCCTATGTAGCCAAGCTATAAAATGGGTTCTCCGTCACGGAGCTAGGAGGTGGGAGCCCAAATCACCCAATGGTAGAGCCGCAATTAACGGTAATGAGAGGCATGTCTGCCTTCTGATAAGAGCCACAGCTGTACGCGTATTATAGACTTGCGTCCCTTAGAAAATCCAAGGACATTCAAAGTGGCTGGAATCCAAGAGGCTTCAGAAAGTGTGTTTGATTTCAAAATTCACGATGCTTTTTGGAAAGTGGCTAATACACTTATCTCACAGGTGCATCTGGGCTGGGACTGTCCTGGCAAACTCTAGGGAGAAAATAAACAGAGACTCCCTTCTAGGGGCCCCCAGTAGCACGGTTCACCCTGCTAAGTTAATGGATGGAAGTCTTCAGTCCTCCGGACATGGAGCAAACACTGTGGTCCATGAAGCTCTAAACCACATGTCTGAGAAAAATTCCATTTCCCCCTCCTGCTTCTTAGGAGATCATAGGAGGTACAGAGAGACAAGACTCCTTCAGTACCAGGGGAAGGTCGGGTGAAGGGGAGAGGTCTTACAGAGTATGGGGAAGGGGTGGGTCTGGAGATATGCAGACCTGGGGGTGAATTCTGGCCCCACAAACAAGCAGAGAGGTGTGACATGGAGCTCATCTACCTGTCTGAGCAGTTTCCTCATTTCGCCTAAATATCGAGAATACAGTGGCGATAGGACGAGTCCTTGCCCTCAAGATGCTTAGGGTATAGATGAAGGGGTACAAGAGCCACAAACATATAAAATAGCATGTGTTTGGCAGTATGATAAGGAAAAAGTTCAGAAGATGACATAAGCAAAGAGGAGGGTCACCCAATCTGGTCTTGGGAATTGGGGTGGTGAGGGAAGGCTTCCTGGAGGAGATGACATTCAACATGGGAAGGATAAGAGCCATGCTGTGGGTGGGATGGGGTAAAGGTGGAAAAAGCATTTTAAGTAGAGGGAGCAGCCTCCACAAAGGCTATGAAACAAGAGAGAGGGCACTTTGGGGGAAATGGCAAGTAGTTCAGTGTGGCTGGAGAGAGGGAAAGAAGGGCTAAGACTTAGTGGGGCCAGACCTCACAGTAAGCCTAGTAACGGAGTTCAAACTTCATACTGAGGGAGACAGGGCATCTCCGAGACATTCGCTGCTTCTGGAAAAGCCTCAGGAGGCAGGGATTGCAGGCATACTAAAGGCAAATGACCTCAGCTCTGTTTCCCAGGTCGGAATTCTCCCCCTACTGTTTGCCGTTTATCTCGTTCCTTTGACAACCTCAGCATTTTTCAAATTATTATGTCTACCCCATGGAAGGCTCCAAGTTTTACCACCATCTCAGAGCTCATTTGCTGCAGGATCTAGAGTCTCGACCCAGACACCACTGATCTCAACAAGCACCTAACTCCACACAATTTATTTTTAATTATCAGACCCCAAATGTGTTTTTTTTTTTTTTTTTTAAGATTTTGTTTATTTATTTGACACAGAGAGACACAGCAAGAGAGGGAACACAAGCAGGGGGAGCGGCAGGCAGGAGAAGCAGGCTTCCCACTGAGCAGCGAGCCAGATGCAGGGCTCGATCCCAGGACCCTGGGACCATGACCTGAGCCAAAGGCAGATGCTTAGTGACTAAGTCACCCAGGGATCCCCAGGCCCCAAATCTTAAGCAGGGTTGGCTATCTAGTAAACTAAGGTGACCCTAGACGTTCAGATCTAAAAAGAAAACTTCGGGCCACCTGGCTCCGCTCCCTCCTTTCATAGGTGAGTTCAAGAGGAGAATAAGTGCCTTGCATGAGGTCACAGAGTTCAGTGGTAGATCCAAAGTTAGACCTCAGATTTCCAATCCCTGACTCACGCTTTCGTTCTGCGCCACCCCCCAAATGCTCTACACCACCTCCCCTTCCTCCATTTAGACCAGGGATGCCAAATTCCCACCCCAAAGTCAGAGAGGTCTCACACACACCTGTGCAGCCATGCGGGGCCATGGAATCTCATTTGCCAGTAAACACCCGGGGAGGAACGGAAAAGATGGCTGAACAGGATGGAAATGATAAGAAGGGAAGCTAGTTAGAGTGATCTTATCCACTAAAAAAAAAAGCAGTAACATCATAGCAGTTGAGGAAAAGAATCAATTCCATTTACGGCAAGTGCTTTAAGGTAATGAAAAGTGCTCCCAGCATTACCCTATTTCAAAACATTTATCAGATGCCAGGGAAATTAAGCATGTGCAGACATACACCCCATTCTGTGCAAACGGTTTATCTAGCAAAATAACCGGGGGGGAAGAACAGATCTGAGGAACTTCAATTTTCAAAGGCCAAGTGGATCAAAGACAGCAGCAGAAAAAGAAATACTAAATTTAGTCATCCCCCACGCCAGGTAATTTCTTTTCCAGGTCCGGGTTGCTAGTTGCGAGGACACGGCCGTGGTGCGAATGATCTTCCTCTCAGTCCCTCTTTATCACTGCCTGAGCAGAGTCCAAAGGGTCGGGATGGAGGTGCTGATGGCAAGCAGGCTGTGCCTGTGTCCCTGAAATCCCTCTTGGCTGTCGGGGAGCGGCGGGGGTGGGGGGTGTGCTACAGAGAAAGTTCTGGAAGTTTTTGGTCCTCAAGAAGTCACTGAGGAAAGGATAATCAAGGTGAAAGGGAAAAGACAGACACACGCCCGTTTTAGTGAAAATGAAAATTCACCACGAGAGAATGCTGAAAATGTCAATACACATGTAAATAAGAAGGTCTAGTAATGGGAAAGCCGAATGACTGATTTAAGCTGAAACTACAGGGGCTGAGAATTCTGAAACCTGTGGGTTCTGCTCCCTCGCCTCCACAGATCAAGGTTTCTGTGTTGAGGGATCTCACAGGATGTGCCTGTGGCACATCCAGCATCCTGATGCTCTTCTCCTATTTGTGGACATAAACACTTCGGACAAATTTTAAGCAGCGCCGTGGAACAGGGGCTCCAAGGTGCGGTGCTGGGTGTTGCAGGTAGTTGTTCTGATGCTGGCGGATCCCGGGAGATGGTCAGAGCAGAGTAAGCGCTCGCTCTGCCCCGGGACCCAGTGCTCCTGCTGCCGCGGCTGTCGGTAAACTCACACCCCAGGCTCAGTGGACAGACATGTTGACTCTGACCTACCTTTCAAAGGAGAACTGATTTCTTCAAGGACTGGCTTTTGTCCTCCAGCCAACCTGTCAAACCTATCTTTCTTCTGGTGACCACGGAGACCCTGCTGGCTAAATTTAGACTGTGAGAGCATTTTCGAAACCTGTCATTTCACTCCAGGGAAGGGCAGATGGGCTTCTTCCCTGAAAATAATACGGCCATCTCAATTGGAGAGGGGGGCAGTTTGAAGAGGCTAGACCCCACGGTGGCTCCCGGTTTCTCTGACCTTCACCCTACACCTCTGGGAGAATTTCCTTCCACACGTCCTGGGTATACGGACCGTGAGGCTCATTTTAAAGACTTCTAGGAAAGGAAGTGCCGCCATTTTACTTAATAACCTAATTCTTCTGTTCCAGAAAGCTCATGGCTACAAAGTCCTTACTAATCCCTTTTGGGAGACAAGAAGAAAATGATCATTGGAGACTGGATACCGGCCTCAGGCACACCTCTGGCTGGGTGCACATTATGTCACCTTTTTGTACCTCAGTCCCCTCATCCGGAAAATGAGAATCCCTCACTGGCTTGTCAAGAGGATGAAATGAGGAAATTTCGGGGAAGTGTCTGGCTTGTAGTGAGTACTGGACTGATGTCGGTTGCTGTTACTACTGCTCTGACCACTGCTACTACTGTTGCTGTACCTCAGTTTCTCTGGCCGTCTGGCCTCAAGCAAGCTCGCCTCCCTGAGCCTCATGTTAGCTTCCCGACTGAAAGGTAAGGTTGCGCTGACTTCTCAAGAAGAAGTCTCACAGGGTGAAAATGAGGTAAAATCCTGAGAGCACTTCACCCACTCCTGGGCACACAGGAGTTCCCTTTGCCTGCGTTCCTCTCCTTATTGAAAACCTCTCTTGTTCCAGATGGGAACCATTTCCCCTGTTCTGTTGTTAAAGAATCATTCAAAAATAAGCAGAACCACTGGGGACTGAAATCATTCACATACATGTACGGAGTTTCTAGTATATAATTGTAACTCCCCACTTAAAGTGTTCGGACAGACAACCAGGGTCTCTGTTGTCAGAGAGCTTAGCATCTGGTGAGAATAAATCAGGAGACGCTCCTGTTCTGCCCTGCCCCGGAGCTGAGTGTTCCTTCGGAATAATAGCTACCATGTATTGGGCTTATCATGGGTGGGTACCCCAGTGAGAACGAGAAGGGCCTCTATTAGCTCTGCATTCACTTCCTCTAAGTCACTTGGTTAGTAAGCGGTGGAGCGGAGATTTGGTTTTTCCAGCGGAATTACTGGGGGAAGAGGCTTCTCTGGGGTCTCTGTTCTTCACTGCATTATATTGCCTCAGGTTCAAGTTCTTGCAACACAAGCAACATGAAAATCAAAAGAAAGGCAGAGGAGAAACTCCAACTCCCCAAAGCCCACCTGGTGGCTTCTGGAACAAGGGCCGTGGACCGTGCCGGGGCAGGATGGGGGCTAAAGCTCGGGATTTGAAAAGCAACCCGGCGGATCCAGAAGCTCTCTTCGTTCAGCACCACCTCACATCACAGGAAGGCATAGGCAGAGACAGAATTTGGGAGACTAGCAAGGCCTAGGCTCTCAGGGAAGGAGGTTCTGAAAGAATTAGCTGTAACCTGATTAGCACATCAAAATGGCCCAGCATCTGAGCCCAAGGCTTCATGTTCCATTTTGTTCTACCATTTCCTCAGTCGCAGCAGGGGTGCTCTGGCCAGAGCCCCGCATTTGCAATGTTACTTGGGTCCTAGGGGTGCAGTAAGCTCCATGGGAGGGCAAAGGCCAAGACTTCTGTGCCCATTTCACAGAAGGAAAAACTGAAGCACAAAGAAGGTGGGGAGTGCACGAGAAACTTGGATTCTGAAACTAAAGGTTCTGTCTTCAGGACCTTGCAGCCCGGCAGCCTCCCCCTTTGACACACAACACAGAAGGTACAAATTCAGTTTTACCAGGTGCTGTGGAGAGAACTGCAGGGCCCGTGCAAGAACAACAGCTACTGGGAGTTCCAGGTGAGCTTCTGGACGGCCTACAGGTGTGTCCAGCACCGGAGTTCAAAGAGCCCTGGTGTTTCAGAACCAACTTCCAGGGATTTCTGGGGTTTGCCAACAAGCATGGTTGTCAACTCACTCAGACTACACAGAATTCTAGGTGTTTAATTTTCAAATTATCCTTAATGCCACACAAGCTCCTCCATGCTCTCCAGTGGTCTCTAGATCTTATATTAGCAATATCACAAAACCAGAAGCTAATGGAATGGTTCCTTTCCTCACTGAAGAATGGGAGACTGAGATCCCAATAAGTCAAGATGGCCGGGGACAAGTGAGGGCTTTGTTCTCAGCCCTGGCTATCAGAGGCTAGTGAGGGTCGGCTTGATATTCATAGCCCCAGATTATTTATTTAGAGAGAGAGAGAGAGAGCATGCAAGCGGTGGGAGTTTCAAAGAGAAAGGGAGAGGAGAAGCAGACTCCTGGCTGAGTGCAGAGCCCAACTCAGGGCTCAATCCCAGGACCCTGAGATGACCTGAGCAGAAACCGAGTCAGACACTCAACCAACTGAGCCACCCAGGGGCCCCAGGTCTGGCCCTTCTGTACCACCAGGAAAATATGGGCAGGTAGGTAGGCATGAACCCCTCACCTTTCCTACCGGTAGGGCCTGATGGCCTCCTTCTAGGAGGCAATAGGCAGAATCAGGTGTGATTCTTTCACCGGTTGGACTTAAAGATGGCGGAAGTGGGTATAGATAGAGTAGGAGAGACAATGTCCCACATCTTGTACTTCAAGTCTCCTGACCCCTGGGAATGGCTGGGGGCAAAGTGTAATCACTGGGGATAATGGAGCAGCTTCTGTTAGAGCATCAGACAACTGGGTCCTAGTCCCACTTGCCACATGACTCCAGACAAATGACTTAGTCTCCTTGGGTCAGTGACATCATCTAACTTGAGGATGGTGGTGATAGTTTCCCCTCGTAGATGGGAATGCAGATGAAATGGAACAGCAATACAGATCTTGTTTGAATCCAGGCCCATGAATTACCAGTTCTATTTCCCCAACTCAAAGATCGAATCCACCAGGCTGTGATGCATACTAAGGCACTGTGTATTTCGAGCACCTGGCACAGGGGAGGGGAGGGAAGCAGTTATTCTTCTCCACTCTCCGTGACCTCAGAACCCCAACTTCTCTCCTCCCTGACCTCCCACCTGGTTGCATCAAGGTCTGGATCTTTTCTCTGGCCGCCTGCTAGAGGGTCTGCTACTTAGGGCAAAAAGCATTTCTCCAGCCTCACATCCTCCCAGCTCATAGGACAGCAGCTCCCACCCTGGTTTACAACCCATTTATGGTGGGACACCCTGGTCCTTGGGTGTTTGTGCAGTGTTTAATCATTAGGCAGTGGGCTCTATCACTGTGAGCCACAGGGCACCTACGAATCGGTCAGCTATTTGCCTCAGTGCCTTAGGGTCTGTTTGTAGAAGGCTTCTCTTGAAGGACCTGGGAATAACTTCTGACTCAGCCTGGAGCAGGGGGAGGTAGGCCCCGGCTACCTCCGAAGGGTGTGGTGGGCCCTGGCTACCAGAGGTGAGCCTTTACATGTCAGACAGAAGCACCTACCAACCTAGAAAACATAGCTTTCAGAGATGGGACTTCCTCTCCCAGAGAGGAATTCCCTAGGCTCTCCTCTTTTTCTCCTCCCATTTCCCTCCCTGCCAAGCCTGGATCGCTGTTTCTCCTCCTCACCACTCACAAATCCCAGTTGTTTTCCAAGATGTGTTAAAAGTTGCCTCCTCCAGGAAGTCTTCTCGGTCTGCCTCTGCTCTAACAGGCTCATTTTGACCTCTGAACCAGAAAGCATTGACATTCTGCTGTCTGTACTACCCCTTCCCTCAACTGCCCATGACCCAGTCTTTGCGATAAGGGAGAGGGCTTTTGTACCTTTAAGGAAGGCCCCACTCCAGGTCCCAGTGTCCCCACAGCACTAGCAGAGCACCCTCTACACAGTAAGCTTCTGGCAAGTGCCCCGCCAGATGGGGGGGGGGGGGCAGCCACACCCAAGTCATCTCAGCCAGACTTGCACCTGATCCTCACTGAAGACCTACTCTGCCCCAGCCATGCTGCTAAGGGCTGAACCGGTGCTGAGAGTGAGAAAAACAAGGGTGTTCCTAGTGAAGAACCTGGGAGACGTGACTCACGGGGTTCAGTTCAACAAGTACTGACTGAGGACTACTGAGTACAGACACTCTATTATTAGGTCCAAAAACTCAGTGATAAATAAGATAACCCCTGCTTTCAAGGTGAGCATAGACAAAATAGACAAAAAAGAAAGTCAAGATTTTGTTAGAAGTTAAAGCATTGCATGGGGTCCTTTGGGAGCACCAAGGAAGGAAACTTGCTACTACGTGTGAGATGCCCAGCTGGGTGACTTCTGTCCACTCAATGTGGACAGAAGCATATGTTTCAGCCTGGCAAAGCGGGGTCAAGGGCATTCCGTGGGCCGAGAGCCTCAGGACAGCATGGAGTATGCCGGAGACAGCTAAGAGTTTGGTGCTGCGGATGGTGACGATGTGGGCAGGGAGGCTGGTGTGGCAGCAAGGGCCAAGGCTGGCTGGGCCTTGGGAGTCCAGCACCCTGGCCCATCCATGATGTGGGGCCACAACACGTTTTAAGCAGGAGTGATGCACAGTCATATCGCTGTGTCTATGTGGGGGACGATGTGCCAAGGAAGAGGACGGTGACAGCACAGCAGAGGGACTGTGCCAGGAACCATAGCACAGGAGAACATGCCAGAAAGTGGGAGGATGAGGGGGGATGAGGGAGAGAGAAAGAGCCCCAGCACTTTGGCTCCAGTGCTGGTGGAGCTCAAATTTGAAATCTGGGAGCTGACCTCAGTGGCACCAGAGTGGCTGAGTCATTAGCATGACAAGTGCTGCTTGTGGACACAGGAGCTCTCTTACAGACTTCCTGCAGGGACATTCAAGGCCAGGGCCGCATTAGTCCCTCCAGCTTGCTGGCTCTGCTCTCTAGCCCTTTATTCCAGATCATTAAGAGCAGCACAGCCCTCTGGGAGGCTACCCCGGGCCTCTGTTTAAAGTAAGAAGCAAGGACATTTAATTGCCTTGGCTAGACACCCTGCTTGACTCCCCTTCCCCCTCCCCCGCCACACCCCCTGCCCACTCAGTACCCCAGACCCTCCCACAACAGCTTCATCATCCCACAGCGTGTGTCTTCAAACATAATCAGAACCCGATTCAAGGCCCTCCTCAAATTATGGCTCTGATCTTGACTTCCCAAAACAAGCGGGAATTATCGCTTTGGGAATTAACAAGAGATGTTCAAATCCACAGGGTCATAAACCCTTTCAAGTTCTGTTTCAAGACCTCTGCTGGGGATTTTCACAGGTTTGCACCTCTGATGTTATGTGGTGGTCACTCTGCTGGTTCCAAAAAGGGGGCCCTCCTGCCAGGATGTGGAGTATGTACAGCTCCTGCCACTTACCCTTGGGGTTCTCAGGCCTTAAATGGCATCTTTGATTTTTCTCCTGACAGAGTATCCAAGTACAGGAGAAGTAGGGGGACCAGAGGTGGGTGAGGAGAATCACACATGCTGGGGGACAGAGGGGCTGCGTGGCCATGGTGCGGGACCTGGGGCGAGAAGGACCCACAAGGACCCACACGTCCATCCTGGCTGCCCAGTTTAGGCACCTGCCCCTTTCGTGCCTCCCTCTCCCCCTCCATGCATTCTAATTCTGTGCTATTCTGTGCTACATCAAACTTGCGGCCGTCCAGCAAGGGCGTGGCCCGGGCCCTGCCACTGTGCTGACACCCACCGTCCCCGCATCTCCTGCAACCATGCTTCAGCAGCTCCACGATGTGGTCTCATTAATTTTATCTTTCAGATGAGGACACAGGGACTCAGGATGGTTAACTGACCTCTCACGTAGCTGAGAGAAGTCACATAGCTGAGAAGCGGCAAACCTGGAGCCTGAACGTGTCAGGGGGTCAAGGGTTTGAAATCATTTTTCCAAAAAAGATAGGGGACTGGGTCAAACCACTCAGTCTCCCACAGGAGAAGCTCCTGGACACCAACAAACCCATTTCTTCTTGAAACAAACCCATGCCTTCTTGAAGGCAGGCTGGAGCCATGGTTAAGTTCTTTTGAGGACTGGATGAGGACTGGGTGGGACAGCTCACGATGAAGCCTGAGCACGCAGGGGAATTTTGTGCCCTCCATGAGTTGTTTACCACTGCTGAGGCCTGACTGGCCAGTGCCCCGGTCTGGTTGGGCAGTATCTTTTGGTTGTGGGGGGGGGTCCCTGCAGTACATGGGTTTACATATTTTGCACACTAACCCAGCACCACAGAGCCGGACTGTCACTCGCCCGCTCACGATACACATACTGAGCAGTTCTCGGGGCCGGGCACTGTGCTAGGAAAGAGATTCGCCTGCAAACAGAAGCGACCTAGTTTGTTTGACTGATGCTTATGGCCGAATGCAGAGTCATAATACACAAATAAAATGACAGGATGTGAAACAGACTCGATGTTCTAAAAGACACTAAGAGCTGAGACCTTGTCAGATAGAGTGGACGGGGACAGCATCTCTGAGAGGAGGGTGATGTGTGAGTTGACACCTGAAGGACAGGGTGAATCAGTCTAGTAAGGCCAAAGGGAGAGGGGCTGGGAGCACAGGACAGGGAGAGGGAACAGCATATGCAAAGGGTTTGGTGAATTCAAGGAGCTGGTTGGAGGCACCAGTCATGGAGGGGAAAGTGGAAGAGGTGAGGCCAGAGAGATGGGCAGGGACTAGAACATGTCCTACCTTGGAGGCCACAGTAAAGAGTCTGGGTTTTATTCTATGTGCAGTGGGAGTCCACTGAGGTAAAGTTTTAGGCAGGGGGCAGAGGTGATCTGACATACGTGTTAAAGAAGATCACGGTGGCTAGAGAATGTACCACAGGAAGGCCACAGAGGAGACAATGAGCCCAGTCGGGAGATCACAGTGGGAGCTCAATGAGAGATAAGGGCAGCCTGGACCCATGTCGGGGAGGGCTGGTGGGAAGAGAGAGAGAGAGAAGGAAGCAGAGGGATTTGAGGATCATTTGGAGGGACTATGCCCAAGACTTGCCAATGGATGGGATGGAAAAGGAGAGGGAACACAAACTTTCAGTAAGACTTATTAATCATCTTTAAGATAATGTTAATTAAATATATAGCAAACAGCTGCTACAGTATACGTCAGGCTCTGCAAAGCCAGGGAATGCCAAGAATAAGATATTCTTCTGGTTCCTCTCTTAATTTAGCAGGAAAAAGCACACTCCGTGTACCGTATATATTTTTAAGTAGGCTTTATGCCCAACATGGGGCTCGAACTCATGACCGTAAGATCAAGAGTTATATGCTCTAATGACTCAGCCTGCCATGGGCCCCAAAGGAGACCACATTTCAAAGGCACGTTATGTGCTACCAGAGGTGAGGGGGAGACCCTGAATGGATGAGAGACCCCCAGAGGACCCTGTTGGGGTAATGAGAGGAGGGAAGAGGGGAGGGAGGCTTCCCAGGGGAGGCTGGAGCCAGTCTTAGAGCACAAGTGGAGGCAGGTTACTTCTTTTGGGGGGGGGTGGTAGAAGAGAGAGAGATGGGGAGGGGCAGAGAGAAAGGGAGAAAGAGAATCTTAAACACTCTCCATGCCCAGTGCAGAGCCCCATGAAGGGCTCAGCTCACAACCCTGAGATCATAACCTGGTGAAATCAAGAGACAGATGCTTAGCCAACTGAGCCATGAGGTACCCCTTGAAGGTTACTCCTGATTATTCTGAGAGAGAGCTGGATTCTTGGACTAATTGTGGTAGGCACACCCCCACACCCAGCCCCCTTTTAGAGATAGGCATCATGACATCTTGGAATATTGGCTTTGAAGTCACACAAACCTGGGTTGGAATTCAAGACTGCCTGTGTGCTCCTGGGCAAGTTGCTTAGACTTACTGATCCAGAGTCCTCATCTGTGAAATGGGGATAACTCCTGTCCTGTTGGGTCCTTTGGGGCATTAAAGCAAATTCAGAAACCATCTGAGAGAATGCCTGGAACGTAGTAGGTGCTCAGTGAGTGGGAGCTGTGGCTGCTCATGAGACTCAGAGCACAGACTATAAACAGCCACGGGTCCTGGGCAGCCTCCCGAGGAACTTCCATCCCAGGGATACCCAGAGCTCTTGTGAGCTCCTTCCACACTGACTGACCATGGAGAAATGGATCCCTTCTCCCCACAGGAACTCCTATGGTACAAGGCAGAGGGTGCCCGGAGTCCTCATCTGCCCCCACAGCGCTCAACCAGCCAAGCCAGCTCTGGCTGACTGGAGGACACCCAAAGGGGCTCCTATGCTCACCTCTAGTGCACCAGAGCACCCAGTACAAGGCAACACCACAGACCCCCTCCCAACCCAGATGCCCTGTGGTTCTGCTGCACGTCTTCCTCAGCTGCCTGCTCATGACTGACCCACAATGCACATCAAGACTGCCCAAAGCAGCAGCCAGAGAGGAGAGGTTTTTTTTTAAGCCTCATGCTGCCACTGGTAGGGCTGTGAGTTCCTGTCCCCAAATCTCAGGGTAAGCTGAAGGAGAGGCAGGGGTCTGAGCCCACCAAGCCATGCAACCACCTCATTTCCCTCAGCCCCTTTCATCTCCGCCACACAACCTTGCCACATCCCTCAAAAAGTCAGAGCCTCCCTTCAGATCTCATTTCAGGCAATTTTACAGAGCCGAGCATCACAGATGAATGAGGGAGATAAATCAAAGTGCGCAGTGGACGAGAGGAAACAAGAGGGCTGTGGCAGAGCAGACAAAGCTGACCTCGTCTCCCTGTGATACTGAGACACAGCAAAGCCACGGGGGGTTGTGGTTGAGGCCACGCCCAGGGGAGGGTGGTTGAAGGCAGACCCCAAAGGTCTGTGTGTGATCGGTGGGACAAAGGTCACTCTGAAGACTCTGCTGGAGGTTCCGATACTGAAGTAGTTAAATGTTCTCCTGAGGAAAATCATATCCCTAGGGCTTCAGGCGGCCCTAAGTTCCTCCTAAGTAAGAGAGAAAGTTCCCTCATCAAGAGCAGAGCCTGGTCTGACGCTGAGCTGTACTCCGGGCCTCATTCCTCTCCCTGAGCCTCCGGAGGGGGAGGTGGAGACCCCGGAAAAAGATGGTCTTCCTGGTCAGCTGTCCAGAAGCTGTCACCTTTGCAAGTACCTAGACCAGAGCTAGGCACCGAGAAGAGGCCCAGCAATTACTCATGTAGCTTCAAGTGATGTTCACCTTCTGGAGAACCTTCTGGAGGGCTGGAAAGCAAGCCTTTGAACAGAGGAGGAGGCAGACACAATAACTGAAAGTAAAGGATTTGTGCCCAGAGATACTGGAGTGCAAATCCTAACTCTGCCCCGTATAGTACCATGCCTATGGTGAAGGAATGTCACCTTTTGGAGCCTGTTCCCTTTGATGTCAAACCCACAGTCTTCTTGTATGAACCCCCACCAAGTGCTGTTCGGCTCTCCACAATGCTGGTGTACCTCGTGAAGCCTGCCAGCTATGAGAAATCACAGCACAGGGAATTCCCTGTAAGTCCGTGACACCACCTGTTCCCAAGGCTGACCACCTCCTCTCTAGAAGGCAGCTCCCACTCTCTGTTGATTTAGGGAACAAGGCGCATCCAAGTCTAATTAAATCCTAAGTCAAAACACCCACCCAAATAAATACAATTCACTTAGTCACTTGGGATTTTATCTCCATGAAAATAAGACTGCAGTCCCATAAGCTTCAACTCCTAATATAATTTTGGTGAAGCTCCAAGTTAGAGCAAAATCCATTGCAACGTAGAACAGCAGAATTCTTCTTCCAGAGCGTCAGAAAGGTCCACAGCCCCAAGACTCTCATCCACAGCTCTGTCCACACCGTAATCCCCCTCTGGAAGGCTTCATTCTGGTCCTTCAACCTTGGGCATTCCTCCAGACCCACCATCAGCAACAGCTACCCTCCTCTCCCCCTCCTCTAAGTGTGTGGCAGCTTTAGAACAGGCTTAGCTTTGAAGTGCAGTGAGGACAGAGGCCCTTTCTCTCCTCTGAAAGAGGTCTGCTAGCAGAAGCGGGGCCCTTTCAGTCCACTGGATCCGCACGCACCAGAGGCCTTGGGCAAGAACCACACTCTTCATTGATGCACCGTCGCGCAATGACACCTGTCATCATGATGATCAGAGATGAAAAGTTCCTGGGCTCCCTGCCTGTGTAGATGAGTACACTGGTGAGTCATTTCGTGAACACTGCCCTTCAAGTGATAAACACGAACAATGACTCATAAGAGCTTGGGGACTTAGAATCAGCCGGTCTGAGTGCACATGAAGAACCGGGGGTAGGTAGAAGAATCTTGCCCAAGACGTTCAGCGGTGGCCGAGCCAGATCTAGGACAAGATCAGGGTCTCCTGGTTCCTACTGCACTCCTTCCCTTCCTGCCTGGGCTCCCGTCATCATCATCACCAAAGAGATAATGTGCTTTTGTTAGAGTTGCTTTCTCAAATTCATCCTTTCCAAGCACACCGAGATGACCCTGTTCCCTAAAGCCTGGAGGACAGAGTGGTCACTGGGCCACTAACAATCTCCCTGGCTTTGGTCTCCTCTGGTGAAGGGGAAGTGGGAAGTTCCAAGTGGTGACTCTGAAGGTCTCCTTCCCCCCAACTTTGCTCTGTAAGCTCTATCCAGCATGGACCAGCTTGGGAGAGGTGGGTCTGGAGAAAACACATTCACATGCAAGGTAACCTGGCATAAAAACCCTGGGCTGGCACAGCCGTCCAGCATGACCAGTCTAAAGATGACACTGTAACCAGAGACACTTGGCAGACCAATGGAAGGGCTGCCTTATCCACGGGGCTTCTTTAAACCAGCTGCTGCATTTCAGTAACAGAAGTCAAGGCTAGGTTGCACTTCCAAAGACAAAGGACATTAAAGGAAACAAAAAGAAAATCTCAAACAGATGATGAGATAAGCAGACCTCTTGTGACACTTAGGTAATGTTTTGGGGGGATCTTCCAAATCATCATCAGCAGGAAAAGAAACCTCCCGCATTTTATTATAACAAGTTTAGGAAGACCTTCAGCCCCCATGGCTTCTCCTGGTCCTTCTGGCTCCATACCACATGGTGACAGTCTCTGCGGCACTAGGCACCGTGAGTTATGATGGCTTCTTTGGCTTCTCACCCCTCTAGTTGACAGCAAGCTTCTTGAGAGCAGGGAACAGGGACTATGTCCTACTCCTCTTTGGCTGCATGGTAGGTGCTCGGTAAATATTATATAATCATCAGCATTTTCCATCAGCTGTCACATATCAAAACACAGTCCAAATACTTTGTTGAAATGCAGCTGAGTACTCGCTTCGGCCGCACGTATACTAAAACTGGAAACGCAAATGACTGATGGCATTGGTTACAATGCCTTAAGCAACTCAGTTTTCATAGTCCCCATCTGCTCATTCTTCCCAACCCAGAGGAGCTACTGAAAGCTATCAGTCCTACTGGGTGCCGCAGTGCCTGGCAATGCATAGGTAGGTATAAATATATGACAAACTACATGATACAGGACTGCTTAAATAATGGGGAGGAGATGGCATAAAGCTAGGGCTGTCACTTGTGTGTAATTAAATGATGATAGTCACTAGTACAGTTCACCATATATTTTCTCTTCTTATAAGCACATGGTAGAATTCTACTTCTAGTTGCCTTTGAATTCAAGCATAGCCACGTGACATCCTTTGGCCAACAACAGATCAGTGGAAGTTATACGGGCCATTTCCGGGCAGAAGCTTTAAGAGATAGTGTGTGGCTCACCACACTCTGCTTCTCTTAGCCATGGTTTGCCAGTGCTTTAAATAGCTGGTGTTCTGGCACCTGGGTTCCTAGAGTGACAATGACGTAGAGCATAGACTGAGCTGCAATGGCCAGACAGTGAGGGTGGGTGTTTTGGGGGCTGTTTCTTACACAGTATAAACAATCTTATGCTGACCGATGCAAAGACTTGCCCAAGTACCTGGATTAAAACACATGATGCTATTTTCCGTTGCAGGGGACAGATGCAGTCAGATTC
Organism: Enhydra lutris kenyoni; assembly: GCF_002288905.1. Taxonomy (NCBI): domain Eukaryota; kingdom Metazoa; phylum Chordata; class Mammalia; order Carnivora; family Mustelidae; genus Enhydra; species Enhydra lutris. The sequence goes on from NW_019154106.1 coordinate 40,059,462, forward strand.
TGACTTAGCGCTGGGGCCTAAGCTTTAGGTTGCTGAGACAATAAGCACAGAAAAAGGTGCCCTATTTTGGTTTTTCTCTTTGACCATCCATTCTTGCTTTCATATTGCTAGATGTCTTCTCACACTTGGAACAAACATCAAGTATACAAATTACCTGTAAACAGCTACTGAAAAGGCACCAGTTTTGGGAAATGTTGCTTTGGGGGAGTGGCTGTGCTCCCCTCCCTCCCTCCCTCCCTCTCTCTCTCTCTCTCTCTCTCTCTCTCTCTCATACACACACACACACACACACACGCACAGAGTCAGCTGTACTTCTACTGTGGTGTAACCTGGAACACAGTTACAAAGTTGGGCAATGCCGGGGAGTAAGATTCTCATGCGGCCATTACCCTGTCTTTTTTTTTTTTTTTTTTTTTAAAGTGAAAACATTGCATGCATGTGAAATGATACTCCCCAGACCATTCATTCTCTTCTCTGTACAACCCCTCTGGGAGAATTCCTTTGTGGCTTAGCCTGCAGATGGTTTGCATCCTGTCAGCACCCCCCTCCTGTTCAGCACAGGTGGCCCCCTGCCCACCCATTCCACAAGCAGCAGCTCTTCCTTAAAAAGGAAGCAAGTGGTACCAGCAGCAAAGAGGCCTTTGGGAAAAGCCCATGCAGTAATTATCACCCTGTTACCGCGGAAAGAGAGATTTGCCTCTAAGGCTCCTTTTATGAGCTTTAAGATGAATGGAACTCTCACCCTCTCCCACTCTATCTCTCTTTGCTGTCCATAAGTGGGAGAAAAGGGGGAGAGGGACGGAAGGGAGATGCAGGGAGGATCATGGAAGCGGGGCGCTGTGCTAGAGGCATCTTCTTGTCCCCAAAAGAGGAGTATAATGCAGAACTGAGAAAATGCTCCGGGGCACTAGTTGGTTTAATGGGCACTTAAGAAGGGAAGGGAAGGACAGTGAGAGAGGAAAGATGGGAGACAGAGAAAGAGATGGAGGGGAGGGAGAGATCCACTGGTCAACTCAAACAAGGAAAGATCAAGGCAGAATAGTCTGGGTAAAGTCAGAAGGGAGGGGGAAAGCAAGACAAAGTTCATTTCACTTAGGCTGGTAGGAAGCTCAGTGCTGAACTATCACTAAAATCTGCAACCACACAGGACCGTAGGGTAAGTTTATCTCTATTCTCGGTTCTCTCCCTCTCTGATGTGTCATACTCTCATTTACTCCTCACTCCCTGCCCCCCGCCCCCGTCTTAATGCTTCATTGCTTTAATTTATAATTGTTCTTCTCATATGTGGGGTTATTCTACATTGTTATGGAAAGAAGAGGGCTTAATTACTAGTTAATCAATTAGTATAAAGAAAAGAGAGGGGAGCCTGGGTGGCTCAGTCAGTTAAGTGTCCGACTCTTGATTTCAGCTCAGGTCATGATCTTGGTCTTGTGGGATTGAGCAGAAGTCAGTTTGGGATTCTCCCTCTCCCTCTGCCCCTCCCCCACCTCACATTCTAAATAAATAAAATCTTTTTCTTTTAAAGATTTTATTTATTCACTGATAGAGAAAGGCAGGGGGAGAGAACACAAGTAGGGAGAGAGCCAGGCAGAGAGGGAGAAACAGGCTCCCCGCTAAGCAGGGAGCCCAAAATGGGGCTCGATTCCAGGACCCTGGGATTATGACCTGAGCTGAAGGCAAACACTTAACTGGCTGAGCCACCCCCGTGCTCCCAAATAAACAAAATCTTAAAAAAGAGACAGAGAGAGAATCATGGAGAGGCAGAGAACCCCGAGTCCTCTGAATGGCTTCCAGGAAGGAGGAATCTCAGACTCTATCTTTGCTTGGTACTTTACGACACACTTTCCCCATCTCCACCTCGTGTATCCATCACAACGGTCCTGGGAGACACGTGTGAGTACTGTCCTTATGTTAGAGACAAAACCTCAAAACTCAGAGAGCTAAGGGACCTGCGTGAGAGTGAGGGCGAGAACCTGGGTCTCCTTATAGCCAACCCCGCCTCTTCCCTTCCCTCTATGGCTGCCTTTTGAAGTGTAACTTGGTGGTTCCTATAAAGTAATGTCCAAGTCACCTCCTACAATGATGACAATGTTCTGTCCACTCTGTCCAGTAGGGCAGCCATGAACCACATAGGACCTGAAAGCCCTTGAAATGTGTGGCTAGCACGACGAAGAAATCCAACTTTGAGTTCTTGTTAATTTCACATTTCAATGGCCACATTTCATTCGTGGCTTTTATATTGGACAGTGTCGATCTATGCTCTCTCACTCCCAGCACATGATTGTAGGGGAAACGGGGTTCAAATACTGAGAGATGGCATGAAGTGGAATGAATAGTAAAAGAAGGAAAAATTCCCCTTTGCCTTACTGGTGAGGAACTCACAATGCAGGGCAGACACAGAGGAGAGACAGCGAGTAGGGAGAGAGGAAGGATTGTGGGCTGGGGGTGGGGGCTCCTTAAATTATAGCCCAGTCAAGGAAGCCTGATGATCCCTAAGCTCTGGGTACAGAAACCCCAGCAATGCCTTAGGGACCACAGAGTTGTTAGCCAGGACCAGGAAAGGGAATTTTTCAAATGACTTCAGAATCCCCGCGGACTCTGAAGGCTCCTGGATTTCTTGGACCACTAAGGGGAAGAAGCATCAGTCTTCACTTGGGATCTTGAAATTGTGGATACATCCCATAGCCAACAACACAAGTTTAGAAGAGATCAGAATTAAAAAATGAGCAGCACTGGTCCAAACTCACAAGGAGGCCATGGAATAAACCGGATCAGTTTTTGTACAAGAAAGGGCCTTTTCCTTGAGGTCTGAGGCCAGTGATGGGAAGAGAGGTAAGGGCAAGCCCACCTGCTATGTCTGAGTGCCAAAAGTCTGGGAAGGGGGGGGAGGAATCATAGAATAGCCCCCTTTCCCTCTTCTAAAAAAAAAAAAAAAGATTTTATTTATTTGAGAGAGAGAGCAAGAAAGAGCGAGCAAGAGTTAGTGCACGAGGGAGGAGCAGGGGGAGAGGAAGAAGCAGTCTCCCCACTAAACAAGGACCCTGGGATCATGACCTGAGCCAAAGTCAGATGCTTAACTGACTGAGCCACCCAGGTGGCCCACCCCCCCTCTCCCTCTTAATGCAAACTGTTTTGCACAGTTCCCTAAGATTCTATTGCTTGCATTTTTATTTTATTTTCTTAAAGACTTAATTATTTAAGAGACAGAGAGAGAGAGAGAGAGAGAGTATGCACATACACTCAAGCAGGGGGGAGGAACAGAGGGAAAGGGAGAAGCGGGCTCCCTGCTGAGCTCGGAGCCTGACTTGGGGCTCTGTCCCAGGACCCTGAGATCATGACCTGAGCCGAAATCAAGAATCGGATGCTCAAGGGGGTGCCTGGATAGCTCAGTGGGTTAAGCATCTGCCTTTGGCTAGGGTCACGGTACCAGGGTCTTGGGATCGAGCCCCACATCAGGCTCCCTGCTCACTGGGGAGTCTCCTTTTCCCTCTCCCTCTTCCTGCCGCTCCCTCTGCTTGTGCTCTCTCTCTCTGTCAAATAAATAAATGAAATCTTAAAAAGAAAAAAAAAAAAAGAGTTGGACACTCAACCCACTGAGCCACCCAGGTGCCTGTGTGCTTGCATTTTTCGTTACTAAGGGCTCATTTAAAGAGAGGACAGGAGGATAAGGGCTCAGAGGCAGGGAAATGTAAGTCTCTGAACCAAGGGCTCCCTTAAGTGGTAGTTGCATCTGGGAGGGTCTAGCAGGCCAGGATTTCCATTCCAGTGTGGACAGCTGCCAGCTGTATATGTAACCTGCTGCATATTTACTGATCTGACCGTCTCAGGGCACCATGGCTGTATCTATGAAACCAGGATGCTACCTCCTCTCAAAAGGTCAGGGTTAGGAGAAAATGACATCATATCGGTAAGGTGCTTGGCACAGTTCCTCACATACAACGATCCGTTGGGAAATGGTGACTATCACTGTTTTTGTTATTTTCTGGCCTGTATTAGTTGTCTATCGATGCTGTAACAAATTATTATAAACACGGGAGCAAAAACAACACAAATGGACTATCAGGTCTGTGAGGCAGAAATCCAAACTCAGTCTCCTGGACTGAAAGCAGGGTGTTTGCAGGACCGCCCTCACTCCACGGCTCTGGGGTTGGGTCTGTCCCCTCGCACTGCCCCCTTTAGACAGGCCACAGGCACTCTTTGGCTGGGGCCCCTCCCTCCACCTTCAGAGCCAGAGGGCAAGGGGAGTCCTTGCGGCTCAGTGCTCTGCCTGCTCTCCCGGCCCACCTCTTCTACTTTGAAGGACGGGTAATCACACTGACCCTCCAGGATAATCCAGGCTAATCTCTCTATCTAAACACTGACTGATAAGCAACTGTGATTCCTACTCCCCACCCTGTGGTGTAACACACCCCCGGGTTCTGGGGATTAGGCTGTGGACACTGTGGGATCATTACCCTGTCTGCCCTGGGCTTGGAAGGGAGGGCAAGGGAGTGGTTCCCATTTGTGCTTCCTCTCACCTGCAGACCTCAGCAGGGGCTGTGTCTAAGGAACACCTGGGTTGGGGACCTACTACCTGGTAAGGGCTCCCACCAATGTCGTCTGCTGCTAGGGACCTTGGGCCTGGATTCAACTCTTCCCTGCAGGTCAGGCCTGAATCGGTGAATACACAGCGGGGTGCCAGGAGGCCGCCTCCATCCACACAAATCCCAAAGCCCGGCAGTGCCCTGGGCCCTTGGACATCTTGTGACATTCCTGGTGAGGAGGAGGACTGGGCCCGGCAGGCTGGAGAAATACCAGTTGCATAGTTATATCAACACACCATGGGACTCTTAATTCAAGCTGAAACTGGGACAGCTCTGGGCCCAAGGTCAGGGCCCCAGCCAGGGACTTGGGTAAAGCTTGTAGGATGACTGTGAATCCTCATTTTCCAAATGCAATCTCAATACCGAAAACATTCAGAGCTTGCAGGGCAATGAAAACCCCGTAACAAGAAGGAACAGAAACAGTTTCTTTTTCCTGCTTGGTTTCTTGGCATGACATCAGAGGGCCACTGTCGTTTGGTTCAGGTCTCAGGCTGACGTTTCACCACACAGCATTCGCTCTGCTCTATTTTTACCACCACTTCAGTTAATAGGAGCCACTGGAGGTCAATAAATATTCTAATGGTGTAGAAGAAAGTAACCGAGTCATTCCAACGCCCTCCTCCCGACCTAAATGTGCGCAACGGGCCTGATTTCTGTCCTTGCGTGCACCATCAGTGACACTTGTGTGACCAGGGGACACCATTTCGAAGTAACCTCAACCTGCATGTCCGGGATGTCAGCGAGGGTCCCTAGCAGCAGGGCGATGCTGCCCAGGTCACAGACAGCGTCCTGGGAATGGAAGCTTTCCCAGAGCTGAACTCTACACTTTGAAAGCACTCAGCTCTCGGGAGTTCAAGAACTTTTGATGGGTCCTGAGCGGACAGCATGCAGGAACTGGCAGGAGTTTAACAAACCATCTGACGGTCTGCGAGGCTGGCCTCCTAGCTCCCCGGGGCCTATTTCTTCCTCCTCCCAGGCTGCCAACTCAGGGCCTTATATGCTGAACCTCTCTGTATTTGCCTGTTATCTGGGGCCTGCGACTTGGAACAAGCCACCTCCATTTGTCCTTTTTGATCCTGCCCCCTCTGCCGGCTGGCCACTGATGACTATCAGGTAAAAACTGGAACCCAGGAGTGGCAACCCCGAAGAGTGACAGCAGATCAAAGGCAGACTTGGCACTGTGGATTTACTACCCTCCCTTCTTACTTCTCAGACACCGGCTGGTGACATACAGGACTCACAGACCGACAGGGTCCCTATCTCTCAGGCTCTGAAGGTACATATTCCTAACAGTTCCTTTTAATAGCCCTGAAGATACCCCAGCCACGTCCTGCTGCAAACAGCCATGCTCCGTTTGGTAGGTCAGTGTCCTTCCGGGCCTCCCCCTGGAAGAGCTCTAGCTTCCAAGCTGTGCCCGCTGAGGTTAATGATTTTCCTGTGGGCGCCGTGAGGTGATCTGCCCTTCCTACAGTCCCCTTCTCTCAACTGACGTCTCATCAGGCCCTCAGTACTTTTCCTATTTCCTTCGTAGCCCTCATGTAGTCTGCAGCCTGTGTGTGAACCCTTAAGGACTGGGCTGTCTATTTCATAAAGAACCTCCTAGAAATTTCTCAACTCTGGGACCTTCTTTCTTCAGCTTAAAAGGGAAGAATTCTGGAAAGGTGCTGCGTTTTTTTGTATTTTTTTTTTTCACTTGTCTAATTTCAATAATTTAAAGAACACGTTTCTCATTATAGGGACAAGAATAGGATTACCTTGTCTGAAGCCATTTGCATACTACCTTCTAAAAAAATACCTGCACACCATCTGTGGCATTCTCCTTTGATATTTCACATTAAATTGTCTCATGCCAATGCTATTCTCTACCTGAAACAATATTTATAAAATCTTGGGTTTGATGTACTAGCTATACACTTTTTTAAATGCTACAATTAAAATGTAAAAGAAATATTTCCCTGTCTGCTATCTAAAATTATTTCCTATACCACTAATGTTAGCCTCCCTCTTCGGGAAATACTCATCTAGAATACAGTTTTTGGAAAAGATTTGCATGAAGAACTTTATAGTCACAAATCTACTACAATTTCAACTTTGCCAAAGATGAAGCATTTCTATGGTCTATTTATAATAACTTTAGAGATGAATAAAATTTAACATATTCTAGAAAAATGTAAAATATCTCACTGCCTACAGGTTAAAACTTATATGAAATAGGAGATTTATAAGCATTATCAGATCCTATTTTATTTTTATTTTTATTTTTTATTTATTTATTTGACAGACAGAGATCACAAGTAGGCAGAGAGGCAGACAGAGAGGAGGAAGCAGGCTCCTTGCTGAAGCAGAGAGCCCGATGTGGGACTTGATCCCAGGGTTCTGGAATCGAGCCCTATATCTGGCTCTCTGCTTGGTGGGGAGCCTGCTTCTCCTTCTCCCTCTGCCTGCCACTCCTCCTGCTTGTGCTCTCTGCCAAATAAATAAATAAAATCTTTAAAAAACAAAACTGGTCAGTTATCCTTTCAGTTTTAAATGATCACATCTGAGCATTCCAGTCTGGGGAGAACCAGAAGATACCACTGTCCAGTTAGTCCCATCAGAGAGGCTGAGCTGGACAACATAATAAACAGTATCCATCTCTCCAGCCCCCACCCTCAATCCTCCACCTCCAAACGCAGGAACAAGCCCAGCTGTGATCTATAATTCCATTAACCCTGCAATGAAGCATTAAATTAAACTGCCTCACACAGATTCTTCTTCGGCTATAAGGGAAAATGTACCTTGTAAAGCCTGAATTTCATGCTGATAGATTTACTAACCAGCGACATGTTTACAGGAGAATACAAATAAGCAAAATCACTAGGCAAATTGTTGAAATCTCCAGTGGGGTTGATACAACAATGTACTTTCTCCCTGATAATGTTTCCTCTAAAGAGTTTAGATACAGAGAACCCCATCCTTAGAAAAAGCAGTTCTCTGGGGTGCCTGGGTGGCTGAGCTGCTTAGTGTCCGTCTCTCGGGTCATGATCTCAGGGTTATGAGAATGAGCCCCGTGCTGGACTCCCTGCTGGGCGTGGAGCCTCCTTGAGATTCTCTCTCTCCCTCTCCTTCTGCTGCCCCTCCCACCCTCCCTCTCTAAAAATAAATAAAGTTTTCAAAAAAGGGCAGTATTAAAAAAAAAGAGCAGTTCTTAAGTGGTTCACTTAATTCATACAGAATTCTCAAACCAATCCTTTTAAATGAATCAATTCCAGGAAGAAGGCTGGCTTGAGCTGGCATGGTGGCGATGGGCCTTTGTCATCTCTGGCATAAATCACCACCCTGGACACTGCGGACTCTAAGAAGGGCATATTCAAGTTCGTGGCAGAGCCCGGGCCAGGTCCCAAGTTTCTGACAACTGATTCAGTGTTCTCTACACTAGCACAGCTTCTTGGCCTTCCTGGAGAGACGATGAAGATTTCTCCTGAGCAAATTTCATTGCTGGGGGGATGCCCTAGTTCTCTTAAGCCAGAGAACCACAGACATCACTTAGCTCTTTGCAAAAAGTATATGCAGCTAAGAGAACAGCAAGAAACTGGGTTTGTGCTGCAAATATGCGGATTTCTGGCACAAAAAAATTAGCACCCCCAAAATGTTTGGTGGCCTCAAGCACACATATCTAAATTCCATTTTCGGTCTCTTTAGCACACATGGGGAAAGAGGTCAAGTATGCCAGCAAAATCCTTCAATGGTCAGACCACTAAAGGGTACTGAAATCTAGAAACACTGCACAGCAGAGCTGGAAGGGGTCCTGGAAATCATATAGTTCGAACCCTGCTTTAATGGATTGCTCAAGGTCATAGACTCTATGTGCCAGAGTCAGGGTTACTAAACAGCCCTCTATACGATAATGTTTTCTGAAGCTCTTGTCATCTCTGACAGGGGCTGCGACGAGGAACAGGCAAGGGCTAGCCTTTCGGCATCTCAGCACATGCAGTAGAAATGACATCCCCAAGCCTTGCTTCTCAGGGCCAGGCCGCAGGAGACCCGCAGTGAAGCCTGCTCACCAAGGCCGGGAGCGCTCCCTTGGGCACCCGGGCCCTCTGTGCATCACCAGGGACTATGTTCCAAGGTACCATACCTAGAAAGCCGGCTGACAGAGGAAGTAAAGTGGATCCCTGGGACCTGGGCAGCCGACAAAGATGCCATAGCAGCACCAAATAACGACCCAAACTCCCTGAGCCCAAACTCCCTCTCTTTTTGCTCTCAGAAGCACCACCCTAACCAGGAGCAGGACTCCAGAATCTTCCGCAGTGCTCGCCTACCTGCTGCACCAGCTCCTGACCCCGGGCACAGCTTCAAGGCCTCCCAACCCCTGCATGGGTCACAGCAGTGGCCGTCTGCTCTCAATATCACACCCTCACTTCTCAGGCCACTCTGTAATGATCTCTGCACCTGGTCAGTCTCATGCGGAGCAGAATTACCTGTCAGCATCGCCGAGGCCCAGGGAGGTATTTCTTTGCAGGGTCTCCCGCACCACAGCCATGCCATCGGGCAGCCGATTCAGGCGACGAGTGTAGAGGCCAAGTCCGCCATCGGTCATGTACCTGCAACAGGACCAGAGGATGATGCAGGTATACGGTCAAGAGCAATTCGTGCACAACCTTGTTCACATCTAGGAGCCCTGCATGGCCACCCCATGCTCTAAGGGGGAAGGAACTGAGGCTTTCCCGAGGCTCTATCTCTGATCACAGCCCAGGGATAGCTCTGCTATTGATTCAACCCAAAGGATCACCCACTTGCTGGCAAAAATAGAACTCGACTTAATTAATCCAAACTCACAGGAATCTATGGAGCAGAAGGGAACTAGTGAACATTAACTGTCAGGTGTATTCATGACATTCTTTTAATCTGGCAATTACACAAGCAGGTGTCTTACTAAGTAACGGAAGTGGAACTGACAATCATTAGCAAAGCATAGGAAAAAATATGACAGAAGAGTGCAATGGAAAAAGTGGACAAGCATTTAAAAGAGGGAGAAAGAAAAGACAGGACAGATGGGCCACCTTTGTCATCACCAGCAAGTTGCTTCTGTGGGTCCTGGGTCTTTCTTTCATCTGAACTATGGGAATAATACAGCCTTCCTGCCTCCCCAAGGCACACATGAGAATTCACCAGGTAAGGCGTATGAAGGTGCTCTGCAATTTGTGTAAGACCAGAAAGTGGAAGACATTATTAGGGGTGTCATTATCTTGAAGTGTCTACAATCGTGAATGTCACCTTTGATAGTGACGTCTTACTGGGTTGTCACAAAACTCTCCAACACTTAGACTAATTTACTCTTCCAGATTTCTTAGTGAGTCCACAAAGCTATCTTCTGATGGAGTCAGTGTTGTCGGGGGAGGGGGTGTACCCCTGGAACTTCTTCTGTATAGACAGACATCTGCTACCCAGACCGGTTTCTGAGAGCTTGGCCACCGGCTAGTTTGGGTACAAAGGTAGTTTGGGTACAAAGCAGCTTTGCCTCATCTACCCTGCCTCCTTCCCAGCATCCCTTAAGGGAGACTACTTGTGCCATCACTCCCACCTTCAGAGGAGGACAGGAAGGCAGGATAGAAGTTGGGCAGAGCAAGAAACCAAACTTGGGTCCCTTGAATTCCCACATGGGCCCCATCAGATAGACCTGCAAGGTGTTTGAAAATGTAGGGGTCTTACATTTCAAATGAAATGAAATGAATTTATTAAGAAGACCAAGAAGTGGTGATTTTCCTGAAACAGTCCGCTGACCTGCATCACGCAGAAAGTTTCACTGCATTTAGTATTTTAGCTTTAGAATATACATGAAGTAGATTTTTGAGGGTTGTCAATTCCGGACTTTCTTCTACTTCGAGTTTGGGTCCTTTCTGGGATATATTCTTAGAAACATGGAGTTACCGGATGCTGTGGAGGTTGTACACGACCAGTAAGTTTCAGTTAGGGGCAGGGAAGATAGTTTTCATTGGCACATCTGGGGTAAGAACCGTCCGTATGCATCAAAAGAATTCTCTTTTAGGTCAGCTTCCAGGACATTTGATCTAAATGAAACTCCTCTGATGTCCCCTCCCACCCATCTTTTATGACATTAATGACCACAGGCAATGCAGTGCCAACCTGCTATAAAGTCTGTTGGGAGTAGTCAAAACAATTGCTTGTGGTTGTACCAAAAACACGACAACAGATTAGACTGAATTTTTCACTCCACTTTGTCAAAAAAAAAAAAAAAAAAAAAAACAAGAAAAAAAAACAACTGTAAAAATACTAAAAACCACTGCATTATAGACTGTAAAAGGGTGAATTTTATGAATTGTATCTCAATTAAAAAAAAAACAAAAATTTACAGCTATAGTTTAAGAATTATTTGTGTAACTACCTTTTAGTGCTTATCTCCTACACTAACCAATAAGTTCCTTGAGGACAGGGACTATTTGTACTTTGTTGAACTCTATATCCCATGTGCCTAACACATACTTAGCACTCAAGACAAGTTGTTTTTACTGCATGAAGACCAAAGACACAGCCATAGGATGGAGTTTAGCAAAAACCTTTTGGGAGGACACCAATTGCAGGTTTGCTTTCCTCTTTTTATTTTATTTTATTTTTAAAAAGATTTTATTTTTTAGGTAATCGCTACACCCAACATGGGGGTCAAACTCACAACCTCAAGATAAAGAGTCATATCCCCCACTGAATGAGCCAGCCAGATGCCCCTTCCTCTTAAAAACAAACAAACAATTCTTTTTCTTTTGGAAGATTTTTTTTTTTTTTGGTAGTTTCTACCTCCAGCGTGGGGCTCGAACTCACAACCCTGAGATCAAGAGTTGCATGCACCACCTACTGAGCCAGCCAGGAGTCCCGCGTTTTCCTTCCTCTTAAATGTCAGCAAACATGCCATCTAAGATCTATGGAAAGGCAAACTGAACTGTTGATCTGCCAGTCTACCCATCCACCGGTCCATCCAACCACTCAGCCTCTCAGTGTAACCTAGGGTCCAGGGGTAATCTCCATGTACACATCCTCCAGCCAGCGCCAGGAGAAAAAAACAAAAACAAAAACAAAAACAAACAACTCACCTACATCAAAACACAGTGACTTTGCTAGAGGCTAGACTTTCTGGCTCACATGTCCTTTCAAGGAGAATTCAGGGGAAGCTCTTCACAACACAATGTGCTGCCCCATTAAACAAGGCAGTTAATTTTGATTTTAGTAAAACCCACCCAGCCATGTCAACTAAAACTTTTCAATGGCGGGGATCTTGCCAAAGGACAAACAAACTCATTTTAGCATTCATCTCCCCGCTGGATTTTTCCTGCTGGACAAACAACACACAACAGTGGGGCGATCGCACGCACCCAGGCATGCAGACGAGTCCCCCGTGTTCACACCCTCGGCTCCCTGCAGAGGTGTGGGCAGGACCCGGGGAGCGGTCTGCAGACGAGTGCGGAGACACGGTTCAGCATCCAACCCGCTAACACCCGAGCATGCCGTGGTTCTGTCAAAAATGATGGTGGCAGGGCCCTGGAGAGATGGGTCTGGGTATGTTACCTAGGCCTGTCAGGTGCTGCTGGGAATTCAGGTTTTGTTCAGGCCCAGAGGAGAGGAAGGGCAAGATGAATCAGATCCCTGCCTTTGCAAATGCGCAGAGAGCTAAAGAGCAGCAGAGTTGAATGCAACTGATCTGTGACCCAGCTTGGCTGCAAATCTATTTCATTCACCCTGTGTGAGACTGGTGGGGGAGGGGACTGCGGAGGGGGGAGAAATGGTGAGGAAATGGGGAATTTACATCTTTTCCCAGGCATTTGTAAAAACACATATCCGACCACATATAATTTTTGTAACAGTCTCAAAAATAAATTCTGTTTTATGTCGTCTCGTTAGAAGATTGTGCAGCAATGGAGACAGCTGTCACTATGACCAGGCTTGCACTCAAGAATCTAATAATGTAAAGTATTTATTTCTAAATTATTACCTACTGATTCTAATGGTCTCATTTACAAAACGCTCTCTCTCTGTTTTTAAATAACTCTTGTATTTTCAATGAAAAATATAATTTTGGTTTTTTAAAAAAATATTTTATTTATTTATTTGAGAGAGAGAGAGAGAGAGAGTATGAGAGGAGAGAGGTCAGTGGGAGAAACAGCTTCCCTGGCAAGCAGAGAGCCCGATGTGGGACTCGATCCTGGGACTCCAGGATCATGACCTGAGCCAAAGGCAGTTGCCCAACCAACTGAGCCACCCAGGCACCCCCTATAATTTTGGTTTGACCCAGATTTGTGTAGGACCTGGCTACAGGTTATATGAATATAGACTGCCTTCCTCTAGTCAATCCCTCAGGAAAGCATAATTTACAGGTGAGGCAGTCCCTGGTGTGTGTCCATGTGAATCACCAGCCCTGGTCCAGGAGGGCTAAGAAGGCTTGTGTTCCTGACGGTGGGGATAGGGGCCGGGGAGCCACGGCCACACCCCGTCTTTGGAGCTTCAGTGAGGCTCCCACTGGGTACAGATCAAAGGGTTTGTGTGAGGTCACAAGGAAAGGAAGCAGCAGATCCAGGGACTGGAACCTCTAGCGCCAGCACTAGGGCTCCTTCTCCTTGGGGGAAATGAGTAATTCGCGCTGGAGCCTATGGGCATGCCAGTAACCTCCTAATGTTTGCTTGGTGGGGTCCTGACTAAGCCACCAAGCAGCTCACCAATTTCCACATTATGGTCTCAAGTTCTGCAGTGATGCGTGCAGAGGCTCAGTCTCTACCTTCCACAGCTGCTCCAGAGGGCCCCCTACCCCACCCCAATGGAGCCTGGGCTGACAACACAAGGGGGGTGTTTTCTTTTCAAGGCTTGGTCACCCTGGGCTGGCCCACGAGAATAAGAGTTAACAACAGGGCTCTCTTGTCAGGAAGACCTGGGTTCAAATGTCTCCTCTGCCTCTTGCCAGATGGGGGGCCTTGGGGACATCCTTACTAATAAAAACTAAAGGTTATGGAGGCTACCCGGGTACTGTGCTAAGTGCTTCCCATAAGTCATGATACTGTACCTTCAAGGCTCGTATGAAGTGTATTATCTGTTTTCCAGATGAGGACAACGAAATTGTGGTCAGGATCACAGTGCCAGGTGCGTGGGTTCAAATCCCAGCTCTGTGTCACACTTTTCGGTGTAATTCCTTTGAGTTTCATTTCCTCGGCTACAAGATGGGCGAAACTACAGAATAACTTCACAGGGCTGCGGTGGGCTAAAGGCGCCGCTGTATACGAAGCTCAGTGCCTGGGAGCACTTCAAATGTATTAGCTGCTGTGACTCTTGAAGCCAATGACTTGCCCACAACACAGAGTAGTGACTATGCGTCCCCTTCTCACTTTTTAGTCACATAACTAGTAGGTACCAGGCTCTGTATGAGGCTGGGGTTACAGAGGTAGAAAGACCTAGTTCCTGCAATCTACAGGGGACTGCGACATTGAACAGATAATTCTACTATGACATGGAGAGCGGTGTTACAGATGGATGTAGGACAGGCTCAGAGCACACAGGGGGAGGAGTCATAGAGGAGCTATGTAAGCTGGCCTTTGAGGGGTGCATAGGATTTCGCCAGTCACAGGAGGATTCTAGGCATGTGGGTATCACATACAAACGCAAAGAGAAATGGAGAGAAGGGATCAGTTGGGAGGCTGGGAGGTAGATCATTCTGTGGCTGGAGCATCAGGAATAGACAGGAGCCAGGTGGCACGGGCACTGGGGCTCAGTCAGGGAGCCAGGTGGGTTGAGACCTCTGACTTGCAGCCCAGGAAGCGATGAAGGTACTAAGCCAATGACTAACAGGCTGGCTTCTGGGTCAAAGAGAACACTGACTTTTCAAACCTCATGTCATTCAATACTCCGGTTTGGGTGAGCATTTTCTCGTCAGTGATCCCTTCTACAGACATTTCAAAACGCACCACTTGTCTGAATCCCGTCTGTGTTGTCTCAGCCGGTTGGGGGAATGACCAGATTTGTAGGGTAGACTCACCAGCCCTCAGGCCAGAAGAGATCTGTGAACACCACATGCCTATTATGAGGAACATTCTAGACAAAATAGGTGCACTCTATGTAACTGACACCAGCTACGACAAAGCTTTGGAATCTAATAGGACCTGTTAGAACAAATACACCAGATTTTGAAGCCAACGTTTCGCCAATAGGTCTCTTCTTTAAACGTAATGAGACAACAAAGGGAAACAAGCGAAACTGGCTTTGTGAATCACCTTCAGAAGGAGGGGAAGCTGGCTCGTCATTCCCAGAGTTCGCAGCTCAACACCGCCTTGGCCTTCAGAAGTAACACAAACTGACTTCCACTAATCACAAAAGAAATCACCTTCTGTCAAGGACTGGGGGAGTGGGGAGTGGACTGGAAGGGGAGGAAACGCATACTGACTTCCTCAGGCTCAGTGGATTTCTAACAGAGCATGGCGTGAAAAAAAACAAAACAACAGCAGAAACATTCAGATGCAAAGAATGAAAGTAGAATAAAAGGGGGGAAAAATCAAGCCTAGGTAATTATTTTTTTCTTCAAAGATGTGTTGACCTGTCTATATGTTTTGGATACACTTTTGACTTAAACGTGAAGATAGCAAAGAAAATGGCATATGAGAAAAAAAATATACACATACATGTACAATTCCTTATCAATAGCAACAGAACTATATGAGCACGTATGTCAGCACATACTTTGTTGCATATGGTTAAAGAAAAAGGCTGCGGGCTGATGGAAAGTCCCTACAGATGAGCATCTCCCCAGTGTCCAGGACCCCAACAACATATGCCTTCCCCAGAGCCCCACTGCCCCCCAGCAATGCTGCACAACACGTACTCTTCAGGTTTATGAGCATGTGAATTGAGTTTCAGGATAAACCTGTACAAGGACGCCGGTAGTTTAGGGCCTCTTAGAAGTCAGATAAATAAACTTCACTCTAGGTCGCAGAAGGACAAATGGACAAACCAGTCTAACAAAGCTGCCTGCGCCCTTTTGGAAAAAGCTGACCTCTAGAAAAGAAGCTGTTCCATTTGACTTAAGGGAAGAGGAGAATACATTTACAATGCAAAAATAGGTTGGGGGAAGTGGGTTTTAATTTTTTAGAGCGAATTTTAAAAACCATAGTACTAAAACTTAAGTAAAGACTTAAGACTCTACGAAGGAAACATTTGGAAACCACTCTGTCCTCAAAAGGTTTTAGGCACCCAAGCTGAGGCAAATGTGGCACATTTTGTGCCTCTCCCACCATCCTGGTCCTAACCTCCACCCCAAATGACAACCACAGAGACACATTACCCAGTGACTCTAATACCCTCCTCATAAAGTATCTTTAATATATAAACTTTTTTATTTTTTAAAGATACACCCAACATGGGGCTTGAACTTACAGCCCTGAGATCAAGAGTCTGCCTGAGCCAGCCAGGCGCCCCTTTCTTTAATATTTTCAAATCAGATAAAGGTAAGCTCTAATCAAAGCCCGTGGTGCAGCTTCTTCTCTGTTCTCTTACAGGCCAAAGGAAACAAAGCCAACAGCTGTCTTTGGAGAAAGCGTAAGGTTTGCATGTCTTTCTCAGTTAAGTTTCCCTGTACCCACAGCACTTTATAATTAATCTGGACTGGACAACACAAGTAACCAAGGAGCATTTCTTCGACTTTCATGGCTTTTGGGGAAGTCTTCCAGCGACTCTGCTGGCTAAGTCAGAGGGGAGGTGTGGACCCAGAGACTCCGAGCCGTTTCCTACCTTTCTGCTTGATGCAGAGTTGGGTACCTTTCAGCACCGCTCCCCACTGTGGCTCTTCAGGACATCACCAAGATGGTATATCCCTCTTTTTAGGAAGATGTGGGAGGTCACTTCTCATCTCTAGCAAAACCTCCGGATTACTTTGTTCAAGCCTGGAGCAGCCCCCTGAGGCCGTGCCATGAGCCACCTCGGCTCAGCACACATACGGCCATGAGTGGCCACCCCGGAATCCCCACAGCTCAGTGCGCCCTGGCCCCTTCCCTGGCTTGTCTGCATATCACTTTCATCACACCACCTCCTGGCTGTAAGGTGAGCCAGATGACTGGGCAGACCCGGCTGATCCTGATTCTCTGATCCTGGGTGCGGCAGGAAGTGAAGCCTGCAGCAGAAGCAAACCGGGCTCCAGAAGCCTGGAGTCTGCTCTGCTAGCCTGGTCACCAGAGCATGCCTCTCTGGGGAGCACTACGAAGGCGTTGCTAAGCTAGTCAAACAGGAGCTCCTTTTCAGTAGGCCATAGGGACAGAGGCAGGAGCAGGAAAAGGCAGGCCTGAGTAAAGGAAGAGACAAAGGGTCCCAGAGGTCCCCTTTAAGCCTCACCAGGGGAAATGGGTACGACAGACTTTATTTCCTAAAGCTAGGTGCTGCAAAGCTGCTGAAAGAGAACAGAAGCACAGTGGGGGAGGTTCTTGCAACAAAACAACACGTGCTTCGAGACCTCACCTGCCGCTCATAATAGGGGCCATGGACGAGCAGCTGCGCTGTCACCTGGCAAGGTTTTAGAACTGCAGTATCCCAGACCTCCTGAATCAGACTCCCCCAGGTTCAGTAAGACCCCCAGGTGGTTCTAATGCACATTACAGCGTGGGAAGTCCTGGTGTCAGGCAGCAGTCTCTGCAGGGAGGAAAATAAGACAATCCAAAGGAGCAAAAACTAAGGTGCTTCTATTTGTATGTATCTCTTATCATGTCACTTTTGGTTCCTGTGTTTCATGCAGGTTTTACACTCTATATGCAATATTCCAGTAACACGGTGCATATATTTTAAATACAAACATAATGTCTAATGCAGGAACAAGCTCTCTATACAATCAAAAACAGGTCCAAGAGCACTCTCTAAAGCAGAAATTCCTACACCGTACGTTACAGACCCCATGTCACACATGTGCAAGTGTGCACCCAGTCGAGTCAGATCAAAGGCTCCTGCTGGGCAACCTGTGAGCAGTCCCCCTGAGTTAGGGCAGAAGGCGATCCTGGCTGAACCCGTCCTTTCAGCATATTCTGCAAGTTCTCACATAGCAAGACTTGTGCTTGTGTTTGCTATCAACTGACCCCACCATGGCTCGTGGCATAGCTGTAACTCCCGTCACCCTGCATTTTAGCACCCAGACTCGATTCACCATGGCCCGTGGCCTTGTACTTGCTCTCACCACACTCCGAGCAGGAGTGATTGATCAAGTGGGAAAATTCTTGCAGGGTGAAGAAACACGCTGCCAAGATCTTGTGTCTTCTGCAAAATGCAGTGTGAATATTCACAGATTCCACAAAATTCCACTTAGCACGAATGTCCATAGTGTTTTGGCTCAGCTTACCTAGGATGCCGAGATGTATAAACCCCACAGGCATTTTAATGCAAAAGAGTCCATAATTTGCTAATAGACTCGACCCCACAGAGAGCCAGGGATTCTAGCAGTGAATTTGTCACCCCTCTTTAAATAAATACACATATGTAAAATTTTCACTGTAATCCCTAACGATGCCCGTTTAAAACAGGAGTTGGCAGGGCATCTTTCTGAAGAAAGGCTGCACGGTTTGGAAATCGGACAGTCCCCTGTGTCTAGAATCTGCTCTGGCTTGAATTATCTTTATTGTGGTTCAACTTTCAGTAGGGAATTGTAGCAAGTATTTCTAGCACTGGCAGGAAGCTTTTTGTCCACTACTGAAAGATGAAACACATTCTCACACGCAGGAGACAGTCCTCTGGACAAAGCCCCTTTAAGCTCTTTCTTGGAACAAACAGATGGTGAGAGAAGACTGACTTATATCCAGGAATTCTCCAACTTAAAATACACCTGAATCATCTGGGGACCCTAAGACAATGTAGATTCCAAGACCCCAGTTTCCCAGATGCAGGATGTCATTCGTGGGACCCAAACCTTGCATTTTTAAACAGATTTTTTTTTTTTTAAGCATTTTGTGGTGTATGCGAACTTGCCCAGAAAGCAGAGTTCCCACAGACGCCCTCTCCTCTGCCACCATGTTCCTCATTATTAACACTTCATATTAGTGTGGTCCGCTTGTTACAACCGATGCACCTGTACTGATGGATTCTTATTAACTCCAAACTCGAGTTCCCATTAGCGTCCACTCTGTGTTGTAGAGCTCTGTAGGTTGACAGACACAGAATATCATGTATCCTACATTATGGTATCATACAAGAATAGTATTAATGCCCCCAGTGTCCCGTGTTCCCCCTAGTCATCCCTTCCCCCAAATCGGCATTTTGAACAGACATGTAAGTAATTCTCCTGCAGGCAGACTGTGAGAAATGCTGCCTTAAGTCTTGAGGCTTGGATGGAGGAACTGTGAGCTACGTGAGCCTCAGTTTCCCTAAGAGTTAAAGAGTCACCACAATGTGACTACAGTATAATTGTAATTTACATTCCAAATCCTCCTAGTAACTAGTCTTGACCCTCCACGTTAAGGGACAGTGTCCTTGTTAACGGCACCTGATCCCTGATGGCCGTTTCATCTCAGGTCAAAGCTTGGTAAAAGTTGTTAGAACTCCAAGCCTCTACTAAAAGTGCCAGTTAAGTCATGTCCTCGGACATACAGGCCTACAGACCCCAGAACTGTGTGTCTGTGGAAGCCCAGGCTGGGAGGGGACGTGAGAGGACGGCAGCAGGCATGCTGAATACAGAGGATCACGGGCGATATGTGGACGGCTCACCTCAGTATGGGAGATGCCACAACCCCATGCCCCTACCCTGAAAAGCCTTCTGCTTTGCCTAAAGAACCCCTCCTCCCAGGCACTACTTACAGACTGGAGGAGTGCCTGTGAATCCTCTGGAGGCTGCTGTATTTTATCATTCTTATGATTTCTTTTTCCTTTTTTAAAGATGTATGAGAGAGAGAGAGAAAGAGGGAGGGAGCGTGCGTGTTTGCATGTGAGCAGGGGGAGGAGCAGAGGGAGAAAATCCCAAGCAGGTGAGCGCAAAGCCCAACATGGAGCTTGATCTTATGACCCTGAGATCATGACCTGAGCCGAAATTAAGAGTCGGATGCTCACCAACTGAGCCACCCAGGTGCCCCATCATTCTTGTGATTTCTGCTGTAACTCCCCAACCCCAAAAGTGCTCTACGATTCAACTTTTCACACTAGGTCAGAAGAATTTGGCATTCGGGATTATGTGATCCCTTCTGAAGACGACTAGAACCTCAGGGTGGAATCAGACATCCAGGGTCTCTGTCTCTTCTGGTTTCACGAGACACCCCCAGGTCATGACCACAGTCATTACCAGATGAGGGAGAGGCCAGCTGGAGCTTTGGTTCAGGTCTGTGCAAGTTTCACACTGTCTTACCTAGACTGCGGCTGGAAGCAATGTCAGGGCGCACTGAGAATAGACAGAGGAAGAACAAAACCAACTTGTCAGTGGGAGACAGACCCCTTCTGCAGACAGATGGGGGCATGAAGGAGGCCTGGGGAACGCCACCCAATGTCCACAAACAACTTGGCTTCTGGAAGCACTGGGGGCTGCCGGGAGCACTGCCCTCGAGTCCTGTGCAGGCTGTTGCTCTAGAGACGGCCCCCATTTTGAGGTGTTGTCATGTGTAAGACACATTTATGCAGCCCCTACGGTGCGGCAGGCACTGGCCTGGGTGCCAGGAATAGGAGAAGCAGACTTAGTCCTTGGCCTTGAGGGGCTGAGTACAGACATGCAGATATTTGCATGGTATTCAGCAAAGGCCAGAGCAGCAAGAGGGGCCAGAAAGATTCTTAGATCAAGAGATAATGCTAGGGGCATCTCGAAGGATGAGAGGGTGTTTGCCAGGCAGCCTGGAGTAATGGCAAGGAAATTAGATCGTTCATAGAGACACACATGTGCAAATACAAACGGTCTAAAAATTTTAGTACAATGAATTCACTGTGTGGCCTCAGATGTTAAAGTTCTACCAGGTAGCACTTTCATTTAAAAAAAAAAAAATCATTATTCTGGGGGTGCCTGGTGGCTCAGTCAGTTTGGCATCCAACTATTGATTTCGGCTGAGGTCATGATCTCAGGGTCCTGACAGCCCTCCACTCAGCATGGAGCCTGCTTAAGATTCTCCCTCTCCCTCCACTCCTCCCCCCTCCCCTTTCTCTCTCCCCCGCTAAAAAAAGAAATCATTATTCTGGGCATTCGTTCTAGATGGGATTCAGTAAATGTATTCCAATTCAAAGAAACAGATTTGCAGGGCCTCTGGCCTTCAAGGGTGGGGATTAAGCCAAAACTGGGTGACCACAAGATGCTCAAATTACCTGCCACTAAATCCAGCAAGACCAGGAGACACAACAGCTGACACAGAGACGCCGGGCCCCGTTCACTTTTCCATGTGTCTGCGTGCACTGGGTCACCTTCAGACACAGCACCCGGGCAGCTGGGAACGCTGCTCTCGGTGGGCTTGGGCCCATCTCGGGGACAGGGTGGGAGTTTGAAAATGTGCATTTCATGTTGCAGATTTACCATTTTAAACCAACAAAAACACCCACTGTTTTTTGTAGTCTATTCTATAAAGTCTAACAAAATCCTGGTTGGGAGGTGCCTGAGTGGCTCAGCTGATAAAGTATCCAACTTTCAGCTTCAGCAGAAACCGAGCCATGACCCGTTTCAGCTCCGGTCATGATCTCAGGGTCCTGGGATGGAGCCCCATGTTGGGCTCCGCGCTCAATAGGGAGCCTGGCTAGTGGGAACTGTTAAGGATACAGTGATTCCCAAAAGTCCTACCTGTTCTCACCCTCACCACATTCCCTTCTCAAAAATCAGAGTGTGAGGTCTTTATGTTAATTAGAAAGGGATTGAAACAAAGTTTAAAAACTAGCCGTTTTTCCTCCCAGAGTTCAGACTCTGGACTACCTAAGCAGCAGGCCCTCCATATCAAGAGACTCTCCAGAAATGACAGACGGGGCATAGGCTCTATTCCTGTGGAGGGGAGAGGGCTGCGGCTGAGAGTGCAGAGAGGCCCACCCATGCCTCGGCCAGGTCAGGCTGATCTCACAGCTGCCTCTTCAGGGTCTCACAGCACCCCCAAACAGCTGTGCAGCAGAATCCTGGTAAAATAAGCTATGGTAGAAATCCTGAAAATCTTTTTTTAAAAAAATATTTTATTTATTTATTTGAGAGAGAGACAGTGAGAGAGAGCATGAGCGAGGAGAAGGTCAGAGGGAGAAGCAGACTCCCCGTGGAGCTGGAAGCCCGATGCAGGCCTCGATCCTGGGACTCCAGGATCATAACCTGAGCTCAAGGCAGTCGCTTAGCCAACTGAGCCACCCAGACGCCCCAGAAATCCTGAAAATCTTAAAAATACAACAAAATCCTAAAGTGAAAAGGCATTGCATGCAAACCAACGTCCACTGGAAAAGGAAAATCAGCCCAGGCTCCAGCTGGGCACGTCCCCATCAGCACCTGAGTCCTTCTCAGGGAAACCAGAGAAAAATGCCCTTTTTCTACCAAGGCCAATAAAAGTGCGTCTTATAAGACGCACCAAGAAGTGCCTGTGGGGGGTGACATAGCACAAATCCCCCAAAACAGACGATGGGCTTCTCAGTGACTAAATACTGTGCTCATCTGTCCTCTGACAGGGGGTGTTCTCAGTCCCAGTGCCCTGCCTTACCCAGCACATTAGTGCTGAAACGAAGACCACGCCCCCTCCCTCCCACTTAGGATAAGGTCCCACCTCTCAAACTTCACCTTACATGCAACTGAACATTATACAAAATACCAAAAATATGTAGGCTCACAGGACTATGGGATATTAGATCTTTGGGGGAAGATCTAAGATAAATGACTCGACCTAATGACATTTCTGATGCGGAACCGAGATTTACTGAGTTTAAGCCATACGCGCACGGCCAGACGACTGGAGAGCGGACGCTGATGTGGTTTCATTTTCAAGTGGTGTTGCGTTCAGCAAGTTCGCTGGGCTCAACAAATCTTTCATCATAAAAATAAAAGCTTGACTCCTTTATTTTACATTTTAGTGTAACTGCTTCTCCATCTCCTTGTGCTCCAGCCTCTCACCCAAGTTCAATAAAGGTAAGATCATTGTGATTGTCACTACTATTTTAGGACATGTATTTTTGCTTCGATATCCTTAGTCCCTAGAACTGTGCCCAGAATGCTTAAGATAAGCACCTAAAAATGTTTTTGGTGGACTGAATGCAAGAATAAACAACCACCAAGAATGTGATTGCTTTTATGTCTAACACGTGTTAAACATTTGGGGAATAGAAAAAAAAATAAAACATCCTTGCATCTGTTTAGAGATAAGTCAGACACTATTAATAGCGGGCTGTATAACCCTGAAGGCTCCAAGGACGACTGCTAGGAAGATGGGGCAGAGGCAGGGCGGAAGACAATGCAAAGAAGGAGGAGTCACAGGTCCCATCCAAGGGACAGCAGGGTTGAGCAGGGGCCCCCAGGTAGGGAACACTGTCACAGCCACATTGGGTGGCATCCCAGATCCGAGCTGACTGCAGTCTTGTCCCCCACGGCTAAATTCCCCACTGTCCATGATTTTTCTTTTCATTTTCTTTAAAAGATTTTATTTATTTATTTGACAGAGACAGCAGAGGGAACACAAGGAGGGGGAGTCAGAGAGGGAGAAGCAGGCTTCCTGCCAAGCAGGGAGCCTGATGCAGAACTCCATCCCAGGACCCTGGGATCATGACCTGAGGGGAAGGCAGGCACTTAACTGACTGAGCCATCCAGGTGACCGTCCATGATTTTTAAAAAGGGAGTAAAAAACAAAACCAGTGGAGCAGGGAGTTCAGTGTGAAAGGCAAAAACGGCGTTTCCCTCAAAAATGTTGGTGTGCATGGGCCTGCATGGCGCCACAGCCATGCTCACAGAGGGACAGGTGTACCATGCACCGATGACAAGCAGGGGTCCGTGTAGTGACGCGGCCGAGGGAGCTCCACAGGTAAGGCGGGCACGCCACGCCAGGAGCCAAGCGGCAGGGTGACCTGGGAACTGGGGCGGGGGTGGGGGGGCCAGCTCCCTCTGGAGGGAAGGCAGGCTAAGAGGGAGCCAAAATACAGGCCAGCAACCTTCAGAGGAGGCACGGAGCAGAAGCTGTCGCCTCTAGGACGCTCAGTGCGGTAGGAGCCGCAGGAGGAAGAGCGGCTTGCTGCCACAAAGACAAAAGAACAGGGCCCCCAGCTTCTTCTCACTCTTCAACCAGTTCCAGTGTTTCCACCTGTACAAGAGCAGGACCCGGATGGGCTGAAGTAGGTACTCCAATGGGGCAGGGGCAAAGCCAGGTTCCCTAGAGCCTGCTGCCTAGTTCGAGCGAGCATGTCCAGCATCGTAACTTTCATTCTCTTTCAAAACCTACCGATTTCCTTAGACCAACTCCAGATAGCAACATTCAGGGACATCTCGGCCGGGGTGTACACCCTGGGCTTACCGTGATTCTCAACAGCCACAGCCCACTTGGCCTCCAAACTCCTCTGTCATCCAGATCAGAGCCTGGGGCAGAGGAAGGAGGCACGCACGATTTTTGTGTTTATTAGAAAGGGGGAGTGGGGGAGAAAATGTGCAGAAGAAATAACTTTGGTACTACTACCCCGAGGCTGGGATGTGGCAACCTGGCTCGCCAAAGAGACCTCTTCCTCCGCAAGCCCATGCCCAGCTGTTCTCCATCTGTAACAGACCTTCAGTTCCCTACGTGAACCTGGGCATCCTGGGTCTTAAACCTGGATGAACTCTGAATGGTCTCCCCTCTCAGCTTCTCACCTCATGCCCGAATCCTTTCTCCAACACGTGGACACAGTTTTCCTCATCCTGCTTGATTATTCTCAGGAACAGGAGGCTCATGCCTTTGCCAAAGGCCCCACCCACTCTTTCGAAGGTCTCATTTCCAGCGTAGTTTTTTCCCAACACTGATGAACGGTCACCTTGGTGCGTAGCAAATGAAAACTGTGAGTCCCATTTCCACCTACAGTTCAAGTTTGGTCCTCTGGAACCTCCTGCTTTTCTTTTCTTTTCTTTTCTTTTTTTTAAAGATTTTATTTATTTATTTGACAGACAGAGATCACAAGTAGGCAGAGAGGCAGGCAGAGAGAGAGGAGGAAGCAGGCTCCCTGCTGAGCAGAGAGCCTGATGTGGGGCTCGATCCCAAGACTCTGGGATCATGACCTGAGCTGAAGGCAGAGGCTTTAACCCACTGAGCCACCCAGGCACCCCAACCTCCTGCTTTTCTAAATATTTCCTATGCCAAGAATATCTAGTTTCTACAAACATTTCCATTGTGTTTTGGGTTGTGAACCCTTAGCCTTCCTGGTTGCCCTTCCCTAAACAAACCTGCCTGATTCAGAACCCCTTAAAACCAGCCACCGAGAACAAAGCCGGCACTGTCTACCTGGCGGCTACACTGTTGCTTCCCACATTACTCTTCTCTTAATCCAGTCGAAGGTAGGATTGTACAGAGCTCTCTAAAACCTGGGAAAATCGTGGGGGGGGTCTCAGAGCCTAAAGCCCAGCAGGTGGCAGCACTAAAGGGGAAAAGTTTGGATCTCTGACGCCGAGAGCTCAAGCTACCCCAAACTGGCTGTGCCCTTTAGTAGCCGTATGGCCTAAGACAGGTGACTTCTCTCATTTCTACCAGGGAAACCTGGCTTGCCCAAGGCTGGACTCCCACTGACTTCTCTGTTTGCATATCTGTAAAATGGGGATAATAACATGTTGCAGGCCCTCTAGGATTTCTCTAAGAATTCGAAGAGATAATACTTGAAAAGCGCCTGCCTGTGTGGAAAGCACTCTACAAACACTGGCTCCCGTGAGTACTATTAATAATCACTGTTACTATGAATAGCAGTGCTGCTGTTACCACCTTCTTCCTTTCTACCTTCATACCACACCCATCAAGAAGCATATACAGCAGGTCTGGAAGAAGAAGTTAAGAAATGTGGGAATGAAATGACAGCATCTCTCTGCTCGAGGACCTCCTGATCTAGGAAACAGTTGTACAAACAAAGCAAAGGGACTGAGTGGAAGGTCTTACCTTGTTGGGAGGTATTACCAGGTGCTAGGGTGGCCAGAGAAGGCCACCTAGCTTCTGCTTAGGTCCTTAAAGGACTCTGGCAGGTGGGTGGGAATGGAGGTGGAGGAACCTGTAGAGAGCATGAATACACGCAAAGGCACAGAGAGGTACAAGACCTGGTGCCCACTTCAAGGAAAATGCCAGTGGTCCACAGTCAGGACTAGCATGCAAGTTAGGGGGAGGGGCGGGCAGTGAGGGGAAGGAGGAGATGAAGGGAAATGAGGCAGGGCAAGCGGATCACTCATTAGCTACCCAAATGTAGAGAAGGGCCTACTTTGTGCCATGCCCTGTGCTAGTCACAAGAGATACATAGTAAGGCAGACAAGGTCTGTGCTTCCGCAAAGCTTACAGTCCAGTTGGGGACCACGGAGGGCCTTGTATGCCATGCTGGGTAGAGGGGGTAAGGAGCAGACTGTACCTTCCAGAGAGGACCATAGCAACATCTCCCATCCCACAGGTTCTTCTTCAAGGTGACCTTGTCACCTTCCCACTGAGAGATGACATCTATGTTCCCCTTCCCTCCTCTTGAATCTGGAGGGCTAGGACTGCTTTGACCAATACAGTACGGTGGAAGTGACTCCCTGGGGGAGAGCCTAAGAGGTGGTGAGGCTTGGCTTTGCTTCGCTCTAACACTTGCCCCGGGAGCCCTAGGCTTCCAGGGTCAAAAGTCTGCCAATCATGTTGTGAGGAAGCTAAGCCACATGGAGAGGCCCTGTTGGTCCTAACCCTCAGGTCATCCCAGGGAACAAGCTTTGGGACGGCACAGGTCCCGGCGCTGAAACTGCCTCCAGCCCCGGAGCTGCCCCAGCTAAGGCTGCAGACACGGCGGAACAGAGACAAGCCGCCTCCACTGGACCCTGCCCCAATTCCTGATGCGAGACTCCATGAGCATAATAAAATAGTGGATTCTAGCAGCTAGATTTTGGAGGCATTTGTCTTAAGTCACTGAGTCTCCCTCGCAGGCATTGTGGAGCCATTGAGGCATTCTACGCAGGTGGCAATGTGGTAAGATACATGTTCTAGAAAGATTTTTCTCACGCAAGTGTAGCACAGATTTGTTGGATGGGCCCTGAGGTCAGAGGTAAGGAAAGTGACGAAGGGATGCTTGGGGGGAAACGGGAGCCATGAGGCCAGAGAGAGTCAGGGCCTGAGATCCTGCAGAGAGAATCCACTGCCCTCAGCCACTCGTGTTCCCGGAACGAGGAACTGAAGACTCAGAGATTCTTTCTGGGTTCTGGCTGTGGAAGAGAAGGGATGTGGAAACACAGGAGAAGAAATAGGGGCAGAGGAAAAAGAGGAGGTAGAGGTCCGACAGGTTTACATGGCCCCAGTGAAAAGCCCAGAACACCATAGCTGCCCTCTTGCTTTGCAGTCGGGCAACGTGCTTCTGAGTCTGGGCTCCCGAATTCTGTGACCTTGGGTGTGTTACCAATGCCTTTTAAGGTCCCACCTCCTCATAGGGGGGATGGGAAGAAGGGCACATGGACCAAAGTGAAGGTAAAATGAGATAATGCTAGAAAATGCTGCACACAGTGCCCGGCATTTGGAAATTCTGTGTAAGTGCTAGCTGCTCTTCTTATCACCATGATCCTGATTACTTTTTCTAGAAGATTTTATTTATTTGAGAGAGACAGAGAGAGAGACAGGGTGCGCGCATGAGCAAGGGGAGAGTGAAAGACAGAGGGAGAGGGAGAAGCAGACTCCAAACTGACCAGAGAGTCTGACATGGGGTTTGATCCCAAGACCCCAGAATCATGACCTGAGCTGGAGGCAGACACCTAACCGACTGAGCCACCCAGGCGCCCTGAAGTGATCATGATTAATAACTGTGATGTACACTGGGTCAGAGGCTAGACAGGCACTTTGTACCCCAGAGGGCCCAGCTGCAGGACAGTGAATGGAAGTTCTTCCAAGGAACCTTGCACACATCTCCGGCAAACAGTTTGTTCAACTGTAAAGTTGGCATCAACTTCTAAAATAGCTACACAGCCTGCAAAGGAGGAAGGCCGGTATGTGAGCTGTCCCCCATCTTCATCTCCCTTCCTCTCTCCCAACTCAACGTTTGAGTGTTTTTAATGAACAACGCCACAGAGTAAGGCAAAAGTCCCTCGATTCGTAAAGCTCTCTACCTTGCCGCACGTGATTCTGAGGTCTCCAAGTGGCACGGAGTATGTAGTTTTGTTTTGTTTGGGTTCGCAGTGGGTGGGGGGCCACAGGAGGAGAATTTCCTCGGAGGAATTCAGGTATCACACTGGCAAAGGCTGGAAACGGTGGGTGAGTAAAATGCCTGCTTGGGTGAACTCTAACAGCAGGAAGACTTAGGGTGGCAAGGCGCTTTGGGAAATCATTGTGCAAAACGGACTCCGGCTCTGCACCTTCCTGCCTCTCATCACCTCCTCAGCTCTCCCTTTCCAGTGCTCACAGAACCAGGTTTGACCCTATTCACTTTCTACACAGGCACCCGGGAAATGTTGACACAGTGTTTCCAATGCTTGGGGCGGGGCGGGGGGGGGGGGCTGTGACATTGAATACAAATGAAACCCAGTAATAATGCTTTGGAGGCAAAGAAAGGTATCTGCCTTTGCCCCTAACCCCAGCCAGCTCCACATTCACCAAGTATCTGCAAGTCCCCGTGCAACTCAGCCCTCTGAGCCTGACCCTCTTGAACCCCACCTTTCGTCTCTCTTTCTCGCTCCCTGACATGGCACAAGGCAGGTGCTCAGGGCTTCTGATGCCCAGAGGGTGCCCACCCTTATTCACTCTTATTTCTTATTCACTCTTGCTTTCCGTCTGTTCAGAGCATGGGATGTAGCGACAGCAAAAAGCCATACTACAGAGTTCTTGGAACACAGGCTTTGAATTCAGTCCGATCAATCACTTGGTTCCAGGAGTGACTGTGTGATCCATTCAAGCCACTTAAACTCTCTGAGCTTGGTCTCCCTCACTGTAAAAAGACCATGAAAAACAGTCTCTCTCTCAAAGCACTGATGTGAAGAGTAAGAGAGACAATGCACAGAAAGAACTCAACACAGTGCCCGGCACAGGAAAGAGCAGCCCGCGCAGTCTGGCTGTCGTGGATTTCTACACCACGGCTACAGGGCTGCCAGACAGACCTGAGCTAGTGGTCACTGTGCGGTGACTTCTCCCGCCTGCCCCCTTCTCTGCAGGGCTACCGCCATATTTACTCTGTCCCATGTTTCTGACAACTTGAGTTGACTCTACCCTTTAAACTTCACTGCTCAAGTCTGTGAGGTTTCTTATTTCATTTTCTTTTTAAAAAGATTTTATTTATTTATTTGACAGAGAGAGATCACAAGTAGGCGGAGAGGCAGGCAGAGAGGAGGAAGCAGGCTCCCCGTGGAGCAGAGAGCCTGATGCGGGGCTCAATCCCAGGACGCTGGGATCATGACCTGAGCCGAAGGCAGAGGCTTTAACCCACTGAGCCACCAACGTGCCCCGAGGTTCCTTATTTCAAAACAGATGACTGGGCAGTTCCAAGCTTCAAGATCTGGGAACTGGGATCTGGACTGTGGGACGCGGCAGAGAATCACAGATGCCCTTCTCCCACTTGTCCCAAGATCGAGAAGTGAACACAGGCTTGATTTATAGCCCAGAGAAGACTCTGGAGACAGACTTGAGCCTCTCCTTAGACTTGGAATCTTATTCCACTCTGGGGTCTCAAAAATCATCAGCCCTCCGGCCCAGAAGTGTCCATGCCTCACCCTGCAGTTACTGCAGGATTAAAAGGTCAAACCCTCCATTTCTCAGGGAGGTTTCTCATCAGGACCCTGGGGATTCTAGAAGGGATGCATGGATTCTTCCAAGGCATGCACAGACCCTTGATTTGTGGTCACACCCCAGGCAGGACGCATTAGCCTCGAGTCTTCACAGATGTTTCTAGCAGCTAATGTGTTGTTCTTTGTCTCTGGGCCACAGGTAGCTGCCGCCTGCCCCCAGATGACTCACTCCCGTTGATCCTACAAGGCCGGCTTGCAGACTGTGATGGTTCATGTATACATGCACCTGGCTGGGCCGTGATACCAGATACTGGGGCAAACACTAGACTAGACATTGCTGTGAAGGTACTTTTTAGAGGAGGAGGACATGGAAACCAGGCGACATCCAGGAAAGCAGACTGTCTCCGTAATGCCAATGTGCCTCATCCAAGCAGTTCAAAGAAGAGAAATAAAGGCTGATATTCCCTAAGGAGGAGGAAGTTCTGCCTCCAGGATGCCTTTGGACTTGAACCGCCATATCAACTTTTCTTCTGGAGAACATTAACACACAAACAGATCAACTCTGACACAGCGAGCAAAAGTGTGATCACCACACTCAAGCGCAAGAAACGGCGGGAGATCGTCTTCGTGAATATTCTCAGTAGGGGAGAAAAACAAAAAACCAG
The DNA here is from genome assembly GCF_002288905.1 of Enhydra lutris kenyoni. Taxonomy (NCBI): domain Eukaryota; kingdom Metazoa; phylum Chordata; class Mammalia; order Carnivora; family Mustelidae; genus Enhydra; species Enhydra lutris. The sequence continues at coordinate 40,089,497 of NW_019154106.1, forward strand.
TAAGGCAAATAAATGCAGCGAGTCTGAGAAAGCTCAAGGGAACTCCCATCCCGTGTGTCAGACCCTTTACACACACTCTCACTTTCTTTCCTTCCCACTACACACATAAAAGTAGGCTACCATCTAACAGACAGGAAGCGACTCAGAAAAGGAAACAATTTCCCTGAGGTCACACAGATGACAAGTGAAAGGTAAGAGGTCAGGTCCTCTGAGTCCAAAGTCCAAAGTTTCTTCCATCATATCATGACTCCAGAGCAGCAAGATGAGAAGATCATGAATTCCCAACAAAATGTCAGTTTCTTATCTTGATCTGAGTAAAGGCACATATGCACCCCCCCCCTTTTTTCGCTGAGCCTTTCAACATGGGCTTTACTGTCTCAGGGCCAAAATACTCCCAACCTCTCATCCAAATGTTTCTTTTCATAGTCACCTCAACTTGAACTTTGTCTTCTCCAACCTCACCATCATAAATCTATTGGGCCACTCTGTAGCTGCTGACCCTTGAAAACGAACTGGGAAGGGTATTTTCAGTGATCTATATGCTTTAAGATAAAAAATAAACAGGGACTGGGTTTTCTAGATGAGAGCTACGCAAAAGCCTAACGGGAAAACAAAGGGACCTTTGGGTCTAGCTGTGACTCCTGGATGCTCTCCATTCAAGGTACATTAGAGCCCTTCAGACCAGCGCACGTCAGCAAAGAGGGGGGTCCTCCAAGGATACAGGACCGGATATGCAACTATTGTACAGCGACAAAGACGCCAAAGTCACACTGAAATTCCAGCACATAAAGGGAAAGAAACAATAAGCTATCAGGCCCTCTTTTCCATCTCTTCCATGGCCTTAAAACAATTAAGTAACAAGAGCCTCTCGGGTCTTCTTTTTCCTTAATAATGAAATGAAAATATCATATAAAGCCCAAGTTTAGGGGATACATAAGACTCAACAATTCAGAAAGCGTGCCCTCCATGTTACCTGTATTCCCTGGTACCCCCTGAGAGCTACAGAGTTGAAATACATTTTTCTTATATGTGTGGGTGCCCCTCGGTGAATGTGAGCTCATGGGTCCCAGGTTTATCCCTAGAAGGACCTACAAGGATCAAAAGTGGGTCCCCCAAATACAAAGTACCTAACTGTCCAGCCCTGAAAACCAATCTTGCTGGTCTACCTCAGAGCACAGCCTGGAAAGGAGGAGGCACTTGCTAAACATTTGTCAACTTGTGAAAAATACGGAACACTCTCCATAGCACTGATTAATGGGCGACGGTGGAGGTTCCCTTGGTTAAACACATGGGGCTACTCTGAGTAATCCCTGAATGCTGGTGGGTGTTTTGTGGATACTGCTTACGGACGAAGAGCCTTGAGAAGGGCAGGACGTCTGTTCCGACAAGACAGTGGACAGTCCAGACGTGGGAAGGAGAGGAAGGCCTCGCTCAGCCTAGTTCATCCAGCAGGTGCTCTAACCTGGCCGCTGCTTGTTGGCTGGAGTGTTTAAGGCTATCCACATTCCCCACGTGAATATCGATGACGGTCTTGCCCCAAACCCCGTGCACTGTGAGAAGTCTCCCTGGGGTTCGAGGATGCGTAAAGGTGGAGGAGAATGAAGCGCTGTGACCGCTTCCGCCCTGTGCCAGGCACTGAACTAGGTGTTATATGTACATCATATCCCACCGAACCTGAGCAGCAGCACCACCACTAAGAGGACGATCCGGAAGTATCCGCGATGCCCAGACATCCTACCAGCATTCTTCATGCATTACCTCATTCAGTCCATGGCAGCTCTGGGCATGCGGATTCCCATTTGCAGATGAGAAACCTGACTTGCCAGAAAGATAAAGTGAGAATATAAAAGACCCCTATGGGACCTGTTCTATTCTCAGATCCGATTTGGAGCCCCCACATTTTGCTTCTCAATGCTAACACTGATTACTACTTGCCTTGGGTTAGAATTAAGTGTTGACCAACAGGGGACTCTCCCCCACTAGGCCCTGAGCTATTTCTGGGCAAGGACTGGAAGGCTGTGGGGCGGGCATTTTCCTAGAACCCCTAGAGGTCCATTCTGTAGGCTGCCACATACTCTGCTTAAACACTCAGCTGGCCCTGCTTTGGAGCTGGCTTGGAGGCGGACACCTTGTGAGGGTCCTGGGTGGGTGCCCACACGTGAGGGGGAAATCTGGGATGGAGGGTGTTGAAGTCAAACATCAACTCTTTCCCAGCCACTTCCGGCATGGGCGCAGACCAGGAAGTTGTCCTGGTGCCTCCATGCCCTTTGCCCAAGTGGCCCCCATGGCAGGCTGAGTTCAATGGGAAGTCTCTCTGACCCTCGTGCATGCCTGTTCCCCCAGCCTTGGCCTCACCCAGAACCCCTCACTTGTATATTTAGGTATGTGTGGACTCTCGCAGCTTCTGACCAGACCCCCCACCCTCGCTCCCGCCTTCCATTTCCAACCCATCATAAAAACACACCCATGCCCATACGTCTTCACGCCCTTGCTCTTGACCTTGGTCTGGCTGCTTGTTTATCCTTCAAGGCCCAGCTCACATGTCGTGAAGGTGCTGTAGCTGGTGGACACTGTGGTTGTGGACGACCTCTGGGTGCTCTGCCGGTGCCCCATCTCGGTGAAGCCACACGACAGCACTGGGGGAGGGGCCCGGGGAACCGAACTAGCCGCTCACGGACACACATTGAAGAGCGGTGGAGCCAGCCTCGGACTCCAGGCGGGACTCCACAGCCCACACTCTGCCTGCTGCCCCTACCTCACGGGCCACTCAGCATTCTCCATGAGTGGTCCCCACAGAAACCCCTGCTTCCCCACCGCTCTCCAGGGTTCTCCACTGAACAGCCTCTGCCCTGCCCTGTGCCATGAGCTCCCCTCCCTGATGGGAGGGTCTAGGGGACAGGGGCTTGTTCATTTCTCTTGACCTCAGTGCCTTTAGCATAGTCTCTAATACAGAACAAATTTAATAAACACATTCACATGGAATTTCACTGCCTTTTACCCAGCGCCTCCGCAGAAGGCAGGCCAGTGGGGGCTTTCCAGTTTCTAGTTCCCCAAGAGCCCATGCTTTGGGAAACTCTGGGACCCGTGCTGGTACGAGTGGGAGAGCAGGTGGTCAGAGCCCCTCCAAGGACCTTTCCAGGAGGCCAGAAGTATGGCTTTCTTCTCCCAAAGCACCCATTTTGTTCCCTTTTCCCTCTCCTTCTCTGGAGGATACTGGAGGGAAGGGGATGAGGGGGGAGGTAGGAAGGGATTTAAATCCCAAAGCAAGCTAGGAAATTCTCAAGAAGTCAGGGCCTGGTTTATTCGAGAAGACAAGACACCCCCTTTCCCCTCTCTTCCCCATAAATTACCAGGTCAACATTTGCTATTAGTTATGAGTGGTGGTCTAGGCTGCCTGCGCCGCAGCTGGACCACACGTCCTTGCACGGAGCTGTCCCCAGTAAATCTTTCTTTAATCCTGGCCTCTGCCTGCTCCATCTATCGTCACCCACAGTGGCTGAAGTAGGCTCGGGAATGCTGGGGAATTTCTCCACTTCCAGCCTGTTGTCAGCTCCACTGTCCTTTCTTTGATAAAACTGCCTACCAGCTGCCCATAATGGCTGACGGATTTCCCACACTCAGTAAATCAAGGGGGTCGATGGCGCATGGAAGGGCACGGCGGATGCCTCCCTGGCCATCAGGGACAGCTGACATGGGTAGCCAGAGCCATCAATCCGTCAAACAGCCCCCATCAGGTGACCTCACAACCACGCAGGGAAAGCTGTCACTGGTTGTGTAACACTTGGGGAAATTAATCCTGCACACCCCCCAGCCTCCCGCCACACTCTGTGCTCGCTTACTCGAAAGACAGCTTCTTAGGAAAACAGGGGTCACTAGACTTGCCTGGGATATTTAACACCAGGGAAAGTATCAGACAGGGAAAAGTATTATGGTTTCTGTGAATTCGTATACCATTAAGACCTGTCAGTGAGGAAGTGCTGAGGGAAGCAGAGAGAAATGGAAAAACCCTACACTGGGACCTGGCCCAGCTCCACCAACAGCCCACTGGGCTCCTCTGGGCTTATGGCTTCATGCTGGAGCTCCACTGAAGGTTTAAGTGTGTATGTGTGTGTGTGTGTGTGCGCGTGTATGCACACGTGGGGATGAGTGCACAGTAAGTGGTCAGTGGTGCACTGGGAACAAGTGACTTGCCCAGGGCCTTAAAGATTGGTCTGCCTACACAGCTGAGTCTTCACATTTCCAAGGCAATGTGACCCTTCTGACATCAGCAGGACCTGCCCAGTGGCCGACCCGCAACCTGGTCTTCCCAAGCTTTCTAAGAGCCCTCTGAAGCAAGATCCTAGCAGAGGAAACAACCTGGAGAAACACGAGCCCATCCTTTTCACATCCCAGAGGTGCTTGCCATGCCTGGCCATGACCCAGGGCCTCTGAGGACAGAGTCACCTAAAATTGTTTATCTTGGCCCCAGGGTGCATTTTGGCTATAAGGAGTATTTTGGCTTCCTCTCCTACCAGTTTGCCAGGAAGCTATCTGCTGTGATCGACACTGACCTGGTGAGAAACAACCTCCACATCTGTCCGTGATGGTCCATGAGGGAGGAAGAGAAGAACAGGGTGCCTCCATCTCCACGGCCCCGCTGGCCCATGGCCCTCATGTTTGGGTGGTCTCCCTTTTCCTGTACTATCACTGCCCAGCTCACTATCGTGGGTAAGTCAAGTCCTGAGGAAAGAATCACCATCTCTGCTTGGATGGAATCACAGAAAGCTTCTGGGAGGAGGTGACCTGGGAGCAACGATGGAGAAAGCCATCTAAGCATAGGTGTTGCACATACAAATGAATCACCTGTTACAGCTGAAATGCTTGTCTCCCTAACACCCCTCACCCCCCACCCCCCCGCCAATTCATATGTTTGTACGTGGTTTACATGTTGAATGACCTCTGGGACACAAGTGGGTTTAATGAGGTCATGAAAGGTTGGGGTCCCCATGATGGGACTAGTGTCCTCAGAAGAAGAGGGAGACACACCCAAGCCTCTTCTGTCTGCCATGTGAGGACACAGCAAGCCAGGAAGGGGGCACTCACCAGAACCCAACCAGGCTGGCTCTGATCTTGGACTTTCAGCCTCCCGAACAGTGAGAAATAAATGTCTGGTGTATAAGTCCCCCTGTCTATGGTAATTTGCTAGAGCAGCCTGAGCTAAGACATGCTCTGATGGATTTATGGAGCTACAAGTAATTCGGCAGGGGTGGGTTCCTCTGCTTCTGAAGAACCGAGTTCCCCAGCAGCCACCGGGCACCTTATACTATGCGTTGATGGAGAAATCCCCAACACCTAATGGGGAAGACCGCAGCCATTGCGAGGCCAGCTCTGAAGACCATCTAGCTCACAACCGTGCTTTCTCTCCCCCACCACACAATTGGTCAAGCCACATTTGAAAGACAAGCCAACTGCTCATTTGCCCCTTCCTCTGCCCTGAGTCCTACACCAATAGAAAACAGAATTGAAAGCAATCAAAACCACAGCATCAAAGCCTATATTGGCCACTAGATGGAGCTATGCATCGCACCAAAAAGACCCCAGAGGTGAAGCTGATTTTCTCCAAATTCCGTAGATAGAATCCTTGAGATTCACAGCTGGAGACAGCAAGTTAAATAAGTCCAAGGTCCTGGGAGGGTGGGCCTGGAGAACAGACCATGCACAAACAGTCATTCAATACCTACTTGTAGTCTCTGAGTTTAGAACAATAATGGGCACGACCTGCCTACCAGGAACCCCACCTTTGATGGGAGACCGAGAGACAGACAGGCACACAAACACAGAGTACGTGATGGTTCTTGAGCATCCTGGACTCTGCCAAGCACTTTTCAAATTCTGTCGCTAGGTCCCAAAGGTTAACAACTAGTCCCAGTTCATTTGGCAGAGCCAGGATTCACTCTCAACTCCATTTGCCTTTTAAGACTGTTTGCTCTCCTCGACACCAGCCAGCCCCTCTCAAACACTTCCTGCACAAAGTGAGAAGTTCACGTAAGGCTGGGTGTGAACCAAGGCCACCAGAAACACACGGACAGAGGTAACTCAGGCTGGGGACTTCAAGACAGCATCACAGAGGAAGATTTCTTTAATTACTATTATTATTTTTTTTTAGGAGGTGTCTATTTTTTAGGATAAGTCAGATGGGTTTGAGGCAAAAGGAATGCCATGGAGAAAGAGCCACGTCCTGAAGTGCCAAGCTTTGGACACAGCTTTGTAGGACACAGCTTTGGGTACTGAATGTCAGGTAGCCCAGGGCATTGGGAAGTGTGGGACATGTCGGGGGGATGTGGCCAAGGCTGAGGCAGGGAGGGCAGTGGATGAAAAGATTATAAAGAGCCTCCCACGTACAGTTGAGATCTGTTCCCACAAGACATGGGAAGCCATCAAAAGTTCTTGGAAAAATTTCTTTTTTTTTTTTTTTAATATATCATTTATTTATTTGACAGAGATCACAAGTAGGCAGAGAGGCAGGCAGAGAGAGAGAGGGGGAAGCAGGCTCCCTGCTGAGCAGAGAGCCTGATGCGGGGCTCGATCCCAGGATCCTGGGATCACGACCCGAGCCGAAAGCAGAGGCTCTAACCCACTGAGCCACCCAGGCACCCCATCTTGGAAAAATTTCTGATGTTACATTTAAATGATCTTTTTTTTTTTTTTCCCCTGGGAAGGGATGTATACTTTGGAACATGATACAACTCAGTGCCTCCTCTGAAAAGAAAAAAAAAAAAATCATCTTTCCAAACATATGGATGTTAAGTCTGTCCCTTTAATTTTATTCTATACCATATGGCACTTTGAATTTTTAGAAGATCAGTAAGCAGATTGACTTCACAGATCAAAACTTAGCAGGAGACATCTTTGTCTGTTATTTTCATTTCTTTTCCATTAAGTACAGCCAAAGTCCAATTTATCGATCTAATAAAAGGAAGTGGCCAGGTCCGGCAACAACACGTAAAGGACTTAGACACGCCTAGTACATACTAAGTGCAATGGAAGAGTTTGATAAATACACACTTTGAAAGACAAGAGGCATTTGCTATTAGGTTCTTAGCAAAACTCAGTGGAAATAAAGTCATTTCAGCCGCACCTTAGGGAGAACTGAGTGATGCACACAGGTGCCCGTGCACACGCAGGCAGTGGAGACAATGAATTAGAGACAGCAAAAAACAGCTGCTATATACCAAGCTGGGGTACTGTGTCATTTAAAAAAAAAAAAAACAAGTTCATAGGTTTTCAGAAACCAGAACTTAACGTCAGGCATTCTAAAAAAACTCGCTGTAAACTTTCACAAAAACTTTACTTAAAGAGTCCCCAAAGGGATTTATATGCTACTCATACATCAAGGCTGCTCCTACTAGCCAAATAAGCATCTGGATGAAAACTTTCATCATCTCACTGTTTCCAAGTGTCTGGATGTTTGAGGTTGATAAGACATCTAGACCTTGTCTAAAGCTCTGTGTCTTCATCAGATATTTGCCATTAATCAGATACAACTTCAAAGAGAAGTATCTAATTGTAGAAAGCTGAAGACCATTTTAATTGTAGCACTGCAAGGTTTAGGGGAGGAAAGTGATGGACTTAAGGTCACAGAGCTTGCAAGGGGTAGAGGAAGGCTCCAGCACAGACATCTCAGTCTTTTCTTTCCACCACATCAACCACTTCAGCGAAATGACTTCCTTAGCAGAGCGTAAAGCCCAGAATAAGAGCCCAGACCTTGGATACCTACACATTGTCATGTGTAGAAGAGCGGAGTACAAAGGACAGTAAAGCTGAACTCAGCATAGGAAGGCACACTGGTAACATGGTTTCAAAGCAGGAACTCACACACATTTCCATAAAGTGTTATCCTACTTAACTCGTGTTCCGTAGTGTTACAACTAAAAGGAGCATTTGATGCCATTTCGGCTCCTGCCCTCCGCATTTGAAAGGTAAAGCTCTCCACTAAAGAAAAGCCAGACAGAGTTCTCCAGTTTCAATCACCGGGTGGTTTGCTTACATTTCCGTGATTTTATCTACACTTGCTCTGAACAAATCTGACTTGCTCAAAGTCTAGGGTTTCCCGAAGCAGGAGCTGAAATGTAAACACTTGTGCTGTTTCATAGGGATAAAAGTTATGGCTGAAGAGCTAAAACAAAACAAAACAAAACAAAACAAAACAAAACTGGGAATGTCTCTCTGAGACATCACTAAGGATCAGGGGACGGTGTTTTCAATGTCTCCACCTTGTGGAAATGGTCAATACTGCATCACGATCAGACACTGACCAACTATTGAGGATGAAGACTGAAGCGACAGTAAAATTAACTATTATGGGATAGCAAAAAAGAAAAAGAAGAAGAAGAAGAAAGAAGGAAAATCTCAAAATAACTAAAAAATATTTCAGTAGCATATTACAGTGGGAATTGATGGTGATAATCTTGAGGCATGTTGGATACCAAAAGTCTTATTAAATAATAATAAAAAGGTTAAAGTATATGCAGTTTAATTTTAGTAATAGGTGTAAGTGTCTATTTTTTGTGCCATGGAAAGCCAGCAACACAAAATGCTGCTCTTAGTTACCCAGATCATTTCCAATCCATTAGAGTTGTCAGCCATTCCAGAAAGCAGAAATTTGTTACAAAGGGTTGGATGGTTCCTATCTTCCAAGGTTTCACTCACCAAGATAGTTCTAAAAGTGACAGGCAGAAAGAAAGCCAAAGAACCTCTGTAGCTGAGATTTTCATTGAGTAAAAGAACATGCCTACTCAGACAGATAAACTTAAGCAAAGGTAGTTTTGAAATAAACTCCAGCAGTTGCGCTATTTTAATGTAGCAATAAAATATTGGGCAAGATGGTGTACTAACAGGCTCTAGCTTTGAAGCCACAAACTCTGGGCTCTGCCTCCTAATCACTTTGGGACCTTGGGCAAGTTATTGAACCCTCCAGAGCCTCAGTTTACTCGTCCATAGAATGGGAATTATGATATCACCTGCTTGCTATGAGAACAGAACAAGATAATGTATATAAAGCCCTGGCCGAGGGCTCAGCATACAGTGGGAGCATTAGCTATTATCAAGCTTATGAAAGTACGGACTCACCCTTGGGGGTCCTGATTACTCCGTTCATGGAAAGGAGCAGTATGATTATTCTTCCTGATTTCTATTATCTGCAATTTTTTTGACTGCTAGAATGGGAGAGGAGGAAAAGACGGTGGAGAACTTCTGTACAAGTGAGGCTAACACATGGAGAAATCCCAGGCAAGTGAAATAAACGGACGCACCTTCTGTTTACACAGCAGTCTGAAAGTGGAGCTAAAGTCAGGCGTCCACGCCTCGTGCCACCCTTGGCCACGATGCGGCTCAGACACCATCCCACCACTCCCCTGAACTTCACGTGTGAGCAAATGGATCACAGGGAGGCTGGGTTTGTTCCTTCATCTATCAAAGCATATGTTCATTCATTCAGCACAATTTCTAAGCCCCTGCATGTACAGGGCACTGGGGATAAGGCGGCGAACAAGCCAGCCGATGCCCCTGCTTCGTGGTGCTTACTGTGTGGTAAGCACAAGGAGCCGAAAGACAATAGAACATAAACACATCAACAGGATAACTTCAAATAGTGATAAGCTTTCAAAGGAGCGTAAGATGATGACGGAGAGGATGAGGGCAAGGGGTAGGCCACGTAACTCCTTCAAGGTGAATGGTCAAGGACGGCTCCCCCAAAGAGAGGCCAGCGGGGCAAGGAGGAAGAACCAGACTTGCTGAGACCAAAGATAGGGGTGCAGAAGTGAGGCCGACAGTGCACAGCCAGTGACGAGCTTAATGAGACAGGAGAGAAGGAGCAGCCACAGCAGAGGAAGCAAGGCGGGTGGAGAGCGGGGAGCTCTGAGGGGAAGGTGAGGGCCACATCCTATAGGCCAGGGAGGCCAGGCTGAAGAGTCTGGTTTTCATCTTTAGTGCAAGGCTTGGTTTCAAGGATCAATACAGTAGGTTTGGGGTTTTTTGTGTTTTCATTTTAAGATTTTATTTATTTATTTGACGGAGAGAGCGAGAGAGCACAAGCAGGGAGAATGGCCCAGGGAGAGGGAGAAGCAGGGAACCCGACGCGGGGTTACTCACAACAGCTCGAGGGGGGATTCCCACTGAGCAGAGAACCCAATGTGGGGCTCGATCCCAGGACTCTGGGATCATGACCTGAGCCGAAGGCAGACACTTAACCATCTGAGCCACTCAGGCGCCCCAGCACAATAGGTTTGTTACCAACCATCGCTCTGGTTACTGCTGGAGCCTTGCTAGACCCCCCAGCAAGTTACTGCCGAAGTCTGGACAGCAGCCCACATCTGGTGACTCTCAGCCCAGGAGGTTCCCTTCCAACCACACAGCCTTTGACGGAGCAGAAAGCAAAGTAGACAGTTTGATCTCCTTCAGAGAACTTAAACAAAGCCCAGCAAAAGAGAAACAGACTCCCAAACTACCTCCCGCTCTGGGAAAAGAGAGAGAAGCCCCAGGTACTCACCCGCTCGTGATGTCATCCGTCCGGATGTTCTTGCTCAGAACATCCCCGTCACTCATGTAGCCGGGGGCGTCCATGCTGATGCCTTCCAGGTCCATCTCGTCTCCTGCCTTGTCTGAGACATCCACATGGCACACGCTGCTTCCCCTGGAGGCCAGCTGCCTCCTCAGGGGGGCAGAGTACACGTAGCGGCCCGACTCGGTGTTGATGAAGCGGCTGGCATTGGCTCGAGGTGGGTACCCGTTGCCCATAGAGGGGGCGTCTCCCGCTTGGAGCCGAGGGCTGGACTGGCCAAGTCTCCAGGACAGGGGAGTGGGTCTGCTGGTCAAGCTGAGGATACTGCGCCCGCTTATCTCTGTGGTGACGTTGGTGTCAAATGTGGTCTCCAATGTGCTGAAAACATCAAGCCAGCCTTGGCTTAGACAGACTCTCATGTGCTTAGTATCCTTTTGCAGTTTATATGTTCTTTACATGTTTTTGAGAACTGTGAAATATTTCCTATATACAAAACTGGATCAAATAACAGCCACCGATATACCACGCAGCGTGTTTCCTTTGTGAGAAATGAAAAGACGGAGCTGTACATCCGTAGGACACTCTGAAAAGCCCAGCAGAGACCTTCCCCCTAAAACATGGTGTAAGATACCCACGACCAATTCCTTTCGTTAAGTGATCTTAACTATTGGAATCTCCCTTCCAACCCAAGAAAATAAAGAGAAAATGCCGAAACAATAATGAGGGGTTGTAACATACCCATGGGCCTACACCTTCTTGCAGACTGTGTCACAGCTCCCCTTTCTACCCTTTCCACTCTGGAGTTCCCAGTGTCATCCGTCACATGCTCAGCTCCCAAGGACAAGCAGGTGGGGAGAGCCCTGATTTTCTAGCTCTAAGCTCCCTTTCCCCAACACTTTTGCTTCTCCCACATTTTCTCCAAAAGGACAACTAAACTTTGGGAGGAAAAGGCTGGGAGAGTAGGATATACCCAGGCTTGAGGTCCATAATAAATTAAGTCACAAGGATCTGATTTTGTCAGGAGACTGGGCTCATCCATGGCCATTGATAAGTCTCCTGTGTCCACACTCGTGGCCCTGTAGCTCTTGTGGTCCAAGCAAGCTGGTCAGTGTACCTCTGTGGAGGACCCTGGGGTCTTCTGATTGAGCAGAGAGTGTCTTTCCTGCAGAAAAGCCATCAAAGGTCTCCCTGCTGTCATCGTGACCATCCTAGCTCATGCTAAGAAAGCCATCCAACAGTCACATCCCCCCCAGCAAGTCAGTTTTGGTGATCAGGGTGGAAAGAAGATGTTTCATACTTGATCACAAAGTCTCAGGGCCTACCGGTTGGCTCCACACCATCACATAGCTGAAGGTTTGGCGGGGGGCACCCCACCGTCACCCCCTAAGCTGACTGTCCTCTGGAAGAACCAATTTGGTGCCTCAGCTGTTTTACTGTTTCCTTCTGATTCGAGAAACAGCCTTAGTATCCTCACACTGGGGTAAGGTTCAGGCCCCTGTCTTATTTAAGAGAGAACTCCCTGTGCTTCACCCCTGGGGAAGCCCTGCTGTCTCCTTGCTCTATCCATTGATCAAAGAGATCGAAATTGGAGAACAGGAGACTCCTCGGGAGTCCACGGGGGTAACCAGGACTTTGCCTTCATTATCACAGCCCAGCACAAACCGTAAAACTTGATTCTGCCAAAATCCACCAAGGGGTGTCTGAGGGCTGCATCCTCTTCAACTTCTTCCTCAACACTGAAAACAACCTGATGAGTGTTTCCAATGGAATCCTAGATTTCATCCAACTAAATCATAGTTTAAACGTGATCCTAAGTTTTTATAAATATTTCCTTACGTGTCTCATATGCGGGCATGACTAACAACATTACAGAGCGTTGTGTATCAGAAGACTGGGTAGGAATTCAAGCTATTCACTTTATCACACAGGTCAAATATAGTTCACCTGCTCCTTTTCACAGCACAGTACAGGCTCGGAAAAGGCAAGGAAAGCGAAACCTAATGGAACTGGTCCACCGTGCTCTCTGTCACATAGATCTAGCACCATCTGCTTGGGGGAGCGACCAGCCTACCCTTGTTTTCACTCCTTCCAGTTCTCTTCTGCACATCGCCTGGCATTCCCTGTGAGTTCTAGCACATTGGGGGATCAAAGTTATTTATTTCATTACTAGCTAAGGCGCTCTGCCAGTGGCACGAACACACACAGGAGAAGCTGCGTGGAAATCGAGCTGCCTGCAAGTCCGTGAAGGAATTCACGGGGCGGACGCCTACCTGTGTGTGACCTGAGTCCCCCGTAAACTAGACATGGTCTCCTCCAAATTCTGCCGCAGGTCGGCGATGTTCTTCACCGTCCGCAGTCGCCGGGCCTCGGGGTCTTCCCCTGGAACAATGGTGGTTAAGACGTTTAGTTCTCTGCTCGATCGTGAGCACCGTGAAACACGCCACGTTCCACGCTCATCGGGGGACGCTTAAGGATCTGAGAACACGTGGATGGAAGGACGCCCAAAGGAAGCTGTTAAATTCCAAGGAGAGAAGTCTTTCTTTCCCCTCCAGGTCCCTCCAGAGAAAGGTGAAGTCTAGCTTATAGGAGAAGCCAGGCACCCAGTCTGAGGGGTAAATACATTTTCAAACGGTCTCCAATAAAGACACACACAAGTTAGGTCTGAGCACCCCCCAAGACGCATCTTCTGTCCACGCAAAAGCAGGTGAGGCATTTCATCTTCTTACCCACTGGCGATAACACGCTGCTCTCTACCAGCCCTACTTCGTCAATGGAACTGGCACAGTGGCTAAAAGATCTTCACTTATTAATCACAAATACTCCTACAGAGAGAGGTCTGCCTCTTTCTGTGATATTTGCTATGTCTCAAATTCTGGTTCCTCTAACTCACTGGCTGTGGGACTCGGGGGAAGGGGCTGACCCTCTCTAGCCTTCCAATTCCAGAGGATTGCAATGAGGACGGTAACAGCCATGACCTCGTAGGACGGCGGTAGGGAATTAAATGGGCTGGGGTCTGGAGATCCCTGAGCACAGAGCCCAACTCAAGCACTGACCCTTGCCCGCTGGTACTGCAGAGTGGGAAGCCATCAAGAGGACCGAGGGCTTCTCTTCGGGCCACAGGAGACTTCCATTCTTGGGGCAAGATTTTCTGGAGGACACCTGGCCAGGCAGAGGTCAAGCCGGGTCAAGTGTACCAGGAGACAAAGGCCATACAGAAGCTAGAAAACCACGTGCCCTCAAGAGTAGCCTTGCTCTGGGTTCTCTGGCTATTCTGCTTTGTTTGGGCTGAGAGAGTGCAGAGGAGACAGGAATCACCCCAAGAATGATGAAAAGGAATAAGTGTCCTTTCCTCAGAGTAATTCCAGGGAGGGCTGAGAAGACCACAGAACCACCATCGAGACTCTTGAAAAGCCTGTGACTCTCTCAGTCAAAAGAGTTGAGCAACCTTATTAAAGAAATCTCCACACAGAACACGGGGCACATGGGCAGCAGCGAGGAGGATTTACACGAGACGCCAAGGAGAACTCCCAGCGGTCGCCATTAATAAGGCAACAGGCCGCTAAGAAATGGTACAGCATCGACTTTCTTTCTGAGACAAAACAGCCTCCATAGGTCGTTCTTGACATGGTGGTGCCTGGAGGCTGGCAGATGGACCGAATGACAGATGTGTGATTTTATGGGGGAAACTGGCTCTAGCCAACTCTCTTGTCCTTGAAAATGCCAAGTGTTTTCAATTTTCTCCCCCTTTTGAACCAAGAGAAAGTTGGAAGGCATTTTTCTCTTATCTGAAAAGTGGTCCAGCTTGCATTTCCCACCCAATTCTTTAAAAATACATCTATGGATGTGTTTTGAAAGGAAAGCAGTGATGAATGTTTGCTTACCTCCCCTGAGAGACGCTGGAAGACAGTAACTGCATCTTTCTCCTGGGGCCATCAGGTAAATATCTTTAGTTTGGCCACATTCTATGTAAGAAGGCCAAAAAGGTACTGACCCTTTGGACAGGTCTAGGCCCTGCGGTACACATTTATCAAAGCTAAGTCTAGGCACACATCTTCAAATTAATTAATCACATATCAAATTATAATAATTATACTTATTTCTCCAAGTCTCTCCTAATTGACATGTTTGTCTGCTAACTCTCCTTTAGAAATTCAAAGATCTTCGACATGGGAAGGTAACTCACCCTTACTCTTAGTGACCGTCACACAAATCTATGGATGCCTGAGACCTATTTATTGTCCAGAAATGCTTGGTCAGTGTAGGGTTGAAGAAAAAGCGCAGACTATCTGCACTTTGGCAGATAAAGACTTGAATCTTGGCAGTGCTGCACTTGACTTCGAGTAAGTCACTGATCTTTCCGAATGCCATCTGTAAAATGGGGATGAAAACCTTCCCTGAAAGGGTCAGTCGGAGGATTAAAAGAAGAGGCATATTATATGCCTGGCCCAAGAGAAGGGCATGTTGGATTTGGGCTTCATTCTTTTCCCTGGGGTGGGATGTGTGTGTGTGGGGGGGTAAGGTCTGCTGGGAAATGTCTGCTCGCCTCAGAGCTCTACACATACCAGATTCCAAGAGCAATGCAGAAAGGCAAGCCAGGAACCCACCTGCCTTGCTTAGGTGATCACACTCTAAATTGCCGATTCTGCCCCACGGATGATGTAAGAGTCCCCTACCAACTCACCGCCTGAACAAAATAAGAACCCGACCATGCTCCCATGGGAAGGGAGGCTCTTTCTGCTCATATACAGAAATGTTAAGCTAATCCACGCTCCCTGCAGCTCTGCTGAATTTGCAAGGTCAGCCTTCCTCAGGCCACTGGTCATGATGGAGAGCACATCACATTCTGATCACATAGAGCCAAGTTTGGGGGATGTCAGGGTGTTACAAGTGGAACATGGAAGGGACTCAGGATTTTTACTTGGAGGAAGGAGCCTTAAGGAAGAACCTGTTGTATGACAGAGAATGGAAATTATCTGTGGGCTACAGGAGATGGATTATATCCAGTGACTAGAAACGAAAGAATAAAGAAGTCTGTTATTAGTTAGAGTCAACAAAAATGGAAAGGCTGCCTTATGAAGGAATAACTTCCTGTCCCAAATATCCCAAATATCCAAGCAGAGACGGAAAGACATTTCATCAGTGTTGGGCAGAAGGGATTCATGGATCAGATAATAAACAGGTGTGCGTGTTTCCTTCTAACCTTACCACCCAAGATGCAGGTCTCAGGTGTAATTTTTTTTTAATATATTAAAAAAAATTTTTTTAAGATTTTATTTATTCATTTGACAGAGAGAGGGGGATCACAAGTAGGCAGAGCAGCAGGCAGAGAAAGAGGGGGAAGCAGGCTCTCCGCTGAGCAGAGAGCCCGATTCGGGGCTCGATCCCAGGTCCCTGAGATCATGACCTGAGCCAAAGGCAGAGGCTTAACCCACTGATCCACCCAGGTGCCCCCTCAGGTGTAATGTTATGCAAATGACAAAGCACCATGGGAAAATCCACCTGATCCCCCTTCCCTGCCAAAGGAGGGGAAGAACAAACCAATTGGTCAAATCGTCTCCTAAATGTCCATTTCTTTCTTTTGTTTTTCTTTTTTCTTTTTCTTCTTATTTTTTTGAAAGAGCGAGTGAGTGTGGAGCCCAATGCAGAACTTGATCGATCTCATGACCCTGAGATGATGACATGAGCCCAAATCAAGAGTCAGGCACTCAAGTGACAGAGCCACCCAGGTTCCCCCTAAAAATCTATTTCTAAATACACCTACCATTCACTGTAATTTCAAGGGGTCGGCTGTGGATAAGTTCATTTAACCTTGTACTACCATTTGCTGTCTCTATAAAATGATCCACAGTACAGTCACACATTTGATTTCTACTCCTTGAATGTAAAGACAAGCCACTCTGATTAAGAAATTCCCATCAGCAAAAGGAAGAAAAAGGAAGGAAAGAAGGAAGGAAGGAAGGGCAGGCAAAATTCCCATCAACAATACATGCCATCAGACTTCACAAAAACCAGAGTGCGTGATCAGACAAGCCTGGCTGCACAGATCCATCCCCCACACCAACTACAGCATCTCGGGTTCCCTGAGCGCGTCCTTGGCTGTGCAGGCCCAACGCAGAGGAGACACATGGAGAAAGGGAAGAACCGGTGAAAGATCATAGGCTGTAATCTGTCACTCTGAAATTCAAGTGTGATGTGGAATGCTCTCTGGCTGTTGCTTTTGCTTTTCAAATGTGAATTCTGCCAGCCTGTGTCTGACACGAATCCACACTACTCCACGGGACACACGTCTGATACACGCCGGGCTCTTGGAGCGCTGGCCCGGCTCCTTTGATGTGTGCACAAAAGAACACGGGCTGGAATGCGTGTGGAGACCTGAGCCGTTGCCGAACGCCACGCCCTTCTCGTAGTGGGCCCTTCGGCTGGCCTCTCTGTGTCCTCATCTGCAAGGGGGCTAAGGAGCTTGGTGAGAAGGAAGCACAAAATCAATCCCAAATGTGGGGCCCTGAGCTGCTGCACGACGGATCACTTATAAATGGCCTCAAAACGCTGCCCCGTCACCGTGCCCGGCCAGAAGAACCAGAAGGAAATAGTTAAATCGCTGAGAGCCTCTGAAATTAATACTCGGGGTTAATGGTGAGATGGGTACGATTCCATCACGTGGGCTGCAGACCAATTCCACAGCTGTAATGTGGCTATTAAAATGGTGTGGTCATGGATATTTAGTCTAATAAATGGATTTTAAACATGGATTCAATTTTTAACCCAACTCTGGAAGTGGTAAGATATGTGAAGAATAACACAACCACTGCTAAATATGTGGTGTACCGCTTGCTTCCCTGATTAGAAGTTGCTGGAAGAGAGGGCACAGAGTTGGGGAACAGGGAAGACAGACAGAGGGGGTGGTAACTCCAAACCCAGGGCAGGAGGAATCCTAACTCTTACGCTAACTTTTCTCCTTTAAGAATGTGACAGTATAACATTAATAAATCAGTATCTGTGCCATTAACTACATGACAACTGTGGATTTTATGTTTTCACATAAAATAATACCCCTTTAATCATCATCATCTAGATTATATTAAAATAATATTTAGATATGCTCATTTCTTTCTTTTTGGTAAAAGAAGCATGCTGTATTCTTCTTTCCGATTAATGGATAATGCTAAGAATGCGTTTTAATCAGTGCTTCCATACACGAAAGAAAAGAAGACAGTGTTTTATAGCAAAAGTGACTTTATCTGAAGAGTAAACAAGGAGATTCAAGGTTAAGTGTCAGAGCATCCCAGAGCCCCTACATGAATGAAATGGAATATGTATTAAAACAAGATCTGCCAATAATTAAGGGACTTACTTACAATTCTAGGGACAAGGAAGTGGATTGTGTGAGAGAGGACAGGAAGCAAGAAGAAAGAAAATAATAAAAAAATAAAGTAAGTTCCCTTAGCTCATCCATCAATGCAACAGTGAAGTCACTCCGAGTCAGGCTGGGTTTATGCCCTTCCAGCAGGTGGCCATACGGGAGGCCTCATCTCCAGCAGTCACAGACGTTCCGGGGGCTCCATACTCACCAGTGAGTTCTTGCAGAGCAGGCTGTCCACTCTTGGTGTAGTGGCTGGGCTCCATGCTCACACCCGCGGAGCTGGATTCAGCAGTAACATTCCCTTCGGTGTCTGTCTGGGACCTTCACACACAAACCAAAGCAGACACACTTGTCACAAGCAGTAGCTACCACATCTGGACCACTGTGGTCTGACCACAGCACCCACCCACCACCACTCCCTTCAACAAGAAGCTTTAGAACAGAGCAGACCAGCAGACTGACTCTAAATAATTCATCGGCGCATGTGGAGCAATGTCCTAGAAACAGAGAGAGCCACCGAACTGTAAAAGATGAAATATTCATTGCCCAAACGCAGGGTCTGCAAGCCCTCACTGGGGAAGCTTCTCTGAATCCCCATCAGGGAGCTAGGTCTAGCCAGAAAAACGCTGGAGAGTACAGCGTGGTTTGGATCATTTAACCTCTGCCAAAGAGCAAACTTCTGAGGACTCAGCAATGCCAGCAAGTCAAGCATAAAGATGACTCCATTAAAAGCCCCACAGCCCCCCCCCGATCCTCCTGACATGGCTCTCTCTGAAGAGGTGACTATGAAACCGGTCGGGAGTGGGTGCCAAGCAGGTGTGTTTGCCCTCTCCGTCTCTGATTCACAGCTCAGATCTTCTGAGATGAAAGGTCGCATTGACCATTATTTCAACACTTGACTGAAATCTGTACTTCCCCAAACCTTCTCCGTGCCCTCATTTGTCAAGCAAATCAAGGCAACTGCTTCGTGCAATGCCTTCTTGTCATAATTACCTCTGCTGACTTCGGCATGGCGTGCAAATGCATAATTGCACTCAGATGCATAACCCTGGGTGTAGCCTTATTAATTCATTAGCATCCTGAGCTCATTCAGCCAGATTTCACTCTCTGTGAAGAAAGCGTTTGCCAAGAATGTGAACGGTCTTCAGTGTGGGGCGTACTGGGAAACCTCGTCATCCATCCTGCCCCGCCTGTGCCCTCCAAATGAAGCCATCAGTTCCAAATTCCTGCTGTCTCCAACCGTTGAGAATATTCGGATCCACACTGCTCCTCTGGACCCACTGGCCAGAGTCCAAGGTCTCATCCTCTCTGCCCTAGAAGTACGGTGTAAACAGGTACACTGCCTCCAGCCTACGGTTTGCGAACCACAGCCAAGTATTGGAACCAGCCCACGGATTCTCACTGGTCTGTGTAGTATTTTAACGCTTTTTGAATTCGTTTCAACATTTTAAAATTGGGAGATTTCGCAAGAAATATCTGGATTTCTGCCTTGTCCCTTTCTCTTCTTTTTCCATAAAAACAAAGAAAGTCCTGATTGACTTTCTTGCAGGGCGCCACCTGCTGGTGCCAAGGGATGGTTGCTCCCTCCGGAGAAGCCCAGAACTGCCGAGGCCACAGTCTCATTACCCCAAGCCGCTGATTTATATTACCGTTTGGGTCTGAATCAGGTATCTGAATCCATGCTCTCTATTCTAGACTGCCTGTAGGTCTGGTCTGCTCCCCACACCATCCTCCGCTGATTTTTGTGATACTGGGGTGATCATATCCCTCTGAGGAAAGGCCTCTGATAGTTTCCATTGCCCACGGAGAAAGTTCTTAAGTCCTTACTGTGGAAGACAATGCCCCATTGGGGATTCTTCCTTCATCCCCAGCCCTGTCTTCTACCACTCCTGCCCTTTACACATACCCGGGGCCCTATATTCCACCTGAGCCTTCCCTCCATTCTGAGATCACATCATGCCCTTAGCAGTTATGTCTTTGTAGTTACTGGGACCTGTGCCCGAAGGCTCTTTTCCTCCTTCTTCCTCACTTTGCATCCAATCTGCCTTCAACACGCAGTTCCCATGTCATCTTGGCCAGGAAGGCTCCCCGGGCGGTGCTAGCTCATGGCTCCCCTTGTGTGCTTCTCCAGGGCTCTTACTCATCTGATGCCGATACATTACAATGGGATCTAATTAATACATCTTTCCTCAACCACTGAGCTCTCTGAAAGCAAAGACTGGCTTTTTTGATATGTACCTGCAAGAACTTGAGCTGATCAAGTTCACTTGGACAGTAGAGGTCAGCAGGGTGTGATGAATGGACAAATGAGAAATGTTTAAGTCTGGAAAGATGCTGGATACGGGAAGGAGCATTAGACTCGGAGTCTGAACCCTCCCGGCTGTAGGACTGTAGCTGGCTGGAGGTTAGCCTGCACCTCTGAGAAGTCACTTCACACCTCTGACTATCAGGTTCCCCATCTGTGCAGCAGGGCTTACAACAGCGACCTCCCCTGGCTGTTACAAGAATCACACGTGATAAGACACTGAAGCATTTGGTCAAGTGTCAAGTAATAGATGTCCAGGGTTACTTCTGAATTGATAAACAGAATTCATTCAGAGTGATTTTAAAAGATGATTTATCTTTCTTTTGTGGCTTGGTAACATCACTAACATGGACAGATTCTGGGGGGGTGTGGGGTGAGGTGGGGGGAGCAGCACAAATTGTCTGCTGTGAGCCATGAACTTGAGTGAACTTCAGAGCACAAGGGGTGTCTAACCTATTTTTCTTAAAAAATCCCCACATTTCATCCAGTCTCCTCATTCTACAGATGAGGACAAGGTATATCAGAGAGATGCAGTGATTCAGAGAGCCGAAACTGGTTTGTGTTTAGGAACTCGGTCCCTCTAGTTAGACAGACTTGGTTTTAAACACCAGCTCTCCTAGTTATTAGCTCTGGACTTGGTGCAAGTTATTTAATTACTATAAGCCTCAGTTTGCTCACCTACAGAATGGGGATTTCAAAAATAGCTAGCTCATGGCGTGTCGGGGTGACTATATGGGCTAGGGCACGGAAAGCCCTTTGCTGGGTCTCTGCACATACTTGGTGCATAGTCTCCCTAGCTGTCCCCACAGGCAGGGCCCAAGACTACACGGGGAGTCACCAGCTAATAAAAGACAGAGCCCGGATGCCCCAATTCCCATCCTGGTTCACCTGACAAGAAAAGGCACGTCAGGGGGGCCAAAGGACATCGCACGCGGTGAACGTGAACATGAAAATGCAGCTTGACAGAGAGCATGACATTTTCTCATTCCTCCTATTTGTCAGACATTTGCCCTTTCGTTAAGAGTTTTCCTCTCACAGAAAAGCTTGAAATTTTAAAAGAGGTTAAATGTCTCACAATCCTTCCAATGATTACAGAAAAAAAAAAGAAAGAGGGAGTGAAATGGATGGTGACCAAAGACCATCCTATATTTTAATTTGGGAAATGCAAATCAAGACTCTGTGAGCAGGAGCTTGAATATACGTGACCTCAAGACTATTAACGTTATTGGGATGATAAAAATTTCATGGGGAGCAATTCAATTGCCTCCACGGTTCAGAGGACAGTTGTCTTCAAAGCCCTGCGTGGAGACGCACAAGCACTGAGTCATTCATTCTCTAAGCCCGGGCACTCTTCTCCAACCATTAGCTGAGCTGATGACTTGGTGGAATAAAGAGATGACCTTCTCCCAATTAAAAAGTCTGGGCATGAACCCCTGCTGAAGGGGAGGGTGAGCCGAAGAGAAGGAAAGAGGGACGAGAAGAGGCCTGGCATTCCCTCCCTGGCTGGACCTGCTGGGCTTTGCTCTGAATCAGTCGGGCCAGTCTTTCCAGCCGCCGTTGGTAGGGATGGTAACAAAGCCTCCCAGAGTACAACTTGGGGAGTGAGAGAGAGGATATCCAAGTCTTTGGGGGACCATGTCAACACAGGAAGCTGAAAGTGTGGGCATGAGTGTATGCATATGAACAGGGATGTATATACACGTGGGCACACGCACACTAGCATTTTGTACAAGAAGGTGGACTTGCGTCCATACTTGTGACTGTCAACGTACGTCCGTGCCTGTGGGCATATGAGTGTGTACGTGTGTACATGTCTGTATTTAGGCCAGAGGCTTTACAGGAAGTGCCTAGGACATGGCATTCAGTCTCCGGTCCCCTTCTGCTAGGCAGGCAGGCAGGGGTATCACGAACATTCGGCTGTGCAGAGTGGCCAAAGGCGCTGTGCATTTCAAATATGGGATCGAGGTGAGCACGGTGAGCAAAGCCTTGGGACGCCCTTAAAAGCAGTGCTAAGGGAGCTTCTGTCTGCTGGAGGGGACTCATCTGCACGTGTCAAGGACCACCCAGAGCCAGCTGGGTGTGGGCGGAGCCATCGGAGGCCGCCGTGGGCCACCAGCACACAGAGCGAGCAGCACCTGGCTCCCCGGGCTTGCCCATGGTCCTGTGGATGTGCCGTTAGAGACAGACAGGGACGGGGCGACACGGAGTCAGACAAGCCAACATCCAGGCCTGTCTCAGTATAACCTGGTTCTTTCGTTCTTCTAGAACTGGTCCCTTCCTCCCGTTCCCGCTCGCCTGTCCAAAGAGCCTAGCTCACAGCAAGGACTGAAAAAATGCCTACTACGTGTGATGCAGCAAGAAACCATGAGTGTGTAGAAGTTCAAAACCTGTGAGAAGAAGCCCCAGGTATCCAGCAAGGGGACTTCCGTGTTGCTCATTTCTGGGAGCCTGTTCGGGACCCGTTAGGGCTGACGCTGGGGCTGGTCGCGCCGGGTGACACCAAACCACCCGCTGTGTCCGCCCGTGCCGAGGCCGCTTCTGTGTCCACCCGTGCTGAGGCTGCTTCTGTGTCCGCCCGTGCTGAGGCTGCTTCTGTAAATGGCTCCGGGTCCCCCCATGCCCAGCAAACTCCTTCTCATCTGGGGCAGCTCCTTAGCTTTCCCTCCCGCTGCCCCCCAAAGCCATGCTGGGCTGACTGCTCCCTCGAGCACAGGTGCACAGCCCTATGAGGAGCCTCACCTCAGCCGCTAGCTCGCCTGTTCCTGGAAGGCAGGCCGGCGTCCCGCCCTCCAAGACCTAGACTGCACCAGAGAGGCTCCTGGCCCACGGCCCAGGACGGGCGGGCAGACACCTACCTGTACAGGAAAGGCGCGACGGTGGCGGTGTTGGGGTGGCTGTATTGCTGCTGGGGCTGAGGTAGCTGGACACTGACGGTATTGCTTCCCGTGGTCTGGGTGGTCCCGACGGACCCGCTGACAGTCTGGCTGCTGATGCTGTGGTTCAGGGTGGTCCCTCCAGGGCCTTTGCCTTCTGAGGACGCCAGGCTGGAGGAGGAACTGGAGTGTCTGCCGTCTAGCTGGGGCTTCTGCTGGGGGAGCCCCGAGCTTGGCTTCCCACCCCGGCTCCGCTCCACCTCCTTGGAAGGGGCAGGGGCACTTGGGGATTTCCCGGGCATGCTCTTCATCCCTGGTTTTGGTATTCCACTGTGGGAAGGGGCCGGAGCCTCCTTCTTGGCACTGTTGAGCTTTCCCCCTTTGGGGATGAAGCTGGCTATCTTGGAGGACTTTTTTGGCATCTCAGTCACCACCGTCCCACTGGGGTCTTCTTTTGGCCCCTCTTTGAGGTCCGGCCTTTCTGTCACAGAGGCTCTCTTGGCGAGGTCCTTGTTTTTCTCCTTCTCCTTCTCCCGCTGCTGTTTCTCCTTTTCTTTCTCGTTGCCTTTCGGGGAGCTCTTCTTGTTGGTCAGCGCCCGGCTGAAAGTCCTCTGGGCGATGCCCTTGAGCGCAATCTTGGGGCTGTTGGAAGCGGGACCTGCCGTGGACAGCGAGCGCGCGGTGACCTCCATCTCTTCGCTCTCCTCAAAGCTGGGCAGAATCTCCAGCCGCTCGCAGCTCGTGTCCCGCGACCCCGGGCCCTCGCCTGCTTTGGAAGCCCCTTTGCTATTGAAAAGCTTGAGTTTTTCCAGCATGGACTTCTGATTGTTGGGGGCCGGCTTCATGGCTTCGGGGGCGGGCCTGGGGGCCTCGGGCACAGGCTGCTTGACCGAGAGCACGGACGCCGTGACGCTGTGCTTCACGCTGACCGACTTACTGCGCCAGGGCTTGGAGGCAGCGCCGGGCTGTGGGATGGCTGAGGACGCGCTGCTGTTTGCAGGGCTGGGACTGCTGCCGCTCTCCAGAGAAGCAGGTGCATTTTCGCTCATTCCGGGGTGGGTGGAGGCGGGGCTCGCCAATGGCTCTGCAGAGATGGGGAAGAGAAGGAAACCCAAATTATGCCTACGGACCTGCGCTGTGGGTGCGGGAGGGCAGGCCATGGTTCCAGGGCCCATCACTCTCTACCCAAATGCCAGATGACACCATCCCCCGCCTGGTGCATTTACCTGTAGGTTCAAATCCTACCTGCCCGCTGCTCTCCATCATACCCTGTTCATGTTACCAGCACATTCTGGTATCTGTCATGCAAATGTGCACGGATCTTAGCACCAACATGTGCAAAGCACAATTAAGCATACATTTACGGAAACACAAACTAGCCAAAAAGTCTATCGCCGCTATGGTATGTAGGAAAGACGTAGGAAATGCCTACTGTTATGAATTATTCAACCCACAACCCGAGTTCTCAGTTACGCGAAATAACTGGGAATTAGCCAACTTTAAGAAATATAGGAGAGACATTAAAACAGGGGGAAGAAAAGAAAGAGAAACCAAGCATAATCTTTACAGAATAATTACCTGAGGAAGTTGCTAGGTCCTATCAAAGCAGACACGTTTTTCCTATGCTGACACTCTGAAGGAGGTACAAACATGATTCAGGTAAGACTTTAAAAAGACCTTTTAGCTTCAGAGTATCCACTGCACACGCTTTACCGGAGGCATGAAAACACACAGGTTATCGGAAAGTCAAGGCTTCCCCTTTGGCGCTCGGGGAGTGTTTCCCCAGCCAGACTCTCTGCTCAGACAAGCCTCAGGATACTTCCAAACTGAGAATCCGAATGATTCTACGAAGGGCAGTTTCCACACTAGAGTTCTCCTGCCCGGCGAGGGGCCCATATTCCAGGAACAAGGGCTGTGATGCCCTCCTCCGGGAGCGCTCAGAACCGCACCGCTCTGTCACAGGCATTAGGGCAGCTGTCAGACAGAAAGTGGCCCAGAAGGCAAGTCCCCGCTGAGCCTGGAGTCGCGCCACCAACAGCCCATGCCCGCCTACCCCACGGGACAGACAGGATGCGGCCCCGCGGCCCCCAAAGGGCACGTCCGCGTCTGCAAAGTCACCATGACACGACTTACCTAGGAGCAGTAACTTCCTCCCGCAACGGTTCCCCAGGAAAAATTCTCCAACGGGAGAGGCTGCCCTTCCAATTGTCACAAGTGTTTTCAGTTAAACTGCTCATGTTTCTAATTAACTTTTGTCATCCGCAACCGCTCCAGTGCCCAGAAGCCTGGCGGGATTAACGGCTGCTTCTTCTGCCTTTTTTTTTTTTTTTTTTTTTTTTAATACCTATGTTCCGCTGCCTTCTAGCAACAGAGTAAACTGTGTAGAGAGCGGCTTTTTATGATTTGAAAGTCAACGGCCGCCAAAGCCGAATGCAGACAGCCCCCATGTGGGACCGGAGCACTGAGCCCGGAGAACTCCCAGCAAAGGAACAGCTTCCCTCCACTCACTCCCAGCTGCTCCAGGAAGCCGCAGCTCCAGGGTGATCCAAAGCAGACCTCCCAATGTTTTAAAACACATACATCTTCCTGACTTACTGGGGATTTCGGTTTGGAGCGGGGGGTGCTGCCCAAACCTCCCTAACAAAACTCATGGGGCGTTGCTGGATCTTTTCCTGGGGAGAGCCACAGACCAGCTTGGAAACAGGCTCTCGAACCCACCCACACGGCCGGGCTTTCAGAGGGTCTCCATGGGCCTGACACTGCTCATGGAGGGCCACCTGGTATCAGGAGGTGCAGCGCTAGGCACGCCATGAAGACGAGTTCACTGCCCCCGTTTTATGAGTCGGGAAACAGAGGCTCAAGGGAGGGCTAACGACTGACCTGAAATCACATAGCTAGACGTGGACATAGCCGGGACTTGAACCCAGGGCTCCTGACACAGTGCTCCGGGCCTGAATCATCACAGCTCCCTCTTTTGATGAGGGATACATTTAAACAAGAGACACTCAAAGGAGCTTTTGAGGCATCAACTTTTCTGTTGCTTAGGTGTGTTCACGACATCCTTGGTGGGGCACAAGCCAGCCCAGCCACTGGGAAGGAGGCAGCTTCTGGACAGAGGCTGGGTCTCTGGAGGAAATCCTTGTGACCTCCGTTCCCGAGTTCTACTTCTCCCAAGACAACTGTCTTTCCCGTTACTTGAGCTCAGATCTGGGGCAGAAGCATTCTATCGTTTGTTCATTCAAATATCTTTCCTCATGTCAATATTCACTCACTCAATGTGTGTCAGACATGGCTCCCGGTACTCAGGATACATCAATGCAATACAACAAGACCCTGCCTTCATGGAGTTTACATTCTAGCAGAGAGGAACAACTGGAATTAACATAGTCAATCAGTGTTATCAATCATTAGAAAATAAGCACTCCATGATGTAGTGAGCCCTGGGTACTATAGAAGACGGATGAATCACTGACCTCCACCTCTGAAACGAGTAATACAGTATATGTGAATTGAATTTAAATTTTTTTTAAATGTGAAAAAACAGTAAGTGGTAAAGAAAAGGGGGTCTTTGTGGGCAGGTTGTAACCATGGACACCATTACAAGAACTACATCACATTCAGAGGTGCGTCCCGGTTTCCCAAAGAAGTCTTGGGCACATTCCACCAAGCCTAAGTACGTGGGTCAGGGTGACTTCTCTGCTCCCACACATTCCTTGGAACTTCCATAAAGCCTCCTTGAAATGGTTTTGACAAATGCCTCTACCTCCCACGTCCGTGTATTTTTAACCTTAACGTGCCCAGCTGGAAACTAGCCAATGACTGACGAGCTCACGACTGATCCAGAGTTCCACAGACACCTAGCTTGGATACGTGAAACGTACAGACCGAGACAAGGCTGTGTGCCTCCTTCGGACGCAAGGTGCCAGGTGGGGGAAGGGCTGTCATGATGTAGGCGCTGTCGCTTCTCAGGCTGGGCCAAAATGGCTCCCAGAAACTCCTACTTGTCTTTTAAAGCCCTGCTCAGATGTCTTCTCTGTCACAGTGAGACCATAAAACTGAATGAATCACTCTGTTTACATCACATGGCATTTTTCCCTACTCTGTGCTTCCCTAGAATATGGTCCATATCTCCCCCAAAACAGATTTCAGAGGGCCACCTCCTTCCACTAGGTCCCGGGAATCCAGGAAAATAAAATAGAGCTCCTGCCCTCTAGGAACTCGCTGTCCAAAGATGCAACAGGTCTCCAAGAGAGCAAAGAACAGTGTAAGGGACTGTGGCGGGCTGTACCAAGGGCCATGAGGCCTAATGGTTGGGATCCATTAATTCTCCCATTTGGGAAAGCCTCACAGAACCAATGAGCTTTGAACTGTCATGCCATGTTTCTGCTATAGGTGGGGGGCTATCCACTGGTCCCCCCTCCCTGACTCATCTTTGTGCCGTATAGCTTTCCAGAGTGTAGGAAACACTCATGGCTTTGAGATTGTAGTTTGGTAGTCTGGGCTTTTACAATTCACATATAAGGCAAGAGAGACGCAGACTTCTGATTAGTCATTAGAGTTTTATTAAAACTTTCTAGCCTGAACTCCGGCAAAAACAAAAAACAAAATCAGGACTCAAAGCTTCAGAATTTCTACTTGGCATGTAGCTTGGGGTCCCCTGGTTATGGAATCATGGGGACATTTCAAGGTTATTTGTCACAGTTGCACAAGGTAGAGAGGATCTGCATTTGGTTTTCAGAACAGGAGTTTCCTGAGTAGAGCAACAGGGCACCAGAGGAGGATAAAACCATCTATATTTTGCACTTACGTCATGGCTAGAAATCCCCTTAATAATTAATAGTGAAGGGGGCTCAAGGTCATGAGTGGTTTGACATGTTCCCATCATTCTGAAGGTATCACACTAGTGACTTTGACTTAAGTGGCTGTTGGGGACTTGTTCCTCTTTCTTTGGAAAGCAGCCATTTCTGATGCTGGGATTTTGTGATTCCCAGCATGAGACTGTCCTCACCTTGCTTTGGGTAGGTGAGCCAAGATTTAAGCTTTGTCACCAGCCAACGGTGTAACCCTAGATGTGCCATTTTGCCCCTCTGGGCCTCAGTCATCCATTTGTAAGAAAGGAGGAGCTATTTCTCTAGTGTCTTTTCAGGTCCACTTCCATTCAAAACTCAGTGACTCTCCAAGAGGCCCAGTAAGGTTGGAACCAGAAAACGCAGTCTTGTCATTCACTCTGGGCTGTGACATACAAGTGTTTCTTTACCTCCAAGCATTCCGCCTCCATGGTTCTCTTAAGATGGTTATTAGTAAATGTCAGAGAAAACTGTCTGGGTCAAGAAAGAGTCAGCCTTGAATGAGGAGCTTGTGAATTCAGAAATGTTGGTATTCTATGAAAACGAGCCTGGGGGAGGGAAAGTGGGGAGAGTCCTTTAAAATTAAGAGCACTTCTCTCCCTAATAAGGAACAGCTCTAGTTTCTGTTCTCATACAAACCTTTGTTAGAGCTAAGGAATCTAAGAGGGAGAAAAGAGAAAAACATCAAAGAATGTTCTGAACATCAGTATTTCTCCGTCAATGGTGTGTGGGCCACTGAAATGAGTGAGACTCTTTTCAATGGCACATGGGTGAATATTTTTAAAAAATTTTTTATTTAAATGCAATTTAATTAACACATACTGTATTATTAGTTTCAGAGGTGGATGATTATTTTTATATTTTAAAAGTCATATATTTGTTTTATTGCAATATTAGAAAAGATAACTAGCACATATATAAGTTAACTGTTTCATGGATATTTGATAGAGATTTAAAATTTGAGTCGATTTAACGAAAATATAAAACAAAAGAAGTTCACCGATTTGGCAAAACTCACGCAAGTTTGTGAAAGACTGAAGTTGGGGAGACACTTTTCCATTAAATCAAGAAATACTTACTTTTTACATAAAATGTATAATAAATATTTTATAAATACCTACTTATATTAAATCTATTTTTTGGGAGAATGTAACCAATGAAATAGAAATCAAACCAGAAGGCCCAAATAAGGACTAGGTTCAAAGCGAATCTGAAATGGGTCCCTTTTGGAGTTGTATTTATTGCGTGGATTTGCTTAGCATGGCATCTTGCTGAAAATGGTTAGCACTGGCAATGTGACAAGGCCTTGTTGAGCCAAAGATAATTTTTAAAATAATGACTTGGATGCCTGGGTGGCTCAGTTGGTTAAGCAACTGCCTTCAGCTCAGGTCATGATCCTGGAGTCCTGGGATCGAGTCCCGCATCGGGCTCCCAGCTCCATGGGGAGTCTGCTTCTCCTTCTGACCCTCTCCCCTCTCCTGCTCTCTCTCTCTCTCTCATTCTCTCAAATAAATAAATAAAAACTTAAAAAAATAAAATAATGGCTTTAACAAGTTCTGACGACTCAATAGTAAGAAGGACATGTTACAAACATCCAAATATCCACCTGCAAAACTGAAAACTATCAAGACATATCTTATTATAAGCAATAAGCTCTAATATATCGTACCCTAATTCATTTTTTTAATGCCTATCGCAAAGTCCCTGAACAGATTTTATACCCTACAGGGGACTGCGCCCTGTAGCCTGAATGACTCAGTTCTAAAAGACCAGCTTCCAAGGTTCACCCACCACCAACTGACAAACCACCACAAGAAGGAAAAGTCTCATTTAAAACACTGCAGACAGGATGTCTTTGAAGAAGAGAGAAGGCTTTTTTTTTTTTTTTTTTTAAAGGTTTAGGGAGAACATTAATCCTCCTGTGGGGAGGGGGGACATTTGGTTTTTCTGGCAACCAGCCTTAACCTTCCCTGACAGGAACCAAAATACTTTCTAAATGAAAATACTGTCTAAGGCAGATAAATAAGCATTTCTTCCTCTCTCCCTCTGAGAGGGCCAACACTGGTCCCCAGTCCCTTCTGTCCCCAGCCTCCCAGTTAGGGAGACGTTGGTGGTCTGCTCCTGAAGCCAGCAGGGGTACAGGGAAAGTGTTCTAGGCTGGCTGATCCCAGCTCCTGTCACCCCCACTGTGATTTTAACTTGCCCTGGGGACATTTCCCTGCTTATATCCTCTCAGTAATCTTCAGGAAAAGACCTGATAATTGGGTCTGGGAAAATGTTTGCAATTTCCTATAATTTGTCAAGGTGTCAATCTTGAGCATTCAGATTTGTTAGACTAAATGAAACCAGTTTCTTTTTCTTTCTTCTTCTTCTTTTTTTTTTTTGAAAGTGCATGGACTCTAGCCACACAGGCTAGAGATGGTTTTCAGAGTTGCTCAGGTCAATATCTCTACAGCTCAGGTAGTCAGTCACTGGACCAGAGAGGAGAACAGGAACCTCACTCAATCCAGAAGCTGGTTCTGAAGGATTCCTTGGGCCTGGCCAGGGAGCATTCTCAGGACTGCTGTGATCAAGGTCTAATATTAATGGCATGGGCTTCAATATAGTTCCCTATTCAATCCTTCTTCCAGAGGATCACTGCAGGTACAGAGAGAGAAGGGGGGAATGAGAACCACCAAGGAAAGTGGGCAGGAAAAGGCCAGGGCATAGAATGAGAGGAAGCCGGTGCTGGGACCCATACTCTCTCTAAGAACCTTCTTGTGTCTACAATTCCATAGGCTCTGAGAACATCCAAGTTAGAATAGGGTTGATAATCTACATAAATAAGTCTTTTTAGAATGCTGCTCTGTCAATGCAATCCCTACCAAAAGCCCAATGATGATTTTTGCAGAAACAGAACATCCAAAAATTCATATATAGTCTTAAAGGACTTTGAATAGCCAAAACAATCTTAACAAAAGAACAAAGAGATTTTATACTTCCTGATTTCAAAACTTAATCATAAAGCTACAGTAATCAAATCAGTGTGGTACTGGCATGAGGACAGACATATAGACCAATGGATTAGACTGGAAAACCCAGAAATAAACCTGTGTATATATGGTCAAATGATTTTCAATATTATTCAATAAAGTCAGGACAGCCTTTTCAACAAATGGTACTGGGAAAACAATAACCACATGCAAAAAATGTTGGATTCTTACCTTACACCATATAAATAATTAACTTAAAATGGATCAAAGACTTAAATGTAAGAGCTAAAATTATAAAACTCTTAGAAGAAAACTTGGTGCAAAGTCTTCATGACATTGGATTTGGCAATGATCTCTTGGATGTGACATCAAAAAAAAAAAGAAGTTAAAGAAAAAAGGCAGGAAAAGAAGTCATACAAAATGGATCCATTTTGTATGTATACATACATACAAAATCATTCATACAAAATTCATACAAAATTTTGTATGATTCATACAAAATCAAAATGAAAAATTTGAGTGCATCAAAGGACACTGTTTGGGTGTCTGGGTGGCTCAGTCAGTTAAGTGTTTGACTCTTGATCTCAGCTTAGGTCTTGATCTCAGAGTCTTGAATTCAAGCCCCATACTGGGCTTCATGTTGGGCATAGAGCCTACTTAAAACAAAACAAGACTAATTATTGGGGCACCTGGGTGGCACAGTCAGTTAAGCATCCGACTCTGGGTTTCAGTTCAGGTCGTGATCTCAGGGTCATGGGATCAAGCCCCATGTCAGGCTTGGCACTCAGCATGGAGTTTGCTTGAGATTTTCTCCTTGTCCCTCTGCCCTTCCCCCCACTCACACTCTTTCTTTCTAAAATAAACAAAATCGTTTAAAAAGGACACTATTAACAGTGAAAAGGAAATCTACAGAAGGGGAGAAAATACTTGGACACCATCTATCTGATAAGGAATTGATAGCCAGAATATATCAAGCACTCCTATAACTTGAAAACACCACCACAACAATCTGATGGAAAAATGGGCACATGGACATTTCTCCAAAGAAGATATACCAATGGCCGATATGCACATGGAAAGACGCTCAGTATCACTAATCATTAGGGAATGTACGTCAGAACTACAATAAGTATATGTATATACAATAACTACATACCCATTAGGATGACTATTACTAAAAACAACCACAAAAAACCAGAAAACCATTCTTTGTAGAAGGCATGGAGAAATTAGAACCCTTGTGCACTACTGTGGGGATGTAAGAAGGTACAGCCATTGTGGAAAACAAAATGGCAGTTCCTCAAAAAAATCAAACATAAAATATGACCCAGGAATTCCACTTCAAAGCATATAACGAAAAGAAGCGAAAGTAGGGACTTGAGCAGATACTGGTACACCTATGTTCACGGTGGCATTATTCACAATAATCAAAAGGTAGAAACCATCCAAGTGTCTGTCAGTGGATAAACAATGGACAGTAGAGACAGGCAGTAGAAGGATGGTTGCCAGGAGCTGAGGGGAGGAGGGAATAATGAATCCACAGTTTCAGTTGGGGAAGATGAAAATTCTGGAGATGGTGGTAATGGTTGCATGATGGTGTGAGTATAGCTAATGTCATGGAACTGTGCATTTTCAAAATGGTCAAAATGGCAAATATCATACTAGGCAAATATCATACCACAATGAAAAAAATCAGATTGTATTTGGCCGCAGGTGACACAGAATTCTGACCATTGTGGCCTAAACCTTATTCCCAGTTCTTAACACAGGGACCCACGGAAGGCTCAAGAAATGTTTGCTAAATTAAAGAAAAAGTGTCTCTGTTAGTTTGATGGCTAACAAATCACATGAGATTTTATAGTTTAGGATATTCCGTTATTAGTACTATTTTAGCTGGAAGAAACCATTTCTGCTTCAAAGGAATAGCGATCTTTTTTTAACAGACTCTAGTTGGCAAGCACATTCCACCACTTGAATTCTTTCTCCTTACACTGGCCTTACCAGCTCTCTGGGGAAGCTGTTTGCTCTGACTGGCATGCCTTACCTTCCTCCCTCTCCCACCACCATACCCAACCTTAGCCCTCAGTTTATCTTCCATACCTTCCATTCCAGGAACCCTCCAGAATCCACAAACCAGAAGCCATCCCTTTTTATCTGAAGAAACTTAAGACTCGGTTGAGGCTTCTCTGGGGTCCCTGGCCCTCGCTGGCCTGCCCTGTGGTGAGCAGCTAGCCGCCCTGAGCTTACTCACGAGAATGGCTGATGCCTTAGTGGGTGCCCAGAAATGGTTGGTGGGAAAACTAACAGCCAAATAAAAACTATTACCCAAGTGCAGTCCCTCCACAGGGCTCGTATTGGTGTGTATCTGCTGTGCTTGGCTTTGGGGCCTGGGCTAATTATGCCACTTGTTCCCTTTAAAGCTAAGTGAACCATGCTCGCTTTGGCAGCACATATACCAAAGGTAAGTGAACCAGAAAGACTAGAAACTTCGGTGATGCTTTTAGTGTTTCTTCTTCTACATGTGGTGGAAATTTTGCTGTAACGGGTCCCTGAAAAGGTTATATCCGCATACTCCAGTGTCCTGTAAGGGTGTGGACAGGAAGGAATGTGCAGAATGCGGAAAGACATCTTCCTGCTAGATGGCAGCCGGCTCTTTTCCGAGGGAGCCACGGGGTCCCTGGTCTTCCTCGGTGACTTTTTCACCCCAGAGAAAGGGAGAGAAGGGGCCCTCCACAGCGGGAGCAATTACTGTTGTTTTTAAAATATGTGCTTTCTTTTTAAAAGATTTTATTTATTCATTTGACAGAGATCACAGGTAGGCAGAGAGGCAGGCAGAGAGAGAGGAAGGGAAGGAGACTCCCTGCTGAGCAGAGAGCTAGACGCGGAGCTCGATCCCAGAACCCTGAGATCATGACCTGAGCTGAAGGTAGAGGCTTTAATCCACTGAGCCACCCAGGTGCCCCTAAATACATGCTTTTTAATATACAACAAGGCAATTCTTTTCCTTCCGTGGTTTATTTTGGATAAAATGGAGTGACAGCATGGGTAATGAGATCATTTGTTTCTCTCCTGGTCCTGGATGAAGATAACGAAGTACCATTTTCCTGCACAGTGTTCCCTGTATCTTCTCCAGCTTTATAAGGTATGTTTTCTATCAGCTTAATGCCATCAAGAGCTGGTAAAGCTACACAAAGGTTAACTTGCTGGAAATATTAGTATACAGTTGTGCTTACATCCAACCTTGTAGCAATGTCTTAGAAAGAGAGCTCTTAAAATCTCTCTCTCCCTCCCCCGTACACTTGATACATCAAAAGGTGTCCTACACATATTTTTAAAAATCCTCCCAGCTCTGCTGGATAAGGAGACAAATCATTTGCTGACATTTGCAGGAAGATGCCTTTAAAAATAAAGACTGTTCCTTTTCTTCGTCTTTCATTTCTGGAAAGCACATCACCCTCACAGCAGCCCCTTCCTCTCTCTTGAACTATTTGTTCGAAATCCCAAGCAATTGGTTACAGGGGAAAGCTTTTGTTTTAACTGGTCAAGCCATTTCTCTATCTTGTACCATATATGGCCATAAGAAAGCACAAAACTGGACGTAGAACACTTTCTCCCTTGTTTCACGAGTGTATGAAATTTCACAGAGAGAGTATAAATAGTTTACAAGGGGCAAATCTTATTCTTGCAAGAGGTCACTGTCCACAGCCAACAGCTCTTTGGCAGAGCATAACGGTTGTGTGCTTTTGTAAATATATTCCTCTAGGATAGAGCTAGTCAAGGAATTCTGCATGCTTTCTCCTCTAAGATACCAGCCCAATCTTCTTGCTTTCTCTTGGGGCCAAAGATGGATACTCTAAAATACGAACCTCCACACTAGTATTAAACCAGAATGCTTTCCAATGACCCATGCAAAGAGGCGTTAATAGAAGGGATTCCAAGGTCAGGTAAATTTGGAAAACAGAAGGCTAAATAGTGGGCTATTTCTTTGCCTTGCAGGAATTCTGGGAGCTTTTACGAAGCACGTTTGCACTGGGAATATCCAAAATGCTAAGGGAAGAGTATGATTCCTAAATGTATTTTTGCCATAAACTGATTTTTGGGGATAGTTTAAGGTAATGGCTTCTAATGGTATGCATTTCGGCAAACACTGTCTTAATGCAGGGGGGCAGAAAATGGGCACCTAACTTAAATCAGGTAAGACAGCTGTCCAACAGACAACAGTCACTAACCAGAAAAGGTATACAAGGGAGAAGGAAGAAGATGTACCCCTTCTTTCCCCCTGTGAAGTCATAATCTAGTAGTCTGCAGAATGCTTTCATGATATACATTCTGAGCATTAAGTATCCTTCACATGTGTCTTCTCCCTTTTATTTCAGTAAGATTAGTCTAAGGCTCTGCACTGTAGCGGAAAAGACCGTGGCGCCAGCAGGAAGCAGGAATAATGGTTGCACAGCGACATGCCTAAAAAGATTTCTATCAACAATTAGGCTCACCATGACACAGTCCTGGGACATGGCAGCCGTGAAAATGGCTGTGATCTTGGCCTGTATTAATACAAGAATGACATTCAGAACAAGGGAGGTAAGGATCTTGCCTTGTGGCGCCCAGCTCAGACCAGAGCAAGAAGGGTGAAATCTTCAGAATTTTGGACCTGGGAAGAGATCCGCTACATTAAGGCGCTCATTTCCCAGAAAGGGAACGGACCTCTGTGCAGGTAATGACTTCTCCAAGGTCTCGCAGTCAGTCAGTGAATGACGCAGCTGAGACTCAACTCAGGGCTCTGAAGCTGGTTAAATAAAGTAGCTTTGCATGCTCTGCTCCCAAATTGGCCATTCGGCATCTCTGGGGATGGACCTGAGCAGCTGGAACTCTAACCAGCTCCACAGGTGACTGTCATCCACATGAACTTGGAGAACCGGGTACTGAAGAATGGGAGCTCTCCTCCACCACACTGAGCAAACCGCAGTTTTCTCAGGATAAGGGTTAGAATCTGAGGAGGCCCGTACACCAAACTTTCAACAAGGAGTAGCTGAAAGGGACTGAGACGTTCAACTTGGATAAAAGAGCACTTGGGGGGCACCTGGGTGGCTCAGTGGGTTAAAGCCTCTGATTCCGGCTCAGGTCGTGATCCCAGGGTTCTGGGATCGACCCCACATCCGGCTCTCTGCTCAGCAGAGAGCCTGCTTCCTCCTCTCTCTCTGCCTGCCTCTCTGCCTACTTGTGATCTCTGTCTGTCAAATAAATAAATAAAATCTTTAAAAAAAAAAAAAAAGAGCACTTGGAAGAAGGCAAAAGCGATAGAACACTTATTACCAAGGTGGCCGGCTTTTCCCTTGGATTTTTCTGCCCATTGACCCTGAACAGCAGCAAAAAAGGGTTAAAGCTACAGCCAGGGCAGGCTCACGACTCAGGCCTGCTCTGAAGGAGAGTATGTGTGTGGTCTGTGAAAGGTCAAGGACCCTTTATAGCACGGAGGGTGCAGGGCCCTGAAGGTCCATGAAAGAGCCTAGGGACCGGCCAGAAAGTGGGGGGTAGGGGGAAATGCTGATAGCAACCGTGGAAAGGGGGAGTTGAACCAACCTGTTTTTATATGTTCTTTGCTCTACTACCAGAGGAGCTCTCTTGACATATAAGATTTTCTTTGACAAAAGGCTTCCATGGGAAAAAACCCTCTAACAATATTAATAATCGTATATTAATAAGAGCCAACATTTACAGAGCCGACACTTTGCACCAGATGCTGTGCCAGAAAGCATTTTTATTGTACTCCCTTTTTTATTTGCAGGACAAATCCAATGAGGTAGGTAATAATGATTTCATTTCACCAGTAAGGAAAGAGAGGCACCGGGTTTTGGTAGGTTCCCCGAGATCAAACACGTTACTGCCAAGCATCTTTATTTCAATGTCTACATGGGTCAGCAGCAAGCCTAGCAACCCCGCCCCACGAAGAGACAATACACTGTCCACATACATGCTCCTTTCTCAGTAAAAGATATAGTATTTTCATCAAGTCTTCTGCCAACCGCTTACAGAGACTCTACAACAAATTTCTCTGACCTATCACTTCTCCCCTGAGGAAAATGAGCATTTTTCCCTCCAGGAAGTTTTTTAAAACTGGGAACGTCCAAGAACTGAGCAATAATTTGAGTACGGTTTTTGTCCTTCGAAATTTAGGATGCTGGCAAAATGTAATCTTTCTGCTGTTATTTTTTCTGCCAATCAAAATCAGAAGCTAACCAAAGAACTAGCTTATTGTGTTTCTCCGGGGGAATCAATGCAGAAATGGAGAGCTGAATTGGACCATTATTCACCATCTATGATTGTATTATGCCAAATGTGCAGGAACAGAAGGAAAAAAGCAGTCATTTATCCTGATTCTGCCAAGTATGCAGACACTTGGTATCAGATAGATCAAATAATTTCAGGGCTTCACGGATGTCACTGATCCACACAAGACTTCTGAGCCTTTTGGCCTGACAGTTGTCTTCTTAATGAAAAGACAGAATTTTTCTTCTGAAACAAAATGAAATACACGGAGGTAGAAAATGCCCCCAGAGACTGCTCACTGGCTTTACTCACCCAAATCAGGAAGCAATTTCCTCCAGGTGTCTGTTCTGTTTTATAGAACAGCCCAGCCTATGACAAGCTGGGGGTAGATCACATTTTTGTAACTAGAGCCCTCATTCAGAGGAATCCTAGGAACTCTTCTGTAAGGCTAGGACATTGTTTAAAAACAAGATAATCCTGATGAGATGGAGAAGAATGCCAAGGTAAAGGTCTTACTCTGCTCTGTGCTTGCGGTCACACCTTTAGAATTCTGTAATCAGTAACTCTGCGGAGGGGGCTCAAGTCCAACTTAATAGCTTGGTAACCTGGAGTTAGTTACTCAGTCTAGCTGAGCTTCTGTTGGTACTCATAAGTAAAAAGTCGACCTTGGGGCACCTGGGTGGCTCAGTGGGTTAAACCTCTGCCTTCGGCTCAGGTCATGATCTCAGGGTCCTGGGATCGAGTCCCGCACCAGGTTCTCTGCTCGGCGGGGAGCCTGCTTCCTCCTCTCTCTCTCTCTGTCTGCCTCTCTGCCTACTTGTGATCTCTGTCTGTCAAATAAATAAATAAAATCTTTAAAAAAAAAAAGTCGACCTCAATAACTACCATCTGCTGAATGCCAACCATGCCTCAGGTACCGCACTAAGCACTTTAAATCCATTTGCTAAATCCACTTAATGATTTCATTAGTTCACACCCAAGCATCTTAGGGAGTGGATTTACTGCAACTTGGAGATGTATTACGGCTAGGAAATGGTAGAGCTAGAATTTAAACACTGAAGTCCGTGCACTTAATCCACCGATGCCACTAAATGAAAATGATCAATGCTCGCTCTCCTCGCTATGAGGAGCAAAGAATGACAGAAGACCCTGCAGAAAATTCTGCATACAGATGCATCTTGTTACCCTCCTCATGCTGGGCTTCTCAGAGTGCGGCCTAGCTGTGCCACATATTGGAGGAACGTTGTCTTCCATAGGTAGAGCGGGACCAGGGAACACCCCAAAGGCCCCATCTGACCTGGCTCTATAGGAGAGAGCACTGCCCTTCTGAGGCCCTGTGCATTCCAAAGCCCCACTTTCAGGTCCCCAGGGCCCCACCCAGGCTGACTGCAGGCTGTGGGCAAGCTCCCCCTTGTTTCTCTCCAAACCAGGGCCGGGTGCAAGGCAGGCTTTCGCCCGTGGGCCTCGTCCACCCCACCAGGCTTGCTGGAGGCAGCCCAGTGAACACACAGCTCTGTCTGGCCAGGTGACTCAGACACTCCTGGCAACATCTGCTCTGTTTCTGTAAGACTCAAAGGGCTCTTCACATGAATGACGGTGAAAAGGGATTCAAAGAGTTTCTCACCCGACTGCAGGGCTAGGAGATATAATGTGGAAACCAGGCCGCTCACGGACCGGCTTGGAGGCTTTAATGCACACTTACACATGCCAAAGCTTATTAAATGTTGTTCCAGGGGATCTCTGTCATCTTGAATAATGAATTCTGGAGGTACAGTAACCAGGGATATGATTGGGGCTCCAAGTTATTTGGCGCTGTTTCTCCCTGGAATCCTAGAACCGGCACAACATTTAGTGTTTGCTCCTGCATCCGTCCTGTCCCGTCCCATCCCTCCAGTGGGTTTGACACTTCTGCTCCAGACAACTTCTCAGGTGCCAGAGGTACAGCTAGCAAGGAATATAAGGGGCTCTCTATGCCTTCAAGAAGTTCTAAGCCTTGGGGGTTTGCCCGACCATAAAGCAGAAGTAACAACAAAGTATGAAACTGATGGGATAAAGGAATGTTTATGGAACAGCGGATAACAAAGGGGGTTACCTAACCCAGTGTGGGAGCAAGGGGGAATCAAGTCATTCAAGCCAGTTTTACCACTCCTGCCACAGAGCTTTTAGAACTTGATTCGTTACAAAGTATTAAAAGGAAATAAAGTTGCCTAGGCACCCGAGCCTAGAGATTAAAAAAACTCAAGCTCACAAGGACAAAATATACAGATTCTCTGCTTGATCGGGGTTAACATCTGGTCAGCCAAACGCATTTGTGATACTAATCTTAACCAGGGATTCCGGGGGGCATATCCATTGCACCGAGTCATAATGAAAAATGGGACATATAACTCAATCAGAATGTTACTCTTCCCTGCTCAGCCAGCACCCACCGTAGTCTTCATTCTGCGCACGTACCGAATCTGTTTCCACAGTGAGGGATCCCTTACAAGTCACCTCCTAGTCTGGGCTGGAAAGAACAGGCATGCAGACTTGACTCTCATTCTTTTTCAAATTTTGCTGACAAGCCAAAAGTAAAGCTGATGTTTTCAAATAATATCAATCGGAGCACTGATCTAGTCACTTCCAGCTGTCAATCCAGACACCACAAGTTCAACGCAAAGGGCTGAACTTCCTCTATCAAGAGACTGATAGCGCAGTAATGGAAAAGTCAATGAGTGACAGAGACCCAAATGCAATTTTATATTCCCAATCTGGGACCTAAAGGAGGAGATGAAGGCAGGAAAAGACAACCAGCACTAGACCCACACCGACTAGGACTGAGCCGGGCGGCCATGTTCTTTTCCTGAATCTTCCAAACACCCCCAAGGAGGGTGGTCCTAAGCCTATTTTACAGAACTGCACACTCCGGCTCAGGAAGGTTGAGTCACTGGCCTGATAACACACAGCTGGTGAATGCAAAGGAGAGATTCGAGCCAAGGCCTGTCCAACATGGAGGTTATAGTTTGCTGCCTTAGCCTCATTCTCCTTTGTAAGAATTAATACACCCGTGGGACCAAAGCTGTCAGGGGTGGGGAGAGCTGTGGCATGAGAAGGGGGTAGCAGAATAATTCTGGAAGCCACTGTTAGGGTAATGAGAGCACCAGAGTTTCTATTAGGATGGGAGAGATGCCTCTGGTAGGACAATTCCTTGATCAGCTACTTGGGGAACCTGTGTGTCTTACAGAACAAGGAACAAACTGCTTGCTTCCATGAAACAGAAAAGAAGTAA
Organism: Enhydra lutris kenyoni; assembly: GCF_002288905.1. Taxonomy (NCBI): domain Eukaryota; kingdom Metazoa; phylum Chordata; class Mammalia; order Carnivora; family Mustelidae; genus Enhydra; species Enhydra lutris. The sequence continues at coordinate 40,129,926 of NW_019154106.1, forward strand.
AGGGAGTGCATGGGACAAGCAAGCCAGGGGACATGATATGCAACATTTCCCTCCCTGTGACATCACAATAAACTGTGATGTTACAGTTACTGAAAGATAGGAAATGCTTACCGTGAGTGGATGTGTCTTGGAAGCCAGCAACGAAGCGAGAAGTAGTGTTCAGGATGCTGGGGCGGAACAGAGACAACTTTTATGGAGAGCAGCTAGGGGACAGCAGCCTATGGGGACCTGGAGGTGGGGTCAAGACTGTTCAGTCAAATCTCCCAAGAGCTGGAAGGTCTTCACGAGTATCCTGCCTGGTCGATGCCATCCAAGAGCAGCTAAGATCTCTTAGCTGTACCAGTTTCTGCATCAGGGGCCAGCCCTGCAGCTCTTCCTCCTGGCCTTAGTTAGCTCTCCTCTGTCTCACATGGCACCCCTGCTTCCCTAAGTTATTCCCCCTGTGAGGGTAACCACCCAACCCAGCCTCTTCTTATCTCCCCATTCTCTGTCCTTCATAGGTCTTAGCCCTTTGTACTTACTGCTAGCCTGGAACAGATTTAGTTCACTTTAAGTACACCACCTCTAGTACAGAGGTCAGTGAACTAGAACCTGAAGGCCAAATTTGGCCCACCATCCACTTTTGTAAATAAAGTTTTATTGGAACACAACCATACTCATTCATTTACATATTATCTATAGCTGCTTTCTCACTAGGGGGGCAGAACTGAGTAACTGCAACAGAGACTCCTTGGCCCAGGGCCTGTAAAGCCCGAAATATTTACCATCTGGCCATAGAAAGGAGAATTTGCTGAGCCCTGCTCCAGAATATTAATTCCTTGAGGCCAGGGGCTCTGTTTCATCTTTCTATCTCTAGTACCTGATACAGGATAAATTTTGCTTAAGTGGGTGAATGCCTGCAGGGCAGACAAACATCATGAAGTCAGGAACCTAATAGTTACCGCAAAGACACTAATTAAAAATGCTCTAAACCACTAAGAGGTATTCTAGTTAACTGTATTTTCTAGTTCAGTTAATAGCAACAAGACTTTTCATATTTTAATGCACATTGATTTTTTTCTACCCTCAAATGTAGGTTATCCCATTTCTCTTCCTCAGTAAACTTGGGTCTAATTGAAAAGCTTTTGTGACAGTGTCAGGGTCCATTTCTGACTATTAGTATCTATTACTGAAAATCACAGATTTAAATGTTATCTGGAAATAGGATAATTTGTCTTCCTGTTAAATGCTGGAAGTTACTGCTTTTGCACATATACACCAGAAATATCAGCCTATTTCCTTATTTGCTCTTCTGATTTCAATAATTAAATATGATTAATCATTAATAATACTTTACTGAGCATATACTGTGTAAAAGTCACTGTGCTAACTACTTTACTTACTTTGCCTAATTTAACTCTTCACAAGAACCCTGGGACGTAAATACCCATCCCCATCTTACAGATGAGAAAATTGAGGCTTGGAAAGATTAAGAAGCTTGTCCAATATCAAATGACAGGTACATATCTGCTGGTTCCAGTGTCTGAGCTGTAAATAATTACTCTATGGCTCATGCCTACCGACAAATATTTATCTTAAGTCTCTAGAGGTCTGCCAAGTTCTGTGATGGAAGTAGAGAGGAGAGAATAAGGCTCAGTCCCCGACCTCAAGGAGCCCATCTGCTAATGAAGGACTGGCAAGATAACTGTGGGGCATGATGAGGACAAACAGAGAAGAGGAGCGAGTTGCTGTGGGCACTTGAAGAACGGGTTTCAAACTCCGTCTCAGGAGTCAGGAAAGGCTTTGTAGAGAAAACAGAGTCAAATGTGTAACGTACAAAAGACCCATCAGAAATGCGGTAGGAAGGAGGAGGATGAGAAGCACAGAGGGCATTTCCAACAGAGGGCAGTGTTGAGAGACTGCATTTGACAGGGAAGGGGCCCCTGCAGGGAACTGTCCCTGGGCCTGCCCTCCCGAGTACATGGGAAAGCAGGCCAGCTCACAGGGGTTTCCTAGGCCACAGTGATGGGGCTACACCCTCTAAAAGGTCCAACAGGGAGCAGAAATGGTAATTCACTGTTCCAAGGTCCACGTTCTATGGGTTCACTTAACTCTAAGTTCTCCCTTCTCAACAAAAGTCATTTTCTTTTTTAAGAAAACCAGGTAACTTCTGACTGGGGATTCCATACCCCCTCCCCACATCCCCCATCACCACCCAAAACTAAGCCCTTGATGGACTCCATGCAATCTTAATGGTTGATGGAAAGTCAACATTCGGAGCACCTAGGTGGCTCAGTGGGTTAAGCCACTGGCTTTGGCTCAGGTCACGATCTCAGGGTCCTGGGATCAAACCCCACATTGGGTTCTCTGCTCAGCAGGAAGCCTGCTTCTCTCTCTCTCTCTCTCTTTCTACCTGCCTCTCTACCTACTTGTGATCTTTCTATGTCAAATAAATAAATAAAATCTTAAAAAAAAAATTTAACACTCAATTCAGTGTGCGCCAAATGAATGTTGGATTGGTGCAGCAAAGCTGTGAGTCATCTTTGAGTTAAAATGAAGTATTAACTGGACGCAGTCAGCTACCAGGCTTTGGAGACAGTGGAATGAGAAAAAAAAATATATGATTTCAACAGCTGATATGAGAGGTCCTAGTAGAAGCTCTGGTTAGGAAATGCCTTGGATATAGGCCACTCCAAGTATGGAAGTTGAGTCTGGGCAAGGGCCTGGTGTGGAAGGAGATAAGAAAGCAGATAAACTACTCCTGATAAGAAAGGGAGAGTGTGAGGAGAAGGACAGCTGAACAATACAGTAGGAGGCGGGAACCTTAAAAACAAAAGGAGGCCACTGAGAAATGCCCAGTGGCGGGGAAGCTGAAGGACTCTTAAGAAGAGAAACATCCAATATTCAATTATAAGCTGTTTGCACTGCAGCACTGTAACCCCTCCACGGCCTTAAATTTTTGGGAAAAATCTATGCCTAAAGCTTTATGTCTCTCTTTTGAAGAGAGAATGAACTGGGGCAGTTACAGTGGGTAAGAGAGGTATCCTGCACACAGAAGGATAAGATCCACAAATTATAAGCTCAAGGATTTCAGCACAGCAGCAACGGGAAGAAAAACTGACCAGCATGATGTAACCCCATCCTCACCCCAACAAAACAAAATGAGCAAAACCAAAACACTCCCAGAAAGATTTGAAAGCACACTGGGTCTTCTTGCACCTGTTCATGGGAGGATCAATTTCATTTGCCTCTCAGTGGCAGGCTGGTGAATGTCTCACAACCGATTCTCAGAAGAAAAGCAAGAAAAGTTTTACAGAGTTGGCTGATTTCTGTGGGGTAAAAACTCCCACCGCGGAAGATTTCAGACTACCAACATGGTGTCAGTAGACTTAGGAAACTCCTCAACGTTTTTCAATGGGCTCTCACGGGCCAGGACAAGCTGGCTCAGCCTCGGCTGGCTGGGAGAGTCCACAGCTGGTATCCAGGTTAGAAACAGTTTCCAGGGGGCGCCTGGGTGGCTCAGTGGGTTAAGCCTCTGCCTTCGGCTCGGGTCATGATCTCAGGATCCTGGGATCGAGCCCCGCATCAGGCTCTCTGCTCAGCAGGGAGCCTGCTTCCTCCTCTCTCTCTGCCTGCCTCTCTGCCTGCTTATGAACTCTCTCTGTCAAATAAATAAATAAAATATTTAAAAAAAAGAAAAAAGAAAGAAACAGTTTCTAGGGACCAAGGCCTCTGCTCCGGCTTTGACAAGAACATATTTTGTCCAGAGTTACATTAGCTTTCAGAGAATGGGCAATACCTATAGAAGAGTATGGAAGGCAATGGGATATGAAAGGCAGAGAAATGGGTACTATCCATCAGGGAGTTATGTCCATGACATGGGATTGGATCAATGTCCATTAAAGCTGAAAGGAAACACCGGGCGGGGCTGGGGGAGGGGTAGCACCTGGCTGGCTTAGCAGGGAGAGCCACTCCTGATCTCAGAATCCTGAGTCGTGAGTTCAAGCCTCATGTTGGGTGCGGAGCCTACTTCAAAAAAAGGAAAAACACTCAGGTCAGTTAATGTGATGCCTCTTCTAGAAGAGGAGGACTCTGAGACCCAGAGAGCACGATTCCTACACAAGATCCCTCTTTGAATGAGCAGCAGACCTAGAACTAGATCAGGGGCTAAGGGCCTTCCTCTTGTCTCAAGCCTCGCCTCTCAGAGAAAGGCAGGCGGGAGTGCTGCCTGCACCTGGGCAGGGCACGCACAGGCTTACCGTTCAGAGAACTCCTGCCTCTCTGCACAAAGGCAACAGCTCTGTCACAGATCCCCGTGAGCTTAAGGAAACCCGTCGGAGACCCAGCCGAAAGGAAGAGAAGGCCCAACTGGGGTGTGCCAGCAGCAAGGGAGCGAGCGGACGGACTTCTCCAAGAATTCCCAGCGGGTGGAAGCAGGGGGTGGAGGGGACATCCCAACTGACTGTGAAAGGGCCCCCCACTCCCACGCGGGTCAGCGGGAACTAGGAGGGACAGCCAAGGGAGGTCCTTGTGTGTTCTTCTTAAACCTCCAGACACAAAATGTACCAGGCCATGCCTCCCTCTCATGGAGAAGATCAAATTAGGCATCCGAAATGCTTTTTAAATGATTTCTGGCCTGGTTATGTTACAGAAAACAGGGCCGAGTGATTCAAACCTGCTGTCAATACAGAGTGCCGGCAAGAAAAATGCTAGCTATTCCGAAGCTGTCCGGCCCAAGTCCTGGAGGAGCTACTTTCGTGACCGTGCGGATACGCAGAAACAAGCCAACTTCCCAGCGCAGGAGTGAAACCAAATAAACCTGAAGGATATCAGTTTAGAAGGAGAGTCTTAAAATAGCAGCCAGGAATGCACGGATTCCCTGGGACCCCTCCGATGACACACCCCGTCCCCGCCTTTAGTCAAACTGTGCAGGGGAACTGATGTCTCAACTAGCTTCTATCTCCCCGCCGGCAGTAAGCTTTCATCTCACAGAACCCAGTGTGGAGACAAACGTGCTGGGCGAGCAAATGTCCAACAAAGGGGTCCTCCTAGAAGGGTGCGTAGGGTCCCTAGAGAAGTAAGACCTAGTCCGGGTCTCTCGGAAACTGATTCAAGGGTTAGAAAGAGACATAGCCCCTAGGCTATGTTCCCAAGGGTGAGGATTTCCAGTTAGATTAATGGGATGGTCCTTCCGGAAGATGGGCATCTCGGTGGTGTGGACTCTGCGGGACACATTCATTCATCTAATCAATGTCTGTTCTGGGACAGATTCCGAGGACACAAAGATCGGCAGTGACCAGTCTCATGGGGTTGCTAAGGAGTCAGGCATCCTAAAAAGTTACATTGGAACACCTTCCCCTGCCCCTGTTTCCTTTATTTAACATTTCAGGAACCAGCAGCATGGACATTAAAGTCCAAATGTGTTTAAGCTGGAATATAAACATTTGCTCCAAGTTGTGGGTGTTTGAAAGCAAAGTAGCCTTTTTTCAAGAGATACAGAAATGCACGAGAATCACTTTTTTGTTCTTTTTCTACAAGTGAAGAGGCAAAAATGTCCTGGAGTCCAGATAAAAATTCCATCTCCACTTTTTAAATTCCAGTAACATTGGCCCTAGCTCCTCTTGCCTTTTTTTTTTTTAACAGTTCATTAATTTTTATCTAATTAGGTGAAGTTAAAGAGTTACTACCAAACACAGACATCTTGCTTAAAACTTAGGATAGAAGCACCAAAAGACGTTACTCAGCTGAGATCTAACCTAGCAGCAGCTCAGTGATGGAATCCCCGCCATCTCGCGTCCCACCAGTTGGAACCCTGCCCCTGGCGGCCCAAAGCTACCAGGGGTGCTCACAGAGGCAGGGCTGCCTTCTGCTAACTGGGACTTGTAAGTGGCCCAGGACTTCATCACCAGGGAGCTCTGTCAGGCTTCCTGTGTCCATAGATCAACCTGCCACTGGATCTGATGTCCCTTGCTCCTTTACCGTAAGCCCACCAGGTCCGCAAAGCCCCTTGGACAGAACTTTGTAGTTTCTCCACCTCTGCTGAAGCTCTGCCTCCAGGCTAGGATTTCTGACTCCACACAGTGCTGTGAAAATTAGTTTCTGCCATGATTGGCCTATGGAGGTACACTAGGTCATTACAAGGATGTGGGGGGGAGGGTTTGGGGAGGGATAGGGGGAGGAGTGGGCGTGGGTAGGGGTGGCTGGTATCCCCACAGGCCCAAGCGATTCCCCTACACCAACTGGATGCCTTCCAATACAACTCAATTCTGACACTAGATATCTACCTAGAGCTGGCATCAGATCCCACAGGTTAAGGCTCAGTCCCTAAGACTATCCCCTCATCCCCAACATTTTAGATACCAATTGAAAACACAAGCTACCACCTGTGCTTCTGAACAACTGGCTGTAGATTGGAGCTACCCAAGACCCCTCCTTGGGTTGGATTAATTTGCTAGAGCAGCTTATAGAACTCAGAGAAACTTTCGATTTACTGGATTACTGGATTATTAGAATAGGACACAACTCAGGAAAAGCCAGATGGAACAGATGCACACAGGGAAAGGCAGGGGGGAGGGCATGGTGCTTCCATGATACCACTCTCCCCATATCACCAACCTCTAAGCTATCTAAACCCTGTCCTTTGGGTTTTTATGGAGACTTCATTAATTGGGCGTGATTGATGAAGTCCTTGGCCACCGGAGAGTTAACTCAGTCTCCAGCCCCTCCTTCCTCCCCTGAGGTCAGGAGGTGGGACTAAAAGTTCCAACCCTTCAATCCCAAGGCTGGCTCCACTGGCACTAGCTCCCACCCTTGGGTGTGGTGCCAGTCACTTCGTTAGCATAAAGGACACGACACCTGGATCACACACATCACTTAGCAAGTTCCAAGAGTTTTAGGAGCTCTGTGCTGGAAACGGGGATAAAGACTAAATCCATACACATTTCTTATTATAAATCACAACACTATGAGCATCCTCTGCTCAAGGCCAGTCTGCAATAGTCCAAGGGTTCTCTGAGGGACATGACCAGGCAGACCACTAACCAGATTCAGAAGACCTGAGTTCTAATCCCATTTCAGCTACCATTCATTCTTCCAACAAAGGTTTATTGGACATGCCAGCATGCTCCCTGCCCTCACAGAACTCTTGTCTAGCACTGATTTGCAGGGTAGAATTAAGAAAGTCATTTTGCCTCAGATGGACACATACACATACTTCACTTCCATTTCCTTGATCATGCCATCCTTTTCCTTAACCTGTAGTCTTGGGGAAGGCTATTCTGTCTAGAATACTCTTTCCTTCTTCTGTGTATTAATTCACCACTCATCTGGCACTTTCTGGTTTGGTCATCATTGCATTGATTTGCAAATAAGCTTTGCAAGTAACTCCTGACACAAAAAGGTCAATGATTAGCAAATTTAGCCAAAGCTGAATTGTACCATCCTATGATTTTTTTCTTTTTTTAAGTGAGATGTGGTAGAAACCAAATTTTTAAAAAGATTTTATTTATTTGATAGAGAGAGAGAGAATGTATGAGCGGGGGAAAGAGTAGAGGGAGAAGCAGACTTCCTGTGAGCAAGAAGCCTGACTCATGACTCAATTCCAGGACCCTGAGATCATGACCTGAGCTGATGGCAGATCCTTAACTCACTGACCCACCCAAGCGCCCCGATCATATGATGGTTAAAAGCAAAATGTCGGCTTTGGAGTTGTGCAGATCCTCATTCAAATCTCATCTCTAGCCTTCTCAGTGGCAACGATATAAGCAACTTCTTCAACTCTGAGCCTCAGTTTCTGCATCTGTAAAATGGAGAAGGTACTACGGACACCGCCTAGTGTGAGGGATTAAAAGAGGCCAGCAGGCAAAGGATCCCAAATAACTCCAGGCCCAAACAAATACCTAATAACCAGCAGGTACCGTTACCATCATTTCATTGTCACAATGTCTCTTTCCATTCGTTCACTGTCCATCCCCTGACATCCATGAAATAAGTAAGTCCTGAAGTTATTCATAAGTCAGGCTTTTGTAACATCTGCTTGTGGACACACTACAGGCTTCACAGCAGCAATGAAGAGGAGGACGACGATAATAGTAACAATTACTTCCTCCAATGTCACTGATTGGTGATCCTTATACCCTCCTTTGTTTTCCAAAGCCCCAGTGAGAAGTAGGAGAAGAAACAGAGCAGCTGAAGCCTGCTCCTGAAGAATGACCTTCCCAGAAATTCCACAGGATCCCCAACCACAGACCACGAAAAACTGCAAGACATTTTAAAACCAGGAATCCCTCCTTGCCCCTGGGAATCTGCTTGTTGAGGGTATGGAAAGCCATTTCTGTGCATTAGATCAATTGACAAAGCAAAGTTACAAATCTTTTTATCTGGATCAAAGGCAAAAAGATAAATACCTTAGCTGTTACTTAAAATTCCTAGGCCAGCACCAAAGGCTCTCTACAGTGTGGTTCCAGAGGGAATGGACAGAGCAGGGCGAGGTACAACCTGCTCAAAGCTCTGTCTACTGCCTGGGGCTCTCCCAGAACCGGGTTTCCCAGAGAAAAGGGGTACATTCCTACTTGACCTGGAATAAAGCTATAAAGATGCAAAGAAAGAAGAACCAGGAATTCTCTTCTTTGCTACCCTTGAGGCAAAGGCAACACCCTTATTTTATCAAGGGGAAACTGAGGCCCAAGAAAGGGTAGGTACTTAACCACACTTAGGTGGTAGGAGCAGAGCTAGGGTCAGAATATCTACTTGCATATGGCAGGAAAGCAAACTATTTAAAAACAAAACAACACTTTATTGAGATATAATACACATACTGTAACATTCATCCATTTCAAGTGTATGACTCAGAGTGAGTGCACCAGCTTGCATTCCCACCAATGTAGGAGGGTTCCCCTTTCTCCTCATCCTCGCCAACACCTGTAGTTTCCTGACTGGTTAATTTCGGCCACTCTGGAAAACAGTACGGAGGTTCCTCAAAAAGTTGAAAATAGAGCAACCCTACGCCCCAGCAATCGCACTACTGGGTATTTACCATAAAGATACAAACGTAGTGATCCGAAGGGGCACGTGCACCCCAATGTTTTAGCAGCAATGTCCACAATAGTCAAACTATGGAAAGAACCTAGATGTCCATAAACAGATGAATGGATAAAGAAGATGTGGATTATATATATAATGGAATACTATGCAGCCATCAAAAGAAATGCAATCTTGCCACTTGTGACGACATGGATGGAACTAGAAGGTATTATGCTGAGCAAAATAAGTCAATCAGAGAAAGACAATTATCATATGATCTCCCTGATATGAAGAATTTCAGAGGCAGGGTGGGGGGGATTGTGGGGGAAAGGGGAGGGAAAAATGAAACAAGATGGGATTGGGAGGGAGACAAACCATAAGAGACTCTTAATCTCAGGAAACAAATTAAGGGTTGCTGGAGTGGAGGGGGGTGGTAGGGATGGGGTGACTAGGTGATGGACATTGGGGAGGGTATGTGCTATGGTGAGTCCTGTAATTTGTTTAAGACTAATGATTCACAGACCTGTACCCCTGAAACAAATAATACGTTATATGCTAATAAGAAATTAATTTTAACTGTAAAAAAAATAAGAAAGTGTATAACTCAATATTTTTAGTATATTCATGAAGTTGTGCCACTATCACCACAGTCTAATTTTAAAACATTTTATTACCACCAAAAGAAACTCTGTAGCCATTAGCAGTCACTTGCCATGCCCCTCTCTGCAGGCCCACCCTGGCCGCAGCCCTGGCAACTATTACTTTGCTAATCTGTCGCTATAGATTGGTCTATTCTGGATATTTCATATAAATGAAATCAAGCAGTATTCGGTCTTTCATGATGAGGAAGCCATTTCTAAATGATTTTTTTTTTTTAAAGTAAGCACTCAGCACAGTGCCCAACGTGGGGCTTGAACTCATGACCCTGAGATCAAGACCTGAGCTGAGATCAAGAGTCTGATGATTAACCAACTGAACCACCCAGGTGCCCCCAAATAACAGGCTTCATTCAGAGATACTGTCAAATACTGTAGCCACTAGCCACATGAGGCCATTTAACTTGGTTAAAAGAGAAGACATTAAAATTTCAGTTCCTCATTCGCAACAGCCACATTTCAAGTGTTTTATAGCCCCCTGTAGCTACTGGCTAGCATATCAGCAGAGATACAGACTATTACCAGCACTGAAGAAAGGGCTAGTGACAGTGCTCGCCTAAAACAATACGGAGACATTTGTAATTAACTACAGATTCACTCTCTGGGAAACGTCTGGTCCTCCTGGTGTTGGGAAGCTACCTTCTCAGAGGGGAGAGTGACAGAAAGAACAGCTTAAAGAAGGAGGAGGGAGGGGTGCCTGGGTGGCTCAGTCGGTTAAACGTCTGCCTTCCACTCAGGTCAGGACAGGATCCCAGAGTCCTGGGACTGAGCCCCGGGTCAGGCTCCCAGCTCAGTGGGGAGTCTGCTTCTCCCTCTCCCTCGGCCCGTCCCCTCTACTCATGCTCTCTCTCAAATAGTCTTTAAAAAAGAAGAAGGAGAGGAGAGCAAGCAGTGGGCCAAGAAGAGCCAATTCCTCTTCCCACCTTTCCTATCCCCACCTCAGTGTGACTCCCAGTGCCCAGGGAGCTCCTGCCACCCCCAGGCACCAGACCTGAAAAGCTCTCTGTTTAGCTAAGCTCATCCAAAAGGCAGATATGCCAAAGCCTTTGGAAACACTTCAAGGAACCCAGCTTCAACCTCAGCTGTTTGATGATTTCTGAAGCGTTTCATGCCAGAGGGTGATCTGAGGGTTTCCTTAATGAGACTGAGCAGTCCTGCTCAGTTTCCGGCCAGCAGTGGCTACATCGGTTCCCCAGACATGACCACTAACGCTGACCAATAGCCCAAGGCTGGAGCCATTGTATCCGGCTATGCTCAGACAGAAGGGAGCTCAGAAAATGCCACACTTAGAGTTGCTTCACCCTTTTCCTTGGACTGTTGATTAGTTCAGCTACAATGTCTTTCCTCTTATTGTCCAAAGATGCTCCAGTCGCCACCCCAAGGACTGGGGCTGCAGGTTATTTAAACTGTGGGTTTGGATGCATTAAGAAGATCAGAGAACGCAGACTTAAGAATGATGGACAAACAAAAGGAAAAATAGAATCACATTCAGGAAAAAAAAAATCCTTTACTAATCAAAGGGGCCTTTGTTCCAAAACACTGTGCGAAAACCATCAATCATGACCTTTACATTGCTTTAGGAGTATAATTAAGTTGGCTAATATCCTTTTGTTTAAAAATACCCTTTTGTTCAAAACCCTGCTGAAAGATCTTATCTTCTTTCTTCTACTCTAGTAAGCAATTTATGAAAAATAAAAAGGCAGCCTAACTAATGCTTCTTCCATTATGTTTACTTGTCTAAATCAATACTTTTATCCTTAATTCCCCTCCCCCAGCGAGTGGCTGTGAGGGGATTTCGAGAATCAATAGGCTACCCATTTCTAAGATAACCATGCTATGACAAACGTTCATTTGCTATAAGCTCTTCTTTTAGTGAACGTCACTCTGGGTTTCTTGGTCCCTTTGGTTTTCAAAAACATCCTTTACCATAGTTTATCCACGAGAGACATAGCTAAGCAAGATGTGGTTATATGGGCACGTTAGAATTTTGATCTGAAGCAAAAGACCAGGAGTAGAAAACTGGCTTCTTGGCTTTCTGCATCCAGCTGCTGTGGTTAGTATGTCTGTAGGAAGTCATTTTAGACTGCACACACTCATGAATTAATTCATGCATCCGATATACATGACATACATAATTCTGGGGTTTTTCCTCATATGTTTCATCTTATGTAATCCTCAGAGTAGCTCTATGAGATTCATGCTACTCTCACTTCTATTTTAGATCCGAGGAATTGGAAGTTCAGAGATGTTAAAGTCACATCATTGAAGTCACATGGTCATCAAGGGAAATTGCTGGGAACAGACCCCTGGGGTCCTGAACCCCTTCCTCACACAACTTGCACCAGTCAGCACAGAACAGAAAAAACCAGAGGAGCACGGGTATCTGAAGGCCAAGGACCCCCGAGATCTGAGAACGGGCTGACAGAGAGTCCCCTTCGGCAGGATGCTACTGTCGCAGGCAGTTCCTAGCTTGGCCAGAGGGGGCCTCAGAGAGTAACGGGGCTTGCGTTTGCTCTTCAGAGACCTTCTATGGGGCTGGAGTAAGTAATGATCCTTCAGCCACTCACCCCACTGAGAGCTGGCACAGCCGCGCACCTCCGTACTTGTAGGAAAATACAAGTGTGTCTTGGCTTATCTTTTATAAGCTACGAGTATGAGTCTCATTTTCATGGCACGCCATGAAAATGGACTAGTACTGTGGCAAGTAAAATCAATCTGTCACTAACACACGTTCATGGGGTCCAGCTTATTTATTGTGGTAGGCTCACGGCAAACAGTGCCCGAGCACCCACCGTCTCGGTATCACATACACTCTGCAATGTGGCTCTGAGCTCCTCCCTCAATGTACCTGGCCGGGTCATGTGACTTGCTCTGGCCAACAGAACACAGCAGAAGAGAACCAACGTCCCTTTCCAGAACTTAGCCTTCAAAGGGCTGTGCACGTAGCCCTCTGTCTCAGAATTCCTCCATCAGGAGGACAGCCTGGGCTGGCCTGGAGGATCAAAGACAGACAGGGTAGAGAAGTGGGGACATCTCTGCTGAGGGCATTACAGACTAGCCAGCATCCAGCAGACAACCAGATGACCGCAGTGCGTGAGCCAACCCAACTGAGATCACCCGAGCCTGGCATACCTCAGCAGGACTGTCCCAACAACCTGTAGGCTTCCGTATACGTAGCTATTATTGAAGCCATAATTTTTAGGGCCTGGGGCGATAGGGGTCAACAAGTCACAAACTGCCTCATTGACTTTCTCAAGGCTGGAAGATCCAGGAAAAGGTTATCTCCCACAATTTAACTATTACTTACGATTTCCTGGGCAGAAACAGGTTTGAAGCAGTTTTGGGGGAAATAGTCACTATTTCTGACTGGAGGGTGGGTAGACCACAATGGCTTAGAAAGTGGTTAAAAGAACACAAGCTTGGCGTCAGGGGATCTGGGTAGGAATCCGCGCCTTAGCACCTATGTCCTATGTGGAAAAGTCACTCTCCTCCGTAAGTGCTCACTGGTATGGACTCCAGACCAGATAAATTTCCTGTGATGTAAGGTGATCCTGTCCCCCTAAGGCGTGTTATTACCAAAGGGCCAGAACCACATCCGTGTATGAAGAACATGACAGAATGATTATCTCTGGTGCACAGAAATCTTTGCAAGCGGGGCCCAGTTTCTTCCCTATAAGGTCTAAACAATTCCTCTCTTCTATGGGCTGTCTCGGGCCTTTCCTTAATGAATGCTGCCCCCTACAGCATGTATGTAAAACAGATTTTTAGAAATAATTCTGCCTTAAGATATTTATATCTGGCTCTTCTCATGGGAGGACAAGGGAATGAATCCAAGTGTTAAATGGTTGAAACCACCCATGAATAATAACTTCTCATCCAGGAGCCACGACTGCTTTTAGCTGGGCAGAAATCCTTGCCTGTGGCCTCCCTGATGGCCTCAGGGTATAAGCTGGGCAAGTTCTAGATAACTTATCTAAGTTTGGGGAGAAATCTTCCCCAGCTACGTGAATGGGGGAAAGGAAGTCATCACAAACTGTACACAGGCCATTAGCTACACAAAATGCAACTTATTCAGCACAGAGGTGAGCCCTAGGATGAGAGCAACACCATCCAGAATAAGGTGAGTTTTTGGAATGAAGGAATGCCTTCAAAGGAACCAATCCAAAGGAGAGCCTCTGGGAACTTTAATCAACTATGAGGGATAGGTGTCATTATTAGACCTCTCCAGAACCCAGTAAAATCATATCAACTCCACACTTTGCCTAGGATAATCAAATGCTCTATCTGTAAGGGATTTTAGAAGCCATCTATCCCAGTCTACTTGCGAATACAGGAAACCCCACGTTTGGTAGCTTCCGTGAGTGATGATCTGGCCTCTGGTTCTGTTCCTGTGAGGTCAGGAAACTCCCTACTCCCGTGAGGCCCTGTTTAACTGTGAGAAGACAAATGTGAATAAGTTCTTTTTAAAAATATGCAGGGAAAGTTTGAGTCGCTCTAATTTTTTAGTTTTCCTCTTTGTGACCAGAAAGAGGGGAGGGAAAAACAACAACAACAACAACAACTGGTCCAGGATATAGACTTTCATTTCCAAAGGGAAACTGATCTCTGTCTATAAATATCCTTTGTTTCCAGCCACTGTGTGAGAGAGAATGGGTGTTCTCTGCTCAGTGGACCCTGAGGACTTCGCCTCTGGATCTTCCCTGATGAGTTTCTATTTCACCCATAGAACTGGCCTCATCCCTCCTTTATGATCCCTCACAGCACTTAATCTTCTTCTTAAAAGCAGTAAACACAAAAGTTCATGAGATTATTTGTGGTTTAATATCAGTCCTTACCCCCAGACCCTAAGTTCCAGGAGGGCAAAGATGATGATCGATTTTTTCGCTTTGGAGTTTTAGTGCCTAGCATGATGCTGGAGATTTAGAAGGCGTCCAGGAATGCACTAAACAGATGACAGACTGAGTTCCATGTACATGAATGCATCATAAGGAGGCAGATTCACATACTCCATACTGTATAGTCTGGTTGGAATGGTTAAAAATAAAGCCAAATTTCGCAGAACTTTTCTCGTAGCAAAAATCAGCCAGTGCCCATAGATCCTTATCCTCTTGGATAAACCAGATTCTTAGATCCACCAGCTGGTGGCTGCTGAAGAGACAGGGTGGACGGACGGCCCTGAGGAGATGATTTTAGCTTAGGCCTGCTGTCATTCTTCTCCAAACACGTGAACCCTATCATGTCCACAACGTGGGTTTTCTTCCATCCACATGCAACCTCTCAAACTGAGGAAACAAATGTGGGGAGACCCTGTCTGGAAGAGACCATTTGGGTAATCTCAAGTCATTAATTATCCTCCCCAGCAGAGTGCCCTAAGAGTGCCAGGCTGGAACGAAGTCTACCAGAGACACTATATACACAAAATGGGCAGTAGGGGGCAGCAGAGACTCAATGCTTGGACTGTCCTGAGTCAAGGTTTTGTTTTTTTTTTTCTTTAACTGCTTTACCCATGAATTATTATAAGTCACTGATTTCCCACTCCATTTCACATTTCATAAAAATGCTGTGATTCTCTCAGTTTTAAAAAGGCAAAGGGAACGTTAGGTGTTGAGGGGCTCTCTTTACCTTTGCTCTTATGATGGAAGTAGGCCAGGCCACCAATTTCCATCACTATCCATGGAATATCCACAAAGTTTGGGAAGCCTTGCTAATCACATGAATCAGCAAGGCTACAGCTAAGAATTCATGACAGGACTCCTAGGACATTAAGAATGTAAACTGTGACCACAGTGCCTTGGCACAAACCACTCTGTCACACAACCATTAACTCGGCCCGATGACTGCCTATGGCTTGTGCACCACTCTTACCATGAGGTGACTGTTTTGTGACCGTTATCTTGGAAACAAATATTCTCCGTGGGACCCCCCTCATTTGTCATTCTCATCAGGAGAAGACAGGTTCCCTGGGACGTGTGTGATGTGTTGGTGACAGAATGGTGAGGGCAGGCTACAGTGGAGAAACAGGCCATTTTATCCATTAGGTTTGTTTAAGGATGACAATTCCAAGTCATCAATAGAGAGGAGCCACGCATGTGCACACAAGCAACTACCTGTTGTCAAGTTTTATTGGTCAGGAGCTCTCCCTTGTTGTAACCAGCATTCTGGGCTTGTCCATTTGAACAGAACAGTATTGGGTGTATGCGTGGTGAATATGGCCATATGTGCTCAGAGAAAAGGTCATTCCATTTATCCCAAAATGTGTGTATCTTCCATGGTAATAAACTCGGCCAAATACTTAAATATTTAAAAAAGCATTTTCATGAATGACAACTAAGCCCTGACCACAGATGACACCTGGGTAAAAATGATGAAAACCCCCAGAAACACAAATACTTCCCCCCACCAATGATCCTTGAAATTAGATTGCATTCGTGTACGTGTGACTCCTTCCACAGAGCGGATGGAAGCTAAGGAAATGTTCAGATTTATCCCCCGAAGATCAAGATCGGAGGAGCGTCAGCAGGGTGTTTTCTATTCCTGACACAAACCGATCAAATAGGTATTTCATCTTCCGAAATGGTTTTTCTCTCTCCTTGTCTCTAATTCCATCTTCCTCTCACAAAAAGTCAGGTTTATTGTATTTTGGAAAAAGGATATACAGTAGAGCCATCGCTCACACATGGGCTTTGAAACACATCTGTATGTAGAGGAAAGCAAACATGGTGATATCCTTACTCCTCTCTGTGAGACGGGTGGCCTTAGCATTAAAGGTCATTCATTCTCCCCATGAGAAGGACCGATGCATCACCACCTCCGAATGACACAGTAGACCACCTTGTGAATTACACCTTTCAGATGACACAGTAGATCAAGAAAATGGCCCCCAAAGGTGGCCAGAGAGACTGTATCACATACCATTTCTTTCACCTTCACGTCTGACTTTAATTTAATGCTACAGGGTAAGGACAACTGCAGGAAGCTTTACTAGTGTTCATCCTTCCTCTAAAGAGGATAACGCTCTTATAAAGTAACATCAGGCTTTTCAAATGCCAAGCAGAGAAAGAGCTAGACAGTGACTCGCTAGTCAAAGGGTGAGCTGACTTTCCCCTTCAAGCACCTCCCTGCATCGCTGCATTACCTCTGCTACCATATCCAGACCCCACAGCGATGCTCCGTTTTTTATATCTCCAGGCTAACTAGGAGATCAAAATCCTTTTCCTTGTTTTCTACTAGCTCAGTTAGAATGAAGTAATATTGAAAATTTTTGAAAAATTACAATAAGAGCGGCGCCTGGGTGGTTAAGCGTCTCACTCTTGATTTCAGTTCAGGTCATGATCTCAGGGTCCTGAGATGGAGTCCAATGTCAGGCTCAGCACTGGCATGGAGCCTGCTTAAGATTCTCCCTCTCCCTCTACCCCTCGCCCAACTCTCTTTAAAAAAAAAAAAAAAAAAGTTACAATAAGAATTTCACTAAAGATTAGTGAGGCAACAGAATGAACCCAAAAGAAGATACAAAGACATACACAAGTAGGTAAGTCTACCCAGTATAAGTTAATGGCACTGAGAATAATTTTAAATATAGGTACAGTGAAACATATATGCAAATCTAAATTTCCTTTTTACTAAGCTCCTGCTGTATGTCAGGCATTAGTCTGGGTATCTTACTCCATTTACTCCATTCCCCATAACAACACACCCCAAAATGGTTGCTGAGAACGAAAGGACAATTGGAAAGCAACATACCCTCCCAAAGGTGACCCAGAAACCCTCCTAGGAGAACGGTTCTCAGACTTCAGTGCTCTAAGAATATCATGGGTCCAAAATGCAGATTTCCAGGCTCTCATTCAGAAGTGTGACTTAGAAGAAATAGGTTCATAAAGCCTCAGGATTTGTGTTTCTAGCAATTACCACAAAGGCTGTTGGTACCCGTGGTCCGTTAATTACACCTTGAGAAACAACAGTCCAGAATCCTGAGTGTACTGTCCCACCAGATCGTGGGACTTCAGGGGCACACTCTAGACTTAACAGAGACCCACCATGCTGTCCCCTCTTGGACAGCAGGCAATCTGCAGACACTCTGTCAGAGTGGAACAACGTCACTGTTTAAGGCATTATTTGAGAGACTCGAAACCATGTATTTTAGGGCTTTTCATCTGTTCAATTAGACAATGCCAATACTTTGCTTAGAACAAAAGGAAACTCGGGTGCCTGGGTGGCTCAGATGGTTGAGTATCTGCCTTCAGCTCAGGTTGTTACCCTGGGGTCTTGGGATCGAGTCCCACATAGGGCTCCTTGCTCCTTGGGGAGCCTGCTTCTCCCTCTGCCTCTCTCTCTCTCTGTCTCTCATGAATAAATAAAATCTTTAAAAAAAAAAAGAACAAAAGGAAATAGGTGTGAAATGAAAACTAAAAAAATGAAATTGGCCTTTCTGCAGAAGCCATTAACCTCCACCTGCCAACGTGTGAAAGGGCACCATTAACAGACAGCAAATGAACGGACTATACCATACTTTGGAAAATCAGAACTTGGCAATTTTTTCCCACAGTGCAAATGAAACCCACAATGTCAATAAGCTCGCTATGGGGAAACAGCAAGTCATAATATTTCATAGTGATGTCTACACTCAGTAGAGGCAGCAAGGACAGAACACGTGAATTGTGTTACATAAAAAATCAGAGAGAATGCTTCACGTCGGACTCTGTATCATCATCGGGGCCAGGGAAGCCTGATTCCAGTTCACAGATAAATAAACTCAGTGTCTGAGAGGTGAGCTGACCTACTGTTGGAAAAGGATTAACAAAATCTCTCCCCCTTCTGCATGAGAATTTAGCCTTCGGTTAACCTTGTAACTCTGTTCCCCTGGAAACTTGATAAAGATAGAATGTCAGCTATGTTACCAAGCAACAGTGCTCATGGTAAAAATTACCCTTGATAGTTAAACCACATCTGGACTGGGAAGAGCCATAAATGAAGTATAAATACCTCTTGGGAAGCACTTTCGTTTTGGGTTTCTCCAAGTGCTGACTACTGATCAGACCTATTCTTTGCAGGAACCTAGAAGTTATGCACATGGTGCTTTTACAAGAGATACCTGCTCCCATGGGGCATGTGATTTTAAGCTACCCCGACTCTGGTACCTGCTGTGTGTGAGTCTTGTACCCTGACACCTGAATGGTCCCTTAAGTGGGAGGGGGCAGCCGCAGCACCTGGATGGCCACATGGACCGCTGTCAACAGGACCATTCCTGTGGAAGAGACACACTTTCACTGCCCTGCCAGCCACCTGCGATTCCCGTCTATACCCTGAGCAAGACAGTGCCAAATGTGGCTTACACTGGTCCTCTGAGGGGGACCCTGAGTAGATGTCCCTGTGAGCACTGCACTTACTTGTGGCAAGGAGCAAGGCCAGAACTCAAACACAACTGTCTGCTTCGATGTGAACACTTTCTCTTTAATTGTCGGGGCCTCAACGTTTCCTCCCCAGATAACTGTATTCTGGCCCAAGAGACCAGTGCATCTTCGCAAACACTTGCTAGGCTATTTTTTTCTTTTAGTGCCATGTGTGAGGTCCCTAAGTTTGGTAGCTTTTAATTCATCCTGTCTGCCTGGCCTCAATGGCTGATCTAACAGTTCCCTGAATTCCATTTCCAGACGATCCCCCAGAGACTTCTATTTAAATCCAGTAATACCTCCTCGGTTCAAATCTTTATGCTGCCTTTTTAAGCCCGCAGACAATTGTGGCTTCTGCTTGGAGACTTGAGCCAACCTCCCAGCCAATTCTCAAACAGAGATGATTACCACCTACTGAGCCCGACAGGCACCTGAGCTGTCCTTGACCAGGGATAACAGCTCTGGAGAGGCAAAGGTCTCTGGACGGCCAAGTGAGGCCCTACCCCACTGCTGAAATGATCTTGTAGAAATTTCCCCTCTCTAGGTCCTCCACAGGACATGAGTTTATTAACATAGTGACCCCAGCAGATGTCCTGTCAGAGTAACACCTGGACCCAAACAGGAGGATGAGTTGATCCTTCCCAGCCTTCCGCTCTCTTTCCCTCCACGAAAATCTGGAGTTGGACATCACTGCAAATGCTATAATTCCTCTCAAGTCCTCCTGGAGCTTCCTGGCTAAGTCCATCTTTTTCTTCATGAGTTTGAGCATATTTCTCTTCTAGGACTTGTGAGCACCACCCTTCCCCCTGAGGCTGACAGCCCAGGAAAGCAGAGTCTGTGCCACAGTCCCCTCCAATCATGATAACAAGCCCGATGCTGGACAGAAGGAGCAACAAAATGAACAAATGAGAGAAACAACCGGAAACAGGGGCACCCAACTGTATTCTCTGTGTGGCTCCGACCACTGAATTAATCCCATCTCATCTGTAATTTGAGGTCAGAATCCTGGTTAATGATGGGCCACCAGCAACTTCTTCATGCTTACCTCTCCCAGTCATTAACTCAGATAAATAACTCGCTTCACCAGCCATGAAGTGACAAGTTCACAGAGATTCTAAATCAATGGTTCTGATGTTACTCAGACAGGACATAGTGCTGAAGGCTGTAGAACGTGGTCTCCACCCACGTCTGGCTCCTCTTTTCAACCCATGACAGGCGGGCGTGAACCAGAGGATGGAAATGACACGGGATTAAGACCAGGGGAGGGAACCTCTGAGAATGCCCTGGTGGGGCTCCCACTAGGCAAGACCAAAGGGCAGGGGGAAAACAAGCACTCACACCTCACAGTGGCTTGGTGACGGACGACCTCAGACTCACTTTGCAGAAGGAGAAACTGAAGCCTGGAGAAATTCAGCGTCCTGAGTGAGGGCACACTAGTTGGCAGACAGCTTTTGCTCTCCAACCAAGGGCTTTCTGTGCTCTGCCAAGGTCACTAGTTGCAACTCATGCCAAAGCATCAGTAAAAAGGGCCAGTTTTTTTGGTATTTTTTTTTTTTACAACTAAGACTTAATGTTTTATTTTTTTAAAAAGATATTGTCAAAATGTAAAAAATGTGATTTTTCACCTACACATAAGCAAACCATAAAATACTGGGCAATGAAATCAGTAATGAAAGAGCCGAAGATTTGTATGAGCAAGGATTATTCCCAATTCATCGCAAGCCTCAATCACAACTTTATCAGCGGCAGAACCTGAAGGAGCAGCAGTGTAGGCCACACCGCTAAAGGGCCAATTTTTAAGCAAACAATCATGTTCTTTCAGCTTCTTAAAGTAATCTGCCTCATTTCAAAAGCAGTATTTTTTGCGCAAGAGAGTGAAAACAAAAGTGGTGTCAAGTGTGTAGGGAAACTAGCCTCTCACCCCGTGGTTGATGGGAACAGACATAAGTATAACCTTCTGGAAGCAAAATTTGCAACGTTAAAACAGCTGTACCACAAGCATACCCTTTGTGCAGCAATGCCACTGAAATAGTGTACATGTACAAAAAAGACACGAGGATGCTCATGTCAGTACTACTTAAAACATCAAAAAATCAGAAGCTACCGAGATGAATGTTGTTAAAAATATTAAGGTAAATTCATGTTAACGGAGTACTCTGCAACTATTATAAAGAGAGAAAAACCTATAAAAAGGCTGGCTACAATTTGTTTATTTTATTTAGGAGATTTAAGTCCTACACAATGTGTGCAAATGTGTGTGTGTGTGTGCATGGACAGAGCTCCCGTAAGAATTAAATTATTCCTTATAAAGCCCTTACAATAGTACTCAGCAAACACTAAACATTAGGAAAAATTTATCAAAATGTGATGGTATACGCATAAAGAAAGTACAAAAGAATATAAACTACGGGATAAACAGCGGTTTGTTCTGAGAGGTAGGGATTACGGAGAGTCCTTTTCTTTCAATACATTTGTGTCGTTTGACAATTTTTGACAGGATGATTTGTACCATGAAAATATTAATAATGACATATTTTCTCCAAGATGAAGAAAACTTTGTCACTCAGGAGAGAACATCTTTCATCCTTCCATTTGCCTAGAATTTAGTTTAGGAATCCTAAACTTTTCAAATTCATATGATGGACCAAACACTTTAGAAACGTAGGAGATTTCTGGCAGCGCTAACCCACTCAGAGGATGTAAGTGAAAGGATAGAAGGAGAAGATATTGTCACGAAAGTTGAACACGACAGATACTTCTTCTCCCTGAAAATCTGGGAGTCTTCTCTGGAGCCCGAGGGCTACCGGGAGCCAACAGAGGAAGCGAGGAGCGTTCATGCTTCCAAACCATCCCTTGACAGGTGTTTTGAGGGGATCCTGCTCGTCACATCCCGCAGGCCAGCTGAGGCTGGACCTTGACCCCTGCCCGAAGGAGTGAGAGGATGAAGCCAAAGAGAGACCTAACCATGCCTGTGATGACTATGGGACGACTAGCAGGTTTTCTTAAAGGCTAAGGGTCTATAGACTTTCCTCCAAACCTCACAGGCAAAATCAGAGATGTGAGTCTTTGGGAAAATGAATAGGTTATGTGGCCATACAGGGACATTCCTGGGTTTGATAGAGGTGTCCTTGGTCACCTCATGGAATGAGCTAATAAACTGAGGATGTCCCTAGGCTTTTTCTTTTTCTCATTGTGAACTATTTTATACATCTATTACTTTTTTTCTGTTTCACATCTCAGTTGACTGTTCAGTGTAATCAGAACTAAATTTTAAAATTTGGTCATGGCAGGAGGGTATCTGCCTCTTTGGGTGTGATTTTAAGGGGACTCTCTTAGGATTTCCTCACAAAGAATTAAGTGTTCCCAGGCTCTGGAAAATTCGCCTGTTATAATAGGCGAATTTTTACTCCCCTTTATCCTTTTGAAAAAATCAGGACTCAGTGTTGAAATATTTTTTCTCCTTTATTGGCCGAATACTGAATTTCTCATTCCCCTCACTGGTGTGATTAGATCAATTCCTAGAAGGAGAATTCTGGCCCCATGGATGACATACACAACTGTGTGAATTGGTTTACCTGAGAGTGAGGTGCCAGCACATGATGCTATCAGGGCCTGCCTGACTCACAAGAAAGCTTCTAGAAGGACAGGTCATGAGATCATATCGTGGACTTTAACTCACTAGAAAGCAGTCTACAACTCCACCGCAGCACCAGCCACACTGAGCTCCAATCTATCTGCTCACTAGTGTGCCTCTCTCCGAGACTTCTCAGGATGAAGGATGCTATCTTAGGCTACCTTATGCACCTAAGAACCCGTGTCGCCTCCCACATGGCCGGGTGGTAGAGCTACTTCTCTCTGCGCATACTGTATGTCGCTTGGACCCGGCTACCTCATAAGCTGCCATCGAGATCAGATTCAGTGGAGGACATAGGGTGGGTGAGCAAGGAGGAGGAAGTACAAAAGCCTCTGAAGGTAAAGTCGCACTGTCCCTTTACCTCAGGATGGTGGGAAAGCGCTGATATAAAATATACACAGGTCTGCCCCACACGGGCTTTACCTAAACTCTCCAGGATGGGAGAGGGGAAACAAAAGCACCCTTTGGTGCACCTGGAACCCCAATCAGTTATTTTAATCATTCCAAAAGCGAATCCTCAGTGGATTTTGTGAGAGTCATAGCTCACAAAATATTCTCACACAACCTTACTTGATCCTTGTCATAGACCTCCCAGGGGACAGAACAGAGCCCGAGTTCAAATCCAGGAGTCGAACCCCAATACGAATTCCAGGGCTCAATTACAGGGAGGACAAGTGACCAAATCTCAGTTAGCCTCCTTTACCTGTAAAACTAGGTTAATAATATTTACCACACAGGATGTTTGTGAAGATCAAGTAACACGGTGACGATCAAAGCCCCTGGCAAATACTACCTGCTCAGTAAATAAGTCTGACTTCTCTTTCTTCCTATCCCACAGTCCTTCCCTGGGGCAATGCCACCATTAGAATTTGCAGCCGCCATCCTTTGACAGGCGTGTGGCTCCCTGGCTGCTCCGGGCACACATGGCAGTCCGTGCCCATGACAGAAAGAGACTGGTGGCCGTCCCAGCACAGCACCTGGTGGGCTGCCTGAGTAGTCCTGCCTCTGTGGGAGGCTCTGGGACAACATTCCAGCTGTCAACCCTTCATCTTCCCCTACCCGTTCTAACCATGAAGAACTTCTCTTTCTTTTCTCAATCTTTTGGATATTGGTCTCACATCCATCCTTCAGATGTTTTTTAAGACATTCTCTCCAGGTGACCATGGCACAAGGACGGAATGGCCTGGCAGAGGGCTCTGGGCAGGGTGCCTCCCACATCCTCTTAGCTCCCCTCTCTTACTCAACCTGCACATCTCTAGAGTTCAATCGGCAAGGCTTTGAGCATTTCTTTTCTGCTTGCAGGAAAAGCATAGTATTAATAATGGTTCTGGAACCAAGGTGCGTGGGTTCAGATCCAACTCTACCTCTCACCATATCTGGTATGGCTCAGTAAGTATTTAACCTCCCTTTGCCCAAGTCTCATCCCTTGTAAGATGGGGATAACAACATAGCTTGTTGGGGGATTCAATGAGGCCCATAGTAGGTACTCAGTAAAATGTATCTCTTATTTATTTATATAAAAAACACCTTTCTATATAGATTGTGCGTGTGTGTGTGTGTGTGTGTGTGTGTGTGTGTGTGTGTATAAATGTATTGTGAAATCAGTTCCAGAAGAATATATAGAGGACGGTTTATATTAGCATCCTTCAGGGAGCATGCAAAGGAGAACTTTTGATATGTACTTGTACCATTTTACAAGCATATGTTATTTTTGCAATTTAAACACACTTTTAAAAAGAACACACTTCTGAAAAGAACACATTTTTGAAAAGAACACATTTTTGAAAAGAACACACTTGGGTATGGTTGTAGAAGAGAAAGGGAGGGGAGGTGAAGAGGGGGAACGAAGAAGAAGAAAAATGATTTTCTTCAGGCAGAAGCCAAGGCTGGATCACAAAGCATCTTGACTGGCTAAGACATCCTACTTCTAGTTGCAGAGTTTCCAGAGCTCTGTAGGCAAAACCTTCTGCCATATATATATCAGCCATACACAAATTTCCTTCATATTTTCTCAAATATTCTAGCTGGGGGTAGGGCAGAAACCCAGCTCCACTGAATCAAGTCACCCTGGGCTGGAGAGGTAGGTCAGGGAGGCTCTGACCTCGTTCACAGTGGGAAGGCTGTCTAGACTCTTGGAGCACTTTAAGGAGTGAGGGGCAGCCCCCTTGGGTCTCGGGAGAGTACAGGGAACATCTAGGACAAATCCTATCAGACAGACAATGCTTCCAAGAGATCTGAACATGTTCCGCAAAGAAGTCTATACCCCTTTGCCTGGGAGGAATGAAGGAGGGCTCTGCCTCTTACTGTAGAATCTTCTATGCTGATTCGTTTCCCCAGTGTCCCATAGGACACAGACTGGAGCAAGCAAAGGTTTGTTTCACTACCTTCTGGGCAACAGCCCCCACAATGCTACTCACCTTTCCCCCCATCCTAAAATCTCAGGGCTATGTATAGCAAAAAGTCTTATCCTCTTTTGATAAAAGTTACATCACCAGAACACAAGAATAATGTTGCATATTCTTTTATGTAGCCAAGGTATTCATTTGGCCAACCCATAAGTCTTTTCGAAGGGTGAAATGCCCCTTCTATTTAACTTCCTTCATATTACTTTTGATGGGTAAAAATCTAATCAGTTTACACAATGCATCCTCCAAGAAGCTTGCATTTCTAGAAAACCATCTACCATATACAACATGTTCTATGAAAGTTTATTTTCAAATTGTAGATGCTGTATCACTTCTCTCCATAGTTATCTTCTGGGCCCTCACTGAAACAAATACACGTATTTCTGCTAGCAACTAGGAACATATTTCCCCCACTTTCTTAATGCCTCTGCTAACAAAGTTCCTGCCAGCCAATATGTCCTGTGGTCCATCTTATTTACAACCCGCTCCCATCCCTGACCAAACTCACCCAAAGGAACTGGATCTGCTGTAAAGGAAGATGTCAAAAAGGATCCTCAAGAAGTTGACTTACCTTTCTCATGGCTGTTTGGTGGTGGTGGTGGAAGCGGGGAGGTGACAGGTTTGGACTTGTCATAGTTGTTAAAGCTCTGGCTGCGTCGGTTGTTAGCAGTGGCTGACCCTCCACGTGTTTTGGCTTCGCTGCCTGCAGCAGATACCCTTGCAGTGGGACCTGGAAGTCTAAAATCCAAGAGCAACAGAAGGATGGATTCAGTCTCAGGGGTACAGCAGTGTCTCAGAAGAAGGAACTGCAGTCATGCAGGAGGTAAACGAACCATTCAAGACATTGGGTCTGTGGAGGTTTGCCAATCAAAAGATTTAGTGGAATCACTACAAACACCTAGGCTACTAATGACCCCAGCAAAGTCCAACAGCAAAACTTGAGTTTGCCTTTGAGCAAAGGCAAATTCTGAAGGAAAAGTAAATGAATATGTTTGCTGATTAAAAATACAAAGTTCATCTTCCTTTTTCTCTTGGATGAGTAATTTTACTTTTCAGTGGGGCCAAACCATGTCAACTCTAATTTTATGAAGTGTGGAACATAAAGGTCAATTAAGACTCTAAGTGTTTACATTATTTGTACATTAATACCTACCTTTGGTTTGTCATATGTTTGTCATAATCCAGGGTTGCAGGGTCAAGAAAATGATGTAATTTATAATGGTCAGAAAAAGACTAGCTAGCACTCAGAACCCAATACAACTACAATGAGAAAACTTATGGCCTGGGTGGAAACATGTGTTGAGACATGTATTCTTCCTCAACACCTGACAACTTGTC
Organism: Enhydra lutris kenyoni; assembly: GCF_002288905.1. Classification (NCBI taxonomy): domain Eukaryota; kingdom Metazoa; phylum Chordata; class Mammalia; order Carnivora; family Mustelidae; genus Enhydra; species Enhydra lutris. The sequence goes on from NW_019154106.1 coordinate 40,156,345, forward strand.
TCCATAGGCATTACTTAGAGGCTGAAGGCCAGCTTCTCTGCACAGTAGATGGATAAAATAATACGTTCTTTCTGTAGAACCAGCAGGAATCCATTAACCTAAACACACACATACATGTTCTCTTTAAATGAAATACCTCTATTGGGGTAATTTGAGAAATAAGCTAGCAGACATCTTTGTAATATGTCTCAAGATATTATGGCCTCCTCCCCCAAGAGTTAAGGTTAAGTCTCCCCAGATCAGGAACTTGGGTTCAGAGACTACAAAGCAGCCTGTTTCTAATCATTAAAAGTTGAAAGATGAATAAATAATGAAATAGTTCTATCTTTCAGCTAAAACCCACTTAACTGTGTTTAAAAGCCACTGGAACCTCTGCTGACTAGCATTAGATCTAGTGATAAGTCTGAACTTTCAACCCATAAAGCTTTCAACTTTCTCTTCCCATGCAAATCTGTAGGCACCAAAGAGGTCTGCAGTCTGGAAGCATTTTACATATAAGCAGGCAATCACTTTAAACTTTTCTTGCTGGCTGAGCAAGAAAGATGGTTGTAGAATAAACAGAGAACATGAGCTAGTGTGAGAGCACTGTAAAATTTATACAGTTAAGAAGAAGGTGGCCCAATTCCCTGACTGGGAACTAGGCGAGAAGGAAACGGGGTGAGTTCTCCCCGACCAAGTGGCAGAGAGAAGTGCACTTTCCACTGCACTGGGAGGATGTGCCCCTCTGTTAATTTACCCCATCTTGTTTGGAGAAAATATTCACCCCATAAAGACAGGCACAGAGTCGGGTACAAAACCAGCAGTGCCTTGGTCTATATTTGAATAGAGATGTGGCCAGCACAACTGGATAAGGAGGCCTAGGAATCAGATCTTGGTATGTCTTGGTTCTGCTTTGAGTACAAACAGCATCCAGTGAGGCTTCCAAGTCATTTTTAGTGGAGTACTGACAATTAATGGTAGGGATTCTGTAGGTGCAGATGTGGAGTCCTTTGGGCTGGACTCCTCTAACCCAGCTATAGTCTACAGGAGTCCTTATGCCCACAAACAGGCCTGGAAAAGCATTATAGCCTTGTTCCAAGATAATGTCACAGCAACTGTATGACGTGGTACAGGGTAAAAGGCCATAGCATTCTACTTCAGAGGGGGTTTGCAAGGAGTAGAGAAGCAAAAAGCAACAGGAAAGGAAAGATATATTCCTTTTGCAGAGCTGCTGAAGAGCCCCCACTGCCCTGACCCAAGCCTGGACCACAGATTTTTCAGGGCAGTCAGGGCCATTAGAGAAAGAAAATTGACCAAAGCATCGGATAGAATGAGTATAACCTTGAATTGCATAGGCAGTCTAGTCCTCTGTGAGGCAGTGTGGAATAATGGATAAAATATGGGCTTTTTCCATACACATGAGAGTGGACCAGTGTTATAATCTCTCCAAGATTCGTGTTCCATATCAGATAACTTTGGAATAATAATAAACTATCCAATAGGATAGTTGTTCATTTGGAATGGGGCTTAATGTCTGGCCTATTACAAGTACTTAATGCATGTGAGTTCCCCTTCTCATCCTCTGCTGAGCATGAATTCATAAATGAATTCGGCATTGTAATAAAGGAAAGATGCTTTGGTACAAAAAACAATCAAAATAATGGAGGAAATCGATGGATCTAGATGAAAGTATCAGAAGAGAGAGGACAAAAATCAACATAAGAAAGTCTGAGATCTACATTTTCAAAGAGGCAAGCCAGGTTTTGGCAGATGGTACTCATTTCCCTAAGAAACGTTCCAGAAGAGAAATTGCTTCATCCAAGTATCTGTGATGGAGACCTTATACTTAGGGTACCTCTGAGCCATCTGTAGGCCCCAGTCCCCAGAGTGAAACATTCCTGGTCTTGGATCAACCAAGCCAGTTCTGGTTTCCCATGGGTGGTCATCATCAGATTCTTTGCACTGAGTCAGGACCTAGAAGTGCACCTCTGATGGGAGCGGCATAGCCTTCAAGTGGCTGCAGGGTTGTGCCCAATTTCCTAGGACATGGAGAAGGAGCTCTTGAAGGCCTTGGAGGCAGCTGATATGAAAAGGAATGGTCAGCACATATTTGGACATCAAAAGCCACCCCAACGTTCAAGTCAATTCATGTCACCTTCTACCTCCATCACTGTTACACCTTAGTCAGGACAGCTCCTTGAACTTGACCAAATGGAAAGACTAGGTAGAGACCAAGTAATTTCTTCCAAGTTTCAGAAAGTGTCTAGATGCTTTAAAACATGGGTTTTGTTGTGAATGGGCTTGAGTAATTGCTTACTCCAAAGCAAGCCCCCTACCAACCCTCTGAAATTTCCAACAAATTGCACCTAACATACAAAGGCCTTGAATGAATGTGTGGTGGGTAGGAAGTAAGGAAAAAGGCTTGCTTGGATTGACCCATGAGGGAACCAAAATATTCTTTGGGATAGTGAGTCAATCCCCCCAATTTAATTCAGAGTGAATTATAAGATTTCAAATGTAGCATTTCAAAGACAAAGGTGACCTTGAGGACCTAAGGTACATGAGCAATCATGGGGAAGGCACTGGGTTTTCTGAAAATTGAAGAAGAGTTTTCTATGGTCTGAATGTTTATGTTTCCCCACCCCAAATTCCTATGTGGAAATCCTAATGCCCAGTGTGATCTCGTTGGGAGATGATTGGGAGATGATTATGTCATTACACAGAACCCTCAAGAATGATATTAACACCCTTATAAAACATGGTGCAGAATACTAGCTGGCCTCTTCCACCCTATGAGGACATAGTGAGAAGTCAGCCATCTGCCACCTGGAAGGTAGTGCTCACCAGAACCCAACCAGGATTGGCATCCTGATCTTGGACTTCCAGCTTCAAGAAATGTGGACAATAAATTTCTGTTGTTTATCAGCCACTGAGTCTGTGGTATTTTACTACGGTAGGCCAGACAGACAGAGGGAGGGTTCTCGTTCATTCTCCTCTAGATCTTAAGGGACTGACTGATCCCAGATGACATCTAAATTACATATGTATTGATAAAAGAATATGCAAAGGTCAGAAGTAATTCAGAGAAGGAAAATGATAATCTTGGAAGTTGGTGGGATGGCCAGCGAAGGTTCCAAATAGATGGGACCCCAGAGGAAGATGTGGCACATGGAACAGAAATGTGAGTGGAGGGCAAGAGGGTACGGAGTCAGGATGAAAGGTAGAGGTCTCCTGAAGAGGAAGGAAGGGCTGGTGTGTGCTGGGGAGTGGGGGACAGGTTGGGAGGAAATGAGGCTGGAGAAGCAGGCAGGGCACGAGTAGAGAAGTCCTTGTGTGCCATAATATGAATCTGGACATTGTCCTGGCCTCCAGCAATGAGGCATTTGTTAGGGAGGCTGGGAGCAGAGCTAGAGCAGAAAAGGAGAGTATCTATCCTCTGGTTCACAGTAACACAGACCCAGCTCACATTCCCAAGTTCATTACTGTTAACATCTTCGAGCATCACCAGAACTGCTATCAAGTCCCAGCCTGGAAACAGTTGCTACCTGTACGTTAGCATCCCTCTTCTCAGGAGAGTTGGGTCTTGCTCATGTGGACCAGCAGGGAGAGGGGAGCATGTCAAGTCAATCCTGCATCATTTATGGTGCCAGAATGTTCCAAGGATTCCTTTGCCAGAACAACTCTACTTCTCAAGATCATTCCATGTTCCAAACACAGTTACAAAATGACAGAGGGCACAGATGGGTTCTTTGAAACATACACATGTTGCTTTTCCAAAAAAAAAAAAAAAAAAAAAGTAAATTTAAAGGAAGTGGTGCTAAAAAGAGGCAGAAGAGAAACCCCGCTGTTGGAGCCATGGCTGATTTCGACAACATGTTCAGAGCCAAGCAGGCAGGGTGGTAAGTAGTCACTGCTGGCACATAACCTGTGAGCGCATCCCAGCTCCACACACTGTGCACGCTGTTGGGAACAAAGACCTTCTTCCCCGCAAAGCCACTTGAAATGGAGAAGATGGCCCTCCCAGGAAGGATGGTAGCTTGTGTGCACAGGTTTGGGATCTCAGGTGGAAGGTGTGATCAGAGATGCTTTTTTTAGCCAGAGGAGATCATTAAATGCTAAATCTCTCATCTCCATGGCCTCTGCTTTTCAGCAGCTAGACAAAGAGGACAGAAGTATGAGCCCCACCGCTTCCTCGCCCTAAGACGGTCATGTAGACCAGCTCCATGGGGCTTTGCTAGAGGTAGCCTGGTGGCCCCAGCTGTCCCAGATCAACCCGAAACACCAACATCACTGCATCTGCTGGTTATGGTGCACTCCTTATGGGCCAGACATAAAAGGGTTGGGGTGAGTTTACTTGATCCACATCACACTGAATGAGGCAGTGAGGAAACACGGGCTCCTGGAGAATAAATCATCTGCCCGGTGACGTGGTGAGTAGTGAAGAGGGGCTTTCAGGAGGTCTGACTAGCCGCACTCACAGCCGCCATGCCTCCATGTCTCTGCAGATGGACTATTCCTATGAACCTGGCACCCGCCGGTCTTGCCAAGGGAACATAATTGTAGTCGAAGGCAGAAATTTCTGGAAAACCTCCATCCCTGTGCTGATTCCCCCATAAGCCTCTTTCCTGCATCCAGACTCCTGGGTGAGGCTTCCCACCCTGTTGGATACCCCTGGTGCCTCTCGAGGTGTTTGACTCCGCCAGGTGTTCCAGCAATGTTTGCACTTGAGTGAGATCTATTTCCTGAGCTCTGGGAGAGGTGCCTTGCTCCATCAGCAGGGGTAAGGCTATTTCTTTTGGTGGCTAACATTATGGCTCCATTTGGTGATGCATGGATCAGCTAAAATACTTATCAGAATTGTGTTCAAGGCTGGGGGTGGGAAAGGGAGGAGGATAGGGAGGGCAAGGAGGATTATTAGGCAAATAATGAAACAAAGAACATCCTTTCATTAGCCTCATCAGAGACAAAAATGTATCCAAAAGAAACTCTAGGTGGGGGGATGTGACCCTGAAAGAAAGCCAGACCTTGGCTTTCAGTCAGTTTGGAAGCCCTAAACCCAGCACACCCTGGGGGAGGGGCAGACACGGCCTCACCCTTCAGTCCTTCCTCTCTTCCCACTGCCTCCTTTCACCATCCGGGACTGATAACAAATCATCCCGCGGTGGCCATGTGCCTCAAGCAGATATTTCCCCGGCAAGCTCCTGTTTGCTTTATCGTCTAGAACGGAGCACATCGTGGGAACAAACACTGGATTTCAGGTTCCCTCCAAGCTCATTTCCCTCCTTTCCTTTTGTCCGTGAAAGAATTTCAATCTACACTGGAACTGGAGGATAGGAAATGGAGCATCTCAGGCACACGCCCTCAAAAGAACGGCACTTAAGAACGGGGAGGCTGATTTCCCATAAATGTTTGATTTACGGATTATGGAAACTTATCTCTTGACCGATGCACATCTACCAGAATTCCTCTCCACCTCAAACTGATGAACATACTGCTTAGACTCTGGCTGGACCCTCACATGTCCCCTTGCTCTCCTGGTCCATCAATACAGCACAGCCCAGGGGCACCTGGGTGGCTCAGTGGGTTAAGCCTCTGCCTTCCGCTTAGGTCATGGTCTCAGGGTCCTGGGATCCAGCCCCACACTGGGCTCTCTGCTCAGTGGGGAGCCTGCTTCCCCTCTCTCTCTGCCTGCCTCTCTGCCTACTTGTGATCTCTCTCACTACGTCAAATAAATAAACAAATATCTTAAAAAAAAAAAATACAGCACACCCCAAATCCTCAATAGACTCACTTGTTTCTTGCTCTGGCATGTGTTTCCCAAACTGCAATTCCTCTGCTATTCCCAAATAAACTCAATTTGAGTTTGGTAATTTGAGCTTGCCTCAGTTTACCTCCTCATTTAGGTTGACACCTATGTAGGGACATCTGCACCACACTCAAAAACTGGGAACCCCGTTTGCCAGGGCAGTCGGTGTCCGAGTTGGACCCTGTGTTACTTTTCAGGGAAAGCAGGCACTCTCTAGTATGCTGTTATGACCTGGGTGTTTATGTCCTCCCCGCTCCTGCCCCAATTCATGTGTCATAACCCTAATCCCTGGGTGATGGTATCTGGAAATGGGGCTCACGGGAGGGACTTAGGTCATGAGGTTAAAGACCTCATAATGGGATTGGTGCTTTATAACAAGAGAATGAATGGGGCTTGCTTCCTCTTGTGCTGCTCTCTATGTGCGGACACAGCAAGAACACGGCCACTGAAAACCAGAACAGGGCTCTCATTAGAACCTGACTGAATGTCGTTCTGACCTTGAACTTCCCAGCCTCCAGAACTGTAAGGAAAACATTTCTGCTGTTTAAGTCACCCAGTTTACAGTGATTTGTTCTAGCACCCCAAAATGACAAAGCACAAGATTATGAGAAGCACTGATGAATGTGGGTTCCCTTCTGTCCCCCGGAACCAAGTCAGTGTAGTATCTGGACTTGGTCTACAGAGAGGCCACTGCCCTGTGGCTTCTTGTCTATAGCCAGGCAGATTCCAAGTTGGGTCTCCCGATGTGTAACCCTTTAGAAAAGGAAAAGAAGGCTCTGGCTAGAAAAGGGACCTAGAGCTTGACGGAGTGGGGCAGCAGGCTGACATTCAGAACGTATTTGCCACACAAATACAGAGTGGGTGTCCCTTTAGCTTTAAGTGAGAATTCAACAAAAAGTAAATGAAGCAATTCCACCCCAGCATTGGGTTCTGTTAGGATGTTACAAGTGGAGGCAAAAGACTGAGGGTAATGTCTGAAATCAAAGATTTTTATTAAAAGCAGCCTTGACAACCCCCTAAGTACCAGATTTCGAGGGGGAGGAAGAGAGGAGTGTAACACAGTAGTTAAGGTGAGAGTTCTAGAGTAAGATACCTGGGCTCAAATCCTGCTTTTATGTACTTTCTGTGTCACCTTGGGTAACTTACCTAACTTCCTCGATCTTAGTTTTCTCATCTGTAAAATGGGGACAATACCATGACCTGCCACATGAAGACTGACTTGAGGATTAAATAAGAGAATACATTCAAACTGGTGCATAATGAAATTCAAAAATGTTAGTTCTTGCTACTTTTAAAAGAACAGTGGATCCCAAAGACATGACCGGCATTTTCCATATCCTGGAACGGGTCCTCCTACGAGGCCATAGATGCAAAACTCTGTGTCAAGAGAACTAGTTAGTGAGCAAGGCTGATTTTTATTTTTAGGAGACTGAGGCAATCTCTCCAAGGTACAAAAGAGCATCCAGAAATGAAAATGAGACAGAGCTGCCTTGCTGCTTTGTCTCCTCCCACCAATGGGAGTCATGCTTCCATTCTTTATAATTCAAAAGAAAACCAATCCCACATTAGTAATTTTAGCAATAACAGCAACAATAAAAAGCACCACACACACACACAAAAGGGATGCAGGTGAGGTGGGATCAGGGCCAGGCCAGAGCAGGGAGCCAAGCTCATCAAAAAACAACTACAAAATCTACCTAGAAACTTACCTCTCCCTAAATCAGAAAGGATTTTGATGAGTGAACAAAGGCCAACTCAAAGAGATGTAGAAGCAGTATGTACAGCTTCATCTCACATAGGCTCTGACACACACATACACACTCCTTTTCAATGATGTCTCCCCCCCTCCCCCAGACACTCAAAACTCTCCAACATTGGGTCATTAGCCAAAGCACGTTTGGTTTGCTCAAACCACAAACATGAAACAGGGAGAGGGACTGAAAGGAAACTTAGCCAGAGCAAAGGGATCAATGAGTTGGGTTGAAACCATGCTTTGCAGGACACAGAAAAATCTAACCTAGAAATCTTTTTCTGACCCAGAGTGAAGCGGATGATTTTGCTTTGAGATGAGTCCTTGGATGACGCACTGCATGATGGGAAAGAAAAACAGTAGAAGAGATGAGTGAGGGGAGGGAAGATATGTTAGACACACACACCACTAATAGGAGTAGGTAACAGTGGGGATGGCTGGTTCGTCCTCTGCCCACTTTTCCTACAATACACAGCCTTCCTTCCGGCTCTAACTCTTCTGATGTGACAAAATGCCAACGTGAAGAAATTACCATCAAGATTATCTAAGAACTTCTGTGATTTCTTTTTTTTTTTTTTTAAACACCAAACATCTTTTCTGCTACTTGGGACATAAGGCTTCTTCTTCCCCTCAGAAATCACCAAAGTGAGGGGTGTCTGACAAGTAAACAAACTTTATACCTAAGAGTATCTAAATGTTTCTGTTTCACATACTTGTTCTACCAGCGTGTTTTTCAGGTAAATGTGCCATAAAATGTTGACCCAAAACAAGGGTATAGATGTTTGCAAGTTTTGCTGCTCTTGGGAAGATTCACTCTCAGTGGTATAGAAATGCTCATTTAAGGGGCGCCTGGGTGACACAGTTGGTTAAGCATCTGACTCTTGGCTTAGGCTCAGGTTGTGATCTCAGGATCATGGGATTGAGACCCGCATCAGGTTCCATGCTCAGCTCCGAGTATGCTTAAGATTCTCTCTCTCTCCTTCTCCATCTGCCCCTCCCCACTGAGCTTGCTTTCTCTCTCAAGTAAATAAGTAAATCTCTCTTTCTCTCTCTCTCTTTTTTTTAAAGAAATGTTCATTTAAAGACTTCTGAACTTGCTAAGTTCTAGGGTTTGGATGAAAAATCTGTACATGTCGGGGTGCCTAGGTGGCTCAGTGGGTTAAGCCTTTGCCTTTGGCTCAGGTCATGATCTCAGGGTCCTGGGGTGAAGCCCCGCATTGGGCTCTCTGCTCAGTGGGGAACCTGCTTCTCTCTCTCTCTCTCTCTCTCTCTCTCTCTCTCTCTCTGGCTGCCTCTTCGCCTACTTGTAACCTTTCTCTGTCAAATAAATAAATAAAATCTTTAAAAAAAAATCTGTACATGTGAGGAAACTAGATTGGGTTTAATAGAAAGGTAAACTTACTTACTGCCTTATAAAAGGTAGAAATATTTATCTTTCTTGTATCCATACACCCTATACCATGTTCATCCTATACCGACCTGTGTATCTTGACACATATTCTTTGGAACCCTATGCAGCAGTCTCAGGTGAGAAAGACAATGTTGGTGTTACTAGACTCTGGAAGTAAAGGAAGAGAGAAGAGAGAATACAGAAGAAGAAAAGAAATGAATCAATTACCAGGATTTTTCCTGACCAGTTGAATATTAGTAATACATATGGTAGACATAGATGGAAAGGAAAATGAGTCTTGGGGACTGTGCTCCTCTCCTGGACTCTGCACTGGTAAGGAATTTCAGGAGCTAAAATGAAGATCAAGTTCTTGGCCTCACATGGATTAATGAGAAGAGCTGAAGGGAAAAGGTAAACGTGAGTCTCCATTGGGCCATCATGGAGGAGTTGCTCGGATTCCCTCATGCCAGCAGCTCAAATTGCCTTTGCCAGCTTCCACGACTCCTTTCTTAACAAATTTCATGGAAAACCTGCCAGGTTTTAGTATTTCCTATCCCAAGAGGTGCAGTGTTTAGGCATGTTTGTAACTGGCACAGTTCTAACAGGGGACTGGAACTTGGCGTTCTGGGCTTGCACCAACATTTGTCACCGATGATCAAGGGTCCAAACCATTACCCTTGGGGCTCTGGTTACCAAAGACAAAGTGTGGGATAGAAATACAATGGAACTAAGCCAGTGTTGCCATTTTACTATTCTTAAATTTACAGCCAGAGCATAAGCATGGGATATTAGATCCCTAGAACTTAAGGATATGATCGTCCTTTGGAAGTAAAATTAGAACCAGTATATAATGTGGGAAACCATTCACCTGTGGAACTAACCCAATCTGGGCCAGATAAAGGATGAGGGAGGACACAGAGCAACTCCAAAGGCCAATCCATGTCATCACGGTACTGAGTCAGGGGGCCATGATGGTTAAGAATCACTCTGGAATAAATGGATCCTGGCTTAAGTAAGTTTGGCTCTTCTTTAGGTAAAGCCTTTATTAACAGCAGAACGTTTCTTCTTACTGGGAGATGGGTGTCCTGACTGGAACATCTGGTTTTCTTAAGAAAACATACGCCTTCCACTGGAGTGGGTGCCTCGGGCTAGCATAGCTTAGTGACACAAGCCCGGCGTTGCTCAACACATGTTCCTTGGAATCCTGTATGCAGTGAGAAGATCTATGAAGTAAGCTCTAAGGCTAAGTTGGAGGAATGCTTTCTATGGCCCCTTCTGAAGATTCACAGTGCACACGTGTTCTTCTCTCAGGCTCCCTCACCTCAATAAATAGCACCATTTACCACTGCTCACGCCAGGAATCCAGGCTTCATCTGTGATGCTCTCCCTCACTCCAGCCTGTCCATCGATTCGCAGCCCTGTTGGCTCACCCTCGTGAAGTGGTCCATCAAGAGATCTGCTCTACCCCTTGGTCCAAGCCACCGTCCCCTGGAGGACTACAAGAGCCTCTTACCTGGGGTCCCTCCTTCCATCTCTAGGCTTCCTAGTCTTATTATCCAGAGAGGAGCTAAGAAGATTTTTTTAACTCTAAATCAGATCAAGTCTCTCTTCTGCTCAAGAACCCCCAGTGGCTTCCTGCTACCTATAAAATGAAATGCAAACTCTTTCCCCAGTTTAGCTAGTACTCTGTGACTGGACCTCAGGCTCATGGCACTAGGCTACTGCAGGGACCACCAGTTATACTATCTTCCATGTAGATGGAGGCTTTGCTTTGCTTGTCATGTTTTCCAACTCCCCTCACCCAGTGAGCTCCAGCCACACCAGCCTTCTTTCTGGTCCTCCAACCTGCCAAGCTGTCTCTTACACCACAGGGCCTTTGCACCAGCTGCAACCTCTGGCTGATCTATTCTACACCTAAACTTCACATGGCTTGCTCCATATCATCCCTATCTCTACCCTGGTGTCATATTCCCAGAGAGAATCTCCTAGCAGTCCAACCTAAATTATCAACCTAATCCTTCTGAATCCCATCATCTTATTGTAGTAGCACTATCTGATAGTTCTCTTCCCTATTTTCCTGCTTCCTCTAGGAAAATCCAAAGAGTAGGCACATTAGTGGTCTCATTCATCTTTGAACCCCAAGTGCCTAGAACAGTGCCTGGCACACAGAAGGCATTCAAACACTAACTAAACAAATGAATGCATTTTTGGCAGATTCAAGGATCTGAGTAGACCTGTAGTAACAGTTCTAACAACTCAACCCAGATTATTTACCAACTTTTCCCCTTATGGGGCCCTTCTCCTGCAAGTTACCATCCAGGGAATAAGCACCCTGTAGAATACAGTGTGGGCAATGAGATCCTGGTCATTCAGTCACCCAGGGCCATCAGGGACCTCTGATCAGAGGATGGCTCGCACTCAGGTGGTTCTTCAGGTCAGGTGCAGGGGCTCGCTGCCTGGCTCTCTGTTCCTCATTACTAGTCCAGGCATTTCTACTTGCCTATAAATTTCCATAATGTAAATTGGATATAATTAGATAATTAGGGGATTTACAACACATCCAACACTGCTGGTTTTAACACCATCACAAGTGGGAAGTAGCACTTCTCAGGGGAAGGAAAAAGCGTTAACCATCTATAAGGCACCTGTTTTGTCTGGAACTGTTCTGTGCTTTGTCCAACTACAACGGGCTGCTGAGGGTACAAACGTGTGTGAGAAACCCTATAGTTATGAACACTGGTGCTTTGGGGGACTGGAAAGCAAAAGTCATTACTCTGCAGCACATGTTAAGTGAAACCAAGCAATCAATTTAATTAGTGACATCTAGATGATTTGCTAACTAAAGGTTTACAGCTTTAAACAATTACTGTGGACTTTTCTCTAGAATTTTACTGTAAGTCAAAAACCTTCTAGCTCCAAATCCCCATTCTTCCCCCTCTGCCATTAAAACGAATGTTCTACAAGGTGATCTTCTGCAGAGTTGTTGAGGAATGCAACTTTTCCCAATGTAACCCAGTAGGTGGTAAGCACCCTGGCCCTGTGCTGGCATATCATCCTACACCGAGAGCTCCACTGGCAGGCATCAGCCCCCCGGGAACGTGAGCAACACTCACACCCTAATCCTACAAAACAGAGGACCACAGCTGAGGCCGCTAACCACTCTCGCAAGGTTAACAAAACCCAGTCCCTGGCCCTCTCTAGGAAGGTGGCTGCCCCCTTCCTTGCTAAGCATTGCCCATCTTTCTTCTGTGCTCTAGATATCTCTCTTCTGGTACAGCAGAGGCATCTACAGCAGAACTTCTGCCTCCACTAAGCAGAATGAGTCACTCATAGAACACTGAACACCCAGCTTACAGGCAAACATGCAAAACCAGTCTGAAGTCTATTTTCGGGGCTGTTCATTGCCTAGGAGCATGTGCAACACAGGCCAGAGCTAGGCAAGAGCAGCTCATTAGCTCTGGCTGCTGGCCAGTCCGACCTCTGAAAGTGCACATCTCCACCAGGCACAGGAGGCAGCCCCGCCACATCCGGTCCAAGGTCAGGCTAATCCCCCCACTACCAGTAGTCTTCAGCACGGAAGGGGCCCAAAGGAGAACATTCCCAGCCTCAGCTGCAATGGGGCCGGGGGTGGGGGGAGGAGGGGGAAGGACGCCCTGGGGACCATGGAGTCACAGGGCGGCAGGGAGCCCCCACCTGGACTGCATCTCGGCTTGCGCTTTTGACTGCTGATGTGTTGCCGGCTGGAGAGGCTGGCCCGGGGCTTGGGGGGTGGCCGGCCCCTGTTGCTGAGGGGTGCCAGCCTGGCACTGGGAGGGGGCCCCGGCCACCTGGGCCACGGCGGGCGGTGGCGGCACAGAGAGATGCTGCTTCTGGGGCTGCTGCTGCTGCTGCTTGTAGCGGGAGAGGCTGAAGAAGAGGCCTAGGATGGCCTTGAGGTTGCCATTCCTGATTTCTGCAAGACAAGAAAGAGATGCTTTTAGACACGGAGTCCCAGCTTGGGAGCCCTTTCTCGCTCACGAGTTTCATTTCTCCAGGACAGGACAGGTTTCCTCAACACTTCCCCGGGGATCACAATCTGGGGAAGTCAGGCCTCAGCCACAAAGAAATTAGCTGCTTCTCCCCCACCGTGATTAGAGCGGATACACGAGGCAAGTTGCAACTGGATGTCTGGCAGGTGCCAGGAGGAAATTCTCAGCAAGGACACAACCAAAAAAAGTCAGACTCCTGATCAAGACCATGCTTGTTCTCAGGCAAAGCAACCAATCCGGGATGGAGGTGCTCCCCATGCGCTGAGGGGGGACTCGCTGGTCTCCACTTGGCAGCTCGGCCCAGTCCATGCTCTGTGCCCCCAGCCACTTTCGTGCACGCCAAGGGATTCCCACCTCACTCAGAAATCCTCACTCCGCTGTACCCAACCATCCTTCCCTCAAACACATGGCTCTGTGTCTCCCTTGTCTACTAAATCACTCATTTGGGGTGGGTGTGGGGATTGGCCATAGGAGTTGCTTTCATAAAGAACTCACACAAAATTCTGTATTAAAAAAAAAAAAGAGAACAGAGTGGGGGTAAGAACATTTTTATTCCAAACACAATTTTTTAGCTGTTAAAATGCATTTGCCTCAAGGCATGCATAAAAAGCTGCTGAGAAGGAATAAAATATTTATTCACAGGCAGAGGCTATGGTTCGAGGGTGTTTCTCCCTCGGGGAATCCCTTCTTTTATGTTCTTTTAACACCAGATGCAATGGCCGGGGCCTGAACTGATTCTGGGGGTAAAGTAATAGGGCCACCCAGCCCGAGGGACAGGAAGAAGGAATCTTGGGGGCTCCCTCTGCTTTGCTTCTATCGGAGGCTGAATTTCCTTCTCTAAACTGGCAAGGGGGTGGAGGAAAGGGCACATCCCCTGTGTGGGGAATGCACAGGTCCAGGTTAGCCCCGGGGCTGGGAAGAGACAGGACCCTTGCACGGCAGAGGGAATGAATGGGATCCTTTCAGAAACAAATCCCATTCCCTGCAGGCCTGCCAGTGTCCTGGGCGTGATCTGAGCAGGCCAGGCTGAATGACTGCCCCAAGAAATGAGGATCACAACTGACAACACAATGTGGCTCTCTGCGCCTCACTGGCAAGACGGACACAGCTTTCCCATCACACAAGGTGGTCCTACAGATGCAGTCAGAGCCTATCTGTGTAAGCGCACCATGAACAGTGAAGGCCTTCTCTGGACCTGGTTGCTAATAACCATCTCCCCCCCGCCCCCCCCAGAATCCTGGATGAGATTCCCATACAGGTCTGGGCTTGTGCCTTAGAAACAGTTTTTACTGGGGTCATCTTGGGACTTATCATGCAAACCATGATGCTTCTGAGAGTGAAAGGGGGGAGCTTTTAATTAGGCCAGGGGGTCAGGTGTAAGCTAGGGCTGGCCCGGGCAAAGGAGGATGCTTATAAACCATCTTGTGCAATCTGGGGAGCGGAGAAAGCCCCACAGAGCTGGTGGAGACCCCCAGGTTCTGGAGGTCGTTCATCTGGCATGCAGGTTAGCACCTGTTAAAGAACCTGGGGAACCATTTACCGCCTCAAAATTAAAGTCACAGGAGGGAGAAAGTAGAGCTAATCATGGGGATTGGCGAAATCTATGTAAGATTTATTTTTAGTACCTTTGATCATTACAGGTTATACAGTTTATAAGAACAAGGACTACCACTAATTAGTATGTATCAGGTTAAGCTCTTAATAAGCATGATCTCATTCAATCTCTACAATCTGGGAAGTGAGTGTAAACGTCCCTCTTGTACAGAAAAACAGCATCTCAGAACGGTTTCAGGACCTCTCCAAGGAAATACATTACGGAGCTGGGATTCGTGATTTGAATCTAGGTTTTTCCCTCTCAAAGCCTGGTCTCCCCACACTGTGTAACTTGGCTTTACTTGTCTACCCATCATGTGTGGTAAATTTAAAAGCACAAGCAGATAATGTTTTATTTATTAAGCTAGCTGGTGGGCATATAAGTATTCTTTATCCTTCTGTAAGTATTCTATGATTATGGAATGTTTGGCACATTCCATAATACATTTTTTAGAACCACGTAAGAACAACAAAGAAGGGAGGAACTATAAAGATTCAGCACACGCAGGGGCGGACGGGTTGTCTCCTGAGAGAGGCAAGCATGTCCACATCAGCATCTCCTGGCAGGCCAGTCCAAGCCAGGGCAAAAAGAGACAGCTTTGTCGTATTCTCTACCCACTGTGGTTGCTAAGTCCCTTACTGTTCATAACTCAGCATCAGTCCCTAAGCATCACTTTCTCCGTCAAAAAACAGTCTTCCCGGGACGCCTGGGTGGCTCAGTTGGTTAAGCAGCTGCCTTCGGCTCAGGTCATGATCCCAGAGTCCTGGGATCGAGTCCCACATCGGGCTCCTTGCTCATCAGGGAGCCTGCTTCTCCCTCTGCCTCTGCCTGCCATTCTGTCTGCCTGTGCTTGCTCTCTCTCTCTCTCTCTCTCTCTCTCTCTCTCTGACAAATAAATAAATAAAATCTTTAAAACAAAAACAAAAACAAAAAAAAAAACAGTCTTCCCACACATATACTTCTTCTTGGCAGGGGGGATTTTCATGATAAAGATCACTGATTTTTTGAGCCAGAAAGACCCGGGTTTGAATCTCTAAAGTTCATCATTTATAGACTGAATTTTCAGAAGACTCAACCTCTTGGGGCCTCCGTTTTCTTCTTTAAAACGGGCATATGCCAAACTGCACCTTTCCCACAGGCTTGTTATGGGAATTAAGTGACCACTGAATGAGAAAATGCATGCAAAGCACCCAGGACGCTGCCTGACTCTACTTCCCATTTTGGTTCAGAAAATACGGCCCCTCTACCTACAGCCTCCTCAGAACTCACCACAGGGCTCTGTCCCTAACGGAAGACTAAGAAGCTGCCCATCCCCCCTGCTCTTTCCCCCTGAGGGCACAGTCACAGGCATGGAGAAGGAAATTAACCAGGAATGATCTCATATTAGACAAAAGACAATGGGGAACTTCCGATTTGGGTTTTTTTTGGTTTGAGAAAGAGAGCCCTCACACACATGTGCCTGCTGGGACAGGGGGAAGGCAGAGGGAGAGGGAGAGAGAGAATCTCAAGCTGACTATCCACGCCCGGCACGGAGCCTGACACAGGGCTTGAACTCACAACCTTAAAGTCACAACTTGAGCCAAAATCAAGAGGTGGGACACCTAACCACCCAGGTGGCCCCCATTTCTCTTTTAAACAGCTTTACCCAGGGGCAATTTGTATCCAGAAAATTAAGTGTGTGATGATTTTCAGTCACTTCAGTGAATTGTCACCTTTGCCTATTCCCATCACCCTAAACAGAGTCCTCCGGCTCATCCGCAGTCAGTCCCCAAACCCATTCCCAGGCAATGTCGAATCTGCTTCCTGTTTCTATAAGCTTCGTCTCTTCCGGACACTTCCTGGAAGGGGAGCCATATAACATGTAGTCTTTTGCATGTGGCTTCTTCCACGGAACATGTTTTTAGATGACCCACGTTAGAGCATTTGTCATTAGTTTCGTTCTCTGCATTGCTGAGTAACCCGCAGTTGTATGGACAGACCACATCTTCCAGGCCCACTCCCCAGGTGGTGGATGTCTGGACTGCTCCCTTTTCTTCGCAGAGCAAAAAAACTGGAGAGGTGCAGATGCTCTGTTTGGGGTTGGAAGCCACAAAGTTTTTGCCATGGGTGGTCTACAACAGACAGGACCCAAAATAGCTGGAATTGTGTTCTCCCCACATTTCCGAGGGGAGTGTGTCTGCATTCCACGAGGCCTGGTAAGCGGGCGGCACTGACTGGCAAACGACACAATCCATCGGCCCACAAAAAAATGTTTCCCTCATGACATTTCCCAAGATTTGGAAAAAGAGTATCATTTTATTTCGGATCAGCTGTCCTCATTCTAGAATTCTAGAGAAAGGAAAAAACCACAGACCTAGCTAGAATGGACTCTACACTAGCTAGCTGGTGTCTACCTCTGCCTGAGAACCTTGATGGCATTTCTGTTTGTGGCCACACCCACATCCGCTGAATGGGCTACAGCAGTCATTTTTCCATTTCCAATAAATTCAGTAGCACCTGGACTCTTTAATTCCCTCCAGTTCTGATTTCTTTGCTCCCACCAGCTGGTATGAATGTGCCCAGATACTGTACAGGGACACCAGGCATGAAGGATAGGAAAAACAGAGTTCTTTTATTCCAGCATTACTGAAACCTCAGACCTGGTTTACAAAGGCACAAACACTGGGATAATCTAATACAAAGAAATCTGCTTTGTAGGGAAGAATGGACCGGAAGCCAGAGGAAGGCAGGGCCAGCTCAGACCAGACCATGGAGTCGGAATTCCTATCCAGTTCTCTTAACTCACAGGGCCGTCCGACTTACGTGGCTGACCTGGGACTGTGGGTTCTGTGGCATTGCTCCTCCATAAGCATAACCTACACTCCCCACAGAACTTCCCACCTCATTCCCGCAGCCCATCTGTGTCCTGTTCACCAAGCCGGTCAATGGCTACACCCACGGGGCAAGTGGGACGGAGGAAGGGCGTGGGAGAGCCTACAGGGCCCCTTCTGGTAAGGAACAGAATCAGGTCCACTCCATGCCACACAGGTGATGTGGGTAGGAGGAAACAGAAACAATCCACCTATTACTTTTCTCCTGACGGACCAGAAAGACCTGAGCTCTCTGGCTCAGACGAAAAGGGGAACAAGCTCAACATCTAGGTTTCTGGCCAAACCAGGTCTGAACTCATCAGGTCAGCAACCAACTTCACTCCAAAAGCATGCACTCCTTCCTGGAGGTACCCGGCAGGATCTTCCTGCCTCTGTCTCCTCCAGTCCTCAAGGTTGATAAAGAGGGGGTCTTCAGTCCTGTCATACTACCTATGCCTTGTCTTCTGTCTGGACTTCCCATCTTCTTTCCTGTCTGGTGAATGCCTCTGTATCCTGTCAAACCCCAGCAAAATCCCACTGCCTCTGTCAATCCCCCTGACTGCCCACAAGCCAAGCTAGTCACTGGCTTTCTTTGTCACTCTGTGTACGTACCAGTAGCCCAGCTCTCTTATTAATGGAAACTGGAGCTAAGTTTGTATGGCTGAGACTGTGCCTGGTATACAGGACGTGCCCAGCAAATGTCTGCTGAACTAAATAGGATATGCCTCACCCGCCAGACCTTCACATCTCCATTACGGGAGGACGGGCTCAGGGCCAGGTGTTTGCAAATCTCCCAAGGGTAAAAACTATCTTTGCCCACTGGACAGGTTTACAGATGGTCATGACTGGTGGAGTGTGCATCGGGGAGGGGTTGAAGGGATCTTGAAAATCACCCAGGTTAGGGTGAGGCCCAAGCTCCCACGACACTGGATGGTTCCAACTGTCTGGAACACAGAGGGGGCAGGTGAGAAGGCCTAGTCCAGAGGAAGTGTCCCAAACCAGTAGTGTCTCCATGGGGGTTCCCCTGGGCCCGCAGCCTCTATCCTGGAACAAAGGCGCTCTGTGGTCCTCTATCGGGCAGGTTGGGACAGGGCATGATCTGCGGCAATGTTTCAAGGACAGGTGCATACACCCTCCCGAGGTTCTAAATCCTGCTTTAGTCACTGGAAGAGGGCGGAAAAGTACATATGGGGTTTTCCAACCGCCCATGGTTTTCATCAGAGGAGGAGCCTCAGGGCATTCAACCGTCTTCAAAAGGAAAACAAAAAGCATTAAAACTACATTATTTCTTTAAACACAATAATGCTTTTCTAGTAATTATGCAGGTGGTTAAGACTGTGAGGAACGACAAGAACACCAGGCCTCTGGAACAGATGAGTAGCTTAGCCACGGCTGACCTTGTGGGCCTCCCTTTTCCCATGTGGGACTTAATCTCTCTGGGCCTTAGTTTCCTCCTCTGTATGATGGGGATAAAAGGAATACTGATCTCAAAAAGTTGCGGGGATTAAATAAGATATAAAACATGTACAGCACTTAGCTCACTGACTGGCACATGGGTTCTCCATAAACGGCTTCTAGTCCTATAATTGAACAGTATGTCAAGTGAGAGGTTTCTTGTAATCCTGAAATTGAATAAAATGAATAAAGCCCATTTGAGGATAAAAAGTCTCTAAGTGTCCTTCCTCTAGAAGTTCAAGGAGTTGACAAAAGTGTGGGCCAGTCACCTTCCTCTAAGACCGCACTAGTCCAGAATCTGTCTCACCAACAAACACCATCATTATCCCCCAACCTCAAAAGCCAAGGTAAGATCTAGAGGATTCTTTCTGCCATCTTCCTGGGCCACTGTAATGGGATTGCCCATGAATTACACATGAACATCCTGGCAGATGCCCTCAACAGCATTAACAATGCTGAAAAGAGAGGCAAACGCCAGGTCATGCTCCGACAGTGGGCTCTCTCCAAGGCCATGCTCCAAAAAACGGTTCTCCGGTTTCTCGCTGTGATGATGAAGCATGCTTACATTAGCGAATTTGAAATCACTGATGGTCACAGACCTGGGAACGTTGTTGTGAACCTCAGGGCAGGTTAAACAAAGGTGGAGTGATGAGCACTAGATCTGATGTAAAATTCAAAGATTTAGAAAAACAGCAGAATAATCTGCTCCCATCTGCCATTCTCGTTTCATTGTATGGACGACCTCGCTGCTGTCATGGACCATGAAGCAGCAAGGCGAAAACACACAGGAGGAAAAATCCTGGGATTCCTTTTCTAGGGAGGAATACATACAAGCAAATAAAATGCCTCAATGGACAAAAAAAGCACCCCCCCCCCACAAATCTAGATCTTTCTAGATGAGAAAGTGTTGCAGAGTGGGGGAAAATGGCAATGTCTGATGATCACAGATACTGGATATTTCCTCCCCTCGCCCAGGAAAAGAAGGTGAGGTCCTTGCACTCCTTGAAGACAAAGGAGTAGAGGGGCCAAGAGAATCACTCCAAGTCAGGTACTGGCATTCCTGGCCCTGGCTGGACATCCACTCAGCACAGACTTGGCAGATCTGCCTCTTTGGCCACCTAAGTCGGGGAGGAAAGAGTTGGAGAGAAACTACATGGTGGGGGCTTCCAGGTGACAGAAGGGCTGTTCTACCTACTCTAAGTGGAAAATGGAGCCCACACATTCCTGCCAGTTTTGTAGTGTGTAATACAGGGGTGAGGAGACTGAGCTCTACAGTCTCACTAGGACCACTTTATTTGGGGACCATAAGGGGCCTGAATTGGGGGGGGGACCAGATATAAATGCTACCCACTGAGGGTGAGCCAGAATTGCTAGACAATCTCACAAAAGACTACTAATGTGCCGGGAACAGCATGAGAGCAAGTCCGTGGTCAGTGGGGCATGCAGAGACTCTGGCCTGGGGACAGGAGCAATTATGGCTCTGTAAGAAGAGGGCAGTGACTTCACCCAGCAGAATTTTGCCTGCTTTATCTGCCCCAGTTCTAGAGGCTCGGACAAAGGAAAGAGGGGAGGGGGAGAAGTTATTAGGCCCCCATCCCTCTTTAATCTTCTTCTTTTTCTTCTGTTTTTTTTTTAATTAATTTTTTTTTGAGAGAGAGAGAGAGAACAAGTGAGTGAGCATGTGTGTGTGTGTGTGTGTGTGTGTGAGAGAGAGAGAGAAAGAGAGAGCGCGAGCTGGGGGGTGGAGGGGAGAGGCAGAGAAATGTGGGGCTCAATCTCATAACCTTGAGATCATTACCTGAGCTGAAATAAAGAGTTGGATACTTAACTGACTGAGCCACCCAGGTCCCCCTCCCCCTCTCCAATCTTCCAAAGCCACTTCTCTGGGTTATGTGGGTGAAAAAGAGCAGTGAGCAGAATGTGAAACTGCAGTTTAAAAGCAAACAAGACCAAAAATAAAAGGCAACCTATGGAATAGGAAGAGGTATTTGCAAATGTCTTATCAGATAAAGGGCTAGTATCCAAAATCTATAAAGAAATGATCAAACTCAATACCCAAAAACTAAAAAATCCAATCAAGAAATGGGCAGAAGACATGAACAGACATTTCTCCAAAGAAGACATCCAAATGGCCAACAGATACATGAAAAAATGCTCCACATCGCTCAGCATCAGGGAAATACAAATCAAAACCACAGTGAGATACCACCTCACACCAGTCAGAATGGCTAAAATTAACAACTTGGGAAATCACAGATGTTGATGAGAAATGCAGAGAACGGGGAACCCTTCTACACTGTTGGTGGGAATGCAAGCTGGTGCAGCCACTCTGGAAAACAGCGTGGACGTTCCTCAAAAAGTTGAAAATAGAGCTACCCTATGACCCAGCAATCACACTACTGGGTATTTACCCTAAAGATACAAACGTAGTGATCCGAAGGGGCACGTGCACCCAAATGTTTATAGCAGCAATGTCCATGATAGCCAAACTATGGAAAGAACCTAGATGTCCATCAACAGATGAATGGATAAAGAAGAGGTGGTACATATATGCAATGGAATATTACTTGGCCATCAACAAGAATGAAATCTAGCCATTTGCAGCAAAATTAATGGAACTAGAAGGCATCATGTTAAGTAAGTCAGTCAGAGAAAGACAAATACCATATGATTTCACTTATGTGTGGAATTTAAGAAACAAAACAAATGAACATAGGGGTAGGGAAGGAAAAATAAGATAACAGAGAAGAGACAAACCATAAGAGACTGGTAACTCTAGGAAACAAACTGAGGGTTGCTGGAGGGGAGGTGCATAGGGGGATGGGGTCACTGGGTGGTGGGCATTAAGGAGGGCACGTGATGTAATGAGCACTGGATATTGCATGCAACTAATGAATCATTAAATTCTATCCTTGAAACTAATAATATACTATATGTTAATTAAACTGAATTTAAATTAAAAATTTTAAAAAACCAAAACAATACCATCATAAGCATTAAGATAAAACTGTTCTAATAATGGACCATGACTGACAAGTTCTGTATTCTGGCCAAGATGTCAGAAAATGAGTCTCGACTCAGCAGGAAAGATGAGGGGTTCCACATCACACAGTTGGGGGGCCGTTACTGAAACACCATGAAGCCTCTTCCTGGCTGTGCTCCAATGACAGACACCTCAACACACTGGGTCGGTGGGCTCTTCTGTGCTCAGAGACCCCCACGGGCCACACCCTAACATGGGCAAGGCTGGAGCTGAGGGTCTGCCTGATAGGCCTCATCTTCTGAGACCGTGTTCTGGCCAAGAAAGTTCTAGATCTTTTCTGGTTTCCTTCACCTGTTTGTGACATGCCTCGACTTTATCCCTCTGCTGTCCCAAAAGACACCAGGAACATGAGTTCTGAAATCACAGAGACCCGGGGTGCTGCTCACTAGCTATGGGCTTGGAGGATGTCACTCAGCATCTCTTTAAGTCAACTTTTGTCATCTGTACATTCCAGCTATTATGAGTCCCCACTTCAGCTGGAGGCGCTGGAGCTGCTTCATAGACAAGCCTGAGAAGTGCGGGTGGTACTTATTTATTCAACAAGTACTTACTGAATAATCTGTGCCTTAAGGTCTCAAGAGGACGGGGTAGGTTCAGGGGGACAAACGAGGCAGAGCGCAGGACAACATGCAGACAGATGCCAGAGGGGCCAGGTGTCACCTCCAGGCCACATGGATGAAGGTGACTTACATGGAGTCCACATCCCCTAGAGCCCTTTCTGTTGAGCGGGACTCTGGGCAAGTCCCTGCTGATACTCTGCTGGGGAGGGGGGAGGGGGGGGCACAGGCCTGGGGTCCAACCCCTTCCAGAAAGCACAAGGAGCCTGTGCGTGCCACCCACCCACCAACACAACAATGCTCTACCAGAAGGAAATGATGTTCCTCGGAACGAGAATTTGCATCTCCCCACCTATCCATGGAAACTCCACACCAAGCCCCACCACACCCTAGCAAGCTGCGTTCCATGGGTCATGGAGCCCAGGTCTCATCCCCCCAGAGGAGGGCCCATCCCCCAGGGTGAAGGAATCCCCCAAGGATCCCCCCTCTTGGAGCCGGGGTTAGGGCTGACCAGCCGACAGCTGCCATGGAGACCTCTGCAAGCAGTGTGTCCACTCCGGACCTGGGGCAGGCCCAGCATCGGAGAGGTCACATTCAGACACAGCACGACACACCCACGAGGCATCAGGAGTAGCTGCCAGCCCCCAGTACCGTTCACACAGCCAGGAAAATCAAGCTCTCACTGTGTAGCAGGGCAGAGGCAAGGAACAGGCCCCAAGTAGGCCACACTTGCAAACTTACCTGTTCACTGGGCTCCTTCCTTCCTCACTGCCTCCCCTCCTCCCCACCCTGACCACCAGAATCAATGCTAATAGGCATCTTTTCAAGAAGCAGCCTTGCTAGGGAAAGGTGGGGTCACGTGAGGCCCAAACTGCTTTACCTGTTCTGGGAAAACTGGAGGCAGGTGCAGCCTAATGAGGCTGGGAGGCTGCTGAGGCCTGTGGCCGCGTCTGGGCTGCCAGCTGCCTGGATTCACAAACCGGAGAGCGCGCGGAAGATTCCAGGGGGAGACGTTGCCCAAGGCGGCTGAGAACTCGGACCAGCCATCTCCAGACCAATACTTAATTGAATAGCAAACCACCAGCACACGCTAATGTGCTAATTAGCCACCCAATTGGAGTTAATTAAAAACTAATCAGGATGTCAAAACGCAGCCTCTCATTAATACATCACATGTTTTCTTTTCTTTCTTTTTTTTTTGAACTAAGAAAAGCAAGAGATAAGGACTCTGCATTTTTCCCTGGGAACTATGCGATTTAAATATAAGCTGTGGCTAAGTGTTCTCTCTCCCACAGATAAGGCCCGGCTTGATAATTAACTGAATTGCTAGCCGGGTGAATCAAATCGGCGTTGTTGGATTAAGCCCTCCTCCAGAGAAGCGGCTGCATCTCCAGGAACCCCTCCTCTGTGTCTAGCAGACATCGGCCGGCCTGGTGGGCTCTCCATTCCTGGAGCGATTCTTTAGGTGTCAAAAAGTTGGCATAGTTGAGTCTAGACAGGCCTTGAGCTGCCTCAAAACCAGGAGGAAAACAAAGCCAGAAGCGCATACCAGCAGCCCTGGGCTTAACTGTATTAAAGTCATCAGTAAGTAACAGGTGGGCATCTCTAACAATGAAAAGGCAGCTTCCTGACAAGTGCTCTGACTCACCTTCTGCAGACAGCCCCTGGATGTTTATTCCCTTCGCCGCCAGGAAATTCAAGCAGGCATCTATGTTTTCAATCTAGAAAAAAAAATGACATACGCTCAATCAAGGTTCAGCCTTCTCAGAGCCATCTTTTATCAGGAACAAAGGGCGATGTTGGAGAGAGAATTCACTGTGCATTTACTAAGGTTCGCAACGAGGAAAATGACGCGCCGGCGGCAGAGGGATGGATGGGTGAATGGATGGATGGGTGCAGGTCAGGATTCCCTGTCTGTACTTGCACAAGAAAAAGTTACCTAATATCCCAACCACACAGTTCCAGAAGTCAAGGCCCTGGCTTGCTCATGGCTACCAAAAATAACCAGAGTGGAATGAGAGTGCCTATGTGCACCACTGTCACTAGAGCTATCCTGAAAATTTGAGCAGCTGCCAGAAAAATGGAGGTGGGGATGAAGGGGACAGTAGACCCACCCTGTCCACCAGCAGCTGGGAGAAATTTCCAGCACCAAGGAGGCACGCCGTCAAATGTGAAAACAGTGAATGGGAGTTTCAGCGGGCTCTGGGCCGCGTTTACTCACAAAATTCTCAGGCTGGCGGGCATTGCAGATGACGAGGGAGGGCTGTGACCTCCGTGAACCCCTCTGTCCTTTGTGTGTTCTGTGACAAGAAGGAACCCACCTGCCAGAGTCTGGAAGGCCTCCCAGGCTTGCCAGGGCTGATGCCATGGCCAAGGGCAAGCAAACGTCCAGCCCTCGGGAAAGAACAATTAGGTCATTCCCAAAGGTCTGATTTGACTTCATTTGTCAAGGCTAATGATTTTTTGGTCTACAGGAAAATGTTCAGGCTCGATTAGTGTCAATGGTGACCGTAAATAAAAGAAACTGCTTTTGACTTGGCACAAGGATCTTTGAATTTCACACAGTTTGCATTTCACAGTCGAGAACTCCCCTGCCCCTGACCAGACTTCCTACGCTCTGTCAGCATTCTTATACATTCAAAAGGGTGTTTAACCCATAGGGTTTATCTTGAATAAATGACTGTCTTTCACAGAGTCCATGTGACCATTCTCCTTGCCCCTTCCCAAGCGATCTTCTGAAGGCGACTTCATAGCCACAGAATGCAGAGTCTACAGTGCAAGAAGAGGTCTAATTTGTGTAAAGTCTGGCTCCAAGACAGTCTTCCTGAAATATATGTCCTCCTTCCCTGTGTCTGGCATTTTCCTTCTCTGCTCCCAGTCTTCAAACCTTCCAAACACAAAATTGAGCTACGGGGGCACCTGGGTTCCCATCTCTCTCCCAGCCTCCAGCTCACCCTCAAAGATCCTCATCTGGGAGACTTTTTTTTAATCATCTTTGGAAAAAGGGTCAAAATGCAATTTCCTGCAAATAAATGCTGATGTTATGGGTTATGCCTGCCACCACTGCAGAAAATCATTTCATATAAAGGGGAGGGAAAGCAAGATTGCTTTTAACCCTTCCTTCCTTCCAAGCCAGAAGGACTGATGATGGCAAGCAGGTGCCACTATCCTAGAGGGCAAGGGGAGGGGAAAGAAGGAAGAATGGCGGGAGAACCCCTGTGGAAGGTGTTTTGAAGCAATCGGCTTACATTTTAAGTAATCAAAATTAGATCTCTAAATGTTATTAACCCCTGTTACATTTTGAGAAAAATAACTATCAGTCCTTATTTCCACAACAGCCCACAATGGTAATGTACCAAAATCACACAAAAGGATCTGTTGCCCCCACAGAGGGACTAATATTTAAATCATGATAAAATTATAAAATTCTTCAATCCCTTTTTCCTTTGAATAATCCTATCCTGCTTCTTCAGTGTATCTTGCACATGGCTGATACGTGAGGTTTGGGCAAGTATTGTCCCCGTGAGAATTGAGATAAAGAAAAAGCTGACTGCCTGGGAATCTATTAATGTAAAATCAAAAATAGTACACTTGGTATCTATCCTGGCAAGCGTCACAGAGGTGTGCTGATGTGGGTAGGTTACATTTTTTCAACAACAGTGTGGCAGAGTAGCATTGATTTAAAAACAAACAAAAAAAGACCCCCACCGATGTATTCAAGAAAATCACTGCCCTACTACAACATTCTAATTCTATAGACATTTTCTTCCAAGGAACATAAGGCACATTTACGTGGCACATTTATGGAGCATTCAATGCATATCATATTTTAAAGTACGTGGTAATTTCTTCCTGCAGGGCTAGCCCTTGGTTCATTTCAATTTGGCCATCTACTGGGCTTTCTTTTAATGTTAAATTCTACTAAAGGAATGAATAATTATAAATAGGTTACCTGGACTATTTTTTTTTCCTCCTGTTACTTTTTAAAATCCCTATTATTCTTTCAAAGAGTTTCAAGATCATTTCTCCACAGGGCAGGGAGAGTGCAGGGAGAAGGGGTAACAATGTTGCCACCCCCAAGGGACATCTGGCAACATTCTGTGTTCTCACAGTGTGGGGGGGTGCCACTAGCATCTAGTGGGTAGAGGCCAAAGATATTGCTGAACATCCTACAACACACATAAGGATGAAAAATCCTACCCAAAGGGTCAATAGTACGAAGCCTGAGAAACCTGTGATTCTTTTCATCAATCAATATAATTGTAGATGTCTGCTCTGTTCCAGACACTGTGCTGGGTTCTCCTGACCATGTTAGGGCAGAGTCCTCGTCCTGTCCAGGAGCCCTCGTTCTGTCCAGGAGCCCACACTTACATAGCCCTTCTCTCTAGGGTCCACAGAGCCATCCAACACACACCCCAATTCCCAGCCATGTCACGGAGAATCAGAGCATATAAGCAAAGGAAGCATCAGGATCTTCCTTGGTTAGGTGGAGGGAGAAGGTCTAGGGGCACCAAGAATGCTTTCTCCTAAAGAGGAGATAAAGCAGGGGACAGTGTCTGGATGGTTGCATCGCACTCCTGGAATATGTTAAAACTAAAAATTAGAACTTGGGTCATCATTTAAAAGACGATTCATAAGCCCATCAAGTGCCTTGAATTTTTTCCCTCTACTATGATGATTTCTCTGCTCAAAGAAGGAGTTCAAAAAACATTCCTCAAGTCTCAAATCCACTCTTTAATAACGTTCCATTAAGGTTAAAAATCACTCCTGACAAGGCTGCTGAGACCCACGCTCTTTTCATCTGCACCCCAGGAAGAGAGCGGGGCTGGGAAGCAGAATAGGGTCAGATGTGGATTCCAACCTCCTAGCTTCACTTGGAAGGAGATCAGAAGGGGAGAATGTTTCTTTGATCCAGCCTCTCTTGTGACTGAAATTCACCTTAAGGTTTTCTTCCAAGTACCATACAGTAAACAAGCAATCTATCCTCGTGCACCGTTGAAACTACACACCGCCACCACACCCAGTGAGGGCCTGGCCAGGGGCCCTCAGCAAGCACAAGGGTGTCCCCGTGCCTAGCGCTGATGAGCCCTGGGGTGCATGTGCTCCCCAGACACACAGGGTGAGAGGCGGATCTGATTAGAGTTGGGAATGCAGAGTGATGGGAAAGGCTCTTAAGCAGCAAAGTATGTAAATACGACCAAAGTGGTTCATTAACACATAGCAGCCAATATAAACTACTTTCCAAAATTAGCTGACAAAAATCTGTGCAAAGCCTGACATTCCAGTGTTGGGGGTGGGGATGGTGGGAGCCGCACTTTGCACTGGGGGAGAAGGCTTCTGTGGTCATCACTGCCATAGAAATGGGTCCAAGAGCTCTGGAAAGAAGCTTCTGGAGTTTTCGGTGGGGTGGAGGTGGAAAGCCCAGAAGTGGGACCACAACGTGGCTTGGAGACCCTGGGAGCAGAATGGGGTTTGGTTGCAGGCACAGGTAGAGTAAGGTGACAAACCAAGACCAAGATGGACATGCACAGTCTTCCCTTTGCTTAGGGCCACGGGTGGCCTTCACCGTATGCCGTCTGTGACTATGATGATCCAGGAGAGAGAGGCTACAGTGAGGGCTCCCTCCCAGTCTCAGTCGGGATCTCCATCCCCAAGCTGGATAGTTTCTCAACAATCTCTGTACTTGAGACTTGCAGGGCAACTTCCACGGACTGTGTGCATTGCCGTCTTTGCTTCCCACATCCAAGAGCCCATCTCCACCCAGGACAGCCAGAGAGCAAGGAGAATCAAAACAAATGCCAAACAACTGGAAACAGAAGGGGGAGGGATGGGAGGCAAATGGAAAACTTCACATTTTGACCATGGTTAAGGCTGTCCTGGGTCTCATGATAAAGTGAAATATGCAAACCTCGGAAGAACGGCTGTGTATCTCCTCCGTAGCTTAGAGACTGATCAAATACCATCTGTTGTGGCAGTTGTCATGGCAGCATTTTTCTCTGAATACCAGTGTAGCTGAGTGCAAAGCGCATGAAGATGATAAATGCAAACGAAGACCATCCCTCTGGGCACTACCCGGCCCAGGGGGGAAGATGGGGCTCCGGGCATGCGAGCAAATGGGGCACGAGTTATCATGAGCTAAGAGTTTCTCACTGGGGCCCCTTGGAGATCTCTGTCCTGGGAGGAGAGGCAAACAGCTGCTATATGAAAGTCAGGCATGCTTACAGCCATTTTTCAAAGTCATGAAATACCCAGCGCCTTGGGAATGGTAGACCCGGACCCCAGACAAGGCGGAGTAAGAACTTGCAAGTCCTGGATGGTCTAAAAGCACAACAGTGTAGCTTCCTCAGGAGCCTCGTGCATTGGCTCAAACAACTTCCTTCCTGAAGTATGACCCTGATGCTGTTACTTGTCAACAAAAATAATTATTCCTCCATTCATTTATCCATTCCTTGACCCCCTACCTACTGAACACCTACTGGGTATACAGTGGTGAATAATTCCTGACCTCACAGAAGGGGGGACTGGACATTATTAATAATAATGCACAAGTAAGAGACAACATCTCTCATGTACTAGAAGACCTCATCTACCCAGGGGATTGGGGAGAAGGGTTGGATTTTTTAAAAAATTTTTAAAGAAAATTTTATTTTTTAAAAGATTTTATTTATTTATTTGCCAGAGAGAGAGAGAGAGAGACAAAAGACAGCCAACGGGCACAAGCAGGCTCCCTACTGGGCAGGGAGCCCTATGCAGGACTCAATCCCAGGACCCTGAGATCCTGCCTGAGCTGAAGGCAGATGCTTAACCGACTGAACCACCCAGGCGCCCCTGAATAAAAACTTCTTAAGGAAGAGATAGCATGGAGGTTCAAAGAGACAGGGCTTTTTGTCCATCTGCTCACTGACATGGCCCCAGGCACCTAGAACAGTGAGGAGCACACTGCTCAAGATTTACCGACTGAAGGGGAATATGAGCTGAGACCCAAGAGTTAACTGGGACCCAAGAGCGGGGAGACAGACCATTCCAAACCCAGTAAACCTACGGCTTTGAAGGTTCCATGCAGGATGTACAGCATACCCCGTTCTGATAACCAAAACAGAATCAAAATGGCTGGAGGCCAACAGGCAGAGGAAAAGAGCTAGGAGATAGGACACTGAGCAAGAGAAGAGGGCTGGCCACACAGGGCCACCTTCAATAACTCACAGGAGAAAGAAGGCAGGGCTCCTTCCAGTTCTTAGGGAAGCCTTGGAGTGTACTCTCTCCCCACCATTACCAGGGCAACAGCAGCCAGGAAAAGCCCTTCCAATCTGAAAGCTTGAAGCTGGGCTATTTTGTGTCTGGGATGGCTCAAGCAGTGTCCTTGAAGTGGGGGCTCCAGTGACATCTGGGCTGGGCATGGAGATAGGGAGGGATGGGAATGGGAGGTCAGCATCTGTGGTCACATGTATTAGGAAGATCTGCTTCTTAACCAACAGGCCACCATACCTTTCTGACACTCCTTCCTCTGCCCCTTTCCAAGAATAAAAATAGAAAAGAGAAAGTAAAAGAAATAAATAAAAGAGGAAAGAAAGAAAGTGTAATCATGAAACCAAACCAAAAGCCAGAAAGCAAAATGAACTATGTGCTTCTCCTATATGCCTGCCTCACCTGTGTTGTCTCTTCCCTCTGCATTCCATGTCATGACCTGATGCAGGATTTGTCCAGCTGAACTGTTACTCAGACACCTCTCTCAGTGTTGGGGCCCAGCACCAGCCCGTGATCATATGCCTCATGGGCCACAGTGTGGTCCTGGAGACACAGTCCCATGGGACCGAGCTGGTGGAGCCTGGCCATTATGATTTTCATCTTAGGAGACCCCAGAAATGAGGGAACTATTAGGTGGCATTTCAAATTCTCTTAGGTGGAGAGATGTTCAAGGGCATCTCCCCTTGTGAGCCCCCAAAGTTGCTGCTTGCTTGGCTGATACATGGAGCCATCCTAGACCAATAGCACGAGGGGCTCCACCCTTTCTGTCCCACTTTTGGCCATTCAGCACATCAGCTCTAGCCTTCTTGGCAGCTTTGAAACAGAAAGCTGAAGAATGTGGGACTTGGGCTAGATGGCGCTTGCTGCTTTAATGCCTTGCCCAGCTCTTTCCTTTAATTGGCAATGTTACCCATCTTACTGTATATAACATAACTTCAGCTTTCCAAGATGTTGTCAAGAGCTCCTTTAAAAAAAAAAGAAAAAGAAAGAAAAGGGAGGAAAAAAGCTTTATAGGAGTCTCTCTGCTATTACAGCAAATGGGTAGGTCCATATGGATTAAAAAAAAAAAAGAAAATTGAAAACAAGAATCTCAAATTCCTCCAGTGACGATCTTTCTCCACTTTGCTTCCAAATGCTTAGAATACCTCATTTTCCTATTATATTCTGACTTCTCAATTTTTCCCTCGAGACAAAGAGAAATCTGGAAAGGGAGGGGTAGGAACGTTCTAGAAGTCAGTCCTGACACTGGAGGCTCCCAAAATGAACCCTTATAGTTGAGGTCTGCAGAGCATCGATTGGTAGCAAGGAGGGGGACAGTTCCACTGGGGATCGGTGCGGTCGGGAGGCCCAGCGGATGCCTCCATGTGCATTCGTCCGGCTTGCTGCTTGCCACTGCTAACATCACCTCCCCGCTCCAGTTTCAGAGTCATGTTGCCTCACTTCCTGGTCTTCCCCACAAAGGGACAGTTCCAAGGTGAGGCCTCCAAGTTAGGAGCTGGATACAAATGCTAGTGGGGAGTGATTAGGGCTAAGGAGTAGTATTCAGGGACATAACACAGGCTTTGGAGTACGACAAATCTGCGTTCCAATCCTGATTCTGCTGTTGATGAAACGATGATCTCCACTAGGTTTCTAGACTCTAGCAAAATACATTAACTGCTTTAATAGAACACAGAAATGTATAGAACTCTCTCAGCAGAGATACTGAGGCAGAGATGGGTTGACCTGGGTCAAGGTCTGGAACTTTACATAGCCAGAGCTTTAAAAGACTCTTTCTTCAATAAATTCCATAAAAGCAGAATATGAGAGATCACTGGCCTCTCCTGGAAGTACAGGATCATTTTGGAATTTGTGAGACAGTCTGAGGCTTACTACATTACACAGCACTCGCATGGCCTCTCTATGAATGGGTTCCTTGTAGCTAGAATTCTTTCCACCCTGTTAGAATCAGCAGTTTCTATCCCAAAAGATTTTGGTTCAAAGTCTCCCTTACTAAGTTACATAAAAAACCCTAAGACAACAAACAAACAGTTTCATTAAGAAGGAGCAATGATCTTTTGAGGAAAAACCTGGTTTTTCCTACAGAGAAGGGTACAAATTCAGACACCAACTTCAACAACGCCTGCCTTCTGGACCCCAAACGTGGGGCTGCCTTTTGAACCAACAGAGAAGAGAGGTTCCGTGGACACATGCTAGAGATTTCCACCCAGGAACTAACTAAAACCTGGTAGCCTCATGCATTCTTTGATGAATAATGACTATTTACTCTCTTACAGCCTCTGCTTCAGGGGAAGGGGAAACAGAGGGGACAAGATAGTGTGGTCCTTCCCCACATGACAGACAGCCCCCTACACAAAAGCAGACTTGAAGCAGAAATCTCCCCACTAAACACAGATCCCAAACGTGGGAAGGGTTACACACCTATCAACTCACCAACTCAAAAGCCTGACATGGACTCACTGTGCTCTTTACAGTCTGGTTCTTCTTGTATCTTGGCCATATTTATATCCTTAAACCCATAAACCACCACAAAGTCTTCAAGAGGCAGACGAGAAACATAATGTAAAACAAAACAGACCCTCGATACATTCCACGAGTGCAGCAGCAAATCCTCCATGGAAGTATTGCTAGAATAGGTCATTTTCCCCACAGACCAAATATATACACAGGAACAGGGTAATGGGACCTTTTGCAGATGAATACCAGGAGCCAGACTTGCCCCCCAGTTGGGTGGTCAGTTCCCGCAGACCAGCCTGTGAGTGCACTTTTGTTTTTCAGCCAGTTCACCATCATCTGTAGCTCTGGTTCTTCTGGGCTGCTCGTGAGCAATCAGTCCCTAGATTTCAACCGTGCAATTCCAAGGACAGCCAGCACATACTTCAAGAAACACCCTGGCAGCATCAATAATCAGGAAAGCAAAGCTAAGCAGAGCGCCTTCGTGCCCAGTTCAGAAGGCTTTGCCCTCCTACTGGTGAAGGCAGGGATGAAGGTGTCTGCTCTTTCGTCCTATGCCTGCAAACACCCCCCGGTCATGTTCTTTTCTGCAGGAGATGGAATTCAAAAATTGCCCTTCCCTTTCCACTCCAATTTCAGAGGCTGCTAGTCATTAGTGGGTCATTATTATATGCCAGGCACACTACTAGCAACTTTCTTATACATCATCTCAATCTATTTTTTTTTTTTTAATTTCAAAAAGCTGTTAGTAGGTATGGCCTCAGAGCGCAGCCTGAATTCTAGACCGCTGATGATGATTCATATGTAATTGGGGAGATTTTGCAAGTAGCACACAAAATATACCCAGATGCGAGAATTGACTAATGGTTTCGAATTCTAAAATTTGATCTATGCAAAGAGCTACATGCCACCCAATCAGAAGTCATATGGTATCAAAAATTAAGGATTCTATGAATAATTAAAATAATTCTCCACTCTGTTCACTGCCATAGGCAGAATGTCAGAGGCACCAAGCCTGCCGGAAGAAAAGAACAGACTAGACAAGGAAGGTCTCTATTACAGGATATCCTTGAGCTTTCCAAGGCTACAAGATATCTAATGCACCTGGGAAGAAATAGTGTCAATTTTTAATGCTAATCTCTGTTACTATTTCTGTCCTTGTCAAGGATCCAGCTGAACCAGATAAGACTGCAATTTTTTGGAGGTTAAAAATGGTGAAATATTGGCCATTTCATACAATTTTATTTCATAATCTTATTTCATACAATTCCTATAAGGAATATAAGTTCCTCTTAAAGGCTAAAATTAAACTGCTGGTGATTATAAAAATAGAGCGCTTTAGAGCTATTCATAAATAAAGCATCAGTACATCTGAAACTCAGAATAAAATCTCTGCAAGTCTCTGAAAGGAGTCTCACAAAACAGAGGAAAAACATCAAGTCAAAGGAAACACCCCATCTGTAGGCTGACCCTCTGAAGGACCCTCTGCTTTAGTCAGAGCTCCCACTTCAGGATTCCCTTAGAGAAGCAGGATGGGGCCCAGGAAAGGCTTTAATTCCCAGTTGATTTCTCTCAAAATCTCCCAGGAAAGGGAACTAGGTATCCTTCACAACAGTGAAAAGAATCCAGGCTGCCTGGATTTCCACCTCTTGTCTTCCTGCTCCTTCAGAGAAAAGTGTGAAAAAGAAAAGATTTTACCATCCACTCCCATCTCCTCCAGAGGATAAACCTTAAGTCAAAGTGTTGTCTGCTGCATTGTGACTGGAGCCATTACGGATGGGAAATTTTACTCTCCCAGAGAGACGGGACCAAGAGAGGACATCTGTGGATTTCTCAGCTTCCTGACTATCTTAGGATAAGGTCCTTGATTTCCCTGAGCCTCAGTTTTCCTTTCAGAAAAATGGGCATGCAGAAAGCCTTACGGAGACTTAAGAAACTAACATTTACATGCTTAGAAAACACAAAGCACTGGGATAAATTCTTTGGCATATGTCATTATTTTAGTTAATTTTCACCAGTAGATGAGGTAGTTGCTATCACCATTTTCCAGATGGGGAAATGGAGGCACTAAAGTCCCCTTACAGATACTAAACACATGGTAGAGTGGGAATCAGAACACTTAATGGAAAGAGGTTTAAATCTGTGAAGCCCCCTACAAGCATGGAATGTTAACAATGAAATGGCAAGGGCTTCACTATTGCTATGGACCACTGTGGTCACCTCCCCGACCCTGGGATTTCAGCTGTGTGTGATGGCGAGTCATCAGTCCTTCTGAACCAAATCTCATCTTCATATTGGAAGGACAAAGGACACTTCACAGAGGAAGGAGCTGACTCTCCCCACATTCTCCTGTACATGTTTTGTAGGAGATATTTATGTTCCTTTCCTAGTGTTTGAAATCTTCAGGAGCAGAAAATTATTAATATAAACATTTATGGGCATTATTTTCAAGTCAAAATGCTCCCCAAACAAGGATCTTTCAAATGCCCATATGCCAGTGC
Source organism: Enhydra lutris kenyoni (assembly GCF_002288905.1). Taxonomy (NCBI): domain Eukaryota; kingdom Metazoa; phylum Chordata; class Mammalia; order Carnivora; family Mustelidae; genus Enhydra; species Enhydra lutris. The sequence goes on from NW_019154106.1 coordinate 40,190,996, forward strand.
TTAGGATCTCTGAAGAAGTTCATGACACTCCTAAGAATGCAACAGTTCGGGGATCACAAACCTCAAATGTGTGTAAGGGGCAGGCCAGTAACAAATGAGTAACAAAATCTGCATGTAAGACAATAGGGAATGGTGGAGCATAGGACAAATGCAGCCCACACCCTTCTGGAGGGGGCAGCTGCTACCCGGGTTTAGCCAATTTTGGCCTGAGGAGTGCCAACCCAGCACTGGTAGATCATCAGGGAAGGAAGGAAGGAAGGGAAGATGGATGGACTAGAAGATCAATTTTTACGAAGTATGTTGACTTTCATCTATCGGCATCAATTCAAGATTTTTTGTTTGTTTTAAAAGGTTTTCTGGGACTTGACCTCAGCTCGTAGGCAACTGTCCTCCTCCCTTTGCTGAGGTTGAGCCCACGGGCTTTCATCTCTACCGACCAGTCCCCAAAATGCAGACACCATAGGCTAACTGTGCTTTACCCAAGTGCAAAGAGGAAGTCCTGGCTCAGTTCTGCATCATGGAAAAATTAAAACAAACAGGGGCACCTGGGTGGCTCAGTGGGTTAAAGCCTCTGCCTTCGGCTCAGGTCATGGTCCTGGGGTCCTGGGATCGAGCCCCACATCAGGCTCTCTGCTCAGTGGGGAGCCTGCTTCCTCCTCTCTCTCTCTGCCTACCTCTCTGCCTACTTGTGATCTCTCTCTGTCAAATAAATATTTCTTTTAAACTAACAAACAAAACTCCACACATACAAAAGACCCCCCCCTTTGATGCTAGGCTGAAACACAGGAACTACATGTAAGATGGATCCAAGCATGAGGCCCAGATGGCTGTTCTGTAAACCACAATCTTCATGGTTATAAGTCACCATCCGATCTCTTTTCTAGTTCAAGAAGATGTGTGGCTATTCTCCCTCCACATCTCCTCACATTTGCTAAGTTCTTGAACCTCATGGAGCACCACTTTGCCACTGACAGTGCCTCAGTCCCCAGGCAGGTGTGCTGAGTGTTTCTTTAGTAAATATTCCCTGAGCATCTACCAGGTGCCAGGCCATATGGACAGATGGACAGATGCAACAGCACCCTCAAAGACATTATCATCTACTGGGAGGCAGGCAGCTAAGTACAATGTGCTAAAGGATTATCGCTTCCATTTTTCAATAGAGGAAACCAAGGGTCATACAGGTTAAGTGAGCTAGAAGGGACAGAGAATGTGCTGGCAGACTCCAAGACCATGGCCATGAGCACAATTCAGATCTGATCCATTCCAAGCCTACCACAGTTCTCAGACATGGGGACATCTAAAGCATCTTAACCTTTCCAAAAAAGCAAAATGACTGGCTCATTCAAAATCCTGAAATTTAAATAAACCCTCTAGAGATACTGTTAATTTTTACAAATTTTAAAAAACTTTGCAAGCTAATTCACATTTACATGTGTGTTTGCACAGGCAGAGCCCCAAAGAGGCTTTCTGTACTTAGCTTGAAGCTAACCGTTGGCAAAGTGTGGTCACCAAACCAACAGCATCAGCATGGTGCCCAAGATTTGCTCATTTAAAAATGCAAATACCCCAGCTCCACCCTAGGCTTCCTGAATCAGCAGCTCTGGGGGGTGGGGCCCAGCCCTGTTGGGACAAGCCCTCCAGGTGATGCCCCTGGGCACTCCGGAGTGGGGGTGGGGGGCTCTGCTCCGGAAAGCTTTGCTGAACCAAATGCTACTTCCCTCATTAAGGAAAATAATCTGCTCTATGGGGGTCTTTCTCACACGTCTTTACAACTAAGTTAAAATATACAATCATGAGAGAGATGATTGGAGAGAATTTCTTGGCTTAAGACAACTCAAGTTTCTTTACAACACTGAAAAATACAAAATACATAGTACATATCTGACATATTGAAAGTTCACGTGTGACATCACCCACACTCTCTGGGCAGTTCCTGGACAGTCGGGCCACTGATTGCTGAAGCTCGTTCATCTAAGAAACATGAGCTGAGCGCTTCCAATGTACTTAGCCCTGTGCCAGGTGCTGGGAATATGGAGATTTTTATTGAACCAAAAGATGAAAAAGAAGTTATACATACTACAAAGCTTGGATGTTATTAAACAAAATACAATAAATGTCTCAAAATGTGTTTAAATGTCGTATTAGCTACAAGACAAACACACATTAGTTGGGGAGCACAATACCTACTCATAAGTGTAGGTTCGAGAAGAGGTCACAAGTCCCTGGGGCCCAAGTTGTAATTGACACCTGTGGACCCCGGGACAGCGTAGGGTCTGAGGCCACCCACAATATGGCCCTCCACTGCCAGAAACTAAATATGGAGCTCTGTTCTCTTCCTACTTCCCTACAGTGACCTGCTCTGAATTTAGCTCAAAGGCGGCACGCTGTTCTGAAGTCTTCTAACAACGGAAGCAACTTCCGGCCAACTCAGAAACCCGAGGGGCTCATAGTAGCCAAATGAGCCTCTGCTAGAAACTCAGGTAGCATACTTCTAATACGGCAAGAATTATTTTGGTTGAATCCCAGAGAGTATTAGTTTCCTGCTTCTGCTGTAACAAGGGACCAGAATTTAGTGGCTTAAAGCAACCTAAAATTCTCTTAGAGTCTCGGAGAGCTACAATAAAGGAGTCGACCTGCTAGATCCATTCTGCAAGCTCTAGGGGAAAATCAGTTTTTCCTTCTCTTCTCCAGCTTCTAGAGGCCACCGGCATGCCTTGGTTTATGGCCCCTTCTAACCTCTTCAGAGCCAGGAGGAGCATCTGCCAGTCTCTTGCCTCCCACTCCCACCCCGGTCCCATAATCACATGTCCTCACTCACCTCCTTGCTGTCCTGGGAAGGATTCTGGTGATCATACCGGGCCTGCCCAGATAATCCAGGATAATTTTCCTGTCTCAAAACCCTTCACTTAATCACACCTGCACAGTCCTTTGTGTTATGTAAGATAACATTCACACAGGTTCCTAAGATTAGTATGTGGAACTTCTGGGGGTCCCCTGTTCAGCCTACCATACTGGGTGCCTACTTGGAGTGTGAATAAACCTTTCAGTGCACAGTAGTCAGGATCTACAGGACTCATAAGCAGGGAATGGAAAACATCTAATGTGCTCTCGCCATGCGCCGGGGTGAGACCAGGTGCTAATTATACCATCCCTCATTTGTCCCTGGCAGAAACCCTAAGAGGCAGCTTCCATTACAACCCCCTTTCACAGAGGAGGGCAGGCTCAGATTTAGTCAACTGCCCAGCACACACGGTCCCGGACGGGAGACCCAAGGCTGCCTGATTCCAGTCGTCTTCAAACCAAATCTCCTTCTCGTGAAGGAAGGCCTCTACCCAGGCTCTGCCCCACACCTATAGGAGGGCCAGTACCACAAATGTGATTTTTTTTTCTTTAAAGATTTTATTTATTTGACAGAGAGAGAGAGAGAGATCACAAGTAGGCAGAGAGGCAGGCAGAGAGAGAGGGGAGGAAGCAGGCTCCCTGCGGAGCAGAGAGCCTGATGTGGGGCTCGATCCCAGGACCCTGGGATCATGACCTGAGCCGAAGGCAGAGGCTTTAACCCACTGAGCCACCCAGGCGCCCCACAGTACCGCCACATCCCAGTCCATCTTTTCTCTTCTCTAGTCAGTTTCCTTAGATGTAGAATAGCCTAACAGTTAAGGGAACGGGCTTTAGAGCCAGGCTTTCAGGGTTCAAATCCCAGCTTGTCTCTTCTTCACTGTGTGACCTCATGCTTGTTACTAAGCCTCTCTGTTTCCTCATCTGTGAAATGGGAATAAAGGTAACTGCTCTCATAGGGTTTTATGAAGATAAAATCTGTCAATGCAGAGGTCTCTAACATTGCCCGGTCAGAAGTATATTGGATACATGTTTGCTACTCTTATGTAAGAACACAGACAGAATCTGGGACAAGGCAATAACCCCAGGCTCTGCAGCAGGAGGGGAAGAGAAGGAGAGATTCTCTAACATGACTCACATTTAGCCCCTGGCAGAGCACAACGAACGGCAGCAGGGTCTAGCTTCTCCACACCATTCAATGGAATGAGCAAGATCGATTTCTCATTCTAGGAGAATAAAAGGAGCTAAAACACGTAAAGTACTTACCATTTTTTTTTTAGATTTTTATTTATTGACTGATTTAGAGAGAGAAAGAGAGCAGGAGCAAGGGGGAAGGATAGAGGGAGAGAGAGAAGCAGACTCCCCGCTGAGCAGGGAGGCTGACTCGGGGCTTTATCCCAGGACCCAGGGATCATGACGTGTGCCCAAGGCAGCTTAATCAGCTTAATCAGCTGAGCCACCCAGGCACTCCAAGCACTTAACATTCTTATTATCAATGTTAATAATCTCTGGTGGTTGTAAGGATCCCTAGTATGTTTACCTCGAGTGATATAAAAGAACTCAATAAACTAAAAGTTAACTAATTTGTCCTACTTGGGTCTTTTGGATAAACCAAGAAAGAGAGAAATTAAGAGTAGAAACGATACTTCTGGGATAACACTAAAGAACTTCCAATACCCATATTATGGCCATAAATAAGGATCTGATGAGGGTAGGTTACAATCCTTTAGTCACATGGGCAAGTCCAGCTCCCTTCTTAGTCTTTCCATCCATCCATCTGTCTGCCCAACCATCCAACACTTATTAAACCCCTACTAGATGCCAATCATCTAAGTGTATCCTAAGTTAGGATACTCAGGTGAAAGACACAGCATCTCCTTCAAGAAGACAATTCAACAGACAACCACAAGGGGGTGCTATGAGAAATGCAGGTACCTAATACCAGGAGACAGGAAAGAGGACAGGCACCTAATTATCTCAATTACTTGAGATAACAATTGACCTGAAGATTAAAGGTCACAGTATCTACATGGGATGATCCTCAGTTCTTCCAGGCAGTCTGGACAGCATGTGGCTAAGTACAAAGACAGGAGTACACAGCCTCTTTTGGGGGCACCCCATGCTCCAGAATGCCCAGGGTATGGAGTTGGAGAGGCCGAGTGGTAAGCAATGATGGCTAGTGGATTGTGAAGGACCTTCTACTGTGTGCTCAAGAGCATGGAAAGGGGAAGGGGCAGCCCACGATGGTTTAAACAGAGATGTGCCAAAGAGGCAGAAAGCTAAGACATGGTTGTTGCCTCCGTGTTGAAAGCCATAACCGGCCAAAACCTAAGCAGTGACAATGGATGTACCATCGAGTGGGAAGTGGGGGATGGTCCCCACCCTGGACTCTTTCCACTTTGCTTTAAATTTTAAGTGACCTGTGGACTTTTCCTCATCCCTCCTTGGTTCTGTAACATGTGTGTGCCCTTAGGGTGGTATAAAAATAGGCTCAGGGGCCCAGGGAAGAGGCACCTCAGCTGCCCAAGGATCTCAGACACTCCCTAGGCATGTGGCTGGCTTTCTCTCAGCTGTTGGGAGGCCCCAAGGTCACTGGGCCTGGAAACCTGATTCTGTTGCAGATGGCCTTGCCTTGGCCCAGGAGGCTCTGTGGAGAACGCAGGGGGAGGTACCTGGCACCAGGCCTGTCCAAGGCCATCTCAAGAGCTGCCTTTCACTGGGGCCCTTCCTCCGCTCCTGAGGTTCCATCCACAGGTCAGCCCAGGCCCTTTCTGGAAATACTCAATCTCCTCCCTTCTGCTGATTCTGCTCTGTCCACAAATGAAAAATTAGGGTAGGGAATGGGGAGGGGGAGACTATTTTTATTATACCTTTCTCTGTCACAGAAGTGGACGCCACAGGCTCTTAAACTAGATAGACTTGGGTTTGAGTTCCAACTCTGCTTCCTAAGTGAGTAAACTGGGACCAAAAAAAAAAAAAAAAGAAAAAAAGAAAGAAAGAAAGAACGAGACCTTGTAAAGGCTCAGTCCCCATGTGCTGTTTTTTGGGAGGGAGGGTGGATTCTGCTCATGGAATGTGAGTTTGAAAACTACTGCCTGGTACTTCTCTGTGTCTACATACAAATTCCTATTGTTTTGGGAATCAGGTGCCACCATGTCCATGGGGACTGCTGAAAGGACAGGGTGGGGGGCAGAGCTGTGCCCTAAGCAGCAGGGGCACTGAACTCTGGGTCTGTGGAGCCCTGGGGGGACACATGGGCTGGCCTCTGGGATCTACAGTCTGCTCAGGTATATGCAAAATTCTGGGGGCTGTGTGATCTAGGGAGGAGAGGGCCTTAGCTTTCCTCAGATTTCCAGAGGGTTCCATGTCCCCAACACATGAACTACAATCACAAATCACCATTGTCCTAGAAACTGCCATGTATCAAGGGCTGTTCCTATGCTAGGAGCATGGGGGTAACGAGCTCACCTACCTGAAAGGGCTGTTGGGACAATGGAGGGAGAGGACAGCTGGGCAGCACTGAGCCAGGCACTTGGCACCTGGTGGACCCCGACAGGCTCTTGCTGTATTTTGTCATCTTCAGCAGTACTACCCATGGTTATCCCTTGCACTGCCTCATTAGTACTACAAAAACTTTATGAGCTGTATTATCAACCCCATTTTCAGAAACAGGAAATAGAGCCTTCAAAAGGTTAAATAATGAGCTCAAGGCCACAGGACAGCAGAGGAGGAACTTGAACTTGGCCTGCATGGTTCTCAAGACCAGTTGGCCCTCCATCTAGACACTCTATGGGAAGGGAGTGCCTGAGTGGCTCAGTCGGTTAAGCACAGGACTCTTAGTTTCAGCTTAGGTCACAATCTCAGGGTCATGAGATTGAGCCCCACATCGGACTCCTTACTCAGCACAGAGACGGCTTGGGATTCTTTTGCCCTTCCCCTCTCCCCTTCTGCTCCTCCCCCTTGCTTGTGCAGTCTCTCTCTAAAAATAAATAAATAACATCTTTGAAATAAATAAATAAAAAGTAGAAGCACCAAGAGAAGAAGGCAGAGCACTTGGAGAGCTCAGGAGGTGGCTGCACTAGGAGGCCCCAGATGACCCTGGGCCGGAGATCAGCAACCAAAGGGATAAACAGGCCTGGGGCTTTCCGTTGAAAGGGCCAGCAGGCCTTGCTAACTTTGCACCTCTCCTCATCCACAACAGAAAGCTAAGCCCTGTAAGATAATAATGATTAAAAAAGAAAACCACCCCCTGAAGCAGACATTCCTAGGCCCCAAAGTGAGGCTCTGTCTTGGAGCCCAGGGGTTCCAGGAGAGGCAGTGCCCTCGGGCCAGGCTCCAGGCAGTTTCTCCTCCCAAACTAAGTAACTCTGCTGAACACAGCACTTGAAAGCCAAAAAGATGCCCCTGGGTTGCCATGGCAATGCTAAACAGACAAAACATTTTAACCAGCTCTGACGCACACACACAAAACTTATTTAAGGGCCAAAGGGACGGCCTGGTGGGTGAGAGGCAGGCAGGAGCGTTTCTACAGCTCCGTCTCCAAGGACATGGCCCCCGGAGGGGCTAGGTCAGCCCAAAACTGCCCAAAGGACTCCCTCAACACAAGCTGAGGCCAGCCTGCTAGGGAGAGGCAAGTCCCTGCCATGCCTCCCTGCCTTGTGCCCACCATCAAGGTCATATCCTAGGAGGGCCACCAGCAGGTTACAGTATATGCTGATGGTTCTGGTTTTGTCTCGCCCTGGGGACAGCTTTCCACCACGTGGCACTGCAGTCTCTTCACCAGAATTGGGGGAGCATTATGCAGGCCCATAGCAGAGTCCAGAGGGTGGGGTGTGCCCACAAGCATGAACGGGTGCACAAACCTTCTGGCACTGTGCGGCTATAGGTCAGAGCAAACAATAAACTCAGGAACTACCATTTCCCACCAGGTAGCATTTTCAGTTCCCAGATCCCATGACTGAACGTCCCTCTCCAGGGCTGGATGACCGTGAGTATTTTCCTTCAAACATACTTCACTCCAGGACCCAGTGGGGGGTTGCTCCCCAAAATGTGGCGATTTGGGGAGTGACGATGAATGCAGGAGGCTTGTCCCAGACCTGAAGACTGCCATGGCTATGGGGTCTGCTGCATTCTGGACTCTTCCATGCCTCACTCCTCACTGGAGGAGAGGAGTCTCCCTAGATACAGCTTAGGGCCCTTGGGTAGGATCATAAGCAAATGCTGCAAAACCTTCCTTTGCAGGGTCCCTGACAAGCTTTAGTAAAGATATGCTCCAGGAATGTGAATCCTCGTCCACCCGTCATTCCCTTGGGGTGAACCCTCTTGCCTTTCAGACTCACTCCCTAGAAGTTACTCTTGACCCTCCCTCGTTCTCAGATGCAATGGGCCCCCACTGTGTCATGTACACAGAGGTCTGTGCAAATGGCAGCACTGTTATTCTCTGCTCTCCTGTCCACTCATCACGGAGCTCCTGGAGGGCAGGGACCCCATCTCGTTCACCTGAGCATTCACATGGCCGACCCCAGTGGCTGGCAATGGTCAGCACTCTGCAAAGTTTTGCTGATCTGCAGGTCAAAGGGACAACACCATACTTATTGCGTCTGTGCATCGGTGCCCCTGGGATAGAGAGATGCCAGAGCTATCTGCTCTCACTTCCCCAGCCTCTTGGAAAAGAACATTTGAAGTAGAGCCTGGAGTGCAGGAATTTGAGACCTGAGCTACTGGGCAGCCTGGTGGGTCAGGCGAGGTTCCGTCTTTTTCTTTTCTTTTTTTTTCCAAAGATTTTATTTATTTATTTGACAGAGAGATCACAAGCAGGCAGACAGGCAAGCAGAGAGGGGGAAGCAGGCTCCCCACTGAGCAGACAGCCTGATGCGGGGCTTCATCCCAGGACCCTAAGATCATGACCTGAGCCGAGGGCAGAGGCTTAACCCACTGAGCCACCCAGGCGCCCCAGGTGAGGTTCCGTCTTATGGACCCGTCACAGTTTGCATCGCGGGGCTAATAACAATAGCCCTGTTGTCTTTACCATCTTTCTCCTTTGCTGCAGAATGGAATGACTGTGGTGGAGGTTTTCCCATTTTCCTGGCCTCACATCCTGGACATTGAACTATTCTCTGCTATGTTTACCAGACCATGTCTGCCTCCCCACCCCTAGCTGGAACTAATTATCACAGACAATTATAGGATTTTATATTCCTGTGCTCTAAAAAAAAAAACAAAAAACAAAAAACAAAACAAAACAAAAACCCCCACACAAACCCACAGGCCATTAAAAAGAAAGAGGAAAACAATACTTTCACAGTTGAAAGAGTTAGAGAAACCACAAAATTACATTGGTGTCATGGTAGCATTTATAAATAACACTTGGCATCTAGAACTAAATTTGCACCAAAGAATCTGAGATGGCGGTATTATTTTATAATCTTGGAAAGTGGGCTTTCACACCTCCAACAGGAAGTGCGGAAAATACAAAAGTGCCAAAGAGAATAAAAGGTTCATTACCTTCAAATGTCAGGTCTACATACGCATTATAACGGGCTGGGACAAATGCATTTGTATCTACCCCGGGGGAATGACTGTATCTCTTTCATGTGAAGATATGACTGCATGTGTAAAATGCTTGCACTAAATTAAGTCTTCTATCTTCCAAATTTTCTCAATTATTAATACACTAGACAGCTGCGGTAGCTCTAGCAAAAATAGCAGCCCAGCTTTTCCAGAAGTCAAAGCAGCCATGAGATGTCTGTATGGGACTTTCCTACATAAGGAGGGGTTGCTCTCTGGATCAAACAAAAAGAAACAAAATCCCCGTGAAATGACAAAAAAAAAAAAAAAAAGAGAGAGAGAGAAACTTGTTTCACTCTGTAAACTGAAGGAGGACTCCCCACCACCCACCCTCTCCTCTTTGGGATAAAAAATGTGTTTTTATGCATGCAAAGGAAAGTGTGCTGAAAAGGTGATCTGTCCAACTCACGAGGATAACAAATACTTGGGAAAATTGAAAGGGAAACCCAAGGAATGCCAATCACTTTGTTATATTCCAGAATGACAGTATCCAATTGTGTCAACTCAAAGGGAGTGGGGGAGGTCAGAAAAAACGGATTATGCCTTTTTCTTAGGTTTCTAGAAGCAGATTAATGTCCTGCAAAAATAGAAAGTTGTCCTTAAATTGCCACCTTCGTATTTTAAGCAGGTAGGAGTAGCATCATCTTAACAGTCTGATATATATGTACTTGGCGTAAAGACTGTTTGAAAAGCCTTTTGAAAGGAAAAAATCAGGTTCTCAGAGCATTGCAATTTCATGTTTTCTGAACTCAGTAGTGATCATGAATTTTAATTCAAAGTTTATTTACAGGACATATAACAAGAACAGATGTTCAAAGATACATTAAAAAAAAAGCTTTAATATCAGAGCTTAAGCATATGATACCAGAGAACATATAACTTGTCAAGGTTAAGAATGGTCTGGATATGATTATACATTTCACATCTGCTGTCACCACTGTGCTTTCACATCATTCTAACCTTTAAAGGCAATCAGACCACATGCCCTGATTTCTGAGCAAGATACCATGACCCCATCTGTGCCTCAGTACCACATACAGAGATTGTTGTATGCCTCTGAGAAAGCAGAATGAGTCACAATGGTCCAAATTCTCAACAAGTGTGTATTTCCACCAGGTCTGCATAATTTGTTTCTGAAAGAAAGGGCAGTATATCATGTTCCCTGTCTCACCATCTACGTAAAAATCTCGGCCACTTTTTAGTAAATGCCAACAAATTTCAGAGAAGCCGACCGCAGCTACTAGGAAATAGCTGTTAGTTTATTAATATAATCCCCTAGGGGAAAGTTTCTGGTGGGAATGTTCTCAAGACGGTCAATACCATTGAGAGGCAGGGCTTCCTCCTCTCACACAAATACTCGCCAGCCATGTATCACTCACCATTTGCGATCTGTTCTTCGGACAGCCATTGATGTCTTCAATCTTCTCATTTGCTGAAATAGGAAACACAAGTCAGAAAAATAAACAATCACCCCAGATACTTTGAGTAGTGATGTTCAGGACCCTTGAGGCCAACCACGTCCTAAGGCCCATCCTGGGGCCTGTCCAATCAGCGCAGCCATGAGAAATGCTGAGACGCAGCTCAAAAGCTTCGGGACTTACTCATCGAGCTGCTGTCCTCCGGGGACAGCTGGGGCAAGGTCGTCAGCATCCAAAGCAGAGACAACTGCACTGATGACAGTCTTGGAGCGATGGGGCATCACAGAAACATGTGGGGACTGAGAAATAGACTGGACTGTGATTACGCTTTGGGCTCTTCGAAAGGCGACTGTGATCTCCCCACAGAAGGTGGGATGGCTCAGAGTGGATTGGTCCAGCTTTAGCCCCACTCGGGACAAAAGGCATGGATGATAGCATCTCACCTCATCTTTTCTTAATTTTTTTTTTAACTTTAGTTCCCGTGTAGTTAATGTACAGTGTTATATTAGAGTCAGGTGTACAATATAGTGATTCAACACGTGTGCTCAACACCCAGTGGTCATCACCAGTGCCCTCCTTAGTCCCCATCACCTATTTCCGACCATGTCCCTCCCCCTTGGCTATTGTAAATAATGCTGCCATGAACAGCGGTGTGCGTATCCCTTTGAATTTGTGTTTTTGTATACTTTGTGTAAATATCCAGTAATGGAATTACTAGATCATATGGTAATTCGACTTCTAATTATTTGGGGCACCTCCATATTGTTTTCCACAGTGGCTGCACCAGTCTGCATTCCCACCAACAGTCACAAGCATTCCTCTTTCTCTACATCCTCGCCAACACTTATTTCTGGTGTTTTTGATATTAGCCACTCTGACAGGTGAGAGATGATCTCACTGTGGTTTTGATTTGCATTTTTCCGATGAGTTGAGCATCATTTCATGCATCTGTTAACTGTCTCACCTCATCTTTAGTCAGAAATGTTAATATTGCTTAATACTGATAGGATTACTAATAATCCTATTCCCAATATGGTAACACGGATAGAAAATGGGAGCGTGAGACTTAAAAGTGGCTCTTCCAAGACCATATGGTAAGTCCAAATTAGATCTGAAACACACTCTTGGAGTCATAATAGCACCTAGCTCCTTGGAGAAGTAAGAGAAAGACGTTGTGTTGAATTAACTGGAAATCAATACCAGTGATATGGAAGAAAGGCCCAGGTTCTGATGCTGAAGTATGGAGGAATCCCAGCAAGACACAGCCCAAGTTATCTACAGGGGGGGTGGGAGGGGTTGAGTTTGCCACAGCAGCAGCACAGAAACACAATATATGTAGAGATTAGGGCACTGGCTTCGGAGGCAAAGATACTGCAGATTCTCAGCTCTGTAGATTCTCAGCTCTACAGCTTCTTAGCTGTGTGATCTTAGCCATATCACTCAAACTCTCTGGGCCACAGTTTCCTCATCTATAAGATGGAGCTAATACTACCTACTTTAGGGGACGCATTGTGGGAAATAGATTGCAGGATGGCAATAAATTGCTTCGTGCTGTGCCTAGCACACAGTGAGCGTTCTATAAATGGCAGCTCTCATTAACCCAGTAATGTGTATCATCAATGTAAATTACATACAATGTTAATCTCCTTTCTGATGTCTCCATCAGAGTTAAGCCCAGAAACTCAGCTAGCAGTCCACAGTCAAGAACTAAGGATCTGCCTCCTCTGTGAAGCCTTTCTAAGCTTCTTTCCCAGTCCGCTGTCCTTCTAGCTCCAGCCCCAGCCCTGGATGGAGAAAGCAACTTCAGGTCTCTGGTCTGCCCAGCTGTGCTGTTTATAGTCTGGCAGGCATGCAGATTTGGATTTTCACATTTGTGTCCTCAAGGCTCAAGCAGGGCTTACAAAACTGAATTTAAGACAAAAAACAAAAAAAAAACCCTTTCATCAGATTTTAATGAATTCGATGCCAAAAACTTCCATGAAAAGATATTAAAAACCAACTGAAAAGGATAATAGAATCAAAGTGTCCCAAGCCTCTATTTTACAACACCAGAGTCTAAGTATTCCACACCATTACCTCAACTGGGCTTATTTTTTTCTCTAGTGTTTCTCCCTTGAGAGAGAAGAGAGAAATAAGACACAAGCTAGTGGTAAGAAATTGTTTAAAAATCCAATCACCATGAGACAGTCTAGTCAGTATACATTCAGTCTAATCTACACCTTTAGAATTTGCCCGGAGTAATAGACACTCAGCCTTATGCCTCACCTTGGAAGATGTCAGTCTTCAGAGATCCAACTCTTAAGAACACTAGGATAAACATTGTAGGAAGCCTTTTCAACCTGCTTCCCTTACTCCCAAAAGAGGTGGCACGGAGCCTTTAAAAAACACATTAAAAAAAGGCCCTGTGGATGAGATGACCCATGGATATTTGTTCTTCGGTTCACTAGAAAATACCAGAATTGTAATCGGCCGGAATAGACCACTATTATAGCATGTGAACTCCAGACCAAGCTTTACCACTCACTCTTTCCAACTGTAATCCCAGAGCTGAGGATTGTGCCTGACACACAGTAGCCCCTCAAATATTTGTTGAGAGGAACTAAGGAATGAGTAGCCTGAACATTTCCAAGAATCGAGGTTTTAGGCCTATTTTGAGGCAGTTGTCCTTTCACTTGTCAAAACAGACATACATACTGAAGATGGAAAAAAAAAGATCCTTGACAAATGGCACTTCTTCAAACAAGGGAGATGATGTCAGGCCTGCACTCGGGCCTCGGGTTTTCATATACAACATCGGAAAAATAAATAGGCAGCTTTTGAGAATCCGGGCCGCTCAAGGTATCCTCCAGCTGGATGCTCATGACGGCCAAAGTCATAAGTCATTAGGTTCCGATCAAGACCCAATGCAGCATGAGGTCATCAGTGCCCATTAAAGTGAAGGATGGATAACTGCGATCCTAAGAAATCACTTTAACGATTCTTTATATACCATCTGGATAAAAACAAAAACAAAAAACCCCAAAGGCTTTGGTCTCATCATATCTCTACTTCCTTCTCATGGTCAGTCACCAAACCCCAGTCAGGTACTGCCTCAATTCAAGTATCGCAGCTCCCATAAGCTTCTTGCCATTTTACAACATTCGAAATAAATCAGTGGAGTGGAGTCCATGGGAGACTACTCTAAAGATATCCGGGAAGAGATCGATCAAATGCCGAAACCCCAACGCAAATGCTTAATAAAAATGCAAGACAAATCTTGAACCTCCTCGTTTCCAATTTCATGTAATTTAAATACTTCTCCTTTCCTTAAATTCTCAAGAATTTCTATGGCTGTCATAAATACTTAGAGCAGTAACAGAGGCTCTGATTCTGCTGGTAAGAAGGAAGAAGAGTTTGGTCTTTCGAACTGAATTTATTAACTTGTGGTAGGGGGTCTTTGGCTGCAAACCAAAAACAGATAACCAAAGAAGCAAAGGCATTTGTCCCCAAAGTCCTCAGCTATGATTAAAACTGGCATCCCTAAGCGCCCGTGCTAATTTATTTATTCCAGCATGTTCAAGACATTCTCAGCGAACGAATGCAGTAACCTGCCTGCGCATGAGGTAACAAGTCAGTAATTGGAAAGCTTTTTAAGGAAGAAGAGTGGCACCAAGTTCATTGCTTTCCAAAGGACTTCTTTCAAAGGGCTGAGAGCATTTCTGCAGCCCATGCGTCTCGGCATAGGGCAGTTGACAGATCTGCCAACAGGAAGAGAGAGAAACTGGCTACCCAGAAAGGCAGAGGACTTACCCAAAGACACACAATGGTAATAGGTCATCAATGGAAAGAGGGTTGAATTCCTGGTTACGCTCAGCGGTAGCCTCAACGGTGGTAGAAAAGGAGCTGCTACTAACTCTTTCCACCTCTAACAGGAAAGCTCTTCCCCTGTCCTCCGTCTTTGCTTCCTCCTTCTCTCCAGTCCTCTTTTGTTCATCATTCCATCCTTCTCTCTATTCTTTCCTCCCTGCCTCCCACCCCTTCTCTCCTTCCAACCCCTTCTGGCATTCTCCTGAGTGACAGCAATGTAAGCAGGAGGAGGGAGGCCTGTCTCTCCCTCTTGATTCATGCTGTTTATCCTGGCCTCGTAAGCCTTTCTAATAACTCATGGCGATGGCACTGTGATGGGCTGGCAGGCAACTGCCGGCTTTGGGCAGCTCATGATTCAAGAAGATAATCACACTAATAAAAGGTTGAATGGAGACTGGATACTTGGTCACAGAAGGCAGCAGCGAAAGGTTCATTTCTGCCCAACAGGCAGAAGGCAATGGTAGAAAAGTGTGGGCCCCAAATCATCCCACTATCTGAGAAGCGCAACTCCTGGGACAGACACACAGTCTCCAGAATTGATCTCTCTGGGATAGATGAAGACTCTGGAGCTAGGGTCTATGCATAACACTTAAGGTTTTCCCAGTCAACAAAACCAAAAGACAACCAACCAACAGAATGGGAGAAGATATTTGCAAACAACATATCAGATAAAGGGCTAGTATCCAAAATCTATAAAGAACTTATCAAACTCAACACCCAAAGAACAAATAATCCGATCAAGAAATGGGCAGAAGATATGAACAGACATTTCTCCAAAGAAGACATACAAATGGCCAACAGACACGTGAAAAAAATGCTCAACATCAGGGAAATACAAATCAAAACCACAGTGAGATACCACCTCACACCAGTCAGAAAGGCTAAAATTAACCAGTCAGGAAACGACAGGTGTTGGTGAGGAGGTGGAGAAAGGGGAACCCTCCTACACTGTTGGTGGGAATGCAAGCTGGTGTAGCCACTCTGGAAAACAGTATGACGGTTCCTCAAAAAGTTAAAAATAGAGCTACCCTATGACCCAGCATTGCACTACTGAGTATTTACCCTAAAGATACAAATGTAGTGATCTGAAGGGGCATGTGCACCCAAATGTTTATAGCAGAAATTCCATAATAGCCAAACCATGGAAAGAGCCTAGATGTCCATCAACAGATGAATGGATAAAGAACACACACACACACAGGAATACTATGCAGCCATCAAAAATACCGTATTCTTGCCATTTGCGATGATGTGGATGGAACTGGAGGATATTACACTAAGCAAAATAAGTCAATCAGAGAAAGACAATTATCATATGATCTTACTGATATGAGGAATTTGAGAGGCAGGGTTGGGGGATCATAGGGAAAGGGAGGGAAAAATGAAACAAGATGGGACCGGGGAGTGAGACAAACCATAAGAGACTCTTAATCTCAGGAAACAAACTAAGGGCTGCTGGAGTAGAGGGGGCTGGAGGGATAGGGTGGCTGGGCGATAGACATTAGGGAGGGTATGTGCTATGGTGAGTGCTGTGAATTGTGTAAGCCTGATGATTCACAGATCTGTAACCCTGAAACAAATAATACATTATATGTTCATTAAAAAAAAAAAAAAAAACAACACTTAAGGCTTTCCTTCAAGCCACCCTTCTGATCATGGCCCTCCCCAATGTGAAAAATCAACTCTTCAGCCCCTAGCTTTTGTGCTTAGGCAAAAGCCCAGAATTCATTGCCCCATACCTGGTAGTCCCACCTTATTTTGCCTTGTTGACCCTCTCGCTCTCTACCCTCCAAACGTCTCTGAGCACTATATCCTCTGCCAGGAATGTCCTCCTGACTGCTTCACCTAGACAACTCCAAGTTTGAGGTCTTGGCTTACAGGTAAATTCCTCGAGGAACCCTTGCTTGATTCTACCCCCTACCCCCATCATGGGTCATGTCTCACAGAACCACTGGTCTGTTATGTACTATACTCTCCCAGGCCATGAAAGGTGTTGTTCCCCAAAGGGACAATCTCCCTGACTACAAGTTTCAATGGACCTTCATTTAAAGGTGTTCTTTTCTCTAACTACTTTGAAGTCACTTAAAGAGGGGACACCTGGTTCAGTCAGTTGGGCATCTGACTCTTGATTTTGGCTGGGGTCATAATCTCAGGGTCATAAGATTGAGCCCTGCGTCAGGCTTCACGCTAGGCATGGAGACTGCTTGAGATCCTGTCGGTCCCACTGCCTCTCTCCCTGCTCACACTAAGAGTAAATAAGTAAAATCAGAAAGGAAGAAAGAAACAAAGAAAGAGGGATGAAAGAAGGAAGGAAGGAAGGAAATAAAAAAAAGAAAGGAAGAAAGAACCAACTTCAAATGGACAGAAAAGTCACAGGAATCGTACAGAGAATTCCCACACACCATCCTTTCTCATTTTCTCCCCTTTGTCTCTGTACAGGTATATGGATTTTTTTTTTTCTGAATCCTTTCAGTGTAGAATATGTAGATCGTGTCCTTTGCCCTTAGATTTCATACGCATTTACAAAGAATAAGGAGATTATCTCACGGTACAATTATAAAATTCAAAAAACTTGACATAGATATAATCCCAATTTTGGCAATATACTAAAAAATGTCCTTTATGGCATTTTATTCCCCATACAGGATCCAGTCCAGGATCTTGCTGTACCTTTAGTTGTGACATCACTTTAATCTCCTTTATTCTAGAACAATTTCTCAGGCTTGGTCTTTCATAGAGCTGACATTTTTGAACAATACAGGCCAATTCTTTTGGTTTTGTTTTTAAGATTTTATTTATTTATTTGACAGAAATCACAAGTAGGAAGAGAGGCAGGCAGAAAGGGGTGGGAAAGCAGACTCCACCACCGAGCAGAGACCCAGACGCGGGGCTCGATCCCAGGACTCTGGGATCATGACCCGAGCCGAAGGCAGAGGCTTAACCCACTGAGCCACCCAGGCGTCCCTTGGTTTTGTTTTTAAATAGAATGTTCCACAATTCGAGTTGATCTAAGATTCCTCATGATTAGCTTCAGGTTTTCTATCCCTGCCTGGAATTCAACATAAGTGATGCTATGTTCTTCTGGGTATCACATCAGTAAGTACATGATATCCATCTACCCCTTGCCACTGATAGAATTTTGATCTCCTGGTCGTGAAGTGGATTCTCCCCTGTGTAGATACACTTCCCTTGCAACTAATAAGCCATCACTGAAGAGATACTTTGAGACCATGCAAATTGCTTGCTTCTCAAACTTTCTCCTCCAATGTCTTAATCCATTGGTTCTTGCCTTAACTAATCTTTACCATCATGGTTGCAACTCACTCTTTATTTGTTCTCCAAAACAGTGGAGGCCTTTCTTCTCCACTGATTGAAGTATCTGTTAGTAGAGACTTACAGATTCCTATTTTATGCCATAATTATAATCCACAACTGTCCTCAGTTTTGAAGCTCTAGTGGTCTCAGATTATGGTCATTCTTTATAGCCATGGAGGGCAGAACTAATACTTATAAGGAGATACTACCAAGGGGTGGGGGGCAGATTTTGACCTAGTGAAAGAAAATCTTTGGGAGGATTCCAACTCACTAGTTGAACGACCTGGTCAGAAAAAACACCACTCTGCCTCCCTCACCAAGAAATCTGTATTCACAAGATACGCGCAGATTAAACACTCTGAACCGGGTGACAAACAATCCAGAGAAGTAGTCACGCAGGACTCCTAAGTGTCGCTACCTTTTCAGCTCCTCATTCTCTGGGTCTCTGTTCTCCACAGTCAGAGCAGAGAGGGTGAGCCCAGCACAGGCAGGGGCAGAGACAGAGACACTAACATCTGGCTTTACTTAGAGTCCCCAGCGGAGCAAGCCTCTCTTGGAGGGCCGAGGGAAGGGCAGTTGGTGGCCTCAGGCACCGTCAGGCACTGGTACTAACTTGAGGCCGGGATACCTGTCCAGTAGCTCAGGCCCTAGGGAGGTTCTAGGGAGGTTCTAGGTTCCCTAGGTGTCTAGGGAGGTTCATGTCCTCCGAATAGATTCAGGGAAGCATCCTCCTGAGCAAGACAAACACTGTACTAGCTTACACTCTGTCGCGCTGTGCTTAGTCAATTCCTGACATCCATGCTACCACTCATCTATTCTGAGCCCATGACAGACAGAACGAATCTATCATGATACACTCTAATGGGATACCAAGGTCTTGTCACCCTCGTACTCAGAACTTTTTAGGAGGTGGCCACTGAATGCTATCCAAGAGCGCTTTACTTTCCAAACATGTCATGTTTGCTACCTACCTTGCATTTCCTAAGAATGCCATAAAAATCAGGGTGTGCCCATTTTAAAGACAGGGAAGCAGAGGCAGCAGAGGAAAGGGACTCTGAGGTCCCATGGTTGGGAGCAATGAAACTGGGATGAGAGCAAGGCCTCTCGGTTCCATCCTTTCCCACTTGCTCCCAGTTCTGAAAGCTGAGAAGGTCCTGGTAGAAATACTACACAGCCCCAAGATGCAGCCACAGTCCTGCCTCACGTGACACTGCTGATGTAGAGATCAAAACTCAGCTTCCAGGCAAGTCCTCTCCTCTATGAAGACCCCAGCAAGAAGATGGCACTCCTTCTTCCAAGGTTACAGGCCTTGCACATTTGTCTCTTTATTCCTGGCTTGGAGCACAATGCTAGCATACAGTCAGTGCTCAACGAATTGTAATGAACTGAAGTGAAGGAGGCCAGATCCTTGTACCGGGTTCCATGTGTCGGGATTGACAGGAGAGTATAACACAGCAGGGCAACAAACAGAGGCGTTAGGAGCAAACTAACTCAAACCAAAATCCCCTCCAGGCTAGCTGTGTGATATGGAGCTTCTGAGACTCATGGAGCCTCAGTGTCTGCAGGTGTAAAACAGGGTAAGTATCCCCTAGTTCACAGAGAAGTAGAGGAAATGGAGAGAAATTTGTAAAGGATGAAGAGCGGGAGGAAGAGAAATCGGTTCATGTCCGAGATGACGACATGGGGGGAAGGAAGGAGAGGGTGGAGTAGGCAAAATGGGTGAAGGGGAGTGGGAGACACAGGCTTCCAGGTACAGAAAGACTCAAGCACAGGGAGAAAAGGCACAGCATAGGGCGTTTGGTCACGGATACTGTAAGAGTGTTGCATGGGGACCGTCGGAGGCTACCTTTGTGGTGAGCAGAGCACAATGGATAAAACCGTCCCATCGCTGTGTCGCACACCTGAAACTAATGTAACATTGGACACCAACCATACTCAGAAAAGTTTGAGAAAAAAAGTGGGAGGAGGAAGAGGATGAAAGGGAAGAAGTATAGCAGACAGACTTCAAGGTCACCCCCAATGATCTTCCTGCTTAACTTCAAACCCTTGTGTAATCCCCTCCCGTGGGGTGTGACAGCACCTAGGCTTTGCTTCTAACCAACCACATAAGGCAAAGGTGGTGGGATGTCACTCCCACAAGCATATCACATTATAGAAGATGACAAATGGCAAGCCAATTTGCTCTAGAAACGTGCTCCTTGGTGGCACTGAAGAAATCAATCCAAGCAACACACTGGGAGACTCACATGGCAAGGAGCTGAGAGGGGCTTCTAAGAGCGAAGCCCTCCAGCGAAGAGCCAGCGAGAAATCAGGACTCACCTCCTCTGACCGCAAGGAGATGAATCTGCCAACACTGAGGGAACCAGGCCCCGCCCTGGTCAAGCCTCCACAGGAGGACTCAGCCCCAGCCAATACTCTGACTGCGGCCTCGAGGAGGCACCAGCTATGCTGTGCCTGCACTTCCGACACCCAGAAACCATGAGCTAACACACATACACGGCCATGTGCTACACAGCCACAGACGACGAACACAGGGCAGGAAGGGAGAAGGGGAACAAGCACAAGCCAGTCTTAAGAAACCAATCTTAGGGGGCACCTGGATGGCTCAGTGGGTTAAAGCCTCTGCCTTCGGCTCAGGTCATGATCCCAGGGTCCTGGGATCGAGCCCCGCGTCGGGCTCTCTGCGCGGCGGGGAGCCTGCTTCCTCCCCTCTCTCTCTCTCTCTCTGCCTGCCTCTCTGCCTACCTGTGATCTCTATCTGTCAAATAAATAAATAAAATCTTTAAAAAAAAAAAAAAAAAAGAAAGAAACCAATCTTAGGGGGCGCCTGGGTGGCTCAGTGGGTTAAAGCCTCTGCCTTCAGCTCAGGTCATGATCTCAGGGTCCTGGGATCAAGCCCCACATCGGGCTCTCTGCTCAGCAGGGACCCTGCTTCCCCCTCTCTCTCTGCCTGCCTCTCTGCCTACTTGTGATCTCTGTCTGTCAGATAAATAAATAAATAAATAATCTTAAAAAAAAAGAGAGAGAGAAAGAAAAAAAATCAATCTTAGGATGGCAGGGGCACTTGGATCTGAATGGTGGCACCAGTCCAGAAGTGTCCAGCTAAGGCCAGCTTGCCTGGGTTTTCAGGTACAATCTCCACGGAGGTGAGCAGAATTGCAACTTTACGTAAAAGGTCATTCTGCTCAGACTTGAAAGATAAGCAACTCTCCCACAGCAATGCACACCCAGTGGGCTGGGGCTTCTGTCCTTATGCCTTTTCCTTTGGCATGAGGCAGCCACAGAAGCCGCCAGCGACAACAGTCAGCCTGACGGCATCTAATTGACCTGCCTCTCAGTGGGAGCTCTCAGGCAGGGCTGCGGGGGGCACTCCCCATAAGCTTCAAGGCTCAAGGCAGAGCTGTGCCCACCTGCCTTCCCGGGATGAACCCGTTCTTCCTGACGCGCAGCCCCAGCTCCCTTCTCCCAGTAGTAAAACCAGAACCAGCCCTCTACAGAGTTTGATTCTTTGCCTTCTTAGACCCAATTGAAGTTGGCAGGACTAAATCAGTCTTGTGGTACCTTTTGTTTGTTTTTGGTAAATATTTCCAAAGTAATCCACAATAAAATTACCATCAGAGGTGTGTGGGGGCGTGTGGGGGGTGGAGAAGGGAGAACCAAAAAGACAGGGGACAAGAAAGGGGCAGAGAGCCCTTCTCAGACCACCAGCACCCCCTCCAGCCCTACTTCTCAGAGCATCAAGAGGAAAAGCAAGCTGGTATCCACGCTTCACCAAGCATGAGATGTTATCAAGTAAACTGTCAACACATGTGACAAACACTGTATTCCTCTGGGAGATTTCAGTGTGCCATGCCCCTTGTCCGGCTTGTCCCCTTCCAGGTCTCCACTGTAAGTCCTCGGTCCCCAGTGTAAAACCCGCTCTTACCCACAACCTGGATGATCTGAGCCAGGAGGACGCCATCCGTCACATCTTGCTGGAGGTCCTTGATGAGACGTTTGTGGCCCGATTTGGCTAAGTAGTGATTGGCCCAGTCCGTATAGATCTGCAAGAAAGCAAACAGGCAACTTGAGCCACCTACTCAGACCCCATCCCCGAGCCGGAGGCAGCTGCTGGGGCCTGCGCAGCAGCCCCTGTCCCGCCAAGCGCGCTGTCCCAGGCCAGCCAGGGCCATTAACATGCAGAGCCGTGTGCGGAGGGGCCTTTCAGCTGGGCTTTTGCCTATTGAGAGATCTGCCATGGAGGCGCAGGGAAAAGCTAAAGAAAGCTTCAAAGCATGCAAAGGCCTGAATGGGACGGGGACACAGAACTAAACAGTCTGCTCCAGACGGCTTTGAGAGGCGGTGGCTCGAAATGCAAGAGAAGCCTCCCCCCACTCCGCCGCCGCCACCACCGCCCCCTTCCCATCTTTTTCTCTTTATTGAGAAAACGTATGGGGAGGTTACCACCCAACAGGCATCTTTTAATGGGCCATTTCAGGGTGAGGAGGGCTATTGAGGTAGTGAAGCTCTCAGGAGCCTGGGTCCCTTGTAAAGAAGCCAAGTACGCAAACACAGAGCCCTTCAATTACTCGCGTGTGAGTGGTGTTATTGACGACCTTGCAATCAGCTCAAATGTAATCGGTTTAATTTAAAAGCCTCATTTCCACTGTTGGGATTCTGTGACTAGTAATAATTTTAAAAAACCCAGCAAATTCCAACACATTTAAACACAGCACCGGTGTGTGCGCAGCAGCCTGAAAGGGAGAGGCTGGGTCACCCATGGGATCAGGAAATCAACCCTGCCTGCCCCCACCCCCAATCTGTCCCCACAAGAGCATCTTTTCTCTTAGAAGCACAAGAAAACGCACCTGAAAACTTTCTCCCTAACTGAAATAAGCCAAATAACAAACAAAATTGGAAACCTCATCAATTTTGAGTGATAGTTTCCAGGACAGATTCCTAGATTCCTCCTCCCTCCAGCTCGTCTGTGGAGCGACATGTAGGCTCCATATAACAGCACCTTTCTCCCACCTACAGTGATGGCTCAAAGAGTATACCCCACCTTGACTGGCCCATGTATTAGCAGCAACAAATTCATATACTAAGTCATATGGTGTATCCCGCAAATTAGGGAGGGGGTTGTTGTATTTCCAGCAGGCCTGCTCTGAGATCTTGTGTGTGACTCCTAGAGCAGTGGGAGTCCTACCCTCACCCCCACTCTCTCCTCCACTTAGCTCTTCAAACGAGCCCAGAATAACCTCACACAATGGGGCGCCACCCCTCGAGGCTCACAGAATGGGGATAGCAGGCCAACACCTAGGAGCCTTCTGGGAGGCTTCAGTTCTGGCTATGCCACCTGGGATGGGGAGAGCCTCCTCCCAAGATGGGGCAAGACAGAGCTGCACTTCCTGCTTCATCCCGAGCTGAGAACAGACACCCCTGTCTCCTCCCAGCCCCGAACTTGAATCTTGGTCTGCCCTTGCACGGCTGAAGAGGCCATTGCAGGATGGGGCTACTCCACACCGGGGTCCAAGGTGTCTCATCCTTAAATCCATGTTCCATGCCTCCCTAGGACTCCCAAGCACGATCAGTCTCAGTTTTGTAAGCACTGAGAAAGCTACGGAAGAGAGGCACGATCATCAAACGGCCAACCCTAAACGCCAGTGATCACTAAATTAAATTGTTAAGGGAGGGGAAGAAAACATTAAAGGGAAAAAAAAAAAAAGGCAGACCTGGGTTCAAGTCCCAGTTCTGGAGTTTTCACAGGGTAGGGATTTGGATCTGTGTTGTTCTTTGATGTTTCCAAGGTACCTACAGCATTAGCACGTTAGTTCTCAATATGTGTTTGTGGGCGAATGGCTGTAGGATTTCAGGCAAGCTATTTAACTGCACTGAGGCTAGTTGTTCTTATCTGTGACACTGGATCAATACCATCTACTTGTCAGCTGTTTTGAGGACTGAGTGATCAGACATTTGGAAAGAAAAATATAAGGTGGGGGGCACCTGGGTGGCTTAGTGAGTTGAGTGCCTGACGTGATTCCACTCAGGTCATGATCTCAGGGTCGTGGGATCTCAGGCTCCGTGCTCAGGCTGCTCGTCCCTCTCCCTCTACTCCTTCCCCAAATAAATAAAATCTTTAAAAAAAAAAATTCGGTAAAAAGGCCTAATGCAGAGTAGGAACTTAATAGCCACCATACGGTGCCTACTACATGCCTATAGATGTTTATCTGTTGGTATAAACATTTTGCACACATTAGTTCATTTACTCCTCACCCTATGAAATAGATATTACTTCTTTTTTTCAGAGCAGAAATTTGAAATGTAGAGAGGTAAAGCAGTAACTTGTCCAAGGCCATAAGTAAGTGGCACAGCCAGGATTTGAACCCATCTGGGCTCCGGAAACCCTTGGACATTTCTACCATGTTGCTTCTCTGAATACAAACACAAAAGTTATTCAAATCATTTATCTCCTCCATGATACCCACCTCTGGATTCTAGGCTCCTTCTTCTATTCAGTTATGTTCTCACTGAAAGATTTTAAAAATACATTAAAAACCCCAAACCTAGTTCTATCCCTTGTTGTCTGCATGCCCTTGGGCAAGTTACTCAACTTCTGCGAGGTTCCATTTATTCAGCTGTCAAATGGACGTAATAAGGCCTACTTCAGAAGGTGGTCATGAAGACTCACTGAAGTTCCTGGCCTGACCCACCCTGGGGCTCGGGAAGTGGGGGCAATGGAGTGAGATGGTAAAGAGGGGACGTCTTGAATCAACATGCTTGCTTTAAATCATAGCCTCCATGATGCCAATTACCTCTGCACCCTTTGACCTGGTGTCCTTGTTTATAAGATGGGGATAATACGACCTACATCATGGGGCTGTTAGGAAGATGAAATGAGCTCATATATATAAAAGGACACAGAATCTGCCACCATGCTTAACCTTCCTGGAGCACAGCTCTAATCCTATCACCTGTTCAAAAAATCATCAACGGCACCATGCTTCCCATTGAATTAAATTCAGACTTTTCACACTGCTCTTCAAGGCAGTAACATCCACTCACTCTTCCCCAGATCGTGTCTAACGCTTCTGGGGGAGGCAGTGCATGTGGAAGTTAAAAGGATGGGCTTTAGAAATGACCAAGTCAAGCAGGCCCTCGGTTCTGGGCAACTGAATTTCTATGAGCCTTTCTGTATCTCAGTTTTACCTTCCTTAAAATGGGGATTATATCAAATGTCTTTTATAAAACAGTCTGGTAGTCCATGACCCAGGCCAAACCCAGGTGACCATATGTTTTTGTAACCAAAGCTCTGCTGGAACATGGCCACACTCACTTGTCATCTTTAGCTGCTCTCGTGTCATGGTAGCACAGCTGAGTGGCTGTGAGAGAGAGCTCTGGGCCCACAAAGGTTCATGTATTTATGATCTAGCTCTTTGCAGAAAAGATTGGCCAGTCTATTAGAAGGACTGAAGGAGCTAAGAGGCCTACCATACCAAATGCTCAGTAGTAATAATTATGATCACCTTTGGGAAAACTCAACCTCACATTTCCCCATCTCTGTCTAACTGAGTACCTCTACCTGGGGTCACCTGGCAAGGCTCAATTCCTAGGTCAGTCCCTCCATGAAGTCACCCCGGATTTCCCAACTGCATCCTGAGGTGCACATGACACAGAGACTGTAGGTAACATGGACATTAGCACTACCTTCCCACCCTTCCTGCCAGATGTGGGCAGAGACCGTGTCCCGTCCATCTTTGCTGCTCAGTAACACCTACCAAGTTGGGACACAGGGCAGTCGGAAAATACGTGGTTGCCAGGTTGAGCTCAACAGAGAGAAAGAGGGCAAATCTCTGGGAAACTGATTACATTTGAGATAAGAACGTAGGCTCTCAGCAGATCCTCAAACCAGACTCTCAAATCTCTTTATTGATTCAAAGAGGAAGAGACAGAGAAAATAAATCACTCCGTGGCTCAAGCTCATTAATCAGGACCCACCCAACAAGAATCATTAATTATCTGGAGTGTCCCCTCCCCTCCCCTCTTGCCAGCTCTCAACTTTTTATAAAGAAGTCACAAGAAAACACATTGATTGTAAGAATCCGTTTTCAGGGGCCATGCTAAGCCTGGACATAAGTCAGGCCCATCGCTCTCACTCGCTCTTTTAGTAGCTCAGGCAGTGAGTGCCATTCTTTCAGGGGGCACCCTTGGAAAACCAACTCACAATATCTGTAGTCAAAGGCTCCATCAGATTTGGCACCTCGCAAAAAGGCCACAGTGTGTGTTTTAAAGATACTAAGCAAGGGCTAACGCATGCAGAGCTTCCTGTCCAAGCTTTAGGGTCCCAGAAACAATTGCTCCAGAGCCTCATGGTCCCCACACTTCTAGAGACTGGGGTTTGCTGATGCTTTTACCCGGGACCCCACTGATCCTTGTTCTTTGAACTTCTAGTCGCCATGGACCAGAAAAAGAACCCCACAGGAAAGAACACAAGCACTGTTCCCGCCTCCAGCTCCAAATCTAATCATTCTAGAGCAAAGCTCTAGGACAACGTCCCACTACTGTGCGAGGAGCCTTTTGCACTGATTCCTTCCTCTCACTGTCTGCCTCTCCCCTCAGCCCCTCTAACAGGGGACTCAGTACTCCAGAAGTGCTCAGTGAAGGAGAGAAGCTGCTGTCAAGGCTTGAAGAGATAAAAGAGGGAAGGAAGGCGGTGACAGCTGAGGAGTGAATTTGGTTCGATTCACTTATTACCCCTGACAGAATTTCAAGGAGTGCGTCATTTGTTTGCTTTTAACTCCCCATCATTCCGTATCACAGAGGCTGCAATCAAAGAGGGAAAATTTTGACAGATCGATTGAAGTAAAAAAACCCGATTATTAGTTGTAACAAGAAAACCGATAATAATTCCACTCTGTTAAATCAACGGGGATAAGAATGTTGCTAAATTTGTACTGCAATTAGCCCTCCTCGAAGGGGTGGGGGTAGCGTTCCAAGAAACTGGAGAACAATTTCACAAAGCGACTGCACGGAAAGTGGGTGTCGTTCAGAACTCCACCACAAATACGGACCCCTGTGCCGGACAGCCGGATCCATCCCGAAGGCAGTGGATGGCCTGCGGACAGACTTTCCAGAACAAAGAGAAAAAAACAAGATCTCTTAGAAGGGAGTGCCAGTGAGGAGATTAAAGTAAACCCATCAGTAGCCTGGGAGGTGGTTTGCAGTCAATCCGCTGTAAAGGAAATGCTACCGTTTGGCCCCCATTCAAGAGGTCTGGCTCCAGGCTTCAGCCATGACATCAACCAGTATTTCCACGACAAGGCGGTATGCAGTTAAATGGCTTAGTTCCGATGGCTCTGAAGTCCAAAAGGACACTGCCACAACATACAGAGTGTTCACTCAGTACCTGAACACAGCAAAGAACCCCCACCTGGTTTAAAACCGCTGCCTCGAAACCACCACTCAAATAGGGGAAATGGTGTCCCCCACACAGTGGAGAAAGAAGTGGAACACGGAGAAGTCAGTCTTTCGCTCGAGATCACACAGCACAGCAGGGGCCAGGCCGGGCCAGCAGCCCTGCTACCTGGTTTCTGTGCATAAGAGTCCGGTTCTGCTCAGCATCCTTGGTGCTCAAGACACGGCCACCCTGAAGGGCGAGGGCTCTCTGTCCACCCCCATCTTTGCCACCTGGTGCATTACTCAGGTCATGTGTGGTTTTTCCATTGACCGCATCTACGAGGGTAGCATGTCTGTAGTCTACTGAGCTGGCACGGCCCAGGGCAGAGAGCTGGCTCTGCCTTTTACCAGCTGGGTGGCCTTGGTGAGTCACAGCCCCACAGAGCATCTGTGCCCCTCACTTGTGCGGCGGGGACATACAGGGTTACTAAATGAGAGCATGTGTGTAAGTGGTTAACCCAGCATCTAGCGCATAGTATGAAATAAGGAGTGGTTATTAATATTCAAATTAATAAACACTGGCTATCTACGTTTGGGGGAATAAGTCATTCTAGATTACTGGGAGTTTATACTTCTGAAAGCCACACATATTTAGCTATTCTATTGGGAAACTTTCCTAAATGGATTATTTTGATTCCTGCTTTTTAAATTAACCCAATTTTACTTATTCTTGATGGCTCACAGACATTACTATGAATTTTTTGTTTGATACATGTTTTGTTTGATACATGTTTGATACGTGTTTTGATACATGTCGGGATGACCTTAAGGTGTGCTGAACCTTCCTTAAAAGAGCCCAGAGTCCTTTGGGTGTAAATTTTGGGTATGAATCAAGCAAGAATCTTGAAGACACTTCTCCATCAACAAACATTCATTTGTAGAAAGATTCTGTGGCACACCTTCGAGCTGCTCCAAGGTTTGCTAGGCTTTTGGGCCCGTCTCCAGCCAGGTAAAGCTGCTAGAAAGCTGGGCTCCAGGAGCACAGAGTGAGACATGACTGAGTTCTACAATCCCCACCTGAGCACATGCAGAATAATACTGCCAGCTCAACTCTCAACGAACACGTAACATATGTGTAGCATGGATAACACGAACTTCTTAATATCAAGGAATATATATCCTTCTCAAGCCAGAAGACTGAAGCATTGGGAGGGAGGAGCCCACTGCCAGATTTCATTACTCAGGATTTCTATCTTCCTCCACATCCTGGCACCATCCTTACTCCTACTTGAACTCTGAATATCAAGTCAAGATAAATTGCTTCTGAGCCACATGCAAACCTTGACGCATTAGGCCAACGCTGTCTGAGCGCCCACCCATGCTGGGTCCTGCTCTTGCTGTAGTCTTGTGGAGGATAAGAACTCCCATCGGTCAAAGGTCTACAAGGAGTCAAGTAAAAGAAAGCCTTCTAGAAACAGACCATTTTCATTCCAACCCTGCCTCGATCACTTCCTGGCAGAGTTCTCCTGGGCAAAATACTTAAACCATCTGAAATAAATTTCCTTATCTATAAAAAGAATCAACCATCTATTCAGGTTATTCTGAGGTTGAAAGGAGACAATCTCACCATGCCTGGCACATGGTACGTATGTTGGTCGTGATTCTAATTAGCACGAAGACGGTCACTTACAATGGGAGTTTTGCAAACAACGATTCCTTTCATGCCCCACTTACTCTCAAGGCAGATCTCATTGCCCTCACTCTACAGATGAGAAAGGGGAGGTTCCATGAGCTGAAATCCCCCAATGTCCCAGGAAATGGATGCAGGGTTTTAAAGCAGTGACTTTGGCTCCTAGAAACACCAGACTGCTATGGAGAGGCCCCCACAGGAACCACACTCCACAGAAGGTCACGTGTGTTGGCAATGTGGGGAAAGAGCAAGGCTTACCCCATCATAGTCATTACAGTGTCACACTCTCCTGCCCCTGGGAACAGAGCTGCCTGCTTGTCACTCAGGACCTGCAGATCTAAGAGGGGGGGCTGACACTTTCCCATGTCACCCCAGCACAAAGCAAACATGTTGTCACAGCAGCATCATGACTGTAAAAATTGAAATGCCAATGTAACATGTTACCGTTGCGTGACCGTCTCTGAATCGGGAAATGCTCAGGAGTAAGGTGCCCCCGTTCTTCCAGTCTGGAGGAGGGCAAGGCTAGCCCGGGACCCTGTGTAGCTGACCCAAGGGAAAGGCCTGGGAGCAGCCCCACGGCCATATAATGGTGGCATTGTCTGTCAGGAGCACGGGAAGCCGCAGGTGGGTGCACATACCGGCTCCAGAGGTTTTGAAATGGTGGCTTCAGAAAAGTAAACAAGGCTGGTGAGCCTGCTGGAAGGGACTGGGGAGATCTCAAGGAGGAGCACGTGGGTTTCTGCTTATCCCACTCCATGACATAATGCCCAGGATTCCCTTGCTTGCTACTCTGTTCTCCTGGAACCAGAGCTGCTCTGCACCGTACTTTACGGGACACAGAGCACATACCCCTCACTTCCTCACCTGATCAGACCCCATACTACGAGGGGGTGCCTATTTCTGTTGAGGGCCTCCTGGGTGCCAAGTGTCCTACACCTGTGATCTCATCGACACTCTCTCCCTGCTGGAGGAGCAGCTCCCAGGACAGAAATTCTGTTTTACTCACCGCATTTCCCCCGAACATCTAGCAGAGTGCCTCGCATGCAGTAGGTACTTACTATTTATTGACTCAGCGAATGATCATCTCCCCATCACATACTGGAAAACAGAAGTTCTAGAAGGTGAACTCACACAGCTAATAGTAAGGGACACCCCAGTTGACCCAGGAAGCCTTGCCCACAGCTACCACGGCTCACAACAGCAAAATGTGTATTCCAGTCTCCCCTGGGCTCCCTGGAAAGTCGGATGAGGCCACATAAGTACAAGACCGGAATGCTTACTGGGCATGTCAGAGCCGAGTCGGGTCCCCTCTAAGGTACTTACTCTTACCCGAGGCAGCCCCAGGAGCAAGGTCAGAATCACGCTAAACCACGAGCCTGGTAGCTCTGAGAGAGCCCAGGGTCCAAGTCCACCGGAAAGCTCTCTAGTATTTTCTCCCCCTTCCTATGCTTATTACTAACTAACCACACATGTTCTTCTGCGGTAGCTACGAGGGGACTCAGGCCTTTTCAGGAGGTTGGGGCGGCTGCCACAAACACCCTTTTTGACAGAAAACCTCCCAAACACCACAACTGTTCAGAGATGCCTGGCAGCGCAACCACCCCTGAGGGGCTAATGACCACCTCAGTGAGGATTGGGGCCTCTCTCCAGTCTGTTCATAAATGGACTTTTTCTGTAATAGCCTCCATCCACCCTCCCAACGTCCACAGTCCCCTCAGCTGTAGACCACAGGTAAAGGGTATCAGAGATGGTGCTTCCTGGACCCCCAACCCAGCCCAAAGGCCTCAGCTCCACTCAACAGGCAGAGGCCTCCCAGGACTTTTGGCCCCACCAGGCCCAACCAAGACCTCAGAATCCTGTGTGACCTCTCACACTTCCATTTCCTCTTCATAAGACTGAGAGGATAGTAAGTAGAGACGGGACCTCAAAAACCCCACATGTGTTTGGACACAGAACACACGGAGGCTCCATGACCATGGGCAAGCCACCTCTCTCCAAGCCTCAGCTTCCACTTCTGGAAGATGGACGCTTCACCTGTTACCCATTTTAAGGACTATTGTATCTATTGTGAGAAGAGACAGGTTTCTAACATGCTTAGCACAGGGCCTGGTACACAGGTGCTGCCTTTAAACATTTGTTTCCTTTCCTGGCTTGTCTCCACGACCCCAACTACAAACACCTCTGGTCCACTGCTCACACCACAGGCTCCAGGCCATGCTAACCTTCAGTCCCTGCTGGTAGGTTGGGTTTTGTTGGTTGGGCATGTCCTCCCTCATCCCCTCATCCCCCCTACTTAGTAGGATGATCCCTTCTCCTAGAAAGGAAAACTGGCTGCCAGCCTTCTTCCCCTTCTTGACAATCCTGGGGTCCTCACACTTCAAAAGTCTCATATGCCAGCTCTCCAAACCCTACACTCAATGCACACATAGTCCTCTCTGCTCGTGGCGCTGTCACTCCCCCACTGCCTGGCAAATGCCTATTCAGGATCCTAAAACCCAGGCCCAGGGTCAGTCCCTATAAAGCCATTCCCAACCCACTTTTCACCCTAAACATAGAGTTACTGGTTCCTTCTTCTTGGTCCAAAAGCACTTTGCACATGCTTTTTATGGTGGCTTTTATAACGATCTATTCACCTTTCTCTAGTCACAGCTTCCCCAGAGTAGAGCACAAGTTTTATACATCTTGGGAACACTTGCACAATGCCTGACACACCACAGGGGTTTCGTAAACAGGCATGTATTGACTTAATGGGTGGGTGAACGGAAGCAAAATGAAGGGACGGACTGGTGAAAGTTCAGATGGGTGGACATATGGGTGGGTGGGTGGGAGAAAAGATAGGTGAATGATTATATGGAGAGATGAATGGACAGATGGATAGGTACAATGGATGAATGAATCTGTTCCCCTTCACTGCCTAGATTATAAAGTCCATGAAATCACCATGGTGTTTCCTGTAGCTTTTAGACCAGACAGAGCGCAAGGCACAGGACGGGAACTGGTGGGGGACATTCTGCTGAGACAGTTTCCAGGAGCATAGGAGCAGGACCCACTTAACGGGGGCATGTAAGTGCTATCTAACAAGATACAAATACACACATACACACAGACAGAAAACACCTGATGGTCCACACTTCATAAAGGTTCAGGAGAGTTGATGACTCAATTTTAGGGGAATTTGCAAGTTGGTTGTTAAAAATAGCCCTTATTCATAAGGAAATATAAGAAAGAGAAATTAGGAAAACAGTACCATTTACATTGTTATCAAAAACAATAAAATACTTAGGAATAAATTTAGCCACCAAGGTGAAAAGATGTGTATACTGGAAACTACAAGACATTAATGAAAAAAAATGGATAAAGAGGGGTGCATGGGTGGCTCAGTCGGTTAAGCACTGGACTCTTGGTTTTGGCTCAGGTGATGATCCCAGGTCGTGGGACCCAGCCTGAAATAGGGTTTCTTGCTGGGCATGGTGTCTGCTTGAGATTCCCCTGCCCTTTTCTTCCCCATCTGCTCTTCCCTTGCTCCTTGTGCTCTAAAATAAATGAATAAAATCTTAAGTAATTGAAAAAGACTCACCTGGGTGGCTCAGTGGGTTAAGCCTTTGGCTCAGGTCATGATCTCGGGGTCTTGGGATCAAGCCCTGTATCGGGCTCTCTGCTCTGCAGGGAGCCTGCTTCCCCTTCTCTCTCTCTGCCTGCCTCTCTACCTACTTGTGATCTCTGTCAAATAAATAAATAAAGTCTTTAAAAAAAAAAAAGAAAGAAAAAGACACAAATGGAAAGATATTCCATGCTCATGGATTGGGAAGATACTGTTAAAATGTCCATACTACCCAAAGCAATATACACATTCCGTGCAATTACTATCAAAATTCAAAGGACATTTTCACAAAACTAGAACAATGCTACAATTTGTATGGAACCACACAAGACCCTGAAGAGCCCAAGTACTCTTGAGAAAGAACAAAGCTGGAGGCATCACACAGTCTGGTTTCAAACTACATCACAAAGCTAGAGTAATCAAAATGTGTGGTATTGGCATAAAAACAGACATTTGACAGCCACAAGCAAAAGGAGGAAACTGGACCACCGTCACAACAGACACAAAAAGTACCTCAAAATGGATTAAAGACTTGAACATAAGACCTGAAACCATAAAAGTCCTAGGAGAAAACAAGGAGGATGGCTCCTTGCCATAAGACTTGGCAATGACTTCTTGACTCGGACACCCAAAGCAACGGCAACAAAGGCAAACACAAATGCAGACTCATGGATTGGTGGTTGCCAGAGGGAAGGGGAAAGGGAGTAGACAGGTGAAGGAGGATCAAGAAATACCAACTTGCACTTAAGTCACGAGATATAAGGTACATTGTGAGGAATACGGCCAAAAATAGCGTATTAACTTTGTATGGTATCCAGACTGTATGATCACTAGACTTACTGCGGTGATCATTTTGCAATGTATACAAACATTGAATCACTATGCTGTTCATCTGAAACTAATATTGTATGTGAATTACACCTCAATAAGAAAATAAACAATGGCATCTGGGTGGCTCAGTGGGGTAAGCCTCTGCCTTTGGCTCAGGTCATGATCCCAGGGTCCTGGGATCGAGCCCCACATCGGGCTCTCAGCTCAGCGGGGAGCCTGCTTCCCTTCCTCTCTCTCTGCCTGCCTTTCTGCCTACTTGTGATCTTTGTCTATCAAATAAATAAATAAAATAAAAATAAAAGAAAAAAAGGAAATAAACAAGTAGACTACATTAAACTAAAAGGCTTCTGCACAAAGAAAACCATCAACAAAAAGGCAGCTTACCAAATGGGGGAAAATTTTTGCTTACAAAATAAAATTTTGCTTACAAATCACATTATCTCATAAGGGGCTAATATCCAAAACCTCTTAAGAACTCATAAAACTCAATAAGAAAAAAAATGAATCTAATTAAACACAAGGCAGAAGATCTGAAGAGACGTTCTTTTCCAAAGATGACACACAGAGGGCCAACAGTTACTTGAAATGATTCTTATCACCATTCACCGACAGGGAAGTGCAAATCACAATCACACTGAGAGTTCACCTCTGACTTGTTAGGATAGCTTTTAGCAAAACGCAAGAAATAATATGTGCTGGTGAGGCTGCGCAGAAAAGGGAACAGCTGTGTACCGTTGGTGGGAATGCCAACTGGTGCAGCCACTGTGGAAAGCAGCATGGGGTTTCCTCAAAATATTAAAAATAGAATTACCACATGATCCAGCAATTCTACATCTGGGTATTTATCTGAAAGAAATAAAAACACTAACTTGAAAGGATACCTGCACCCCCATGTTCATGTCAGCATTAATTATAATAGGCAAGATACAGAAACAAGCTAAGTGTCCATCCACGGATAAACAGATAAAGAACCAGCGCTACACACACAGAAGTACTATTCAGCAACAAAAAAGAATGAAATCTTGCCATTAGTTACAACACGGACAGACCTCAAGGACATTATGCTAAGTAAAATAAGTCAGACAGAGAAGGACACATACCAGATCATCTCTCTCTCCTCTAAGTGGAATCTTAAGCAAGCTCATAGAAAGAACTGATTGGTGTTTGCCAGAGATTGGAGGCGGGGGCAGAATGGGCAAGCTAGTTTTGTTTGGTTTAAACAAATCAAAGAATAAAATATTAGTCAAAGACTGGGTTTTCATCTTTGGGCAGTTTTTTAGGTGTTCAACTTCGCGTTACCAAGCCGACTTAAAATTATTCAAAATATTCTCTGAAAGGATTAGTATGATCTCCGGGATTAGATATTCCTAGTCTCTCTCCAGCATTCTTTTATGGGGTGATCCTGAATACCTAAAGACTACTTTATCCACCATTACAATGACAGAATCGGTGATAAAAAGAATCTGTAGTGATCTGATACAATCCTAAATTTATAGTGGAAATGAGGCCGATCGAAATTGAATTATTTTTATATTATCCCCAACCCTAAATATATGGCACTGTATGTTCCTAAAAACAAATGTGTAGGCAAATCATTCATGACCCCATAACTTAAAGAAAATGCATGAAGGAAAAATGTAGCTCTCCTGTATCTTTAAGCTTAACTTGGAAAGCTGAGCAGCCTGAAAACATTTAAAATTGTTTAATTCCTTTTCCAACTTCACTGAGATTTAATTGACGTACCACGACCTGCATATACTGTGCAATTGGATGTGTTCTAACCTACATATGCCCACGAAACCACCGCTATGATCAAGGTCACAAACATTTCTCCTAACCCCAAGAACTTCCTTGCAACCCTTTATCTATCCCTCACTCTACTGCAGCTGCAAAGCGACAATGCTCTGCTTCATGTCATTATAGATTCATCGGAGCTTTCCAGAACTATAGAGGTTTTTGAAAAATTATATAAAACAAATTTCCTAAAGGTGGTACTACTCAAAACTCATCACTTCCTATTTTATGACATTTTGCTATTGTTTATGGTCTTGAGGTTCTTTACTTCTAAGATCTGTAGAAAGGAAACAGTATATAATGGTGTACTATAGTCCATCTCTTCCCAGCTCGATTCAGAGAGGACAGGTTGGTAGATTTAAGTCAGCCTTGGCCGCAGGAGTTAGTCCAGTACGCAGCAGGATTTTGGAAAAATCAATCATTAAAAAAGCCACTGGCCATACACAGGTGAGACTTGGGGAAAATGCCCTTACTTACTCCCATCCCCCACCCAGGAGGTTTCTCTGTTATGCAGAATAATGAGCCAGAGGATGCAAATGTCGGGGAGTGGAGACCTAGCTGAAATGCTTTGCATGAGAAAAAGTTAATTCAAGGAGGGTTTAAGAGAGATTTGGAACCCAGGAGACTGGGAAGAAGAGACGCTGTGGCGTGGGAGGACGACGACGCCGTGGGAGGCAGAAGTCTGGAGGCATTCATGCAGCTGTACACAATCAAAAAGCTCCCCCCTGAAATCTTCAATAAAATCTATACTCTTACCGGGGCTTTCTAGGGCAAGTGGAATCGTTCCGAGGAAGGCCAAGAAGTGCCAAGTCCTGTCTCCCAGGGGGTGAAGGGACGGGGCACAGCGAGTTGCAGCCAAGGTTAGGTTACTCCCCGGGAAAGAGAGTGAGGAGGTTTGTCCGCAGTGCCAAGTGGGTAAGTGGTGAGGTCATGGTGTCCCTTTGCAGCACCTCACGGGGAACTGGCCCTGGGGCAGCTGCTCCAGGAACACCCCTGAAAGGCTCTCTGGGCTGCCTGGTCCCTCCTCCTGCAAACGCCTCCTGGGTTTCAGTGAAGGTCTCCCTAACATTTAGGGTGCTGCACAGCTACCTAGCTCCTCCTGGGACCCCCACACTGACTCCATCCTCCCCCTACCCCCACCTGGCCCTGCTCACAGTGGTCTTCCTCTCCCCCTTCCCAGACAGCGAGCCTGACCAGGTCTCAGCCTGACCCTGGTGCTCAAAACTCACCTGACTCTCCTTCCATCAGGCTTGCTAGGTGCCAGGCCTGCAGCTTTGCCAAGGTGAGAGTCACCATTCCCAGCTAACATTTACATCTCCAGTGGGGTCCTCAGTGCTTTAAAGGCCAGAGATGGAAGTGAGTTAATGTAATCACTCTAGCAAACTTGAGAGAGAGTGCCTTTTTTTTTTTTTTGGTAATGGTAAAAAGGTTTGTTGTTTTCATTTGGGTTTCTTAGGGCCAATCCTGGACCACTGTGGGTGGGTGGCTATTTAACCTGTAGATTGCTTATTAAAATTCACAACACCCAGTGCAAACCATGTGCATGCTTGTTGATTATTTAAGGATGCCCCCTTGCCCAGGAAGCCTGAGTAGTGGGTGACAGTTTAAGGATTAATCCCAGGTCAGGTTTCTTGAGATTACAGAGCAGCCTGATTTATATGGGAGAAGCCATCCAGGGAGGAACCCTGGTGCATGAGGTATGAGCTGTTCCCTTTCCTGCGGGAGGGGCTGTGATTGAAGGCAGAGCAGAAAGCAAGGCGGTGGAGTCCTCCTTTAGTTTCACCTAGAAAAAGAGGGAGGTGGAAGACCTTGGATAGGGGTCCTGGGAAGTAAATGGAGCAGGTCTCCTTATTCTCCCCTGCCCCTGCTGCCAGCAGGTTTATGGTTAACACATTAAAGATAACTTCAAAAGGGGCGCCTGGGTGGCTCAGTGGGTTAAAGCCTCTGCCTTCAGCTCAGGTTATGATCCCAGGGTCCTGGGATCGATCCCCGCACCGGGCTCTCTGCTCTGCAGGGAGCCTGCTTCCTCCTCTCTCTCTGCCTGCCTCTCTGCCTACTTGTGATCTCTGTCAAATAAATAAATATTTTTTTAAAAAAAAAGATAACTTCCAAGAATGTCTCTATACCAAGGAGAAAATGTTGTACAGTGGTTGCAAACGAGATGTCAGATCAAACCCTTGTTGAAAACAAGACAACGGACCCAAAATGGAGTCGCTTATGCTAAGCCCCGCATCACCAAACTGGGACTTAATTACAATTTTGCCTCTCTCAGAAAAGGCATCTTAAACCAGCCAGTCAGGAATCACCTGATCAGCACTAGTTAGGTAATCTGCCTGAGCAACTTCCTTGATCCCACTCCCTTCTGCCTACAGAAGTCACTTTGTAAAGCTCCTGTGGGACCCTTTCCATCTGCTGGATTGGACACAGTCTGATTGTAATCAATTTTTCTGTTGTTGTTCAAATAAGCCCTTCAGATGCTTATTAGGCCTCAGCTGATCTCTTAACACCCTGGCTTCACCTCTTAACGTATACAGATCCAGGTAAGTCGCTTAAGTTCAAGCTCAGTTTCCTTATCTGTAAAAGGGAGATCATCATAGTACCTAGTGTAAACTTAGACTAAGGGGGCACCTGGGTGGCTCAGTGAGTTAAAGCCTCTGCCTTCGGCTCAGGTCATGATCCCAGGGTCTTGGGATCAAGCCCCACATCAGGCTCTGTGCTCAGCAGGGAGCCTGCTTCCCCCTCCTTGCCTCTCTGCCTACTTGTGATCTCTGTCAAATAAATAAAATCTTAAAAAAAATTAAAAATAAACTTAGACTAAGGATCAAAGAAGGAAAAAAATATGATGCACCTGTGAGCATACACACAGGTACTCAAAGAAGGCCCAAGTACTCAAAGTCACCAGGCCCAGGGGAGCCTGAGAAGGTCTGACATCCTCACCGATGGTCAGAGCTACGTCCCACCGGGCAGGGTGCTCTCCAAGACAGTGCTGGGCCATTTGTGGGAAAGACACCCAGGCTTTCAAATATCTGGAGGTCGGCAGTTCCCAGCAGTGGCTGGCATTACCCTGCTCTTTCCCTTCTCAGCAACTGCATGGCCAAGACACTTGGCCACGGTAGACATGGCCGTTATGCCTCGGGCCCTTCTCCAAGCCCAGGTGTCTGAGCACTCAGGCCTGGGGCACGTCAGGTTTCTTGTGTTTTGTATTTTTATAATGGGCCTTTACTAGCAAGACTACCAGATACCAAGCTGGCACCCAGGAAAGAAGGGGCATCTCCCCTACCGCAGGGGACAACCTGGCCCAGAGCACAAAGACTATTTATTCTATAAGGTCCGGGAAGAAAGCCCCGGCTGAATGAATGAATGAAGATGAATGAAGTCCTCATGACTACAGCAGGGCCCCCGGGCTCCTGTCTGCCGTGCTCACAAACGGAGAATCTCTTTCACAGACACCCCAGAGCCACGCCACGTTCTTCCCATTTTACAGATGGGGAAGGGGAGAGCTCAGCTGGACAAAATTTAGCATCAGCACTGCAGCCCAGGTACTCAAACTCAGCCCAGCCAGCCTGGGGGTCCCACGGCAGCCTTGAAAACGACGCCAAGTCACTGGACAGCCAGGACACGGAGGAAGTTCTAGGACCAAACTGGAGAGTCTTCTGTTCCAGAGAAAACAGAAATTGGAGGTCGGGGTCTCTCCAGGTCCAGCAGGAGACAGAAATCCCCGTGCAGTCTGTGAGATGTGTTCATCAAAGCACAGAACCACAGACCGTAGCTTCCTCTACTGAAACGTCTATTTTTAACATCCTACCTCAAAAGGAATCTCCTCCACAGGTCAGGGAGTCTAGATCCTGGAGCTAAAAAATAGTAATAATCCAAAGACTTCCCCATTAATCGTGCTTCGCCTGGGTAGCGTTAGACATCTAAAGCAAAAGACACACCAGCGTCCAGAACCCCAACCGCCTTCCACCTTTAACGAGCCAACACGACGGAGGAAGGAGACAACAGGAGGATGAAAATATTCAGAGAGCTCAGTCGCTGGGTTCACCTGGAAAATGGCCTCAAAACTGCGTCAAAAGGTAGATTTCACAGTGAGTTTGCCTACATCATTTATGCCATTCATACACCGAGCATATTTTTGCAGGAAAGGGCAACACAGAACACCTGCTCACCTAAGCAAATGTTCTGGGGGCGTACACGTTTAACAGTGAACCACTCCAAAGTTGGTCCTACGCGGCAATCATTAAGAAAAGAGGAGACGCACACTCCGCCTGGAAATATAAACCCTTCCGAAACCTTATAACATGAATGGTGCCTAGGACGTCGGGGTAGGGGCAGGGCGGGAAGATAAGCTACCTTTCTTTTTGCAAACTAAGCAACCACATCACAGTGACCGTTTTGCTTGTCAAACCAGAGAGCCACTCCATCACGAGCATCTGGACTGCCATCAGCCCCAGTGTCACACGGACTCCAGGGTTGAAGGTGAAGGAGGCCTAAAGGAAAAAAAATCTTGCCTTTTGGCTCTGTGTGGCAAGCTCTCACACGGATTCCCCACAGTGAGAAGCAAGCCACAGAGGCAGCCGCTAGCTAGCTTGAAAGATCCCATGAGGGTAGCCCTGGCCAGGGATGGGAGAGGTCAGCAGCGCCCTTCCTAGGCCTCAAAGGATGAGAAGGGGCTTCACTTCGTCCCCAGAATAAATCCTTTCTACAGTACCGCCCTCTAGAATACGCCCCCTTGTAATCTATGCAAACCCTTAACAGAGGTCAATCTTTTTCTCCCCATTTGCACCTGCTGAGGCTCACAGTTGAGAAAACACACCACACCTGTTGGCTTATGCAACTGTATTTTTTAAGGCCGTCAACAACTTCCAGACAGATCCTCTCTACCTGCTCTAACACAGGGAGCTCAGGGAAGCATTCCACAATTGAAAAGCCCCCCCCGCGGAGCCCTTGCGCTCCCACCTAGCTGAGAAAACAACCTACAACCATCTGTCTCCACCAGCCTGATTCAAACAAACTTCATCATCCCTCCCCAGAGACTCCGCCAGCGCCCATCCAGGTTCCTTACTGCTTTGTAATGGTCGCAGGAGTCCCGACTCTGGCCCCGGGCAGGAACCCACAAGTTGATGCTTATAGGCATGGCTCGACCCTCGGGCGCGCAGTCTGGGGAGCCACCAGCCAGCACCCTCTCCGGGCGTCTAGTTCAAAGCACTGTGGAGGCGTGTGAAGCCTCGAAGGTTAATTTTAGCTGAAGTCACGCTCCCGCTGCGGTCAGATTTTCTTACACAGGCCACCTCCTGAATAGCGGCAGCTTATGTTACCCGGGCCTGCTGGGCCGCCCTCTGGCCCTCAGCCCCGACTGTAGAGTGCTGTGATTCTTCCCCCACCGATTCTCCTCGCCCTCCAAAATAACCTGACTCTCTGTGCTTACATTTTCATGACATGCTCGAGGGAAATAAATCACGGTTCCTTTGGCTGTACCAGGCAAACAAACCTGGGGGATCGCTCCCTGCTCGCCCGTGCTTGGCAAGGGCCGAGCAAGGAAGCTCGAGGCCGTGGGGCTGCACAGGCCTCCCTTCAGCCAGGCAGTGGCTGCTGGGGCCGCACAGAGGCAGAGACCTGATGTGCTTTCACCTTCTTAAGTGGGGTTTGGACAAACTCTGTCTGTGCGTGGTGCCTACACATGGCTCATCTTTTGCCTGACACTTTC
This sequence comes from Enhydra lutris kenyoni, assembly GCF_002288905.1. Classification (NCBI taxonomy): domain Eukaryota; kingdom Metazoa; phylum Chordata; class Mammalia; order Carnivora; family Mustelidae; genus Enhydra; species Enhydra lutris. The sequence continues at coordinate 40,231,972 of NW_019154106.1, forward strand.
TCTGGGAGGAACAAGAGTGCCTGTCCTCCTGTTTCTCTGAAAGCCTGATGAAGGAGAGGACTCTGCATGTTTCCACCCCAAAGTCTTACTCCTGCAAAGCAAGAGAGTGTGAGCCTTTATTCAACCTCACCGAGCTTTTGAAAAGGCTATCTGGTCACCCACACAGCCATGGGTTCCAGATCTCAGTGAGTGGACAAGTGTAGACACAGGAAGGAGATCACTAGAAGCAGCCCATTTCTGGCCTTGCTTTCTGCCAAGCCCAGTGATCGGGACCTGACAACTTAGCAGACTGGTTTGTACAAGGAAGGACTGGTTGCCTGCCTGAGGGAATTCTGGTCTGCTCTTGAGGTGGCCTTTTTTGTGGACAGGACCACAGAAAGGCTATGGAACAATTAAATCCAAAGCGGACTCCCGTGATCTCCCAACAAATCCCACGGCCTATAACCTTGCAAGAAAAACACTGGTGTGCTGTGTTTGAAATAGGTGTTACCGCCACACCCAGAAACTGCTCCGGGTAGGAGGCAGTGGAATGTCCTTGCCCCACCTGAGGTTTACCTGTTCCATCCCCCATGGCATCCTTGGCCTCTCCATAACACTCATTATGCTTGTGAGGATTTCATTCATTTAAGCATTTACTGAGCTAGTAGTACTCTGTAGCAGGTACTTCTCTAGATTTGGAGGACTGAACGGTAAATAAGAAAGTGCTGTCGTGTGGCTTTAATTCTATGGAGGTCGGGGGGTGGGAGAGAGAGACAAAATGGCAATAAACTAACAAGCCAGCTAATAGAAGAGAATGACAAATACTATGAAGAAAATGCAGTAGAGAATGTGTGGCAAGGGCTGGAAGGCTGCTATGGGAGAGCCATCAGGAATGGCCTTTCTAAGGAGGTGACATTTAAATAGAGACCTAACTGGTAAGAAGAAGACCATCATGCAAACATGAAGGGCCGTGGGTTCTCCCAGAGCAGTAGCAGCAACACATGGGGACCTGTTAGACATTCAGATGCTCAGGACTCACTCCAGATTGCCTGAATCCAAAACTCTGAGGGGTGAGCCCAGCAGTCCGGGTTTGAACAACCTCCCTGGATGATTCTCATACACACTACAGCTTGGGACCCACTGATCTAGGGGAAGAACATTCCAGGTGGGGGACTCTATCGACAGCAAGGATCTCTGGTTTTGCTCAGTGTTAGAAGCCCCAGCCATGAGCCCAGTGCCTACCACTGGGCACAGGGGACTGCTGTCACCAATATATATTTCTGACTGCTGGTCAGGCTTTAAGTCCCAGCTCCTAGAGCCCAGATAAAGATCACAGAAAGAGATACACTGCAAAAGTGTTATGTTCAGGGGCACCTGGGCACTGCAGTCGGTTAAGCGTCTGATTCCTGTTTCAGCTCAGGTCATGATCTCAGTGTCCTGAGATCAAGTCCCAGGTTGGGCTCTGCACTCAGTGCAGAGTCTGCTTGGGATTCTTTCTCCCTCTCCCTGTGACTCCCTTTCCCTATTCCTGCTCTTTCTCTCTAAAACAAATAAATAAATCTTTTTTTTTTAATGTTATATTCATAAAACCTCAGTGAAAGCACCCACAAAGGAAGCAAAGAAGGTCCTTTTGAATCCAGGTGGCCAGTGGGAGGCTTTCTGTAGTGCCTGAAACTGCCAGCCGCTGAGACTGACTTTTCCCAATCTAATAAAACTTGGCATCACAAAGTTGGCAATTAGATTTCCTGTAAAAGGCTAAATGCTGTGGCCTTCTGCTTCCTGATTCTGAAACTCAGTAAGAAAGGCATTAGTGTGTGGCAGCTGGGATAATCATTTAATTGATCTTTTCCACCCATAGAAGCCTCCCTTCCCTGCTCCAACCCACTGAATTGTAAATCAATGTCACCTTCATTGTGAGCATGAAAAGGGAGGAAAAAACACAGCTCTCCCCAAACTAAATTGGAGTCAATTTCCTAATGGGGCCATGGTGAGACTCTAAATGGGTGCTGCCATTTCTCCCTCTCTGGCCTCCTCCTGGGCCACCCACACATCTCCATCAGGGCCGGTGGCGGCTCGGGTTCACATGCAAAGCAGGAAACAAGGGGCTTCCTATGGTAGGATCTCCATGACATAAAGCGCTTGGATTCTGTCATCGGTCAGAGTAGATTCAGATCCCCAAGCTGGACAATATTTTGGAAGCACCCAGAAAGCACGGGAATGGAGGATGGGGTTTATAAATATTTATTTTCCTCTTCCTCGTTATTGCTGTGTATCATTTCATTCACTGATCTAGCAAGTACTTATAGTGCCTATGCCCTATGCACCCTTACTGGGGGATATAGAGCAGTGAGCCTAACAGACATGCAACTTACTGTTTTGAGGGAGTGACAGACATGAATCATAGAAGGATGTCAAATAAAGACATAAAAAGATGTCAGAGGACAATTGTGACAAATGCTATAAAGATGAGTACATGGCACCGTGAGCCCATAATGGGGTTATTTATTATTCCTGTCTAGCTTGTTAAAATACAGATGCGCAGGCCCCAGGTGAGCATCTAAATAAAACTCGGAAGGCAGCTATGCTCACCACTATACCACCAACGCCGACTCTAAATTAAACTCGGGACATGGGTCCTAGCACAGGTGTGTTTAACAGGCTTCACAGAGGTTTCTCACTGTTGGAGTTGAGGTTATAGGCAAGCAAGGAGAGGGGGGTGGGAAGGCCGGAATGATCCGTGTGGTAATTGACCAGAGCTGGAAACACCATATAAATTATAAGGGAAGTTTATAAACTAAATGACAAAATAGTTTATCTGTATAAACTATATAATGATCTCTATAGTACATAAGTACAAACTGATGTTTAGTTTATCTTGATGTAATATTTGTAGCTATGTCTATATGCATGATTAGTACACACACATTTATTTCTTTGTTCTTCCGACTGAAAAGGTCTAAAAACAACGACACCCTAGTAGCAACAAGCACACTCAGTGCCCATATCTTGGTTTCTAAGACCATTCTCCAATATAAGGAAGCAGGGACCCCCAGAGAAACTGCTGATTCTTGGATTGAGACAGGAAATATTCCAGGTGGGTCTGGAGTAGTTATAGCGCCAGAGAGGAAGGACGTGTGCCCCCACCAAAACATGGTGATGGGAGTGTGCCAAAGAAACAGAGGAGCTAACTGAAAGAGCTCCCCATGGCCATAGCTACAACAACGTGAGCAACAAAGTAGGACTGCATTAAAACCCAAAGCATGAAACGAATATCCATGAGCCCATACTGGTATAAGTTAAGTGACTGAATAAATAAATAAATAAATGGGGAGAATAAAGAAATCTCCCATGCAAAAAGAATTCCAAGTCATGTATATAGATATTCAGTTCTCAGGGAAGTGGAGTGTGAATGGCCACTGCTCCATGCTGGCTGTGCGGAGAATGGTATGGAAAGGGGGCAAGGAGTAATGTTATAGGAATGAACCCCATCTCCACTTCGTCCATATGGTCCGGAGGAGCCTCACCAGGGGTAAGTCCTGTGGATGGCAGGTGCCCCTGTTGCAAATGGTGCTCTACTTCTGTGGTTCTTCCCTCCAGTACCCAGAGGCCAGGTCTACTCATGAGAAAAGCATGAGACAAATCTCAGTAGGGGGAGGGGGAGCATTCTACAAAACACCTGACCAGTACTCTGCACAACTGTCAAGGGCATCAAAACCAGGGACGTTTGAGAAACTGCCACAGCCAAGAGGAACCTGAGGAGATAGGATACCTAAACCTAACGAGGCATCCTGGACGGGATCCTGCAACAAAGCTCCTTAGATTTAAAACAAAATAAAACCTAAGGAGATCTGAGTAAAGCATTCACGATAATTTTTAAGTATGGGTTCATTAACTGTGGCAAACATACCACAGCAGAAGTTGTGAACAGGAGGAGAAACCGGATGTGGAGAGAATGGGAGCTCTCTGCACTATCTTCACACCTTCTCTAACAATTTCAGTCTAGTGTAAAATTACAAGTCCCCCTGCAAAGACAAAACACAAAGCCCCACAACAGATGATAGCGTGAGGCGGGGTCTGAACACTGAGCTCTTACATGCCCTCTGGATGGTAAGTGGATTGGGCCGTTCTCAAGGGTAGAATGCCTTGCCTGACGTTCAATGTGAGGTGACAAAACTTCAGAAACAGCATTCACGTGTATACACACACATACGCAACACACACGGATATATGTGTAAAGTCTATGCTCTAGTGACCCGGTACCAGAAGCTCTTCTAGCAGGGATGAGGCTTCTGGAATGCTCATTAGTAACTCTGAAGGATAAAAGGGCTTCACAAAGGAGAGACCATTCAAAACTCCAGGTTTGGCTTTGATCCTTTCAAAAGAGCCATGAAAAGAACTATTTGTGCCCCAAGAATAAGAATCTCCCAGTAAACAACCCGGAGCCCAATCTCAAAAGATCCCATTTGTTCCTCAAGATTTTGCATTTGATTCTTCCTCACCTTGAAGAGAAGGAATCAAAGTGCCTGAGGCTCCCCCCGAGTTAACCAGATCAAAAGTGATGGGGGACACCGTAATTAATAAGGTAAGTTAGAAAACACCAGATTCTAAGAGCTTTCGTAGAGTTAAAAGACGTCTCCAAAATGAATTTAATACTCAACGGCCCGTGGTCTGAGGACTTCTTAGGAACATTTTTTAGATCCTCCATGTGCTTGGAAACGTGAGTCAGCTTTCAGCAGCAATAGGTGGCAGCATTTCTGTTCTCTTGGCCACATTCAACATAATTTACTATTAATAGACAATTAGAATACAAGGGTTTTTCAAGGTCCTACCATCTCCTTTGTTTTCCATTAAAGGATAAGCTTTCTTTACAAATTGCTTTTACTAGAAACAAAATCACATCTTTTGAGGAAAAAAAAAAAAGAAAACAAAAGAAAAAAATAAAGTGACAAATTAATTTCCCCAAACATAATAAAACTAATTTCATCATCTTGTCCTGGCCATCTGCTTCGTAGATGCTAATCTAACTGCGTTTTCTACTGCCTGATAACTTGCTTAATTCAGTTAGCTTCTGTGACCCTGCTTTTGTGAACAGTTCTCCATGAGACCTTCCCCTGGTGACTTCTACACCAGGAACCGGCTGAGCCAGGAGCATCTCTCTCTGTGGAGCAGTGGCGAGGCGGCCCCCTTCCAGCTGCCTGTCCGTCCGAGAATGAAGTTTTAAAGAAGCCAGCTACGGTAGCCTGAGCTTTAGCTGAAATGCGTTGGGTTATGGGTACCATGGAGCACCTCCTGGGTATCAGGCACTAAGCCCTTTATAGGCACTCACTGCACTGAATCCTTATAATCTCACACTTGTTTTCTCTGACTGGTCCCATCGTGCTCCTGAGAAATCAGAAGTCCGCCGAGGTTAAAACCCTTGCTTAAGCTCTCAAAACCAACCCTGTGTGACCCAATAGTCTAAGCCTTCGGCCACTATTCAGGTAACTCAGGGTGGCAGAGTGGGCCGCTTCTAAGCCTGGGCTTCCGCAGAAGCACCAAGTTGAGTGTGACACAAATGTGCAAAATGGGGATTTCAAGGGATAATCAGAAAGCCGGTTTCTAGACATTCCCTGCTCTATCAGATGGAGGATATAAAAAGAGAGGAAAGTGTGGTGAGAGGATTTGTTTGAGAGGAGGGTGTCGTTGGAGAATTTAGAGCTGTAAGCCCATCCTCTATGCACCTGCTTTGATGGGGTCATGGGTGATCTGGAGATGAGCCTTCCTGCCATGGTGTGGGATGCTGTGGTCTGGGATCTGCCTCCTGCCCTGAGAACCTTGAGGGAAAGCGGGAGAGATGGTGGAGCCAGGGACCATTTCGGGCTGCAGCTGGTCTGTAGCTCCCCCTGTTAGGTCAAGAAAACTGAGTGTCTCCTTGGAGAGAGTGCACACTGGGGTTCATCTCAGGTTCTAGAAGGCGGCCCTTGAAGTGCCCCACAAAAGAAAGCCACAGCTTTCAACAGAGCAGAGAACTAGCTTAGGAAGGTACCATCCCAGCAGTCATCTTTCTCCATGCACAGCTCCCTGGAAAAGGGGTAAGGCCAACTGTTTTCACCCTCCCTCTGCAGGGTCCTGATTAGGATTCAGGTTTGGAGCTTTGATTAGTATTACTGGGAAAGATGCTATAATTCCTCATTTGAGACTCTCTTTGCAAATGATTGTGACCACAGGGCTTTCTATGAAAGAGCAGAAAGGCCAAGGACTGAGAGAGCCTTAATCTCAAGGCAAGAAAAAAAAAAAAAAAACCCAAGAGGCTTTGTCCATGATCCACACACCACATTCATCTGAATCGTTGGTTACAGGAGTACTCTCAGTTCTTGCTGTCAGAATCCCCTGGGGAGCTTTTAAAAAACACAGATGTCTAGGGCCCACCTTTGAAGAGTGATTCAGTAGGTTTGAATGACCCACACAGCTGCCTTTTTTTTTTTTCCTTTTCAATGTTTTCTAGAGAGTTCTGATGCCCAGGCAGAGTTGAGAATGATCAGATCATGCTCTACATTGAGATGACGTGGTAATTATCTCTGGAGGGAGGAAGGGGGAGGACCTCATCAGCACTTCAGTTACTTCTTAACGTTCAGATAATCGAGATTATACGGTAAATGGGGCAGCACGGTCACTCAGTATATGCTCCCAAGGAGGGCCTCAGCACTGCTCTTTCTTGTCTCTCCAAGTCTTAGCATACAGGGGCAGACAAAAGCAGTATGAGAATATGAAAAATCAATGCTCCACCTCCTCCCCAGAAAACAATCTACGTTTTATAGATTAGAGGACTGAGATTCACCGACTCCATTGGCCTCAGGTCCGGCAGTGACCAAGAAGCGAGGCTTTCAGCCCAGGCCTCCTGCTTCCCAAGGGCAGGCTCTCAATCATGGCACCTTCGTCCTTCTGTGAGCTGCCACAACCGTGGAGATAAAGTCATTCTCTCTCCTGGCCCCAGCCCTGATCCTGATCCACAGTTTAAGTACTTGAGAAGAGGGGAATGTGATGACAGCGCAAGTGACTGAACGTCAACGTCAAGGCCACTAGGAAATGGGCATCACGTGCCAGGTGATATCCCTTGGATGGAGAAATGGAATTCAGGAAGGGAAGATTTTCCAGTGGGAACTATACCGGAGAATTCAGCCACCTACCAAATGCATCAGATTAGAAAGCCCGAAGGGATCTTGCTTGACATTTTAGGGCTTTGTTTCTTTTCATAGGAGGGTGTGGGAAAGAAGCTGTGTGAAGACGGCGGTGCACTGTGGCCACTGAGGACAACTCAGCATGAATGAGCTTTTTAAAAATTGCACATGCAATCAACTACCCAGCACCAAGTGGGCGAGACATCAGGGGACAAAATAAATAAATAACCCATAGTGACATTCCAGGTGCAGAAATCAGACACGCATGGTTTCGTGGAAATGACCTGGGCTTTGATTCTAGGCAGGGGTCGGTTTGAATTCCGGCTCTGTCACTTACCAACTGACCCGGTGACTCTGGGTAAGCCATTTAGCCTTTGGAAAATCCCCGCAGCCACAACACAAGACTCCCTCAAGATTTTGCTGCGCATCTTTTTTTGAGAACCTAGACCAGCCTGGTTGCATATTTCAAACAAATGGAAAGAGACAGCCCGATAAGGAAAGGCGGCTTCACCGCGCATGAAAATTTAATGTCAGTGACAGTCAGGTTTGGCCCTAGTCGATAGGAAGCATAAATAGCTGTCACCTAATGGCCAGGTCCTCTTGAAAATGGGTTATTCATCTGAGCCCATCTCCCACGGGACAGCTGCAAATACCATCAATAGTGGCACTAAGCAACGGCCTTATTTATAGCCATTTATAGCCAAGATTCCAAAGATAGAAGAGGTCAGGGAGGCTGAATCCTTCTCCAGACTCCCAGATTCCTAGACGGTTGAGAGGTGAGGCGGGAGAACAGGTCTTACAGGATTGTCTGAAAACAGTGGGAAGACTTGTCAATGAAAGCGAGACAAACTGAAAAGGAGAGGTTGGAAAAGAAAGAAGCCACGAAAGGAGGAGGTGGAGGTGGTTCTCCCTCTGCCTGGCGTGCTGAATCAGCACCCCTCATCTGTGAGACTGCCCCATCTCTCAGCTAACACCTAGCCTCAGGTAAGTAGAAGACTTCTCAGAATCCCCCAGCATGCATCCAGGGTCACGTGAGGGCCATCCAGTTTTCCCAGCCACACCTGGCATGAAAGCATTCTCCGATGCCCACGGAATCAAGTCCCAAATCCTTGACTTGACTTTCAAGAGCTGCTGCTTCTGGAGATGCCCCTGACTGCCCACTCCTCGCCTTCACCTCAGCCCAGTGAGAATACTGGTGATTACTCGGAGAGAACCACCTCCTTCCAGCCTCAGGGCCTTCACTCCTATCGGAGAATGCACCATCTCCACAAATGGGGATCCTGCGTATTTCTCAAAGAACAGTTGGTTCAAATACCACTCTTCCCCCATCCAAATTTTTCCTTGAGCTTTTCATCCGTGTACTTAAGTGTCTTGATTCCTATTTTCCATGTTAAGGTCTCTGAGGGCAGGATCTATGATCATTACCTCCATACCCCCTTGCAGTTTAGTGCTAACTTAAGTGCCAAGAAGTGTTTGTTGGATGGATGGATGGATGGAAAGAAGGACAGAAAGAATGGATGGATGTGATGGATTACAAAGAAACCAGCAGGGAACACATTACTCATGATGTCACCGTCATCCAGGATGGCCCACAGATGGAATGTCCCGGTTATCACAAAATTCTGATGAATACAGTGTTCCTCCCACAACACCATTCACAGGTTTGACCACTGATAATTACCAGCTCAAATCAACCTTGCATTTCAGGTGGAACAGACAAAACTGCGCCTTTGGTTGATGAATCAAAAAGCACTTGGATATCTCGCAAGACTCAAGGTGAGGAATTTCCTGGTTGGTGGCGTACTGTACGGTGTGTGACGGGGGTGGTCTGCAGAGTTGGTGGAAGCATAATTGAAAATACATAATTTTTCTATATTTCCATCCACAGTGGAGTCTTATAAAGCTCATATGAACATTATATAGGGTTTTTTTGAAGATTTTATTTATTTATTTGACACAGATCACAAGCAGGCAGAGAGGCAGGCAGAGAGAGAGAGAGGAAGAAGCAGGCTCCCCGCTGAGCAGAGAGCCCGATGTGGGGCTCGATCCCAGGACCCTGAGATCATGACCTGAGCCGAAGGCAGAGGCTTAACCCGCTGAGCCACCCAGGCACCCCTGAACATTATATAGTTTTAACTAGATGACACTACGAACCAGAGGCACAGGAATGGACACGGACACACACACACACACACACACACACACTCCAAACTGCTCTTCCCACTCTGACCCAATGAGTAGCCCTGAATTCAGAAAAAGACAGTAGTAAAAAAATAAATAAATAAAATAAAAAATTTAAAAAAAAAGGAAAAAAGAAAAAGACAGTAGTAGAAGTCACTATGCACACCGGCCGGAGATCACATTCTGACATCCCTCTCCTGTCTCTTCCTGAATCCCAGCCCTCCCTGGCCTTCAAGCTCTCCTCACCCCAGGCCAAATATCCCTAGACACAGCCCAAGACCACTTCTCAAAGCCACCAGCCCCCTGTGGGGAGAGGCGGAGACAACACACATCCAACAAGTCAGGCCACTGTTATTTTTAACTTGGCTCCTTTGTGCTCACAGGTAGAACCGGTTCTGTGGCACCAGCTTCTCTGTCAGGAAAGCAGGGAGAAGAGCAGGGCAGGGTGGGGGTGGGGGGCACTTCCCTGGCTGGGACAGTACGCTCCAGCCCTGGGGAGCTGCCAAGGAGTCCCAGCAGTTCCCTTCCACGAGCACGGTCTCGTGTCATGGCACCCAGGTTTATCTCCATTGTAAGAGGTATCTCAATTAATTCTCCTGTCTCCTGAGGCAGGGATGGCTACCCCTTGTACAGAGGAGAAAACTGGTACTTTGGAGAGGTAAGTGACTCATCTCAGCTGCACCGGATTGGAACCCCGCTCTGTCCTCATCATTAAGCTACACTCCCACTATTTCAACAGGTAACTGGGAAGGCTGTAGCATTCCATGCTGCCACGTGCTCCTGTGCTCGTCCCCTCTCCCCCACTAAGTAGTTGTGGCAGCCTCTGCAGCTGGTGAGGGACAGGAAAGGTGAGCTGCAGCTCACTGGAGGAAACGTCCCCTTGCTTGATTCCCAAGGCAACGCCGACACACTCGGGTATGATCAGAGGCTCCGTCCGAGGTAAGCAGATGTCCCGGTGGTGATTCCCTTGTGGAGTTTTGATATATAGCACAAGGCACGATATGCCCACCTGGGAGTTTTTTGGTGCCAAGAATGAACAGAAGGGAATGCATTGCAGAAATATTAACCTTGGCAGTCTCCCGCCACAGTAAACCGCTGGTTGAGCTTTAATGAAATCTTGCACAAGAGCAGAAACATCTGTATCACTGGTAAAAATAAACCCCAGCCTGGAACGCATGACCTTCTTTGCACAAGGATGTGACAGACCTGGAGAGGAATGGAAAGAAAGCCTTTCTCCGTGATCGGATCAAAAGGACTGTTCAGGACAGAGAGGACAGGGCTCCTCACCTCTACCTGGGTCAACGTGTGAGGTTCACGGCCTTCTTGCCAATGAAGACCCAGTCTAAATGGGTGCAACTTGGGGTTTCCTAGCGGGCTTTTCTGCATTGGAGAGCAAAAGTCCTGCAAACTTGCCTGTCCCCACTGGCTCTTTTCTTGTCTCCCCAAAACCATTCTCCAGGATGAATAAACACCAACATACTACTTTGAGCCTGGCTAGCACAATGAGGTCTAATTGCTTTAAGTATCCTGAATTAATCATCCAGCCAAGTCAAAATTAAGAGCATGGCCACTGTCTCATATAAAAGATGTAACAAGGACGGGCCAGTTCTCAGAGCACAGGCGGTCAGGGGGAGGCCTCCGTAATCACGGAGTAAACATCACTGTGGAGGGAGTGTGGCGTCTCCTGCTAAGTGGCTTTTCCTCAAAAACAAACAGCACAGGCCTTCTGAAACCCAGACTCAAGAGAGTCCCCTTGCCCAATCTTCCTCCTCCTCTATGTACAAATCAAAAGGACTGTTTTCTATGCCAAGTTTCCCCAGAACCCCAGGATGAAGACCCCCTTCACCCCTAGGGAAGCCACCCTACGCTACCTTGAAAAGCTCTTCCTTCCACTGAGTTGAATTTTGGTCTTGACTCAGTGCAGAGAACCCCAGAGATTAATCCTTCCAGGCCTTTAGCATCATGTCTCCCCCACACCCCTTTATGTACTAACAGTGTTCCGCTTGCCTGTAAATACTCTTTATAGAACAAGGCTTTGGTTCTCTCACTCCCTGGCTGTTCTTCTCCAAACAGGGTGACAAGGAGTAATGATGACATTGGAGATGATTAAAATAAAAGCAATGATATTAACTCTTCTTCATTAAGCACGTACTATACAGCATAAGCTCTACTATGCATTTTCTAGGCACTTCCAATTAAATCCTCACAGCAACCCTGGAGCTCAGGACTATCATTCTGTTCAGGTGACGCTTTGGAGAAGTCGAAGCTCACATGCGACCTAACTCACCCAAGGTCACAGAGCTAGTAAGTGATGGTGTTGGCATTTGCACGGAGACTCACTAGAGACCGCCCTGTTCATCCTCCTACAGAAGAGGGGCCTAGTTCCACTCAGCCACATCCTGCTGAAATGGTCCCCCATATGACAGCCTGCTTCACTGTACCTGGGGCTACCGATGTCCCTATGCCTGACACCATCCTTGCCCTGATGGGGAACCAAACTGCCTCCCTGTATTGGGAAGACACAGATTTTGAACAATCACGCTGGCGCTCTTTGCCTGGGTAGAAGTAAGCACTAAAGAGGGCCCAGCAAACAAACGTGAGAGCCAGTGAAGACAAAATATCTATCATTCAACAGTCTGGAGAGATGCTAGGCTGGGAGAAGACCCCAGCAAAGAGAGAGGTGCGTGCAGAAAGGCTCATCCCCGTGGCCGCAGAGGGCTGGCAGAGGAAGTGGCTTTCCAGGAGACCCAGCAGGGGTGGGGGGAGAGGGGCAGCTCTGCTTTATCACCGGCTGACTCTCTGCCCACCCGTTTTCCCTCCCCATGCTAGGACAGGACCCCGCTGTTGCCGAGCTGGTTGGACTAAATCACAGACAGTAAAAATGACCTGTCTGGCCGCCATATCCCTGATCAAAGCAGACTCATTTCAAAGGCAAACTGTCAGCAAACTTGCCATCAGACAAGGAAAAATAAACGATAAGGTTACCTCAGGGGTTAAAAAAAAAAAAAAAACTCCCTGAAAAAATAAAGTGCTCTTTTGTGCTTCTGAAATTCTCAGTCCTCATAACTCCATGAGGAAACACAGACACTAATTAGAAAATATGTTTGGGTCCTGGGTGACATCCTAAGGTTCAGGATGGCCCCATGCACGCTTTGTCGTGGGCGGAGACATTTTCTGAAGCTGTGAGCTTAAAGAGCTTGTCCAACACTGGCGATCAGGGCCGGAACCCACGTGTGTGGAGATCCCGACGTTTGTCCCACACACCCTCTTGTGTTCATCACGGTGTATCGAGAGCACAAAAGTTTCCAAAGGACACACTCCCACACACACACACACACAAATGCATGTCTACAGACACACGCACACACACACACAGATATCTGTTCTCCTTCCTTTTCATTCTATTGTAAAAAGAGTGGCATCTCCAAGCCACCAAGCTGGAATCACACTAAGCTTACACCTCTGGATAGCTATTTTCAGATCAGTCCAGGGCTTGCATTTTCAGAGTAAAACAATTTGGTCAGGAAAGGACACGACTGGACAGGTTTCAGGATGTCTCTGTAGAAATGGGAAGAAGAGGGGCGTCTGGGTGGCTCAGTCAGTTAAGCATCTGCCTTTGGCTCAGGCCATGATGCTGGGGTCCTGAGATCGAGCCCTGCATAAGGCTCCCTGCTCAGCAGGGAGCCTGCTTCTCCCTCTGCCTGCCGCTACCTTGCTTGTGTGCATGTGTGCTCTCTCTCTTTCTAATAAATAAATGAATAAAAATTTTAAAAAAAGAAATGGGAAGAATAATTACATGTGAAAGGATGGGGAAAATGGAAATTTTCCTTGCTTCTCAAGCCCTGGGGACTTGCTACTACCTATGAAACCTACAGATGGGCCCGGGAGGGGGCAGCTTGGCCTGGAAATTAACTGGGGTCCTCTTTTTCCCTTTGTGAAGCTGTGGGTACCTCCAAGTGCTGGAACATCCAGAGGACACACACAAGCCAGGCTTGTCAGAAGTGGGCCCAGTGCCACTCTGCACCAAACCGCCAGCAAGGACAGAGTGCTTGATTCCGCCAGCGGGGGGGCCTGGGGGGAGGTTCAGTCCAGCTGGGGGAGCACAGAGATGCAGCAGTGGTGGTGGTGGGAGCACCATAAAACCATCACTAACGGCCCATCTGCATTAATCAAACAGAGTGTGTCAATTTAGTAAAAGATGAGGGGCTCCCTTGGGCTCCGGGAAGCTGCCAAGATAGGCTCTTTTATCCAAGTTTGAGGCCCTGGGCTGAAACCCAGGGGCAGGCAGTTAAAACAATTTCTCCATCAAATTACTCTCCTGAAAAGGAGCATGTTCCAAGCCTCCCCTTGACTGCTGAAAGTCACATGGCTCTGCACAAAGTAGAGGCTCTCAGGGCTCTGGTGTTCTTGCCAATACATGGGGAGTGCAGCGAGGAGAAGACAAAGGAAGGGGTCTGAACAGCACCCACACACCTGTTCTCTTCTTGCTACTGGGGCTGCTGCTGCATCTGGGACTCTGTTCCCCTCACGGTTTGCCGAAGCTCTGCAGGAGAAACAAGCCAACGCCGGGCTGTCCTGGCAGAGGAAGGCGACAGACTTTCCAAAGCTCCAGGGATGCCCCGGGCCGCCCGCGCCCCACACCAGCACAGCAGATGGCCTGGCCAGCTGCAGCCCAGCACCGAAGGTGACCAGTCTTGGCAGATGCCAGATCCACAGCAGAGGGCCGCCGATTCCAAATCGCACACGGTCAGCCTACACGGAGACCCACTGGGGGGTTTGCTCCGTTTGCCTGGGCCGGCTGCTTCGCAGCAGAGTTTTGGTGACAAGGACACAATGGTCTGAGCCCTTCTAGAACCGACTCAGTGAAGATCTACAATCCGGAATGCCTTCTCTGTTCTTCCTCACCTTTCCAGATCCTATAAAAATGTTTTCTACTGGCAGGGGGCTTACGGTCCCTGGGGTCCTTGCAAGTGTAACAGTAGAGTCTCTGAGAGTTCCCACATGCATCCCAATGCTTTCAATCAACCACCAGGGAGAGGACAAGGGCTCGCACCCCTGCCACAGAGTAGGCCAGGAATAATAGCTGAAGTGGATTCACGCCACTCTCCTGCGAAAACCTTCAACAGCATCCCATTGCCCTCAAGATGAAGTCCCAGCTGGGGCGCCTGGGTGGGTCGGTTGGGTGTCTGACTTTAGCTCTGGTCACAATCCTGGAGTCCTAGGATCAAGCCCCACATTGGGCTCCCTGCTCAGTGGTGGTGGGGCGGGGGGATCTGCTTCTCCCTCTGCCCTTCACCTTGCTTGTGCTCTCTCTCTCTCTCTCCCTTGCTCTCTCTTGGATAAATAAATAAATTTTCAAAAAGGAAAAAAAAAAAGGTGAAGTCCCAACTACTTCTGAGCCCTCAGCAGGGTCTTTCGGGGCCCAGCCTGTGTTCCCTCTCCGCCTTAACCCACAACTCCCTGCCTGGCTCCCCGAGCACAGTGGAGGAGATGGGCGCTGAGGAGTTAAAAGAATGCCAGCTAGGGTAGTCCCAGTGTTTCAGGTCTATGGATTTTGCTTCCAAGAATCCACAGATTAACGGGAGGTCATCAGGTGTACTGGAAAAGTAATAGGCTTTGAACTTTGTTAAACCCAGACTTCAAAATGCTCTCCACCTTCCACTTGATAACCGCAGGCACGTTACTTAATATTTCTGAACCTCAGTTTTTCTCTCTCAGTACAAAGGCTGTCATGTGAAGGGAGCAGAGAGATAACACAGGTAACATACCCACCACAGTGCTTGGCACAGAGCAAGCTCAAGATCCCAAAGCCCCGGGACAGACTTCCAAAGCAGAGTGACTCTATAGCCGTGCTTGGTCCCTGGTCAGAAACAAGGGCCACTTCCTCCACAGCTTCCCTCCCACCACGGCCCGCATGCTCACCATCATCCCCACACGCACATAATCCTGCCTCTCCCTGTGTCTCTTTCGAGCCATTTTCCCACAGCAGAGGAGACTGGCAGTGATGATTTCAAACCAGATTTATGAAAACCCATAACTAGAAGATTAAAATTCCAAATGTCATCTGGATAAGATGGGCCAGATGCTTGGAGAATTGCAAAAGCCTCCAGCCCTTTGCACTGGCAGAGAAGCGGGAGTTGTCAAGGAACTCATGTAAGAGGGTTTCAGTCAGTTGAGAAGGGAGTGTACGCTGTCTCTGACAGGGAAAAAGAGACACATTCTGTGTGGACTGAGTAGGTACACCGCACCTGCTAGATCAACTCAAACACCATCAGCGACATTTGGTGTGGGCTCTTATTCCCTGGGAGGTAACACTGTTCCAGGCTTGGCTCACCAGCCCTTCTCCTGGGTGGGTTTGGAATGTGTATCTGTCTACCCCGAGGCCTGTGCCAGGGACCAGAAGGAGGGGAATCAGACCAGGACCACTATGAGAGAAAAGCCCTAGAGGCCAAATCATTAGGACCAGGTTCACACCAACTGGCTTCAGCTGGTCAGAACCACCTCCTACAGATCCCAAAAGCTGAAAGGGAAGGTGAAAATTGTTTCCAGAACACATGGCTTCACCAAGTTCTGACATCAGCCCGATGAGGGTCAGCGCTGTCATCCCTCCACTGTACGGGTGGAGGCTGGTGCTCAGAGAAGCAAAGCAAATTGCCCGAGGTCTGCAAGTTCCAAACACAAAGTAGCAGACTAGGAATACAAACCAGGTACTTTTTTTTTTTTTTTAGATTTATTTATTTTAGAGAGAGACAGAGGGAGGGAGAGCGTGCGCACACGAGTGGGAGCAGCAGAGGGAGAGGAAGAGAGAGTCTCAAGCAGACTCTATGCTGAGTGTGGGGCCCTCGTGGGGCTCAGTCTCATGACCCGGGAGGTCACAGCCACAGCCAGAACCAAGAGTCGGACACTCAACCGACGGCACCACCCAGGCATCCCTGGTGTCTCTGATTAGAAACTTCATCCCTTGTCCTAGAATCGGCTTCTTTTTTTTTTTTTTAATTTTATTATTTATTTGACAGACAGAGATCACAAATAGGCAAAGAGGCAGGCAGAGAGAGAGAGGGATAAGCAGGCTCCCTGCTGAGCAGAGAGCCCGATGTGGGGCTCGATCCCAGGGCCCTGGGATCATGACCTGAGCTGAAGGCAGAGGTTTAACCCACTGAGCCACCCAGGTGCCCCTAGAATCGGCTTCTTTCCACCAGAACTGCCGCAGCTCACTGTTCGTTCCCACAGACATTGGCCCATTCCCACTGACTCTCATGACCAGAGCCACTCAGGTAGTAAGATAAATCATCAACGTCATTGTCAAAGCATTAAAAAGAAAAAAAAAAAAAAAAAAAGGCCACAAAAAAGAAAGCAAGAGAGAATGATTTGTATCGGAAAGTTGACCTTGGCCATAGTCTAAGATTAAAACTATCAGTGAATAAAAGAAAAAAAAATGCTTTTTAAAAGGCATCTGTTTCACTGCCCAAACTGAAAGCCTAAAATCATCTGGGATTCAGGAATCATTAGGCAATGAGCTCACTCTCTTGGAACACCAAAGAGGAAGAAGGGCAAGAACCTGCTGGAACATCTCATCTACCGCTCTCCTCTCTAGCCGCTCTCTGTCCCTGGCCTTTTCCTGAGTCACTCAGGCCTACATTCTCCTCCTACATCCATCTGCACACCTCCGTCACATCACTCCCCTGCTGTCAAACCCCCAGGATGCCTCTCATCCTCCGAGATCAAGTCCAGAACCCTTAGCCTGACACTCATGGCTCAATCTCGTCCCCACCCTCCCTGCTCTCCACAGATAGGCAATGTGGCTTCATGATGGGTGCATGGACCTTAGCATTGGGCTGACCTGGATTTAGCAACAACTCTCCATTGCCTATTAGCCATGGGACCTTGGGTGCATTACTAAGGCTCTCTGAGGCAAAAACGGGAAGACCTCACTTTCAGAGGGAGAACCGAGAATACCATACATAAAATGTGTTCAGCATACTGCATGGAACCTAGTGAATGTTCAAGAAAAAGACACGGGAGAGTTTTAAGCCTTCAGACAACAGGTTGGTAGCACCATACTGCTCCATCTCCAATGGCCCATGACCAAGAGCCTCTCTACCACATCCCCCTACGTCCCTGGATCAGAATTCTGCAAGGTCTATATCAAGCCAACGTGATTCTTTCCTTCCGGAGACCTCACTGGTAGTTGCTGCTTGTTACCACACATCTGGGAGTCACACACATACCTGGGCTATTATCTGCCACATCTTCCCGTGGGATACCTTGTCTACTGGCACACAGCACTTACGACTGCCCCCTCCTACGCTCTCCTCCACCTCCACATCCACTGGATGCACGTCCCAGACCCCTGTAGCTGGGCTTCTGGGAGTGATTTAGTTCTGAAAGGCGGGAGTGAGGCAGAGGGGGACTGACAAGCAAACTGCAACAGACGGGAGTGACTGTGGGAGCCAGACCCCGGGGTCTGGCATGTGGTGGTGGGCTTCATGAGAGTCCAAGGTGGGTGGGCCGGTATCGCCAGGCCCTCTAGATCTCAGCTGGGGTGGTGTGGTCTCAAAACCAAGAGTACAACCACATCCTCTTAACTTCTGTCCTTCCAGCAATTTTGTACGTCACCAATTCTCTGCATTAAATCCCTTCCTGCTCAAGTGACCTGGAATGGTTCCGAGCTCCCAAACTGACTCCAGCGGAGTAAGTCCTCACTTTGCACAGCGTCTCCAGCTCAGTAACTCTATCACATTATCTCTTACGGAATTTAGGGCTCAGCCCTGGTTTTAGGAGCTGCTCACTTCAAGAGTCCAGCCAGGGCCCAGATTTATCTCATCCCTGGAAGTTGCCTCAATGCCAATAGGCACCACAGTGCCTGTCAAAGCCACCGGTCTGTGGGACTGACAGATGAGCATGTGCACTACCCAACAGCTCCCATGGCACCTGCAGAATCAGAGCATCTACAGAATCGTGTGCTCAGGAAGGAAATAGCCACCATTTGTCCCAGAGCAAACCTGGGTGACAAAATAAGACCTGTCACAGGGACAGATTTTTAACCACACTTCTGAGATGGCTAACTCAGCATTTAATATGAGAATAAAACTTTCTGACAACTCTGTGCCCTTTGATACTTCCTCCTCCTCCCTTTAGTCTGTCTTCCTTTCTCCCTGGTCAAAAAGGCTTTGATTTCCTTTATCAACCTGTTTCACAAAGTGTGGTACACAAACCGTGGTGGCATGCTTTGCAAGAGTTTAGACTGCATACTGGTAAACATCGTATTTTAATAGCTACATATTTGTTTCTAGGATTACGTTCCACTATGTCCAATGATACTGCTTTTGCATTTATAGGTGGAATATATAGTTTCCTCTTTAAATGAATTTCCTCAAATTAAGTAGTCAACTGGAAGGAAACTAGTAAATAAATAAGCAACATAAAATGTAGACAAACTTGGGGAAAAAAAAAATATATATATATATATATATGACCATGGTATAAGAACGATGGTGTTTGGGTAACAGACTTAAATCTTACAAATATTTTTGGGGGGAATTTCAAATATCTAATCTACTCGGCCTACCAGGATAGTATGAGACAGCTCTGAGAACGTTCCTAATTCATTCTAAATAATGTTCTGTCCCACTTCTCTTTGGAGGCTCTTAAAGGAAGACACTCAGATGAAGTTAGGGATTTCAATAGCCATTTGCAGACTGTGGCACCAGACAGGTAAGTCGACCTCACTTGCTTCACTCAGGAAAGGTAGTGAGCATGCCCGCTTACTCCACGGGGACTGAGTGAGGCAGAAGGAAGCAGCTAACGCCCTCTAAATCAAATCATTCATTTCAATGGTTGTTTTTAGTTTAACTTATTTATCTAAATGCAGTGTATGTGTGTGCATGTGTGTGTGTATTCCTAGAGCTGGTGGGGGGGAGAAAGATCTGCAATAAATGATTCAAATAAATGCTAACTGGGGAAAACGTTAATATCTGGATACTCTTTTTAACACTACTTGTTTATTTTGAGTCCTTGTAAATATTCATGAATATAAATGATACTGAGGCTAGAATAAACAGCCTACCTCCCTTCCTTCCAGTGTAGAGGGGGGGATAAGAAATTTCTGGGCTTCTCAGAATCACAAGCAACTCCTTTTCCAACCGGCCGCGATCAAACACAGGGGAAACTCCCCGCACCGAAGCTGAAACAGCAGTGGCCACAATGGGTCAGGTGCCCTTAGTGGATGCAAATGCTTGAGCTCTCTTCTCAGGATCCATTTCCAAAGAAGCTGGGAAACACTAGCTGTGTTAGCATGCAGTTGGCACCAAATATAAACTCGTCCATGGCTGACTTCCTTAGTCATAGGGCTATGGCTGCAAAGCTAAGGTAACTCTAGGATGCAGACTCACAATTATGAGAGGGAAAGGAAGTGGGTGATTTTCTCTCAGCCTTCCCAAGAAGATGCTACTGACACCAAGGTCCCCCCCTCCCCAAACTCAGCATAAGAAGGCATTAAGGAAAAGGCTAGAAACAATGTCAAGGAAGTAACTCATTATCAACAGAGGATAAGACCAAATTCCCTGTGGCTCTAGCATGGTCATTTTTAGCAGAGATGTCACAAACCACATCCTAGAATATGTTTGATACGGGAAAATGTCTTCTGCAGAAATAGTTGTTCTACTCACTATAAATAATACCTTGACTCACAATGTTTTTTGGAGGGTGAGGCCACACATGCTACATAAAGCAATCGCATTGGGTTCTTCAGCAGCTACAAAGCCTATCCATGAAACCAGCATCTGAGAGCATGCGAGAGACACAATGTGAGAAAGTCACGGCGATTCAATGTAACCAATGTAACAACAGTACACTTGGTGAAGAATCCTAATGGTTGGTAGGGGAGAAAGCCTTGCTGGCATGGGTGAGATAAGAAGGAAGCCTCCCTACAACTGCAGACACAGGTGTTCCATTTCAGAAGACTCCGCTCAAGGAGTTTGCCTGTTTGTTCAGTCACTCATTCATTTAACAAATACGTATTGGGCCCTAGCTTTGGATCAGCTACTGTACTAGGTACCGGGAATTCAGTAGAAAATCACACATGTCCCTGAAGGTACGGAACTTACCCACAAGTTGAGTGAGATGGATGATAAACAAGTTAATACATTCATTCATAAAGGAAAATTTCAGTGCACGTGGAAGGGCAGAGAGTGATGTGAGCTCGTGGCTGAGTGACTGGGGTTGGGGGTCAAGGAGACTTATCTGAGGCTATGATGAGAAGGAAATATCATGTGAAAAGCTTGGTGAGAATATTTGGGGTCAGGGAACAGCCAAGACAAAGGCTTAGAGGTGGCAAAGGACCAGAAATTGTGAAAAGAACAGAAAGGAGTCCCCAGTGCCTGCCCTCACAGGACAAAAAGGGTAACATCGGATAATATCAGGTGGCAGGGTCAGGGTCAGATGGTGTTGGACCTCCCAAGCCATGATGGGCAGGGGAGCTGAGTTTAGTCTATATACAATGGGCAGTGCCAGGGAGGTTTAAGTGGGGACCAACATGATCTAAGTTTTCCAAAGGTCACTCTGGACACCTGTGGGAAGGATGGATGGAGGTTTGGGGCCAGGAGTGGAAGTAGGGAGCCCAAGTACTTGGCCAGCGGAATAATCCAGGTACAAGAGACTTGGGACAGGTGATGGTAGGGGAGACCCAAGAAAGTGAGGAAAAGCAACCAGTAAAGACTGGGCACACTTCAGCACTGACTCAAAGCTTCCTGAAGGAATAAATTATGACTTGACTGGAATTCTACCTGATTTGGTTGGCTTTCCTACATTCAAGCATCATGAAAGTCAGACAGAATATACATACAGCCACTAGCGCTAAAGCAGAGATGGACAACAAACATCTTCAAATGTAACAATAACTAATTGTTAGATAAAATATACATTAAGACAGTACGCCTGGGTGGCTCAGTCGGTTGGGTGTCTGCTTTTGGCTCAGGTCATGATCTCAGGGTCCTAGGGTCAAGTCCCCGCATCGGGCTCCCTGCTCAGTGGGGAGGCTGCTTCTCCCTCTGCCTGCCGCCCCCCGGCTTGTGTGCAAGCTCTCTCTCTTTCTGACAAATAAATAAAATCTTTAAAACAAATACACATTAAGACAAGCTCAGGGCAGCATCTCCATCCTTATTAAAGAAAATGGCTCACTCAAAAACAAACTCTCAGGCGCACCCTGTCTTCCTCTGCCTCTCCCTGCCCCCATAATTGAAGCCCATTCTAACTTGGTAGTTTCAAAGTTAAGAGCCCAAAACCTCCCCAGAACAAACTATAACTTCCAAGGAGGAATGTGCTCTGGCATTGTGCTTCAGTAAACCCAGAAGGCGTGCTGAGATAAGAGTATTAAAGGTACCTCTTAATGAAGCCGGAAGTCCTGAATAAAGAAAAGCCCCAGAGGGAGACAGAAACCAGAGCCTGCATCCTGGCAGAGGCCAAGTTCCCTAACGGCTGGCAAGCTTGCAGAGAAGGTCTTTGCTTCCCAGCTTCCTCAAAGAGCAGCAGAAGGGTGGCAGCGGGGAAGACGGAAGGCTTTATTTACTCTGTCCTTCCAGAAGCCCGAGGTGCATGCCAGGCAGCAGAACCTGAATCTTCAGTGGTTCTGGAAAATTGTTCTTGTTGAAGAGTCCTGTGCCCCTCAGCAGACCACAGTGTTGGGCGTGGCACTGAGAGGGGACCATGCTCCCCAAGGCTTAGAACCAGATGCCGCCTGGCAGTGAGGGCTCGGGCTTCCAGAAGAACTTACAGAGCAAAGGGGAGAGGCTAAGGGATGGATGGCAGGCGGGAATGTCAGGATATGGGAGTTCCTAAAGCCTGTGACCTGGACCAAAGTATGTGTGTGTTAGGGAGCCAGGCAGAAAGGGAGGCCTCCCTTCATTCTCTGAACTGAATCATTTCCCACCACCACTCAGGTGTAGGAATTAGCCATGCCTATGAAGAACAGGCACCCCCCACCCCATCCCCACCGTAGTCCTTCCCTCATGTGGGCGCAGCAGTGAGGCTATACAGGGATAGCAGAAGATGGACACCTGCAAAGCATCTCCTATGGGTTCAGCACTGTGTCAGTGTCTCTGCTCTCCTAAGGCCTCTACAGTATCTGCTAGAAATCTTAGGGGGGGAAGGACTGACCATCTCCATACTAGAGGAGAGTCAATGAGGCCCAGAGCCGGGTAACCGGTGCACAGCAGAGCTGGAATCAGAAGGAGGCCATCCCAAGTCCCATGTGCTTTCCACACGGACAGAGCACTGCCCTCAGCTCTGCTCTTCCCAGCCGACTCTCCTCCAGGAGACCTGGGTGCCTGCTGTCTGCATGGTAACAGCCCAGGCTTTAAACCCAACCACTCCGCTTGCCCCAAACTCTTACCTAGCTTAAGAAAGTCACAGATGTTCTTACTCGGGAATGCTTTCTAAGGTCAGGAAAGAATCTGCAGCACCCCAGCTCTGCTACTGTGTGTGTTCACCAACAGCAGCGGGATGGGGTCTCTCTCCTCTGCAGATGAAGATGGGCCTTTGAGAAGCTCCAGACACAGCTTCTTCCTGCCCAGCGCCAGGCCCGGAGACCTGGATGCCAATGGTGGCTTCCCATGGGCTCTGCACCCCACTGGGAAGGGAACTTGGCAGGCTTGGCATGTACAGGCTGCAGCCGATTGGTGTGTGTGGGGTCGGGGGGAGGAGTGGCAAGGGGAAGGGTTCCTTGCCTGCCCTCTTCATCTGGCAGCTGGCGAGGTGGTAATGGTTAACTGGGGAGGGGTGCCCCATCCTCCTCTGGTGTCCCTGGTGGGAGTGGCGTCAACACCTTCAGGCCTGGGGTTGTAGAACCAGGGCCTGGCAGAGTTCCTAGCAGTGAGTGGTTAAGAGTATAGATTTTTCAGGCCAGATTGATCTGGGTGCAATAGTGTGGTTCCCCTTCTCATTAACGATGGGACTCAGGGTAAGTTACCATCTTGGGGATTTCATATCCTTATGTATACAGTGGGGATAATAATAGCACTAACGTCATGGGACTATTATGCGGAGTAAATGAGATGATGCGTGTAAGGCACAGAATGGGGCTTGCCACCTAGCAAGTGCTCAGTACCTTTTAACCCAGAGAAAATACATATTCTTTTTAATCAAATGTCACTGAAGTGAAAGGTCTTCCTCGGAAACAGCAGCAGACCAACCCTAATAGTCCTTCCTTTTGCAAACAGAAAAAGGAACTTGGGTTCCTTAAGCACCAACTTGGGTGCAGACGCTGTGTGGACCGCCGCACAAGCCCAGTCTCCTCACCACTTGGGAGGCAGCAAAAGATCTGGCCATTGACTCAGCATGTCCCAGGCGGGCTGGTGCCTCCATATGCATGGCCTCTAATCTACTCAACAATCCTGCTGAGCCAGAATCATTCCTACAGAGGAGGAATCTGAGGCTCAGAGAGGTCAGATAACTTGCCCAGGGTCACACAGCCAGTACGCGGCTGGGATTTGCACCATGACAACAGCAACATTTTGCAGTCCTTACACTGTGCCAGGGGTTGTTCTGAGACCCTTACATATATTAACCCATTTAAGCCTCAGCACTAAAGAGGTATTGTGATTATCCCCATTTCACAGATGAGAATAACTGAGGCCCAGATGGATGAAGCAAGGTACACAGTGAACAGCTGGGCTGGGCTGGGAACCAAGTCAGGCTGGCTCCAGAGGCCTTGCTTTAACCATTGCCCTTAGTGCCCTAACTACCTCTCAAACAAACAAGCAAACAAAGAAACAACAATTTAAGCCCCAAGTCCAAAATTCAGCTCTTGCTCTTCTCACTGCACTATCCTGCCCCTAAGAAATGAAACCTCATGGGTGTTGAGAACACTTTTCTAATAAGAGACAACTGTGTTGGAATAAAAAATGCACTGGGCTGGAAGTCAGGAGACTCTGGGTTGTGACCTTAAGCAAATCACTTTCCCTCTCTGGATTTCAGTTGGCCCAAGTATAAAAGGATTGGTTTGGACTAGAACTTTGCACTGAGAACTTACAGCTTTAACAGTACATGGTTCTCTGAAATGGGCCTTCCCCCTTCCTGAGGAAGACCATGGGGTCCATGGAAATGTGGGCTGCGGTTGCTGACAGGCCCTTCCCAGAGCAGCCAAGGCACGTCTAATGGAAGGAGCCGGCATGCGGCCGAGTGTATGAGGGCCGGCCCACAAGTGAGCATCTGAGCCTGGGAGATCCTGGGCAATTTACCAGGCCCTTGGTTTTTCCCCTTTGGCAAAGACAGGGAAATAACTTGCTGTAGTGGGTTGCTTTGAGGTCATAAAAATGGTCATAAAGCATTTTCCCAGATTCAAAGTCCAGGTTTGCAAAATGCTCTTGAACTCAGCCATGAGAAGAGTAATCAGAGAAGAAGTCGGGACTTTGCAGGATTCCCAGAAAGCAGTCTGAGAATGTAAAGAATCTTCATTACTTCTCCATGCTTCTTGCAGCAGAGTCTGGTCCAGAGAGAAGAAAAAAGGCCCTAATGCTGATTCAAAGCAACTCAGAAGATATTTAAAACAGTACGGTGCTGTTTGATATACTTATATGCTGTCCTATGTCCAAAGTCTGCACCTCTCCCATTGGACAGTAAATTCTCAGGGGTTATGAAATTTGTCTGCCTCTGATTAAGACCTGCTGAGTTCCTGACGAGTACACCTCCCTGTACCCCAACTCACCTAATTCTCTTCTCTTTCTCTTCAGTACCTTGATTCCACTTGAGTCCACAAACATGCAGGGAACATGTCCTGTGGGCCAGGTGGTACGCCATTTTTACGTTCTGGCTACAGTAATGTCTGAAAATAGCATCAGTGTCTTAGACCTTAGGAGCTAAGTGTGAGGGTGGGGGGATCAAACCTTCCCTATAAAGGTCTGCGAAGGCCAAAGAATGATCATGGGGTTTCAACTACTTGCTTAAAGTCTATTTATGTTCATCATAATGCATTCACATGATATTTATTACATAAATTCTTTCTATACAAGAGTAAGTGATTCACTTATTCAATAATTATTTCTCCGGCAGCTACATTTTTAAAAAAAAAGATTTTATTTATTTGACAGTGAGCAAGAGAGCACGAGCAGGGGGAAGAGCAGAGGGAGAGGGAGAAGACGACGCCCCACTGAGCTGGGATCCTGATGTGAGGCTCGATCCCAGGACTCCAGAACCAGGACCACAGCCAAAGGCAAACACCCAACTGACAGAGCCACCCAGGCACCCTCTGGCAGCTACTCCTTACCAGGCATTTGCCGACAGTCCTGAGACTGTCATTCAAAGAAGAAAACGGGCATATTCCTTATTTTATCATAAGTCTAATTCCAGAGATGTGCTATTATCAATTTTAAAATAAGATTAATGGCATCTCTCTTTCTTAATTCATTTATTTAGTCCACGCATGATGGGTACCTATCTTGAGCCTGGTAGTGGAGACACGTGTACAAACAGTCAAGCGTGATTCTTGTCTTCACGGAGACCAGCAACCTGATGAAGGAGACGGCGGATTACTGAGAGAGGTGTTTGCAGGAGAAAGCAAGGGACTGAGATTTTTAAGAGGATACCTATGAGATAGACGGATGGGTCGGGGAGGTCTCTACGAAGGAGCTCCACCAGGCTGAGAACCAATGGATAGAAAGACGCAGTCATGTGACACGTGGGAAGAGGATGAGGGTCAAGGGAATAGCACAGGTGCACTCCCCTAGCGGGAAAGACTTAGTAAGTTCAAGGCAAGATGGTGCAGCCTGAGGCCGGGGAGTAGCCAAAGAGGATATAAAAGAGAGAGCAGGTGTATAGGCAAAGGAGGAGTCGAGGATTCCAGTGAGGAAGTATGCTTTGAACTTGAGCAGCTCATAAATGTCAGGACCTTGGCTGCTGTGGTTCTCAACCCCAGCGATGCTGGAAATTCAGGGAGACACTTCTGGTTGTCACCACTAGGGGTTGCTACTAAATATTCTGTAATGGGTACAAGCCATGAATGCTGCTCCACATCCCACATTGCCCAAAACAGCCCCAGTGACAAATAATTATTGGGCCCAAAATGGCCACAGCTCCGAGGCTGAGAAAGCCTGGGTTACACAAGCACAGAGAGCGAGGTGGGGAGACGGTCCGAGGGGTTCCTTAGCACCACATCTGGGACATATTAAATTTGAAATATTCATGTGAAATTGTCCTTGGAACCACACTGCTTAGAATGGAGAAAGTAAAAAAAAGCGAGACTGGTATCCTGGTTCCTTTGAGGAGAAGAGAGCGAGTCCTCTCTCTCTCTGAGCTGGGAAAACCAGGTGGTCTTACTCATAATCCTCTCATCTGATCACTTGTGAAAGAAATTTCATAAAATCAAGAAAATATGAGCCTTTACACTTGCCATTCGCCCAGTTGCAACCCTTCCTTTCTCCCGCTCCACATTCTCCTCCCTCTGCAAGCCCAGCAGCAAGTTCTAGATCTGTGAGGCTTCCCCAAGGACCCCCTGCTGGCTGTGTCTGGAGTTGGAGAAGCCCCCCTTTTGCAGTCCTTGCTGTGTGCCAGCCCCCCGCTAGGTAGGACATCATGTTCTCACGTACACAGCTCTTTAAGATTTCTGACATCCCTGGCAGGACAAGATTCCACCATCCTTCCGGATACAGAAACTGAAGCTCAGACAAGAAATGATTTGGACCAAGTTCTTTTACTTTCCAGAATCAATGCCCTATACAGGCTGCTTCCCTCTGATCTCTCGCAGCACTTAACCTACATGCTTTGGATGATCCCTAGGTCCTGCTTCAGACCGCAGCACGCCCTGTTTCCCTCTGCATGCAAACAGCTGGCACACGGTCCTCGCTCGGTAATTTGCAGGCGTGTGCTCCCCCTGTGTTAGTCTGACCTCCCCAGCTAGTCTGTTAAGAGCTTGATGGCAGGGAGGATGCTGAGGAAATTCTCCCCTTTTCTCTCTTTCCCAGGATCCCACTTGGATTCCCCGAAGAAGGAAGCACTATCAGTGTTTCTGGCTTCCCTCTCCACCCCTACAGGAGACGCAGTGTCTAATCTGACCTGGCAGAGATCAGTACTCTTAAGGGGCCCCAACTTCCTGGGGGGAGGGTTCAAAGGCAGAAATTAGGCTCCCTGACGTCTCCTTTACTTCTGGGGTATAGGCACTTCTGGCCCTCCTTTTCCTATCTGTTAAGTACCTCCACCTGGGAGTCAAGGGGGTAAGTTACATCAGCTTAACCCTGTGACCCACTCATGGGAGAGAAGGCAGGAAGCCTTCCTTTGGACGCAGGGCTAAGTCATGTTCTTTAGAATGTATCAGAAGTCCTGGAGTTGGGGAGTTACAAGGTGCTTATCAAAAAGGGGCTTCTCCAGGTGAATAAAGTCTCTGTTCCTAGGAAGGAGAAGGGATGAGGGCACGGTCTTGATTTCTGTTGCATTCCTGTCCCCCTGCATAGTGCAGACCACAGTTTAGAGAAACATTCAATAAAACCTGAAAATGATATAAACGACCTCCAGCATGGTCCTGCCAAACCAACCCGTCACGTCTCGTTCCCCTGTCTTTCCAACCTCCTCCTCTTGAGTCTCTGACTCCCCTCAGTGACAAGTGCCATAATCCAAATTTCCCAGGCTAAAAGTCTCAAGAATCTTCAAACCCCTCTTCTTGTTTGCGAGCCCCTGACAATCAGCCGGCCAGGCTTGTGAATTCTGCCTCCACGATCGCACCCCTACCCAAAGAATGCCTTTCCCATGCCAACATCTCAGCTTCGGCTTACTCTGTCCAGAAAGGCCCACCGAGGCACAAACCGTGGGGCAAAAGCTAGGACATCTCCATCATCTTTGCATTTCCCAGAACGGAACACAGCACCTGGGACACACCACATGCTGACAGCCTGGAGCAAGTGGAAAATCACCATTCCAGCAGTCCTGGGCCGGAAATTCAATAAAGGGCAGGTGGAACAGGCTGCCGTGCTTCTTCTTCCGAATGCGACATTAACTTTCAGAATCAACCAGATTTCCACACTCCTCTGCTGCCCGAGCACAGCGACACCTCACATCTGGTACCGGGTGTGTGAACCCCACCTTCAATCAGCAGCTACCGGCCTGGGACACCCAGTAAAAGCCCCACCTAGCTGGGCCTCATGTTAGCTTGGCCTCGATACAAACGGCCTGTCTTTGCTCCAGACTTCAGTCCAGAACCTCAGTTTCTGAGGACAGTAAGTAAAGACCTTGTGATGTGTGTCCCTGTGTGTGTGTGTGTGCGCGCGCACACACATGCATGAAAGAGGGTGGAGGGGAAGGAACATGAGACCTCCTCCTTGGAAGGTACAAGGTGGATCTCCATGTCCCTTGTGTTCCCCAGGCCAGATCTCTCTTGGGAGCCTCCTAGGAGCCACCCCAGCGGGAATCTCCTACAGTAACTGCCACTGGTCTTACACGTCCCAAGCAGCTACAAACCCAGAAACACTCAAGCACTGGGTCTGGAGTGGACCTCTGCTGCAAGGGAGCCAGAATGCACCCTGGACTGGTGCCCAGGAACCCCTGCCAGCTACTGCTCAGGCTCGCTCGAGTGATTTCATTAACCTTCCAGCGAACAAGCCAGCATTTTAGGTGATCAAACTTTGCGTTACGTTGAAAAATCAGAATGGTGATGTCAGAATTGCCCCATTTACTGAACACACAGTGTGTGCCCGGTACTGTGGAGGGGTGGGGAATGCAAAGATGATGGGGAGTCGACTGCTGTGCCCCCCAGCCCTCCCACCCCCCGACCAGGGCTTATGCTTTAATAGGTGTCTGCAGAGTTAAGGTAAGCTGAATCCAAGAGGGGGCATGGGGAATGAGATTCTTTATCCACAATGGATACTATGAAGACATAATCAATCGGGTTTAGCTCCTAAAATCTCCTGGAACTGCACCATATATGGCCTGGAAACTCCAACTGTCTCCTTGAAGAAGCCTCTTTCAGTCATATGTCAATCTCCATTTTCTTACAGGAAACTTCCAGGAACTAAGTGAAGGAGAATGCACCAAACTCCGATCTCCTAGCATTATCTAATGATATCCGTGCTCTTTTTCTTTGATGACCTGCTTGCTGTCCACGAATAGAACTTTTCTCCTCCTTACCTGGTGTAAGGTAGGAAGGCAGCCATCCTTTACCGAGTGAAAAGCATCTTGGGGAGGAGGTAGAGTAGAGAGCATTTAGCATGTATTCGGGAAATGCAATGGAGGAAAAACCTAGT
The DNA here is from genome assembly GCF_002288905.1 of Enhydra lutris kenyoni. Lineage (NCBI taxonomy): Eukaryota > Metazoa > Chordata > Mammalia > Carnivora > Mustelidae > Enhydra > Enhydra lutris. The sequence goes on from NW_019154106.1 coordinate 40,261,508, forward strand.
AGTGGTCCCCAAATTGTCCTGGGTCAGAAATTGATTTATTCAAAAGGGGACCCCCTTAGACCACAATGTGGCCCAGTTTGTAATAGGGCCTAACCAGGGAAGCAGTAAGACAACTTCTAAGGTCTAAAACCTTCTGTGTCTAGAGCTCCCCACTCTTCCCCCAAACAGCAGCCAGAAGTTACTTTGCAGAGAGAACATTTACTACCACAGTTAGTGCGCACGCGCGCACACACACACACACATGCCAACCGACGCAATAAACTCAGTTCATTTAATTTCAAAACATGAACTCACTGCTATCTCAGGAAATATCACCTTACTCTTTAGATTAAATGTTAGTCCAGGTCTAGTAGGTATTCAACAGTGAGAAAGTAAGTACTTTACTTGACTTCTCCAGGCTCAAGTTTCACCAAAACAAGTTTCATACAAAGATTAGCCAAGTACTAGGTAATGGGATATGGCAGGGTTACATCATCTGTGGCCCATTTCCAAAGAAACATGGCTTTCCCAGGTGGAATTCTAAGTGCTCCCCCTTCCTGTTCTGTGTAATCTTTGTTAGACCAGTTTGCCTAGTGGGTAATGGCAGATGCATTAAAACCAGATGCAGGCCAGGAGACCTTGAGTATGTCATTTCATCTCTCCAGTTCCTCCATTGTGAAATGGATTGTTGGGGGCCATGGTCATGGGCCCCCTCCTGATCGAACTTTCCAAGACTGTTAGTCCTAGACTTGACTGTCTAATTCTTCCTGTGGCTGCCTGGCATGAACAAACCTCCCCCCACCGCCATCTAAGCTTTGAGTCCAACATCCAAGCATCATGAGTCTTACTCTCTATGTGTATGGGTACAAGCAACTATTTGCCAGACCAAGTCAGCTCACCTCCCAAGTGCACTGCTTAGCTAAATTTCCAACCCTAACATTAACGAACCCACTTTGCATATCCCTAACCCCTTCCCAGGCACAGTGAAAGATACGAAAAAGAATAATGTTTGCCCTTGGTGGTGGTGATGATGATGATGATGGTAATGAATTTTTATTGACGGCTTGTGAGGTGTCAGGTCCCACACTGAATGCTTTACTTGCCTCACCTCATTTAATTCTCACAAAAACCCTATTACATATGCATAACAGATAAGGGAACTGACACATAAAGAGATTAAATGATTCACCCAAGATCTCACAGCTAGAAGGTAACAGAACCCAGGATGTGAATCTAGGTCTGTCTGACACCACATTATCTTTTTAGCCCATCTCTATATTTGGAATAAGCAAATTTAAGCATAAAAGCATCTCACTTTGCCCAGGACAGGCCTGGTTTACTCCCATATCCCACTGCAATGATGTATAGCACCCCCTTTCCCTCTCAGAAGTATCCTGGCTTGGATAATAAATGATACAGGCACATACTTACAATACCTCCCTGAGAAGTGATAGTAATGATTACAGTCATGTCACATTTGCAGTGAAGCCTTCCTCAACCACCCTATATTAAACAGTGACCTCTCTCAGACTCCCTATCCTTCTTACCCTGTTGTATTTTTCTCCAGCACCCAGCAGTATACAAAAGGAATATATATTTTCTCTTTGCACCCAGCACCATAGGAAAGAAATTTTCCTTTTTTTTTTTAAAGATTTTATTTATTTATTCGACAGAGAGGGATCACAAGTAGGCAGAGAGATAGGCAGAAGCAGGTTCCCTGCTGAGCAGAGAGCCCAATGCAGGGCTCGATCCCAGGACCCTGAGATCATGACCTGAGCTGAAGGCAGAGGCTTAACCCACTGAGCCACCCAGGTGCCCCATATTTTGTTTATCGTCTGATTCCTCCACTAAAATACAGGTATCTCCTACTTCTAGAAGGTTCATGTTATGGCACTTTACTTTTACGAAACACCTACATTAGTACCTGTTTTCACTAACCAAGAAAATATTTGAAGAGGTTTCTCACTTTCAGGAAAAAAGGCAAAAAGCAAAAATAGCACTCTGCACTTGTTCGGCAGGGAGCCCTCCCAGAGGCCGTGAGGCTCCCTAGCAGCAAGTGGCGCCACCAAGCTCCCTACGTGGGAACTACACTCAGCCTCTCAGCATCACGCCCCACAGCTTTGAACTGTGTCTGGGAGCTTCTGTGCCCTATCTGGGTTTATTTTGCGTATCTAAGAGCAAGATGTGTCCTAAGGTATCAGAAAAGGCCTAAGAGAGGTTGTCTTTTGGGTTGGGGAACATTCACAAAAAGGTCCATCCAAATTAATGACAATTGCCTCTTCACTTTAGATCATTTTTGCCGCAAGTTTTCACTGGGACACCCTACTGCAGACAGGGGGGAGCCTGTACCAGTTCCATGCATGCAAAAATTTCTTGTGGTTTAGCAGAGCTTCCCCTGGTATGTAGCAAACGTTTCATCAGTAATGACATTGATACTTACTGAATAAATTACTGTACCATCATCGTCATAACAAAAGCTCACGTTTATTGAGCACTTAAACTACGGGCTGGGTGCCGCTCAAAAGACATCTATTTTATCAAACAAGCCCAAGAAGCCCTCAGTTATCACAACCATGAAGAAACAGACTCAGAGAGATGAGTTAGTACTTGCTAAAGGGCGCACTGTAGTCAGTAGCTGAGCTGGGAGGGGACCGAGTTTGTAGGCCCCTAATGTCTGCTCTGGCAACACACGTCGCTCAGGATTTAGGGCGGTGTGGGACCCAAGGTGGGCTAGCACTACTGCCTGTCAGAGGGCCCAGGAGGTGGTGTGGTCAGGCAGGGCTTCCCAGAAGAAAGAGAACTTGGGTTGAGCTTTGGGAGAGAAGACAGCACCTTTCAGACAGAGGAAGCATTTAGTCCCAGGGAGCAGGGAAAGCGTTAAATCACAGGGCTGACCCTGCTGACTGGCACGAACAACTTCTGTATGGAGGCCCCACACAGTCAGATCTAAAATACTGCTGGCACCTAGTGGGCCTTGGGTGCCACGGAGGAGTCAGACTTCATTCACTAGTGAGCAGGAATTCACAAACAGTTTCTGACCAGGAACTGAGTCTGCAGTCCCAATTCTGGAAACTTCAGAACAGGGCCAGAGACGCTAATAGGAGCTACAACTGAGGACCGAGGCTCACCCCCGGACCCTCTGCAAAGAGGAGGCACTGGAGCTGGGGAAGTCCCAAATTTGTTTCTGCTTAGGTCCTACCATGTTCCCTGTGAGCATGCAGTCCTTCTCTCACGGTGACAAAGATCACGTCTAATGCAGTTGCTTACTCCTGTCCCATACACGGCATCATGACCATGTGCGGTGAGGATCTTTGGTGTCAAAGACTATCTGCTCCTACCTCCCAGCCTTCCCAGATATCTCCATCACACTTTCTTATTTCCCATTTAAACACACTCGGCCAACTCATTCTAACCCCTCATCCCATTTCCCGATCTCCCGGCCTCCCTGCGCGCATCTCCTATGACATCACGTCAGCAATATCTGAGTCAAAAAGAACAAGCCCTGGGAAGACCCCATGTCTCACCAGCCAGGGGCATGAGGCACTCTGGTCCACGCGTCCTGGATAAGCTGACAACCCTAGAAAGAAAAGCTTAGCCACACTCGTCTTCTGGATGGTTAGCAATATATGACAGAAACCAGGTCCAAAACCGAAAAAAGGAAAAAAAAAATATATATTTTTTTGTTGAGGCCACACAAAAACAATTGCTAAGTAATATAAGACTGCTGTGTCATTAGAGGGGCCAATTATAAATCTCTATGTTTCTATTAACACAAACATAAAGGAAAATGTGTTACCTCCAAATGTCATCTAAAGGAAGCCACTTACTACTTTCAGGGTTTTTCTTTCTTCCCTTTCCAATATTTAATTATTCATTTTCCCAGTAATTAACCAGAGTCAAACCTTCCTTACATGCTTTGGTTTCAACTGTGAAAAGTGTATCAAGGTTATGATGGCTCATTACCCACAGCAGAAATGCATATGGAAACATTCCTATGTATTTCAACCTGGTTTCTCCAGGAAAGGATGGAATTTCTTCCCTGGAGATGTTTTGTAATTAGTAGAAAACGGACATGATTGCAGTACCTGGGAGACTGGTAAAATCTATGCTGGTCATAATTAATGGAAAGCAGGAGAAAGTTCTAGAAGTCCCTAAGAGTAGAAATGACTGATATTTTTCAGCAGAAGAGGGGAGTACCTCCAGATGAGTGGTAAACGAGCTTTATTCAGAAAACAAAATAAAACAAAAACCCTAGAAGTCGTTAAGAGGAGAATCAGTTTATGCACAGAAAGATGAGTAAGAGCTATAGGACCACAGTATGGTAAACACGGAACCTGGGAGCTCAGGACCTGCAGAGTCCACAGCATGGTTGCCTTTGGGAGGGAGCAATGTAACTGCAGAAAGCCAGCCAGGGCCCTTTAACCCACTGACCTCTTTTAATCTGCTTGTTAGCCTGGCTTCAGATGGGCCCAGGGGGTCTTTGACCGATCTCTAGGGGGGAAAGGTCAAAGGTCAGAGGCACATTCCCTGATCATCATTATTCTCAATTATTCTTCATTCTAAGCCACTTTCTCCTTCATTTTGAGGAAGGGCCCCATTAAGTGTTTTCCAGGACACTGAAGGGCAATGACCCAATCCAGGCCTGTTCACTGTGTTCCCTTTCCTTTCCACCTCAATTACAGCATCTCCCTGAGCAAAGGGGGTACACAGCGGGTAGCAACCCACAGAGAGAAACACCCGGCCCTGTACAGCACAGGCATACTCCTATATCATACACTGAATTCAGAAGAAGACCCTGCCGCTCTCCAGGACATACCCAGCCTATTACAATAGAGGAGCTCAAAGAACAGCCTTTGCTTTCAGACAAAGCAGAGGTTCTACCAGTTTCTAACCCTGGAAACTTAGGAAGATCACTTAACTCCCTGAGCCTTAACGTCCTCATCTGAATAATGGAGCTAATAATAGTTTCTACTTCACTGGGTTATGGAGAGGATGAAGTGGAATAAAGAGTAAAGTAAAAGCTCAGCATACGTCAGCTATTAAAATGATTATTTTTAGCAGTACTTTATCTTTCCTTGATAAATATAATGCATGGTCATTGGCAAAATCCGGAATATAAGGAAAAGTAAGGGGGCACCTGGGTGGCTCAGTGGGTTAAGCCTCTGCCTTCGGCTCAGGTCATGGTCTCAGGGTCCTGGGATCAAGCCCCGCATCAGGCTCTCTGCTCAGCCGGGAGCCTGCTTCTCCCTCTCCCTCTGCCTGCCTCCCTGCCTACTTGTGATCTCTGTATCAAATAAATAAATAAAATCTTTAAAAAAAAGAAAAAAGAAAAGTAAGGATTCCCCCCCCCAAAAAAAAAAAAATCCCTGGTAATCTACCCCCTTAACACTGGGAATATTTCTGTCGTGTCTTTTCTTCATGCATGGGGACATGCAACACTGTGGGGTCATCTTTTAATCCTAAAAGCTACCATGCTCTGCCTGTCAACTATAGTTCTTTCCAAATTGCATAGTAAGAGGCTATGCAACTGGCTTCGGTCACACGAGAGCACTTCCTGTGCAGAGCTGGGACTGCGGGTCTCTCTGGCTGGAACACTTAGCTCTGTGCTCCAGGACAGGTAAGGCTGCAAGGGTGGCTGCTCTCAGGCCCTTTCCTCTCCCCATTCTTTGGCTGGGCTGCTTCTCAGATAATAAGCTGCTCCGGAAGAGGCCTCATTGCCTCTCCTTGCCCTGCCCAAGCTGGAAGAATCTAAAAGAAGGGAACCAAGTGGTGATAAGGATGTCAGAACCACCCATATCAGGCTCTGGGGTTGTGCCCCAAGCTTACCCCTCCCAGTGGGTGTTTTAGGCCTGAGCAGTCAACCCCTCTCATTTCCATCAAAGGCGTGGTTGGCCCTGTCAGGTCGGATTGGGACAGAAATAGGATTTGCTGGCTACTGCCTTCTAGCCTAGGTGGGCAGGTGCATTTCTGACATTCCCCTGCAGAGATAACATGCTAAGATTCAAGTTTTGCCTCTAATTACTCTTGGCCTTATTTTGATCCAATTAGCCTCAAAATAGAAGCTAAAGTAAAACGTTTGGTTCCCTTCTTCCATCAGAAGAGTGAATTTTCAAGCTGTGGGTTAACTGACTTCATGTTTACTGAACTGCATCAGTGATAAAAAGTTCAGACACTCACCTCTGGCCCCCTAGCCACATTCTGGGATAGTTATTCACACGCATTTGACTTCCAAGATGTTCCCAGAGAGCTCCTTTCTCCTGAGGGCCACTCATAATTCAAAGGTAAGAAAGGTTTATCTTCCCCAAGCTCATTAGAAGACTGAACCATTCACCCAACAGCACAATGGAGAGAAAATCATCATCATCGTCATCTTCATCAAACAACAACTGTTCCCAGTCCAGACACCCCTGTTTCAGACTCTGCTGGATCCTGTTTCTGTAGTCTCATCTCATCTTTTCACAACCTGGGAAAGAGGAAAACTGATTCGAAGATTAGTAAATGACCAGGCTAGAATTCAAACCCAGGATCATCGGAGAGCAAAGCCTTTCCCGAGGAGCACAGCCTCCCAACCACCACTGCGCCCAGTAAGTACCAAATAACGGATACTGGTAAGTCACCCAGTCAGTCGGTGACCAGACAAAAGACAAACTAACAATGTTGCAACTAATGGTGTGGCCAATGCTTTTTAGGATTCTGCAGAAAAGCTGAGGCCTGTGCTTGAGGAGAGCCGAGGCTATGTGAGTGTGGAGTAGTTGTCATCACCATTCCTGCCTGGGGTCTGAGGGCAATGGCGGTGGGGGGGGGGGTGGCCACAAACACAGCCACTGCAGCCTCTCTAGTGCTTCCTGGTTCTCGGAGCTCCTGTGGCCCCTCCCCCACCCGGTAGGGGAGTCCTCTGGAGGACCACAGCTACCCTTGGGTGGTCCTCACAGTTCATTTGAAAAGTGAGACCCAGGTCTAAAGAACCAGACAGACCCAATAAAGGATGACCTTTGACCCACAGTGGGGAATGCTCCCTCCATAGGGTAAAAAGGCAGCTATGTTGAAGCAATGAGGACATCCCAGCCCTTACCACAGCCACCTGCCATGAAGCCCTGTCCTCTGCGATGCTCCACGTTTTCCCTGCCTGCCAAGTCATTCTTTTTCTTTTCTTTTTTTCTTTTTTTCCCCTTAGCAGCATCTAGGTCCGGCAGCCGGATGCTAGCCAGTCCACCCCAGGACCCACCTTTCCCTGTGCTACATTCTCAAGTGGCGTCTCAGGTGTAGCTTGGAGAGAAAATGTGTGAAACTTTGGGCTCTCCCACAACAGTCTGGTTGGAGAAAGATTCCAGGAAAGGATTAGGCAACTACGGTCCCGACACAGTACAGCAAAGGTGCATAACGTCTGCTAATGTTACAGCGCATTAAAAGAAACCGTAAAATAGTAGCTTGAAGTTAGACAGGCCAGACATAACTCAAGAAGTAGGAAAAGCAAGGTGCCGTTTTTCGAACAAATAAGCTCATTATATGAAGAACCCGCTGAGGTATTTTCACATCTTGTTAGTGCACGCAGCAGCTGTGACTTTTTTGGTAGCATCTTTCAAGAGAACAATCAGTATGAATTCCGCCTTATTAATGATACCCAGTCCTTACTGAGCTCTTATTATGTGCCAGGAAAATCTCAAATATGGTCTCTTATCCCCACATCAGCAACACATGGTGAGAACTTGCCCCATTCTGCTCCGGAGGAAGCTGACATCCAAGGGGGAAGCTAACTTTGCCAGACCGCTGGCTGACTTCAGTGGGGAATTAGGGTCTCCTTGAAACCATCAGATAAGAAACAAATCACAAAAGCAAAACCCGGAGAAGAGCCTTCTGATTACATTTTCTCCTTGGGCTGGAGAAACAAGTCAGGCTTCCTGGGGCAGAGAGGAAAACACTGCTCTCCTAAGCCCTCCCAGGAGCGAGGAGCGGTTATTTTTGAAAACGGAGGAGGGGAAAAGTACCTGCAACCGAGACGATTCTTGCATGCTCGGAAGAAAACTAAGCCATTGTGAGAGGCGGGAGAACAGGAATCCAGGCGTATTCAAGCTAGCCTCAGGGTTTTTTTTTGTTTTTTGTTTTTTGTTTTTGTTTGTTTTTCTCTCCGCCAAACAAGCCATAAGGCAACAGAGATCAGCACCAGCACCAGCGTGTATCCCCAACTATCCCAACACAATGCGGGCGGGTGTGCAGACCACGTTGACCCGTGACGTGACGGTGGTGAGGGCGCAGACCTACTCGCAGGACACAATCCCCAGCATGAGCAACCCAGGAGATCCCCAGGAATTAGTAGGTGGAAGGGACCGGGAGAAATTGCAGCCCATTCCCAGCCCCCTTCAATCACTCACGCACACATACACACTTGGACTTTTCCTGGTTTAAAACAAGCCTGAAATCTCTCTTCAGAATAATACGGGGAAACACCAAGTACAAAATGCATTTCAGGGGCTTTTCATCGCGGGAGACAATTCCCAAAGAGGATGGGGAGCGGGGTGGGGGACAAAAAGTGGGACAGTGACCCCCGGGAGTGAGGGGGTCTGCAGTCCACCTTACCAGCTTCATGGTGGTGTTATTCTGTTCCCAGCGCCACAGCATCACGCTCATCTTACTTCAGGGCAGAGAGGGAAGGGGGCAGGAAAGGAGAAAAAGGGGGAGGGGGCCGAAGCACCTGCCCGCGCGCCAGGCAGGTCGGGCCGTCCCGACCGGTCGTCGTCTCCGCCCCGACCCTCGGGCATCCCCGGCGCCCTCGGCCACCTCGCCCCCGCCCCGGCCGCTGCCGCGCGCGCGCGCGCGCGCGGAGGTTTCGGGGGGACGGTGTCCGGCGCCCGGCCCCCACGCTGCCCGGCTCGCGTGCCTCCCCCGCTCTCTCCCCGCCAGCCTCCTCGCCTCCGCCAAATCAAACAACTCCCCCTGCGTCCGAGCGCCCGCGCCTCGAAGCGCGGAGGCCGCTGGGGCCGCGGCGGGGAGGGGGCGGGAGTCGCGGCCGCCGGGCTCCCCGCCCCCTCGCCGGCCCGCGGGCTGCTCTGCGAGGCCCCTGCGCTCGGGTGGGCAGGTTAGCCCCCTGCGGTGGGGGTTGCGGGGTTAGGGGCAAGATGGTTGGAAGGGGAGGAGGTCCTTAACTCTTTCGGGGAGGGCGCCAGTAGCCAGGCAGCCTTAGGCACAAACGGAGGGGTTCGATGCGGGGGAGCTGGGGGCTGCAGTCTGTGGCTCGCGGGTCCTCAGCCCGGACACGGACCGCACCCCTCCCCACGCATGCCCGGTTCCGTGGGCAATTTGCTCTCGGCACCGAACTCACCCAATTTGTCTGACAGTAAGCCTCCGGGGTCACCCCCTCCCCCCCAGCAGCTGGAACTGTGACTGTGGGATGGAGGCACCGTCCCCACCAGGTCCACCCCACTGCACACACCCGGTCGCCCACACCCTGCCCCAGTCACCGCAGCTCCCCAGCAACATTTATTTCCGGCTACGTGAAAGGCAAGGACGGGGCTTGAGTGTTTTCAAACACACCTGGCCGCTGCCACAGAGAGGACATCCGTGGCCCTGGGGGGCGGGGAGGGGGCAGGCGATGACAGGGGAGGCAGACAAGGGGAAGAGACTGTGTGGCCTTTGTTTCCTCTTCTGCCTGCTCCACCTGCCACAGGCTCTTTCTCCCGCCTGCCCCCTCTACCTTGTGTCTTCCTCTGACATTGTAGGGGGCTAAGCACCTCCTCACCTCCCAGGCCAAGCCTTGGCAGGGTCCCCAGCGACTTTCAGTAGCCTGTCAAGGCTCAGGAATCAAGGCAAGAGGGCCTACCCAGACCTCAGGGCTTGCCTGATCCCTGCGGTGGTGACAATTTAGGATTAATACCTGGCTGTCCCCTGCTAGTAGAGAGCCATGATGAGAATTCATGGAATTGGTTTATTACACATCATTTCAGTAGTCAAAACTCTTCAGAGTAAGGGGAGGTGGTAACATGGGTCCAAACCTTTTAAAAGTGATCTTCCAAACATGCCAATTAGATCAAAATCAAAATCAAACAAGATTTGTTTTCCCTTCACAGATGAAAAATCCCAACTCTTTTCATGGCTTAGGACTTCATGCCCCACCATCTTCCTTTTGGTTAAGGTGCTCCAGCAGCGGTGGTGGGGTGGTGGAGGTGGCGGTCTTTCTTTTTCTCTAACACATTGAAATCCTTCCCACCTCAGGACCTTGGCACCTGACGGTGTCTCTCCCTGGATCTCTGTTTCCCCTAGACCTGCCTATGCCTCAATTCTCATGTCACCTCCTCAAAGGGCCTTTTGACTTCTCATGTAGTGACCTTCTCCTTCACATATTCTGTTGTCTTTCCTTTGTCCTGTTCACTGTGTGAATGTAGCTAACTTATATTGTTGTTTATTGTCTGCCCTGTCCCACTGGGCTATAAATTCCATGAAAGCAGGGGCCTTGTCTGTTTTGTTCCCCCATGGTATCCCCAAGTGCCTAGAACAGTGTGCGGCACAGAGTGAGAGCTCAGTAGATGTTTCCTAAATGAAAGTCTGTTGACAATGTCCTAAGTTCCTGCAGCTTCCTCTGCAAAAGGATAAAGCCAGACCAGGACAGCATATCCTACATCCTGTCTGGGCCCTGACAGAGACTGAGTGACTGCAAAAGACTGTGCTATGTGCATCTCCATGCATCTTTCTGGCGAGTGCAACATAGGCAGGCCTATTTGCTGCTTAAAGGGAAGGGGTACATCCTAGGGAAACACAGAAGGGGGGTAGCATATGTCATGTGAGAAAGTGTATCCATATTAGAATATATTCCTATATTTGGAAAACAAGATTTTAAAATAACAATTTTTTTTTCTCTGAAAATAAAGCTGGACCAATCTTATCAGCCAAGAGAGCAAAACACGAGTTGTCTATGACAGCTGTGGTAAGCCAGGGGTCTTGGAGCTGGGTGGGAGGACGTGCAGTCCAGAAACCTCCTGATTGTATGAAATACTGTGAGATTGGGCATTTGTGCATTTTCTGGGGAAGCATCTATAGGTTTATCATATTCTTTAGGATACCCCAAAACATGAAAAAACTACACATCCCCAGAAAGCCACTGAAAGAGCAATTAGTTCCCAGTCAAGATCTTTGCTGGTCAAAGGTGGAAAATCCCACTCATGGTGCAAGGCAGAAGCAGGGGTTGGGTCGTTCTTTCATTAAAAAGAATGAATCCTGTGGCCTTGCCTTTCAGATATTACACGCTTCAGACCATAAGTATACTGACTCATTGAGCAAACATTCCTTGAACATCTACCCTGTGCATGTACCCAGCACTGTGCTGGGCATTGAGAATCAGGAAGGACTCCCTACCACACGCACATACAGTCTACTGAATGACGGACACATATACCCACCGTTGCAGTGCAAATTGACAGGTGCTACAAAGGAGGGTTGTATGGTGTACAGCTGGGCCCTAAAGAAAAAAAGCTATAATCAAGACTGGGAAGCAGTCTTCACAGAAGTGGCACTGACCTGCATCTGGAAGGATGAGGGCAGATTCGGCAAGAGGAGGACAGCATCCCAGGAAGGCGGGACAGCACATGCAAGAACACGCATGGCAGGTGCTGTGTGGTCAGGAGGAGACCAAGGGGCAGGAAATGGGGCTGTGAAGGTGATCCTACCCTTCATCCTTATGAACCAGGGGAATGATCTGACTGACTCCCCATTTTCGGAGGACCTTTCTAGGAACAGCAAGAAGGCGAATTTGGAAAGGTGGAGGCTGGAGAGAGGGAGACCAGTTAGAAGGCTGTTGAAACCATGCAGGGGATAGAGGATGAGGACCTGGATAAGGAGAGGTGTAAAAAAAAGGACACCAACGTCACCAGCCATCCGCTGATGCAGTGGGTGAATCCTGGGGGTCATGGCTTTGAGTTCACCCAAGCAGGTGTCAGGATGGTGCCGATTTTCAGAAACAGAAGCACCTCCTTAAAACCTCCGACATCTTGGAGAGCTCTTCATCCTGCCCGAGGCTGCATCTCCCAGCATCTTTCTTCTCCTTCCCCCTAGTTCTGTGATCTTCCACCAAGTCCTTTGATGTGAATTAAGGGAAAGAGATCAGCCCATGTTGACCACATGGGACAAGCAATGCTTGTGAAGTTCTGCCCTGAATGCGTGGTCTTCTTCCTCCTCACTGTGGGCCTCCTTTTTCAGCTCCTGGCTTTCTGGCCCATCCCTTGCACCTGCCTCTTCAGTGCTGACCCTGGCACACAGCTAACACAGGTTAGCTCAGCTCCCTGGTCGTGACCTCTTTTGAACTCTCATGGTAGCCACAAGCTAGGGTCCTAAATTCCAGTATTGTGTAACCCTTGGTGGCACTGACCACCCCACCCCCACAACCAGACAATAGATCTGCCCTTTGCTGATAGTGTCCTGTTCCAGACCTTCTCACCCCAGCATCCAAGGGATGCGACCCACATCGCTCAGCCCTTGCTTCCTTCCATGTCTGTCTTCCCTATTCCTAGTCTTCTCTGAATTCTCAGTACCTCCATAGCCAGGGGAGGCCTGTGGTATCTCCTGAATGAAAGCTGGAGTCTCTCTCTTGTTCCTCAAGGCAGAAGGAAGATGGGGAAGAGATTCAGACCAGAAAGCAGGGTCTCAGGCCTAGCATCCCCATTTCCCAAACCTGCTATTTGCAGACCTCTTTTCCCTCACCTCTAAAATGATCATCTGTAAAGTCCCTTTTCCCTCCTACATTCTGCAAGTCCAGCCCCTGTCTGATAAACTAATTTGTGTCCAGCTGTTAATGGCTTAATGTGTTTCCCAGATAACGTATTCCAGCTTAACAGGGGTCTTCCACTTGCTCAGCCAAAGCACTGACTAATGGGGAAAAGTTCAGACACTGCGGGGGCCAGCCCGGGGAACATCAGACAAAATGGGCTCTCTAGACTGCCCATAGAACGTGGGCTGAAGCCTTTCCACCCACACAGGACAGATGTCGGCTTTTACATGGCACAAGGATGACAAAGGAGGGACCAGGAGCCGTGGGCCACCCCAGAGGTAGGAGAGAAGCTAATAGCTTTCAACATAGGGAGTCCATTATTTTTTCCCCTGCATAACAGGGCCTGAATGATAAAATAGCACAGAAGAGTTTAGCATTGCCTGTCAAAGGAAAATCCTAGCCCTATTTGCCGCTATTTATTAAGCATGGCACAGGGCACCTTTCAATTACTCATCAAAGCAATACAAAGAAAAGTGATTTTCCCCAGGGAGAGTGTCTGGCTCTGTCCGATCAGCTCTGGGACCGCCCAACGGGAGCATCCCTGGGGTCGGCCTGCCTGCCCCCTACCTCTGTTGTGTCCATAGTATTGTCATACTACACACAGGAAAGGCAGTCTCCGAAATGCCATCCCTGAAAGGATGAAGATACTCTGCAAACAGACATTTTGGCAAGTGGCTTAAGACTTCTTTAAAGTCTCCTTCCCTTTCTGGGAGGGCCTGGAGATCTTGGATATGGAGGAAGACATAAAAATAAAGGACTCGTGGAAGGTACACAGCTGGCAGGCTTTTCAGGAATGGGGAGTCAAATTTACAAAAAGCACTAATCCTTCCTGGAGCAGAAAGCTGGGACCAAGAGGGTGAGCCCTCAAGAGGTGCCCTCTCCCCCTCCACCAGCCTTGGAGGGGACTGAGCCCCCTGCCAAAAGGTCACTGGGAACATTGGGGTCTGCGGGGGGTCCAAGGCGATGGGAGGGTTTGAAAGTAAGATGTATGGCTTTCAGGAGGGCAGACACAATGTCACACTGACAAGCCCACAAATGAATGAATACGTCCCTAGAAGGGGGTGGGCTGGGCTGGGCTAGCAAAGGATTTCTCTCCCTCCCCCACGCCTTTTCTTTTTTTGTGAGATAAAGAATTATGTACAGGCATCTCGCCTGTAGCGTGTTCCCTGAACAGGGTTTAATTTGTCGCTTTCTGGCTCCTCCCACAATTCACTTTCTTCCTTTCAGTGCTGGGGGCGTCAGGGTCTGAGTGGGGCAGTGTCTCCCATGGTTCTTCCCTGTGTCTCCGTGGGCTGCTCACTCTGCCTTGCACACCTTTGCTTGGTGTGCATGGAAAAAAGCATGGAAATGCTTTTCTTTCCTTTCTCTGCCAAATGATATCATGTAGGTCTGTCAGAATCCAGAGCAAAAGTAACTTAGTTGGTGAACTTGTCTTCAAACCCTCCCCTTTGAGAACGCATTCTCCTTTCCTCTGGGGTCCCCAGTTCCTTGTTTCTGCCTTCTTGCCAGCCTTTGGAATCCTCCATCTCCTTCCACAGTTGGGGTTCGGTACACTCACTGGCTGTTGTGTTCGTGTTGATAGGAGTATTATTACCACTGGATTGCAAGTTGCTTAGGAACGGGTACTCCGTCTTATTCATCTTTGTACACTCAGAACAGTGCTGGGCTTATTGTTGGTATTATCAGATGGAATGAATATATTCAGAAGGTCGGGGCTATAGGGGGCTTAACGTTCATCCAGCCCCCTCGCCCCCATAATTGTCTAGGAAAATCCGGGGCCCTTCTATAGAACACTTCTGCTGCCTTGTGTGGAATGCACTGAAAAGAAACCCAACTGAGTTGGAGGCTGGAAACAGGGCACCATAGCATCTCAGGCAGGCTCTCCGAAACCCATGGTGACCTTGCCAAACTAAAGATTCGCCTCCTTGCTGGGGATCTAGATACTGGACATTACCTTTTTTTTTTTTTTTAAGATTTTATTTATTTATTTGACAGACAGAGATCACAAGTAGGCAGAGAGGCAGGCAGGGAGAGAGGAGGAAGCAGGCTCCCTGCGGAGCAGAGAGCCTGATGCGGGGCTGGATCCCAGGACCCTGAGATCGTGACCTGAGCCGAAGGCAGAGGCTTAACCCACTGAGCCACTCAGGCGCCCCTGGGACATTTCCTTTTAAATCCTACTAGAAGAAGAGCTTTTGGAGAGTGAGGATTATGTGTTATTTTTCCCTTCAGCCTCCCAAACACTGCCAAACATGGAAGGAGCTTAGGGCAAACGCTAAATTTCAGGAAGAATGAATGAATAATCAAGACCAACTGTAAAGCTCTGGGGAAAGAGGCTTTTGACACACAACGCAGCCAGAATGGTCCCAGGCAGCCTAGGACACAGTTTGGAAGAGCAGGTCTGCTTCCCCCTCAGATCCCGGGGTTGTCAGGTACCCCTGGTATTTATTTGCTCTATTCAACATCTCAGGCCCAGGGGCTCCTCCTCCAACCCCCTCCCCTCTCACTACTTCAGTGAAGCAGATAAGGGTGGAAATTATGAAATCTTTGGGTGACCTCTGACCCCCCCCTTTGAAGGGCCTCCATGTTGCCAGCCCTATCTCCTCCCTCTTCCTCCTGTCCTCTGAGGGGCTGCATCTCCTGCTCTGACCCTAGTGAGGTGTCAGGGCGTGGGGACTGCAGACATTTTCGGAGGTAGCTTAAAGACCCATTTAAGCCTATCCGGCTCCCGCAGTTGGGCTAGGGGTTCATGTGAGGGGAAATAAAACTGTTCAAAGTAAAAATTTAAAAAAATAAAAAATAAAAAAAGTCTTAAAAAATTCTGCCACAGAACTATGGGCACAGAAATATGGATAGCTATTGTCAAAGCACTTAAGGAAGTTCGGTGGTTTCTAATTTTTGTCTTCTGTTCTGGCTTTGCAACCGAATGATTCAGAGACCCGGTCTGGATTGGAGTCGTCCGCGAACTCTCACTGGGTTGCGTTAGTTTGTTTTGTTTTCGGTGGTTGTGGTTTGGTGGGGGGAGAGGGTGGTGTGGTTTTGTTTATTTTATTCTCCCCGTGGGATCAGCCCTTTCATTCTGGGCCAGTTCTGGTCACCAGGGATTAAGGTTAGCAATTTAAGAGGCAGCGTCTTTCCCAAGGGGCTGTGGTCTACACTTCCTGGGCACTGTTGAGGAACTCAGCTCCTCCCTAATAAACTGGTGCCGTAGGAAATGCCACTGCTTTTCATGATTGAGAGATGAAAGGAACACAAATGTCCTCAAAGTGGGTTAAATATTATTCCCCAATGGGGGCTCTGGAGGCTTTTCCCTTGGAACAAAAGCAGCAGGTAAGTTGATTCCACTTCTGTCAGGCAGCCTGATTTCACAGGAGATCGCCACACACACACACACACACACACACACACACACGCACGCACGCACACCCTCTGAGGGCCTCCTTCTCCCCCACCCCCCCATCCCCCACCCCCCGCCCAGGAGAGGGTACCTGTGATGAATGTCACGAGGGTGAGGCTCGGGGCTGGCATTGTGGGTCTGATACACATGAATGAGGGTAAACAGGAGGAAACAGATGTCTGAGATGCACCGGCCGACACAGTGCGGACACAATCACCCTCTATTCCAAAGTCAACAAGGACAACCCGGGAAATCCCAGAATGAGGGCGCCATTGTTTAGCAAAGGAAAACTCTCTCGGCACCGCTAATGACTGTGCAAGCCCACGAAACTGTTGCGGTTGATGAAACGGCCTTGGCACTTCTGGGCATTTCTCAGATCCTAGTACACAACCAGCAGAGCGGTTCTTCCCAGCCGGCGCCCTTCCTCCCTGTGCAAGCTCCAGTCACATGTGGACGCAGAGAACTCATGATGACCTAGTTTTATGTTTGTCAAAGCACTTCCACATCGGTTACCCAGGTGGTTTTTCTTAGAACCACTCTGTGAACTAAGCTAGATGGCGGGCGTGATCCCATTTTCCGAAGGGTATGTCGAGGCACAGAGAGGTTAAGAGGGCCGTCCAAAGTTGCACAGCTGCTCAGTGAGCAGGCCAGGTTAAGTCTTGGACCTACGGGCTCCGATCTAAACACCCTCTCTGCGGGTCCTCAAGACACGTGGACTTTACATATTATTATTATTAACAAAAGTAATAGCAGCAGCAAATAGCTAACATTTTCCAAAGTGTGTCTTCTGGGTTGTGGGCCATTCTGAGAGGTCTGCATGTAATATCTCATTGAATCATCATAGTAACCTTGTGCTACAGGTGTAAAAATTACATTTCATGGAGGGGAAACCAGGCACAGAAAAGTTAAATAACTTGCTCAAGGTCACAGAGCTTGTGACCAGTAAGACCAGTAAGTGACACTGCCCGGATTGAAGCAGTGGCTGCAGAATCGACATTCTTCACCTGTGTTGTCCTGTCTCTGTGTAGTAATATCGTAACCGTAAGGTGAGTCCAAGGTCAAAAGTAAAATAAATATACTTCACTGAAAGGGTTTTTACAAATCATAAGTGTCATGCCCAGTTAGTGGGGTCTTTTTTTTCCCTTTTTTGCTTGTTTTTTGGTTGTCTTCCATTTTAATGATTGCTGCCACTACAAACAAACTTCTATCAAATGCATGAATTGTTTCTCAGATCATGCAACTGTAGATAGTATTTTAAATACCCCTGCGACCTGCAGTGAGTTGTAAATCTCTCTGCATCTCAGCCTCCTCTTAGTAAAATGGGTATGAACATATTTACTTCTAAGGATTATTTAAAAAATCAGGTGAGATACTGCTTATGAAGGCCCTTGAAAAACCATAAATTCCTAGAACTAGTTTCCCAAAATTAATTGATGGGAACAGACTAGAGTATGTTCAACAGCCTTACCTATGCCTCTCCACTGTAGGACTTTTGGGAAGCTTACATATGCTAGTGAGCACCCTGGAGCTCTAAGCAGGCAATTGTAAATGGAGCAACTCACAAGTTTATTTCACTGCAGGGCCCTTTGGGTAGAGCACTTCTCAAGCTACTCCTGCAAGGAACCCACTTCGGGATTGGTGTCCCACAAGGTGGAACCCGGGATGTATTTCCCAGCGGGTCTCCCTCTTCAAACATTCAAAGCAGCCTGAGTCCCTCTGACGCCACTCCTAGATTTGCTCCTTTAATTCTGAGACCCTGCAGCCAGAGACGTAAGCCTGCACTTCTATCCTTATAACAATCAGGCCAAAGACCACAGGATCTGAGTGATGATGAGACAATGGCGGCCTTGGGACTCCAACAGAAACATGACAGGAGAACTCAGATGACCCCACCCCTGTGTCCTACACACAATCTGGTTTCTATCAGGCCAGATCCTGCAGAGTCACACTGAAAGCCAGTCATTCAGAATGTGTGGCTGGCCCCTGACACAAACCCAAGGTTTGAAGGATGGCCGTACTGATAATGAATCCCCATCCTTCCAGCATGGAACAGATGGTAAGGAATAACAATGGGATTGGCCCTACACAGGGGCACGATGGGAGAAGGATGTGTGCCTTTGCTCCGACACCACTGTCCTACTGAGGGAGGCGTGGAGTGTCTGAAATAGCCGTCATCTTCTTCTGATCATGAGAACTGCTAACATTTATGGAGCTTTTGCATACTTAGCATATCCCAGACACTAAGCTGTTTATATAAATCAGCATCTTCAATCCTCCCAATGACTCTCTGAAAGTGGTACCATCACCAGTATCCAGAAGAGGTAACAGAAGTACAGAGATGTTGGGTAAGTTACCGATGGTCACACAGCTCATAAATGGTGGAATTCCATCATGCGTTTGTCTGAACCCAGAGCCTTGGACCCATGGTCCTCGGCATTATAGGTCTCGTAGAACAGTGGTTTTCCAAGAGCAGTCCCTGGTCCTACAGCATCAGCAATACCTGGGAATGTATTACAAATACAAATTCTTGGACACCAGTACAGGCCTACTGAAAGAGTAACTTTGGTAGGACCCAGCAGTCTGCTTTGCCATTGTTGTTTTATAAGGCCTGCAACTCATTCTGATGCCCGTTTACACTTGAAACCACTGTTCCAGGGGAAGGAGCTTTGCACCCAGACAGTGGCATCATGTCACTTGAGAAAGCCCCAGAATGAGTCACCTGGCCCATTAACCAGTGTCACCCAGCAATGAGCAGGGCACAGAAGGGCAGGGTGCAGGGCCGGTGGTTATTATAGGAAGAAAAAGTAATAGCGAGGCCTGGCGTCACAGGGAACTAGGGCCAAGACAGAACAGGAGGGACAACTGAGGTCCAGGGTGAAGGTAGGAAAGGTCAGCACAAAGTATGCCTGCATAGAAGATGACAGGCCATTTCCATCCATTTCCTCCCCTCTCTCTTCATAGGGCCACAGGCTCCCAGAGGGCTGGGCAGGCCTTCATGATCCCCGAGTTGTCTCCCTCCCCAGGCGCACACCCCCACTTGGCAAGGTCCCTGCCAAGTGGGTCTCCTCTCTCTGCCTGAACCGCTGCCGTGATGGAGAGCTCACTGCCCCCAAGGGAGTTCTTTCTCCTTCTTTGGAGATGTCTGCATGGTTCCTTGCACTCTTCCCCATTATTCCTCCCTGCACCCCACCGAGGCCACCCTGAACTAGCCTGCCTCCGGGCGGACCTTTAGATATTTGACAGTGCCCACGCTTCCTGCCCAGGACAAAGGCCTTAGCTCTTTTAATAATTCCTCTTGTACCTGTTTTCACGTTCTTTCACTGCCCCAGGCCATTTGAAAAGGCTCCTGAAGGATTCTCAGAGAGGAAGCCCAGCAGCCCTCGCCTGCCCCTCTCCGTTGGCCCAACTCTGCAGACTCCACTGAATGGAATCACATCAGGCAAGCAGAGCCGCTGGCCACGGGCTTCCGGCCTGGCCACCCAGTCCTCAAGGAGGGACCCCGGGGGAGGGGGCGCTGACTGCCCTTCCTGCTCTTCTTCCTGAGGAGGGCATGGAAAGCACCAGCTTGTTCTTCAGAGAGTTCCTTGAGAAAGCAGGGACAGGAGGCTATGTTTTTTCTGTGCAGTGAGGGAGGCCCATCGTGGACTGGGAAGTTCCCCTGCACGTGCCCACTCTGCAGAACCCAGAGGAGCCCACGCTCCCTGGCTTCTCCCCCTCCTACCCAGGCCTGGCAGGGCTCCAGCATCCCCACTGGAACCCTTGGCTCCTGGAGGGGGTAAACATCAGGCTGTGTCGAGACCCCGCTGTCTCTCCGCAGTTGGCAGGGGTTGACGCCTCTGCAGGGAAGAGATAGTGATGGGTCTGTTTTCACTGGACAGACTTGTGGTTATCTTCCCCGAGGAAGCCAAGGGTGGGGCGGAGGGTTGGAGGCTGGGCTGGGAGCTTGGAGATCTGGGCTACAGGCCCTCAAGGTCCCAGTGCAAGCTCCCAGTGCATCCCCCTGGGGACAATCTGCTAGAATTCAGAGTCCGGCCCACCCTGCCTCTCCGTGTGACCTGGGGCAAGTTATTTAACTTCTCTGTGTCCTATGACCTCATCTGTTAGTTCACGGAAGTGATAACGGTGCCAGTGTCTCCCCAGTGAGGCCCACGTGAAACGTGCATGAACACAGGGCACCGTGGCGTGCACCCGGTCCAAGCTCACTGGATGTTTATTGCTGCTATTGGTCTACTGCTTTATGCAACTTGGTTAGGGATCAAGTTATACAGGACTAGAGCCTTTTTAACTTTACAAAGACTTTGTTTTCTTGTTTGATTCCAATAACTCATGAGATGGCATCATCAAGATATACCATGACCATGCTGTCTGTGAAAATACTGAAGCCCAGAAAGGTCAAGTGACTAGGGCAAGGTCACACAGCAGACCCATCCACAGATCCCAGACCATTAACCTCCTGCCTTGGGCTCCTAAGGCCTGGCTAGGATGGACAGTCTGATTTATACTATCATTGCATTTCTTCTCATATCATATGGCTGTCTTATTTTCTAAAAATCAAGGACTAGACTTGTGATCATGGACATAAAACCCCCAATCTGGACAGTACACAGGCTCCCCACTCCCTTGCCTCCCAGTTTTTATCCTAGGGGCACGCAAGGAAGAGATTCCTCTCTCTCTTCACCCATGGACCTGGCTCCTGGGCCAGGACTCATCCAGTCCCTGCCTGGTGTGTGAGGGTACAGCCAGGCTCACTGGCCAATCCAAGGCTCACTGTCTGACTCTGAACCAGACTTTGAAGGTGCATGGTATCAGGTCCTCCTAGAAACATCCACAGGATGTCCCCTGGAGCACACCTCCAGAGTAACCTCCTGCAGTGCCCCCAGGAAGGGGCCTACACTCCCTTTTGCAGTGATGCTGATCCAATCCCCCTTCTCCTGAGGCTTCTGAACAAGAGCAAGGCAGGTTGGGAATGTGGGGAGGGAGGAGGGTAAACCTGACTGCTCCAGATGCACTCCTCTAGCTTATCAATCCCAAAGTCCTTAGAAGGAGATTCTGGGAGATCTGTGCCTGCGGCTGGGAATCACCATGTTCTATTCAGTGGCTCCAGAAACACCAGATTTTTTCCCACCATGTCCCATCTGGGCCCGATAAGCACCATCCTTTCAATGTCTGCACTAAGTGGTTTGCAGGCTGTCTTGGCTGTGTGTTCCTGGGAAGGACAATTTATCTCAACCCTCTTCCTCTGGTTCCAAGTAATGCTTCTCTCCCTCCTCAAGAGATATCAGGCAGGGGCTCCTCTGAGTACTTGTGATCCAGGGATGATCCAATGACATCAGTTTCCTGAGAGCTGGACAGTTCCCCTCACTTCAAAGCCTGGCTTTGCTCTCCTTCCTCCCCCGGTCCTCCCTACACCCTTGTTCACACTTGGATTCATCCCGCAGACCCCAACAGCGCATGGAAGTGAGTCCTCCCAGTCCTCACCGTCACTCAGAGCGCAGCTTGGTGCTGTTATCAGACCCAGCCAACAGGGTCGAAAATTCATCAAGAGAGCCGCCTTGTTGCGGACGAGTGGTATTACAGGGGTTGAAAACTGGCTATAGGGCAGAATTGTTCTTACACTTATTAATGTAACTAACAGATATTTTTCAATGACCTCCAAGTGCCCCATTCTTCTCTGGGTGTCGGGGAGACAGAGTGTTGAACAGACAGAAGATGACACACAAGGGCAGCAAGACCGACAGGCCAGTAGACGTACAGTAAGTACCGGAAGACATAGCTGGGCGAGAGTCAGACTGTGCCTGGGGGTGTAGGATGGGGGGCGAATACCATGGAACGGCAGCTCAGAGAGACTTCTCCAGAGGCACCTGCTCGCAGAGGCGCAAATGAAGCAAGTGAGCCCCATAGCAGACCTGAGGGGACAGCGTCAGGGGCAGAGTGACAGAAGAACAAGGGCCCTGAGCAGAATCCGGTCTGGGAGCTGCTCAAGGACAGCAGGAACACCACGAAGTCCAGAGCAGAGAGAGCAGGACCGACGGCGAGAGCAGATGAGCTGGAGAGAAGAGTCGTGGCCAGCACACATCAGGCAGGAATCTGCAAACGACAGCCCTTGGTGTGCTCCCGTTGGGCTGCAAGCTAAGCACAGGGATGAAACGTTGAAAGGGTTGGAAGAAGCAGGAAGCAAAGATGGAGAGAGAAATGAAGACAATGGTGAAGACACAGAAGGAGGAGAAGAGGATGGCCATGTGACAGTGTAACCTGAAACACGTACTACCCTGGCCCTTGACAGAGAGGTCTGCTTGTTCTCCAGTGCAGAGACCTGAAGGACAGGGGGCCGTCTGGGTTTTATCCCCAACATCACAGGAAGCCACGGTTGGCAGGGGCCCTTCTGAGCAAGGACGTGTCACAGCCCAAGGTATGTGTGTCAGGCTCACTCTGGCTCCCCCGTGGGGGGTGGCCATAGGGTCATCCCACATGGTAGTGAGAGGATGGTGGCTTTGCCTGGGGTGGGGGCAGTGGCTGTCGAAAGAAGGGGCTGATTTTGAGACACATCAGCAGACTTGTCACATTGGATAGGGGGTGTGAGGGAGGGAGAGGAGCCAAGGATGACGCTTAGGTTTTGAGGCAGAACAACTGGGTGAGCGTTGGCGCCATTTCCTGACGTTCAGAAGACTAAGGGAGGCACAGCTGGTGGGCTGGGTTTGAGAAATCAAGAGCTCTGGTCTGGCCGTGATGGGGCCAAGATGATGAGTTGACATCAAAATGCAAACATTTATATATACACCTACACACACACGCATGTGCAAAGCACACACACGTACAATGTAAAGGATGATGACGTCACTGGTGCTGCTGGAGAAATGGACAGAAAACAAGAATGCATGGAAGACTTCCTCAGATGTGCGAAGTATTCGATGTTCGTTCCCACAACAGTCTGTGAGGAGATGTCCCTCCTATTGTCTCTCCCGCTGCACTGATCAGAAAACTGGGGCTGAAATTTTCCCAAAGTTGCACATGGAGCTGGGCAGCGGGAGAGCTGGGAGATGAAGCCAGGAGTCCCCGTTCCTAAGCCCACATCTACCAAACAGAACAGCACATCCATGCCCGCTCAGGGATGCAGCCTTCCTTTCATGGCACCTGTCTGTGGGCATTTTGATTTGGGCGACATAATGGACAAACTGAGTCCTCCTGGTCTCCCGGAATTGATGCTACAGACCAGACCCAATAAAACGTTTTTGTTTCCTACCTACCTCTCAATTTAGCCAGGTGGAATAGACACACGTTTACTACAATATTTTTTCTTATCCAGTCATTTTTAAATTATGAAGTCATACATGCTTATTAATTGAAATTAAAAAAATGGAAGGGAGAAAATTAGTAATGTCCCCAATCCTTAAATATAGCCATGATTGAATATTTCTGGGACTTTTTAGAGGCTGCACGTGATGTACTGTATAGTTAGCAAAAGTTTCTGGGGTTCAGAACTGGCGGCTCAGAAAGGGAAGAGGACCCTAAGGGAACCACCGAATTGTACAGCAGAGGAGTCAGGTAAGAACAAAAATGTCTGACATTTATTAAAGCAACATGTAGGTGTGTGTCAAGAATTGTGCTAGGTGCCCTAACTGCATAACCTTATGTCATCCTCACATCCCATTTCACAGCTGAGGAAACTGAGGCTCTCGTCACTCCCAAGTAGCAGAACTGAGACTTCAAGCTAGAGGGAATGAATCCCAGAGCAGGAGATCTTCAATCTCAGGTCATTCCTTGCCCAGGGACAGTTAATGCCCACCAGCAGGCTAAAACAGATATTGCTTTTTTTTTTTTTTCCCCACACAAGGTTTTTTGTATAATTTTAGAATTTTAAAATTTACATCAACTTTGGATTCAGCTAACCCATGCCATGCTCTCACCGACCTCAATTAATATCTCTTGAACAAAGAAATAAAAACTAAAATCTCATAAATCCAGAACAAAATGAATGAGAGGAAGACAGATTGAAGAGAGGCAACCCAGGATAGACTCATCGAGTCAGCCATTCAACAAGTGTTTATTGAGCACCTACTATGTGCCCAGCACTGAGCTAGACAGCGGGGACCAGTAGTGAACACGACAGACTCAACTCCTGGCCTCCTGGTGGATTTTAGTGGATGGATCACCGTGGCTGGCTGAATTGGGGAAATACTCAGAGTGGCTTCCCCTCAGCCCCGAGGCTAGCCTGATCGCACTCTGGTGCATTTGGTCTTCCTGTGCCAACCAACTTGTTCTAAAAAACAAAGAACTTCAGGAATACAAACCCCTCCTTACAGGGTGTTTTTATTTCATTCTTTAAACCAAATCTTGTCCACCTTGGGCTTCCATGTCATCTCTCACTAGCTTATTTCTGCTCAATTTCCAACCAGACCCACTAACTGGAATTTTTAACCTGAGGCTATGGCCCTCCAGGGGTCTCCATGGATGAGAGGAGGTTATACAGATATATATTTTGCAGAGGGTCAAGGGGCATGAAAGGGAGCAAGGGTCCATTGCTTCTGTCAGATTTTCAAAGGGGTCCACAACCCAAAAAGAGTAAAAAATCCACGGCTCTAATCTTTTTCCACTTCAGTGGTATTTCCCATAGTCTGTGAATGTTGACTCTTTTTCCCTCTAACAGTCTCTCCCAGGTCTGAGACTGAGTGGCATTTGGGGTTTGCTTGCAGAAACTATGCAAGCGCGGCATTGGTATTTTTCCAGGCACGGCATAAAACGGAACTTAATTCATTCACTTCCACATTGACACAAGGGGGAATGTTCCAATTCCTCAGCCGCTGAGAAAGGCAATGTCCCCCCACCAGGCTTCACACAACCCTCTTCCACTTGATTATTATTCGAGTCTCACCCCTGGCCCCGGCTCCATACTGCGGGTCTACACTGTTTCCCTGAGTACACACAGTCTTAGACTCCTTCGGGCCAAAGAAAATAACACTGTTCTGATAGTCGAAGGCAAGAACAGGCTTCCTAAGCAGGTTGTTCATCTGCCAGAATTCCTACTCACTGTGCTTATTCCTGAACTCCAGATATCAATCACCATCTCTATAGGGTAGAGAAATGGAACAGAAAATACAGACGGTCTCCTGTTCATTCATTTTGTTGAAAGCAAGTAGCACATTCAAGTGGAACATTTAAGAGTCAAGGTCTTTGTGAGCACTCACTCCTTCATTGCTTCAACAAATACATATCAAGTGTCTACTGTGCTCCAGACACTTTCGAAGTGCTGAGGACACGGTCATGGACGAGACCGAATTGGTTCCCGCCCTCCTGGAGTGTATGGCCTAGTGCAGGGAAGAGGGATCACGGATAAATAGAAATGTGTTGGGAGCTAGGATGATGAATATGAAGTGTTACTGGGGACATGGAACCAAAGACCCTATGTAGTATCACAGGTCAACAAGGAAGACATCCCTGCTGAAGTAACAGATGTGCTGAGACCTGTAGAAGTGGCTGAGGCCAGGGTGCATGGAAGGAGAAGAGATTAAGAGCCCTTGAGGGTTGTGCAAAGATCCCGAGGCCAAAACTGGTACAGCATATTAGAGGAACTGGAAGAAAGCCTATGCAGCCAGAGCACAAAATGGAGCCACGAATGGCTGGAAACAAGGCTGGTGGAGAAATTAGGGTTCTGTAGAGACAGCACCTTGCATGTCCTTGTGGGGATTTGGGTCCCAATCCTGACAACAATGGGGAGTTATAGAAAAGTATGGAGGAGGTGTATGGGACATGATTAGATCTGAGGTTTAGTTTGGTTTAATTTTAAAGCTTTTATTTTCAAGTAATCTCCATACCCAATGTGGGTATGAACTCATGCTGAGCTCATGACCCTGAGGTCAAGAGTCACATGCTCCCCTGAATAAGCCAGCCAGGTGTCCCTAGATCTGAGGTTTTAAAAGATCATTCTGACCACAGTGTGGAGAGTGGACTGGGAATGGACAAGACCATGCATGAGGAACTGGTTTCAGAGGCTTTTCCAGGAGACCTGGGGAGAGAGGCTGGTGGTCTGAACCAGGAGAAGGTGGTGGACATGAAGAGAAGTAGACTTCCTAGGGGGACACAGCGAGCATGAGCCCACTGACTCAATGGTGGCAGTGAGGAGGAGGGCAGCAGTAGTCCCCTCCTCAACCATTTCTGCTTGTCTCCAAAGCGTTTCAAGATGCTCCTTCCAAAACTGCCTCCAGGAGATGGCCCTCTGAGTGGACGTAGCAGTTGGGGCAATAGCACACCAGGGATAAATCCGAAGGGAGCCACAAATTGACGAGGCTCCAGGGACACTGGCCATTGTTATGTGCATCAGAGGAGCCACAGCGGTCCCCACCCAGAGTCTTTGGGTTGTTGATGCCACTGTCCACATCGGGCTCCCCTGGTCTTCCCATGGCTGGAGCCTTGGGTCTAACACGGTCTAACGTCACCCCCAATTGCTCTCGCACACATCGCCCTGCTTCACTGTCTTCATAGCACTTGCCACTCTGAAATAAACTTAATGCATTTGCTTTTCTGTGTATATCTCCCCACAAGAAGGCTTCCATGACAACAGAAGCCTTGCTGTTGCTTCATGCCTAGCACAGTGCCTGGTACAAACAGGTGCTCCAGAAAAAGAAGATGAAGGAGTAAACGACTCCCCAAAGTCCAAAGCACCCCCCTCCCGAGTGCCCTCTCCCTGGGCCCTGGGCCTTGGCACTGACTGAGCAGCTCCTGGGCTCCGATGTCCCATGAGCCCCTGCAAACTCGCTCTGAACCTCCATCTGAACCCCAGGGCTCAGGTGAGTAACGGTTCTCCAAGAGACAGCATTCTCATGGGAGTTTCCTTTGCTTTATTTCCCAAAGCAGAAGAACCATCAGGGCTGGCATTTTTCCAAATTCCATACCTTGGGGCACAAAGTAAACTCCACAGAACCCCGGGACAGAATTATATATTCACGTACATGACTAAAAGAGCTCACAAGCAAACATTGCTGGTGCTGCTGATTCAGGACTATTTCTTTTTCTGGTTTTCCCTATAGATCTCAGGGCCAAAGTCAACTGCATTTGTAGTTCATAGCTGGTTCTTTTAAACCCAGGATATTACACAGGATTCGGTTCTCCTAGCTAAATTCCTTCTTGGA
Source organism: Enhydra lutris kenyoni (assembly GCF_002288905.1). Taxonomy (NCBI): domain Eukaryota; kingdom Metazoa; phylum Chordata; class Mammalia; order Carnivora; family Mustelidae; genus Enhydra; species Enhydra lutris. The sequence goes on from NW_019154106.1 coordinate 40,288,755, forward strand.
AAGGGCTCTTAATTTTTGTCTCTTACTCTTCTAATTTAGTTTTTGAAAAGATGCTTCCTAACATGACGATGGGGACTGCATTCAGCAGACAGGAAAGGAACAGGATGGTGAGGCCCTGCCAGGCTCCTGCAGAGCCTACCATAGGGACGAGTCAATGCCGAGTCATCATGAACAGTCAGTTCTCAGAGCTTGTGAGTCAGTGGCTGCTGGCCATGGGGCTTCTGGTGCCTTCCACATGCCTGAAGTCTCCCCCCAAGCCAGGAGGAAATGACTAATAACAGACATCACTGTCCAGTGATGAGTTCACCTGAAACCATAACATGGTGCCTGTGGGAGAGGATGAGCTGTCATCTTACAATTCTTCCCTGTGGCCCTGGGGGTTGAGTTGATATGGGACAAAGGATGGGGTCCTACAACCACTGGGTGAGGCTGGGTACCTTTCTCCAACCTGCAGTAGTGTCCAGGCCCATACACTGGCAGATGTGCTGAGGCCGCTGGAGACATAAAGTCAAAACTCTATGGTAAAATTCTAATTCACACCCTGGAAGTCTCACAGAATAGGGAATATTTTTCTCTTAGAAATTGTCTTTCAGGGGTCACCTGGATGGCTAAGCCAGTTCAGTGTCTGCCTTCAGCTCAGGTCATGATCCCAGGGTCCTGGCATCAAGCCCTGCATCGGGTTCCCTGCTCTGTGGGGAGCCTGCTTCTCCCTCTGCCTGCTGCTCCCCCAGCTCATGCTCTCTCTCTGTCAAATGAATAAATAAAATCTTAAAAAACAACAACAACAATAGCAACAGAAATAGCCTTTCAGGAAATAGAGGCAAATGGTAAGATAAACTTGGGGCGGGGTGGGGGATGGAGAATTAATAAAAACTTGGAGGGATGTTATGGAAGCCTGAGCTCAAGAGAACAGCCGTGCCGCACGTCTGCAGGCCAGCTGGCCATCCCGAGCATTCTTACCCGCTCTGCATCACTGCCAATCTGCGTCCTCTGCGTCTGTGGCCGCAAATGGTAGCAGCAATCATCTTTCATTGAATCCTCACTGTGTGACCAGCACCTTACATATGCTACGTTATTTTATTCAGTCCACACCAAAACCCCTTCAGCTGAGTGTCCACCGTTGTCTGTATTTTACGGATCAGGAAACTGAGGAATTAGACATGAAGCGACCTGCCCAAGAACATCCAGCTCTTAAGTACTTCCTGGGCGAACCACCCCCTTCCTGGACACCAGAAGCCCCGCTCTATCTACTGCCGGCCTCTGTCCAGTCAAAGAATCCATTTATTCTGTTTACGAAGTCAGGAAAATTGTAGGTTTTTTTTTCGTTTTTTCCCCAGAAAAATGCTGAAATAAATAATTCCCAAGGCTTCGTCCCTTGTTATCAGTGAGAGTGTTGGGCAAAACTGTCTCCAGAGTATCTTCCAGGTCCAAAGTTTGTGATTTTATTCTGATCCATCCCACAAAACATCTCCTTCCTCTCAAAGGGGGAAAAAAATCTTACTAGGCTCTTTAGAATGTATACTAGCAATTCTCCATGGACAGTGGAGCTCCTACAAAATCCCCAGAGGTTATCAATTAAGACAGATATTCTCCTGGGCAGGGGAGTGTGGGAAGAAGGACAGAAGAAGCGGCTCTGCCTTCCTGGTTAGATCTGGCTCCCAGTCTGGGAGCCGGCTGGGTCTAGTCACGGGGTGCTACCAACTGTGCCAACTCCCGGAGGGGACTAGGACACTAGCTTGTATGCGTGTGCGAAGGGAACCCTTAGGGCCCCAGGTCTGCCACCTGCTTGCCCTGCAGCAAAAAAGGGAGGGTTCCACCGACTCCAAGCTGGAGCCCACCCACCAACGATGTTACCCACCAGCCCATCCTGCCCTGCCCAGGCCCGGGCCTTTCCTCGGTCATTAGCCCTCGCTGAGCACATGGCGGACGACATGGCAGTACAGTTGGTCTGAGGAGATGGCATGAGTGAGAGAGGGTTCCTGACCCTCACTGCCTCTTAGGAGTCACCTCACTTTCTACCATGGTCGCCGCCTCCTGTTCCTGTGACCAGATCTACATTTCCTCTCACTCACTGGGCTCCCCTCCTCCAACTCCTCCTGTCCCTCTCTATTCCTCACAGAATCCCACTGTCCCCCGACCTGAGAGCACTCCTCCTCACAGGTTTCCCTCAGAGGCTTCACCTCACTCTTCTGGTCTCTGCTCCACGCCCCCCCTCAGAGAGGCCTTCCCTGGCCTCCCTTCTCTCTGCCACTTCACTGTCCTATTCTCACCGCCCTCACTCTGATTTGAAATTATTTTCCCTGTGTATTTCACTGCCTGTCTTCCCGGTGCTAAAATATAAGTTCCAGGAAGGCAAGAACCCCCTCATTTTGTTCACTGTTACATCCCTCCTGCCCCCGGGCCTCAAACCGAAAACTAGGTGCTCAATAAACAGAGGGAACCAAAGTGCGCGCATTCCTCCCTCATCAAGGGGAGGTGAGGATTTTACAGCACAAAGCTGCTGTGATGGTGAGGGACTGTGGATTTTCAGGGTTTTCAAGACTAGGTCCCGATAATGGCAAGTTGAAATATTATCACTGCATTGAGAGAGGCAGCATAGACTGGGGGGCAAGCCTGCAGGTCCCAGAGTCTGAATGGAGTCCTCACAACTACGTAGCTGCCTGACCTTCAGCAAATGGTTGAACTTCTCTTAGCCACGGTTTCCTCATCTATACAGGAGAGATGATAATAGTATGAGCCCTTCGGCCCCCTGGCAGATTATGTAAAACGATGCACAGGAAATATTCAGAAGAACCTCTAGCCCATACTGCCCCTGCCATAAATGTAAGCTCTTCCTGCGGTCCAGAGAGAGGGCCACACGTTTTCCATTCTACTCCCCCCTGCACACCCTAGAGCCTGCGAAGCACTTTTACATAAATCTTCCCATTCATGCTTCTGAAACCCCGATGAGGGCTAGGAATTACCTACTCTCCAGGCTCAGAGCAGCTTGACAGAGATCCTGCAGTTAGCCAGAGCAGAGGACAGAAGGCCTCAGATTCAGGAATCCCAATTCTCCTCTTGTCACCCCCTATGCTCCCTTCCTCACCCAACCTACCGCCCCGGACAGAATCGGAAGACACCGCTGGGCCCCGTGTGGAGAAGCCATGCTTGCTGCTGGAGGATCTCTGCTCAAAATACATGGAAGCCCAGGCCTCTGAGCGCTCCCTGAGGCCAACGGTGCCTCCCCCAAGCCTGCTGCCCTGTAGGCCAGTTGAGGGTTTGGCCAAGCCACAGAGGCAGAAGGAGCCTGTGGCTTCTGCGGCTAGAGCAGGCCAAAGTTCCCGTGCTCTCCCAGCTTCGAGGCATGTCAAAATAGCCTGGCCTTTGTGGGGTGGGTCAGAGTAGGTGGTGAAGAGGTCCCCAAGGCATTTCTAGCTGCTTCCAGCTGGGCCTCCAGGTCTTTCCTGTGGATCCACCAGACCTCGTAGCCCCTCCTGCTCTGCCCTCCCTGCCCTGCCTTAGTCCCCTGGCTCTTGTCCTCAGGAAGGGTTTCTAAGGTGGCCTGACGAGCCGTTGGCAGCGATTCCAGCATCAGGGACAACTCAGGAAAGGGACTCTGGGCCCGAAGTCCAAGGAATGCAAAGGGCTGGGTGAAAATGACGTGAGGGAGAAAACAGACAGCACTTAGCAAAAAGAAACTGGCGCCCTGTTCAGTCTTTTCAACTCCCAGTGGGAGCAGATTTGTTGTGACTAATGCATCAGGCTTTAAATAGTTTCAAGCGGCATACTGATTAGCCCAAGGCACCACGGAGGCAAGTGCTAAGTTTCTCCCAAAGTGCAAAGTTTCCAAGAGAAAGAAAAGGCTGCCACTCTCGGAAATGGCTCACCTGCTGGTGGAAGCCCACCCAGCTGAACTCCTGAATGAAGCAGGAAGGCACAAGGAGCTGCAGAGATCAGGAAATCACATGGAGCCAGTCAGATTGGACGGGAGGAATTTTTCGATTGGATCCTGCCATCCTCCTCCTCACAAACCCTTCATGATCGTTCCTTGGCCTCAATCTACATTTCCCAGCATTACTTTCTAGGACCCTTATGAACTGGTCCTTTACTGGGTTGAATGGTGTCTCATCAAAACTCCCTATCCTTCTGGGACCTCCAAATGTAACCTTATTTGGAAAAAAGATGTAATTAGTTAAAATGAGTTCATCACGGATTAGGGTAGGCCCTAAATCTAATGGCCAGTGTCCTCATTACAAGACCACATGAAGACACAGAGACACCCTGGGAGAATGCCATGTGAACATGAGGACAGAGTTTGGAGGGTTGCAGCTACATGCCAAGGGTCGCCAGCAACCACCAGCAGCTAGGAGAGAGGCACGAAGCAGATTCTCCCTCAGAAGGAAGGCTCCTGGTGGAACCCTCCCGAAAGAACCAACCTCACTAATGCCCTGAGTTTGGACTCCTAGCCTCCAAAATGAGGAGAATACATTTCTATTGTTTGAAGCCACACTGCTGTGGTTTTTTGTTTTTTGTTTTTTGTTTTTATGGCAGCCCTGGGAACCTAACACAGGTCCTCAGCTACATGTCTAGCCCTACTCCCATCAAAGTCACCTTCCTCACACTCCATGTATAAGGGGTGGCTGTTATACATTTTTAAAAAAGTGACAGAGTTTTAGTCTCATGTTTGCCTTGTTGGCTTCCGTGTGACTTTGAGCAAAGCAATTCATTTTCATTTCAATTTCTCTTATTTTCAGTTGTCTAATCTATACGTGAAGGTAATAGACAGGTGGTTGTGGGAATCTGAATAAGACAATATGCATGTAACAAGAGGGAGACTAGATCAGTCACAGAATTTCTCTTGAGGAAAGCATTACATTTGTTTGGAGAATAGAACCAAATAAACCTCTTTGCAGGAGGGCTTAGATCAAGAAACTAGGGAGGTCTGTTGACTAACATGTTGTGTCAGTGGTATATAAGTTGAGTGGTAAGGGCTGGCTGAGGGAGAGAGAGAAAGGTGAGGTTCACAGGTAAGAATGCAGGAGATCCAAAGGGCCAATAAGAGCTAGACTGAAAGCAGTAGGGAGCCATACCCCTCCATACCACAGTGTGACTAGGGAGTTTGGGGGTGGGGGATAGAAACATCTAATGGATTTTTCTAGTTGTTTGTGGTGCCGTGTACAAGATAAGCCCATTTTTCCCCATCTCTTTTATAAAATATGCAGTGAACTCTTAATTGGATACCTACAGTTTCATGATCATGGATTCTTTGGGTTTGAATTTGGAAAGGGAGTGAGCTCGGAGGCTGGGTTGTCATGGGGTAAAGTGAGGAGAATCCACACCAACATAGGGGCTGGAGAACCAGGGGCCTGGGGACATCTGGTTTACCCATACGCGCAAGTGGGCAGCATACTGAGGGCGCTATATGAACATAACGCAGACATGTTTGCTTCAGCCCCAGTCCTCCCCTTCCTGACCTTGGCTTACTCCTGCCTGAGCTTAGAATGTAATTAGTTAAAATGAGTTCATCATTTCTTCTTCCTGCTCCCCTTCCTCTACCACTTGTTCAGCTATTTGAATCCTACCCATCCTTCAAGCACCACTGGTCTCCTACTTGAAGCCTTCCCCCATCTTCCCAACCGGAGAGGAAAGATCGTCCGTCTCCCTGCTTTGTGAAGCGTGCATTCCCAGGCAACGGGTGCCATGTTCCTTCTGGAGTTAGAGCTAAGCAATAAAAAACAAGACAAAAAGTACTGTAGAGGCAGATAAGGGAAGACAAACTCAGAACAAAGAGAAAGACCCAGAAGGGAGTGCGGGGAGGGGCGAAGCTGGGAGGAGGAAATGCTGAAGAGCTCAAATGGCCAACTTCATCAATAGTGGGGCAGCAGGGCCAGCGGGGCCAACGGGAAAGGTGATATCTCCGGCAGGCCCTTTTGTGAAGCTGAAATTCAAGCATTTCCCCTGAGTCTTGAGTGTCATTGTGAGGCACCCTGAAAACAATGGCTACGCAGGTTACTGGTTTCTGGAGGCTCTCTAGAGCCATGTGGGCACGAATTACCAAAACTTCCACCTGCTAAGCTTTCTCCCCACCCTCGCTCAGAGTAAATAAATATACCCAGCAAGGCCTGAGACAGACATTAATCTCAAAGGGCGGGCAGGTGAAACACTCTGACCTACTCACCAAGGTCTTTGCAAGAGAGTTCCCCATGGCCTGGAATGAGGAAGTAACTCTATTTACCTGTTTGCTGGGGAGGAAGGAGGCAACCAGAAACCTGTTCCCCGCCTACCCTTCCCCTCTGCACCTGTCCTGGAGCCCAGGCTACTGAGCTGCTGGGACCTGGGTATTTAGGAACAAAAAATACATGTTTGCTGTCCAGGGAGAGACAAGCGAGCGTGCAAGTGCCAGGCAGTGTGCAGAGTGCAAGGAGAGAATAGCCCAAGGGTTTATGGTAACTCAGAAATTACAGTCTGGGCTAGGCTGCGCTTTAAAGGGTGTAAAGGGGGGCACTGGGGTGGCTCAGTGGGTTAAGCCTCTGCCTTCAGGTCAGGTTATGATCCCAGGGTCCTGGGATCGAGCCCCGCATCCGGCTCCCTGCTCAGCAGGGAGCCTGCTTCCCCCTCTCTCTGTCTCTGCCTGCCTCTCTGACTACTTGTGATCTCTGTCTGTCAAATAAATAAAATTTTTTTAAAAAAGGGTGAAAAGGAATTATGTCCACAACTCACTACCACTACAAACCCACACACTGGCTGGTAGATTCATCATCTTTCTAAACATTAAAATGTAAGAAAATGTATGCTTTAGGGCAGCAGGAAGAACCTATGATAATCAGGGGAAGAAGGCTGGAAAGGGTTATCCAAGGAGAGGGAACAGAATGTGCAAAGATCCTGAGGTAAAGTCATGGTTGCTATATATATACCATTATAGTAAGTATTTGTGGAAGACTCGGTGAGGTAGCAACTATAACAACGCCAGAGGCTGGGTGAGACATTTATTTTTCACAGTTCTGGAGGCTGCGTGCCAGCATGTTGGGGTTCTTGGTGAGGGCTTTCCTCTTGGTTGATGGATGGCCCTATTCTTACTGTAACTTCACATGCTGGTCCCTTTATCATCTTACAAGGTCACTAATGCCATTGTGGGGCTCCACCCTCATGACCTTATCTAAACCTAATTATCTCTGAAGGCCTCACTTCCTAATACCATCACGTTGGGGATTAAGATTTCTGACACCTGAATGGGGGTGGGGGGTGAGGCACAAACATTCTGTCCATAGATTGAGTTTGCAGTAATGGACATTAACGACTGTCAGAATAATCACTATTTGTCCAAGACATACTAAGGAGAAGTTCTATCCCAGTATTAACAATCTAGAGTTGGAAACAACGTTAAGTGTCCACCCAACAGTCCGGAATGGGTGTAATAAATTACCCACATACTACCAAATACTAGTAAAAGTGACTGAGTATAAACATACTGATCACATGGAAAGATGTCCATGATGTATGAAGTTTTTAAAACTGGAGGTCAGAAAATACAGAGATGTTAAACAGTAGGAAAAAAGACTGGTAAAGAATAACTCACCAAAATATTCACAATTCTTATCTGTGAGTTGAGGTTACGAGTCACTTTTTTTTTTTTAAGATTTTTTATTTATTTATTTGACAGAGAGATCACAAGCAGGCAGAGAGGCAGGCAGAGAGAGAGGAGGAAGCAGGCTCCCTGCTGAGCAGAGAGCCCGATGCGGGGCTCGATCCCAGGACTCTGAGATCATGACCCGAGCCGAAGGCAGCGGCTTAACCCACTGAGCCACCCAGGCGCCCCATTTTTAACTATTCTTTTACCTTGTCCACATGTTCTAAAATTTCTACAATAAACACCTACAATTTTTTGAAATAAGAAAGGAAGGGGTGTGTGTGTGTGTATGTGTGTGTGTGTGTGATTATGTACTTACTGTCAGACAGGATCAGGGAAAGTGAGAAAGAGCCTCAGTGTGATCCCACAGGTCAGAATAAGTGAATAGGCACTCAGCCCACAGTCCCTGCAGCCGCTCCCATTGTGGGCTGTGACCTGAATCCCTTCACATTTTCTTCTCAAAGGTCACACTCAACCAGCCCCAACCATCCTCTTACTTAGTCAGTTTCAATGGCATGGCCACTTGGGCCTTGCAAGATGGAAATGTAATTAGTTCTTGGAGTTGAAAGTTCCTTTTGGGGCACCTGGGTGGCTCAGTCGGTTGGGTGTCTGACTTTGACTCGGGTCATGATCTCGGGGTCCCTGGGATTGAGCCCCGTGTCGAGATCAGCACTCAGTGGGGATCTGCTTGTCCCTCTCTCTCTCCTTCTGCTCCTACCCTTGCTCGTGCATGTGTACGCTCTCTTTCTCTCTCTCTCTCTCTCTCAAATAAATAAATAAAATCTTTAAAAAGAAATTCCTCTCAAAAATATTTAATAGGGGCGCCTGGGTGGTTCAGTTGGTTAAGCATCTGCCTTCAGCTCAGGTCATGATCTCAGGGTCCTGGGATTGAGCCCCGCATCGGGCTCCCTGCTAAGCTTCTCTCTCTCCCTCCACTACTACCTCTGCTTGTTCTCTCTCTCTCTCTCTGTCAAATAAATAAATAAATATTTTTTTAAAAGAATCTTTTAAAAAAATTTAATAATTGGCGTGCTTGAGTGGCTCAGTCAGTTAAGCATCCGACTCTTGACTTGGCTTAGGGCATGATCTCAGGGTCTTGAAATCAAGCCCCGTATCAAGCTCCCCACCCAGTACAGGGTCTGCTTAAGATTCTCTTTCCCCTCTTCCTCTGCCTCTCCTGCCAAAATTTCTTTAAAAAACAAAAAAGAGTTTAATAATTATTTGTCAGCAGATCAACACTGATAGATGGGACTGTTGGCCTATTTTGTGTGTGGTGGGGGAAGAAGTGGGAATATGGAAGAAGCTCTAGGTGGTTGTTGACGTTGACGATCCCATGTGGTCAGAGAGCCAAGGAGAAAGCCCTTTGTCTTTATGAGTAAAGAGCTAAGCTAGGAGTCAACCCCCTAAGGCATATCTAAAAAGGCAGCATGTAGAATAGAGTAATAGCTGAGATTTATTACTTTCTCCATCCAATCCTGCCCTTTTCCACCCTCTGAAGCTATCAGGGGAGCACAGTGCAATTCTAACCGTCATGGAGCTTACCGTCTGCTGGAGAGAAAGAAAGCGAAAGCAGGTGGGCTGTAAGACAGGCAGTGTGAAAAGTGCTCTGAACATAACCTCTGGGAAGTGGACGGAGAGTACTGCAGCGCTGTCTTCCATGGGCAGGTCAAGGAAGAGGCCAGGCAAGAAGGAGGTGAGCGAGCAAGCTCTGCATTTACCCATGGAAAAGCATTTAAGGCTGTGGGAACAACAGCTAAGACCCTGAGTTGTGAGTATGACTGGAGCCCTTGAAAACATCAAGGAGGCCTGAATGTTGGAGTGGAGTGTTGGAGTGAGGTCTGGGATACGCTGTGGCGGCATCCTCCAGCAACCAGGTGTGGTCCCCCTGGAACGGGTATCTCACACCCTGCCACCATCCTAGGTAGCAGACCCAAAGAAGCAGCTTTCTCTATGTCACTGCCTCCAGTCTCAGGGGGGACAGGTCCCCAAAAACCTGGCTTTGGTGACTAGCAGCAGAGGGTGATGGTGAAGGGCTCAGGCTTTGAAGTCAGACACCTGTGGGTCACAGTCCCGGCTCTCTCACATCCCTGCTGCGCGGCCCTGAGCAGGCTGCTTAGCTGATAGGAAGCCCAGAGTGTGCTGGTATGTTGGATCTCCTGGAGTGGAGGGTGCAGGACGTGGAGAAAAGCCGCAATTTGTAGCATTTGCCGATGTTTGTGGTGTAAATACATCCATGGCAGCCAAAGTCAGCTAGCAACGTGAAACCGCTGAACACAGAATTAAGAAGAGACACAGACAATTGGCTCTCAAGAGCCAGGACCAACCAGCTGTAGCATATCCTCCACTCAGTTCCTTCATCTGTAAAATGGATTTCAGCTCCTAGAGTACCTGGTGAGAATGAGATGAGGTGTGTCTAAAAAGCACTTAGCCTAATGCATGGCACATAGTTAACGCTCCATAAGTGAGAGCTATAATTCTGACTCCATGAGGATGTTGAATTCTGGCCTGGCACTTGTATGCAGAAATGAATTCTCAGGCGCCTGGGTGGCTCAGTGGGTTAAGCCTCTGCCTTCAGCTCAGGTCATGATCTCGGGGTCCTGGGATCAAGCCCTGCATTGGGTTCTCTGCTCAGCCAGGAGCCTGCTTCCCCCCTCTTTCTGCCTGCCTCTCTGCCTGCTTATGATTTCTTTCTGTCAAATAAATAAATAAAATCTTAAAAAAAAAAAAGAAATGAATTCTCATAGATGAGAGCAAAGAGTCACCAACAGGGCTGGGGCCTTATTCTGATTCTGCCTCTGCCTTCTGTGTGACTTTGGGCAAGTTGCTTTTCCTCTCTGGGCTTCTGTTACTCTCTCTGAAGTGAGGGACAGGGCAAGTTATAAAGTTCCCTCCAGATTGGATGTTCTGCAATGTCATACTCTGGGGACTGTTCTAGAAGTACCCATGGAAGGAGTGGGTAGTTACAGGTTACTAAGGCATCATGAAGGGTGGGATGGAGTTCCCAGGATTCTCGCCGATTCTAAAAGCTACCCGGAAAGAGGTGACAAATGTGTGCAGAGCCTAGGACAGCAGGCCTGAGTGAGTTCTTTCTTGGCAAAGATCAAAGAACTGTTCAAAAAAGTCGAGAGAAAAAACCCTGAACGTGCGTGTGCGAGAGAGATAGAGACATATATATGATAGTGGGGGGATGGGGAGAGATTTAAGTGAGTATTTTGAGGATTAATAGATCCTCAGAAAATGTCTTTAATAAACATATTTTTAAATTTTTCTTAAGATTTAGGGCGCCTGGGTGGCTCAGTTGGTTAAGCGACTGCCTTCGGCTCAGGTCATGATCCTGGAGTCCCAGAATCGAGTCCCGCATCGGGCTCCCAGCTCCACGGGGAGTCTGCTTCTCCCTCTGACCTTCTCTTCGCTCATGCTCTCTCTCACTGTCTCTCTCTCTCTCTCTCTCAAATAAATAAATAAATAAAATATTTAAAAAAATTTTTTTCTTAAGATTTATATATTCTGTGGGGGAAGGGGCAGAGGAAGAGAGGCAGAGAAGTAGACTCCCTGCTGAGCGCAGAGTCTGCCTCGGGGCTCCATCCCAGGACCCTGAAATAAAGACCTGAGCAGAACCCAGGAGTCTGGAGACTCAACCCACTGAGCCACCCTGGCGTCCCTAATAAACATTTTAGAAAGGAAGTCTATGTCTGCCAAACCTTTAATGTCAAGAGAGAGAAAAGAATTCAGAAAGGAGCTGTAGATAAAACGCTGGGTGAGACAAGCCTAGCAAAGGCAAAGAGGGGGAAAGGCAGGTGAGGGTGACAAGGGCCTCTAAGACCGTCGTCACCAGGCACAGGCAAGGGAGCAAGAAGTGGGCGGGAGAGACCAAGTAACGCCAGCTTCATGGAATTGCAAACCGAATCTGCACAACTCGGTTCTTTGTGCCTCCAATGTCCTCATCAGAATCCCTTTGAAGTACATCAGACTATAATTTTCAGGAGTCGAGAACAAAGCTTCCTGTAGCCTTTGGCTCGTACGGACCATCGGCAGGAACAAAGTATCTGACACAGCTCCCTCAAAGCCACAGACATGAGGCAGGCCTGCCCACAGATGACAAATGGCCCTCAAAGATTCTGTGGACTTTGCACTTTTCTTCGTCAAAGTCTCCGGACTAGCCCACATCTCTTCTCTGGGGGACGAATGAATATCGGGTCTGAGTGCTGTGATCCCAGCAATTGCTTTCACTGGCTATTATGGCTTGGAACTCAATTTTCCTCCTCAAATAAGTAGTTTTCCCAAGCAGCCTGAGCGTTCACAGCTCTTCCCGGTCGTGACAAGGAGGTAACTTCACCGAATTTCCATCTCCGTAATCCCTGTTCTAACATTTTTGGGTCAGGTATTGTTCCCCTAAGGAGCTTAATTCCAGAAGCCTTGACACCCAGGGAAATGAAAGACGGAAGTTGGAGCGCGCGTTTCATTCTGACTGGAGCTAAACCCTGACAGGTAAGCTTAATTACTGGCTGCCTCCAGCTCCTAATCAACCAGCTTCTGATGGAAAGAATAAAGTCATAATAAAACATAATGACATTCTAGTGAGACTGGGAACCACGTCGCAGCAGCTGGTGACTTGCTGTGGTGAAGCGAGACGCTCGAAAGAGGTGGGGACACCCCTGTGACGGGGGAGCCCCCCCACCGACTCTCCCATGTGGGTGTCCTCATTTTAATGATGACACCGAGAGTCGCCCGTGGAGTCAGGAACCATAAATGCTGCGTTGACTCTGTCTATAAACGATGATCCACCATCGCCTTTAAGCTTATTAAAATAAGCTGAGAAATGAATCAATCATTGTCAAATGCTCAGTGTGATGTCGCTTCTAAAAATAAGAGTCCATCTGAAATTCTAAGAGCATTCAACAGCGGATGGCTACACAATCTGTCGGTGGAATGTAAAAGAGTAAAAGAGACCTCAGAATCGTCCAGAAATGACACTTTCTTGAGAGTTAAGAGTGTCTGGGCGTCAATCCCGTCCTTGGCCAGCCTTGCAGGTTGCTCAAGTTCTGTCCCTTCTCGGCCTGTCGGTATCCTTGATCCTGTCCGTCCAAGTGCAGCTTGGTCTTCCAGCACCATGACCTGCCTTGGGAGTCCGGCTGAGAGACGCCCTCATTCTCCCGCAAGCCTGCCTCTCCTGGGTCTGCACCTCTCCGTAGACGGGGTACTCAGCCCTCCGGGGAGGACGAGAGCCGTTGTCCACGAGTGCTTCCCGTGGACCCCCACACTGCATGTTTTAGCCCCGTACCACAGTTAGCACTCACAGCAACCCTCCCTCCTTCACCAAGTGTTCATTTACATGGACCCAGTGCCAAGCACCATGCCAGACAACATGCAGACCTAGAGGAAGAGCTTATAGTTTAAGTGTGACTATACCCAGTTTACAAGTTAGCAAACTGAGGCTCAGGAAAGGCTTATCAGTGGGAAGTAGTGGAGGTGGGATTCCAACCCAGCCCGAGTTTTTTCCCTCCAGCTGTCCAGGTGCATTTCTTTTTCCCACCCTCCTAGAGTCCTTGAAGATGGGGCCCGGGTCTCCGGAGCCTGTCTTTCTCACTTTCACCACAAGCGAGACTGGTGTAATTGAACTCAACAACCCTTGGCTACCCATCTGGAAAATGCAGGTGAGCCGGTCAGCCTCATGGTCTCCTGTGCCTGATGCGAGAGCCCAGGACACACACAGGCCTCTAGAAGGGCCTTTGAACCAGTCGGTGGGGGGGGGAACACGTGAGACTTGGGGGTGCTCGGCTCCACAGGAAATGCAATCTCCCTGCTCCTTTGTTCCACCATGCAGCACTGCCAGGGACCTCAGAGTAACCTCCTATATAGCACAGCCAAACCTTCAAAGCCTCCTAAAGGTCCTGCTCCTTGCCCGGCGGATCCCGCAGGTGCTGTGCTCAAATGCCCTGTGTGCTTGGGGTTCCTGGGCTATGCATAAGCGCCTTATCACACGGTCAGTGGGCCCTGGGGGAACTCCCAGGTCTCCACCTGAGCAGAAAGCTCTCGGTGTCCAGGTGGGAACACTGGCTCTTCCTGGAAGGGAAATCAGTGCTGAGCGAAAGTACTATGTGAATGGTCTACACCAACTCCGCTGCATTTTCAGTTTGTTTTTTAAGATTTTTACTTTATTTATTTGACAGAGACAGAGAGACACAGTGAGAGAGGGAACACAAGCAGGGGAAGTGTGGGAGGGAGAAGCAGATTTCCCGCTGAGCAGTGAGCCTGATGTGGGGCTTGATCCCAGGACCCTGGGATCATGACCTGAGCCAAAGGCAGACACTTAACTGACTGAACCACCCAGGTGCCCCTGCAATTTCCATTAAAAAAAAAAAAAAAGCCAACTTGAAACCAGATCAATACCACTGCCTGGAGTCAGGGCGAAGCAAAGTGGGCCAGGAACAGGACGAAAGTTGATTCATCTCCCTTCGAGGGCAGCTGGGACACTGGACAGTCCAAGCATTGAAGTGTGGCTCTTGCCCTAGGTCCTGTCCACTCCTGGCTCTTTGGTGGCCTTGCTTTTGCAGCGCTGTCTGACTGCTGTCCTGTCCAAGAGTGGCATAGGGGGATGGAAGGTGATGAATTTGAGTCCTCTCTCTGTGCTGTGTGACTTCAAACTACTGACTCAACCTCTTTGAGCCTCAAGTTCCGCATCTATGAACCGGGTGTAATTATTCCTGTCCCGAAGCGTTACAGGAGGGTCAAATAATATGAGCGATGACCTAGTAAGTGTTCAATACAAGGTAGACAAAAGTGATAATCATCGTAATGGCTTTTTTAAGAGGGGAAGACATGATGGGAGCCTTGCTTTACCAACTTTTTTTTTTTTTTTTAAAGATTTTCTTTATTGGGGCGCCTGGGTGGCTCAGTGGGTTAAGCCTCTGTCTTCGGCTCAGGTCATGATCTCAGGGTCCTGGGATCGAGCCCCGCATTGGGCTCTCTGCTCAGCGGTGAGCCTGCTTCCCCCTCTCTCTGCCTGCCTCTCTGCCTACTTGTGACCTCTCTCTCTCTGTGTCAAATAAATAAAGAAAAATCTTTAAAAATTTTTTTTCTTTATTTATTTGACAGAGAGAGAGAGAGAGAGAGAGTAGCAAGCAGAGTGAGAAGCAGGGATCCTGATGCAGGGCTCAATCCCAGGGCTCCTGGATCATGGCCTGAGCCGAAAGCAGATGTTTAACTGACTGAGCCACCCGGGCGTCCCTCACTGTGCGAACCTTAACCTGCGGCTGCACCCAGTCGGGAGCACAAATCGTGGGGAACATACTAGAAGGTGGATATGAGTGACGCTGTGCACAGGGTGACAGGAGGAGAACGGAAGCAGGATTCCTGGAAGAGGAACGGAAGAGGCATGTGGCAAAGAGGTTGGATGAATCAGAAGAATGTGGAAATCAGAGGAAATATGAATAAAAAAGACATAAATCCATTTCTAATTTCACTCTCCACAACTACTTATTAAATCCACCTTCTTGTGATTAATCGTACTTCCATGCCCTTCCAGCATCCTCCTGGTTCACGACAGTAAACACACTCCATAAATAAAACGTGCAGTCGGGAGGTAATTAATGCTGAGCCGTCTAATTCCGAATTTCAAATCAGGCTCTACTCACATTAAAATAAGATTGCAGGCATGTGTGACAATCAATTTTACTGGGGTTTAAACACACACACACACACACACACACACACACAAACGAAGTCGGTTATTTAAGGAGAGCTTTGGGAAACATGGCTGCACGGACTTCCATATGTCACCCAGATATGTGGAGTGTCGCCAGTGAGCCTGTCGGGATATGGCACTGCACCGCCTTGTCTTCCATAAAGGCGCACACTTGAGGATGTTCAAAGGACAAAGGTGTATCCTAGGATTGGGGTTGACCCAGGCCAGGAGAGAGCTGGCCATGCGGGACAGTGTGAAGTGAGCCAAGCCTGCAGTTTTTGGAATTCTACTTCTTACTAACTCTATGTCTCCACTTCCTAATCTGTAAAATGGGAATAATATTTTAAGATAACCATGCTGGTGAGTAACTCTGGAAGCTGCAAGTTTCTGCTGCTGGGAGTGGTTATTATCACCCCTGACCTGGTCCAAATGTTGCTGAATCTAGCTGTGAGGGCCAGCTAGATTTGAGTGGCCTGGATGTCATAACTTTCCAGGGTCAAAGCCAAGGTGAAGGAGGAAGACAACAGGTAGGGAGGCAGGTGCATGCAGGGCTAACCCAGAGAACAAATCCAGACCTAAATAATCCATTAGGTACCATGTTTAAGGCCCACGATATTTGTAGAACCTATGGAAATGTTTTAATTTTTTTTTTGTAATCAGAAGAAATAACAAATACAATCCAGTCTAGATTAGACTTGTTTTATACCAAAGCAGTCATTAAATAAACTTTTATATATATACATATATATATGTATATATATGTATATGTGTGTGTGTGTGTGTGTGTGTGTATATATATATATATATATATATATTTTTTTTTTAATGGAGGAAGAGGTCCACAAAGGCAGAAGTGCCCAGGGCCCTTGAAAGTCATACATGGGGGCACCTGGGTGGCTCAGTGGATTAAGTCGCTGCCTTCGGCTCAAGTCATGATCTCAGGGTCCTGGGATCGAGTCCCGCCCCGGGCTCTCTGCTTGGCAGGGAGCCTGCTTCCCTCTCTCTCTCTCTGCCTGCCTTTCTGCCTACTTGTGATCTCTCTCTGTTAAATAAATAAATAAAATCTTTAAAAAAAAAAAAAAGAAAGTCATAGATGGCCCTGACCAAGTCCATGGCTAACGAATGCAGCCGGCTTTCCTGAATACCCTTCCCAGAGCCCACATTTGTTCCTCTGGGACTGATGTCTGTTCCTAGACAGCTGAGTCCTCCAGAGACTATACCAGTAGATAATGCCAATTCCGGGTCAAGTGATGAGTGAGATTTCATGACAGCATGGTAGGCTGGAAGGAGAGATTCTTGAAGGGGGTTGAGGAAGTCGATTCTGGGTACTTCGGGAATCATGCTTTCTAAACCAGCGTCCAGCCTCACGACTGGACTGACTCATCCTCCAGGTGGAAATATTTACTCCTTCCACTGCGGTAGGAGTACAACCTGGTACAAACTTTCCAGAGAATCATTTGGCAGTGTTAAGCAATATCTGAAAGTATGTGCTTTGACCCACCACTTCTGCTTCCAGGAATCCATCTCACAGTCTTTTGTGCAAGTGTGCAAAGATAAAGGTATAATGAACATGTTGTTCATGATGTTTAAAAACCCAGCACAGCCAAAATGTCCACCGGGGATGCTATAGCCAACACATTGTGCCGTGCCAACAGCTAACAAGAGACCGTACACAGAGGTTAAAGAGAGGGTATTTGATCTTCATGTCAAGAGATGGTGAAGAGTGAAAAAAGACCTCTGTGGGCATGGAGAGACTCCAAGCTGGGGAGGAGAGATGTATTCAAATATGCTTGTTTTTGTATAAAAATTTCTGGAATGATGCACAAGTAACTATTCACAGAGGTGATTGCTAAAAGAGTGGGAGTGAGTTTGGTTGGGAGGACAAGGCCTTGTCAGGGAGAGGCTACTAGGGATGCATTTCAGGGGGTCCACTGGGATCCTCTCCTCTACTCACTGAAGCTTGGGACTCACCCCTCCTTTAGGCCTTCATTCCAGGTCTCTTTCTGGAAGGACTTTCATTTTTAGATGGCATAAAGACAAGCAAGCAAAAAGTCTGAGCTGAAAACCAGGATCCCAGTTCACTAACCAAATAGCAATCGCTGGAAGCCTCAGTTTCTTCATCTGCAATAGGGGAACAACTACCCCACTGCTTTAAGGAAGAAATGAGACAGTATCTGTGAAAACATTCAACACAATGTCCAGCACATACTAGATATGCAATAAACACTGACTGCTCTGAAGCCAGTGGAAGGCAGGGGGATTTTATGTGCAGGGGAGCACATCACAACCGGAAGAGGACCCTTAGGGTCTGAGGATGGGGATGGCCCTAGCCTGACCCAAACTGTCAGTGGGGCAGAAGACACTCCAGGCTTCCAGGGCTGGATCAGTCCAAACAGCCACCAGAGCAGGTCACCGAGAAGCCTCTGGGATGACCGCCTGACCCAGGGCCCTTTGTCTATCAGCAGGAAGGGATGAGTTAGTACTTCACGACCAGGTCCAGATACCATCTCATTTCCGGGGCTGAGGCCAGCCCTTCTCTGTGGCCTCATTTTGGAGTGCTGTGTCTTGTCCCTCATTCAGACTCGGAATTTTGTCCTTGAGGGAAACCCAGCCACAGGCTCCATTCCCAGAGCCAAAAACTGCAGGCACGAGGCATTCTCCACCCACAGCTGCCTTTGGGTGAGGAAACCTGAGGCAAGGTCCAGGAGGAGAAAAGGCCTGGGGCACGTGGCCGGGCCTGAAGACCTCAGCGTGCCCCCAACCCTAAAGATAAGCTGCGCCGGCAAAAAGGGAGGACCCGCCTCCAGACCTGCTCCTGTCTCCCTGCTCGGCTTGGGTGGTCCGTGGTCCCTCTCAGCAGGGTTGGGGGAGATGCTAGGTCCGACGCCTGACACAAGTTCAGGAGCAACCCATCGCTTTGCAGCTGCAACCTAATAACCACCACCTCCTCTACCTCTCTCACCTCTCCCACTTGCAAAGTTGCTCTAAAGTTTAGAAAGTTCTTCAAGGGAGCCTCACAATGCCCTTGTGCGAAGATGTGGACTTTCATCACGTTTTAGGTAAGAAACAGACTCCTACAAGTTCCGTTGTCTGTCCGAATTCCCAATGAGGTGGGTGGTACTCTTCCTGAACCTCGCCATTTGGGCCTCTGGATCTCAGCTCTGTCCTCTGTCCTGTGAGCGGGCTGCACCGGGTCTTCACTTCCCAGGACCCAGGACGCCCGTGAGCTCTGTGGCCTTAAACGAGGTTGCATGTGTTGCCACAACGCGCCACTAGGTGGCAACAGCAGCTACGGCTTCCCAGGGCGGCGGTGGAGGCAGAGGGGAACCGGGGTGGGTCGGCACCTCACCAGGTTCAGCGCTCCAGAGCGGCGTCTTCTACTCTGCACATGGATGCGTCTGGACAAAGACAGGGGCGGCTTCTTGACTCCCTGCCTGTCTGGGCACCAAGACCAAAGCACGTCTGCTCCCACTAGCTAGAGACAGGCAGGGCTGACACCAGGCCAGGCGCCAGTAGCGGGGAACCAGCAATAGTCATCTTCCCGGCCCCAGCAGACCAGGGGCACGTCAGCCATCCGCCGTCTGGCCCTGCCCGGAGCATCTCGCATGGAAGGTAGCACGCGGTTCTGGAAGTCTCACTCAAACCACACCCATGCTCTCGCCAGTCCCAGACCTAGGTGATAACTACTTGTGGAATTAATTCTCTGCTCAAAGCAGCTGTCTCTGGGGGCAGTGCCTCTGTGCCAGACCCCGCATTAAATGCCTTCACTTACCTCCTTCAGTTTGCACAAGATTTCTATGGGGGCAGGCACGATTACCACCCACAGTTTACAGATGGAAAGACAGAGACTAAAAGAGGGTAAGTAACCTGCCCAGGGGCATCAGAGGTCGGAAGCTGTAAGCCAGAATTAGATCCTACAACTCTAGGACTTGCGAGCTCTTTCAATAGAGTCTGGGCTGGAGTACAAGGTGCTTGGAAGGGATAAGTGGGAGAAGACAAACTGTACGGGGACATGGGCCATCCAGAGAAGAGCCTTGACTCCATCTTGGAAAATGGTACCATTGGCATGGAAACCTCTCTCCATCTCTTGCCACAGTCTGACACCCAGGTCAGCTGGCCGCTGTTGGAAACAGCATGCGACCACGTTTAGGAACATGGGCTCAGGGCCAGACCACCTGGTTTACTAGCGAGGTCCCTGAATGGGACCCTGGGCTCTTTGCATTGGTTTCCTCATCTGTGAATGCGATAATAAGAGTGTCCTTCCCATATGCTTTTTGTGACGATCAGAGATGACATATATGTATGTATATGTTTTTAACCTGCCCTGGATATACAGTAAGTATATATATAAGCCATATATAGTAAGCAT
The DNA here is from genome assembly GCF_002288905.1 of Enhydra lutris kenyoni. Lineage (NCBI taxonomy): Eukaryota > Metazoa > Chordata > Mammalia > Carnivora > Mustelidae > Enhydra > Enhydra lutris. Next base: position 40,308,414 of record NW_019154106.1, read on the forward strand.
ATAGTAAATATTTATAGTAAAATATAGTAAGTCTATATATAAGCAATAAATGCTTGCTACTATCCACAACCGGGCTACCAAAACACATATGGTCTGATGTTTGGTTCTCTGGTCATGCTCCTCCCTCCACACCTTCCAGAACATCAGTGACTCTCCTTCCCTGAATGCCTCTCATGTTTTCTGACGTCCGTGCTTCTGCCCATCATGTTCTCTCTACCATTGCCACTAACCCTCCTTCCTTTGAACAAACCCCTCCAAATTTCAGGCCCACCACAAATTAGTACAGTCTGCCTTTAATTAGTTCCTTAAGAACTTTCTCGTCCCTCGATGCATGCAGACATCCCTCCCAGAATCTCACACAGTACTCTGTCCATAGTAGGGGCCTCCAAAAGTATGCAGCATGGATAACACCTTGCCAAGGGCTGAATGGCTGGGAGGTATGACTGGAGCACTGGTAACTATGGCAGAACTTTCCTTTTCTTCTCCAAGGACAGGTTAAAGCATTTCCCTCTCCATTATCCTCTTCAGGTCCACTATGAAACTTGAATTCATGACAGCTGACTGTTGAGCACAAAAGTAAAATCCAAGGTCTCCAAAGGTCCTCAGTCCTCTCAAGTCTGGGAGAGCTACCAGCTCTTTTCCCCTATTCATAGGGAGAAAGAGAGCATCCTTTCCTAGGACACCGTCAGTTCCTTTGGCCCAATCACTAACTCAAGCAAAAGAAAGGTGTAGCCAAGAACTGGACATTCGAATTCCTAAAGGAGCAAGTAGTTGACCAGGTGTAAGACAACTGGGAGTGGTGGGGCCCGTGGCAAACAGAAAAGACTACCTAAAGTCACTCACACAATTTTTAAAACATCGCGCCAAATGAACAAATGTATCCACAGACATAATTTAGCCTGAGGGCTGTCGGTGTGAACTTTATCTTAAACATTTGCCACTGACCCTCAAAATAAAGGGTTCCTGCTCTGACACTTCCTAGCTGTGTGACCTGGGATGCCATACCTTCTCTTCACCCGTTTTCTCATCATTAAAAATGGGAATACAAGGAGACCCTACCTTGTGGGGTTACCATGGCGATTAAACAAAAAACTAAGTAGACTGGCAGAGAATCTGATGTATGTTGATGTTCAATAAATGACTCTAAATTCTCCTGACCAAGCAGGCAGCACACAGCTCTGCATGGTGTTAGGCAGCCCAGGCATTACGGCAGCAGAAGCCTTCCATCTGCAGGAGTTCTAACACCTTTGAAGAGCTGTCATAGAGCCCATGCACTAAAAGCCACATGACCTCCGCTATGGGGGAGAGACTCGTCACGGTGGCCAGGAATGTTCTCCCTGGTCTCCCCTCCCAAACACAAACCCCATCTGCCAACTTCACCCACCACACCCAGGAGCCGGGTATCAGGTTTGGATGTCTACATTAGCTGTGAACACTTTATCCCCACGTGAAAACTCACCCACGTGTTCCTCACTGGGAAAAGCCACCATCCACTTCTCGTGGTCTCCATATTTCTTTCTCCAGAACCAAACACATGGGGTTGTCTTTTCGTCTCCTGGATGGGCCTCTCCCACATCTGTCACCCACATTTAAGATCTACATCTCTAAAACTGGAAATCCAGCCTGGACAAGGCTGACAGGCTCCGGATAGTTCTTGCACATCATATGTCGAGCGGCCCCTGTTCTCTGCCTGAGCCCAGACCACAGGACATGGAAAACATAACTGGTGCCCAAACCTTTCTTTTAGCCCTTTTTAGACTCCCATGAAGTTCTATATTATACGATCTCACCTTCCCAAACATCTGAGGGCATTGGACACATTGGACAGAAATTTAGCTCTTCTTGATCGCCCATGAGGCATCAAAACCATCAGTAATTGCTGCAAGAACTGATAAGACCGTGGATTTTTTGGGTCCCCTCTTCCTTTGCTGTGAAGCCGTCAGCGGCTACACTGTGTTCTGTCGACTGGGCTGTCAGAGCGCCTACTTATCCCAGCCCTCCTCATCGGCTGCTTTGGGCCTGCTTAGGTCTGAGCAATCAGAGAATGACCAGTAGAGGCCACCATGCGCAGGGCACTATATGTGTGTCAGACTTCCTGCTAAGTGTGTTCTAAGAGCAATTTCACTGGACCGTCCCAAGCACCCTGGGAAGTAGAAACTCTTATCCTAGCTCTTCCGATGAGGAAACTAAGCTTAGAGTTGAAGCATCTTGCATAGGAAGGAGCAAAGACGGTTCTTGAATCCAGTCTTTTTGACCCCAAAGCCTGGAATCATAATCTACCACTTTCCACCATGTTACCCTGTTTTAGAATTACCTATTGGACAGTTGGGCCCCATTCCTCCCTTCTTTTTCCCTCCCCTTCTTCTAGAAAGGATGTGATTCATGCCTATTTTCCCCAGTAGGTTGTAAGGCCCATGAAAGCATGAGTTCTGTCCTTGTTCACCCTGTACTGCCTCTCCCTCCCAAGCTGCCAAGCACTGGACTGGACACATAGAAGAGACTTAATAAATAGAATCACTCCCTTCTTCCTTTCTTTCCCTCATATTTTCTTGTCTCTGTACTCATGATTGCCCTTAAAATCAGGCTCTGGATTGCTTTCCTAGAAATTTCGAAATCTTCTTCCGGTTGCTGGGGGGGGTGGGTGGTAGGTAGGGTGCCCCAACTCCGACCTGGAATCATGGAAGGCCCAGTCCTCAGTTTTCCCTTCAAGAGCCCTTATGAACATCATCCATTTTTGGTGTCAAGCCGATGCTCCAAGGAGCTCCAGCAGTGACCCCAGTGGTGTTGTCTTGGGCTCCATGGCTGGGGAGAGCAGGCTGGCAAAGTGATTATGAATGTGGACACCTGCTCCAAATCCCAGCTCTCCCACCAGCTAGTTCTCTGATCCTTAGCAAGTCAATTATAAAGAATAACTCTCAATTATCCCTTCTGTGAAATGGACATGATTATAATTTCCTTATCGGTTTATAATGAGCAAGACACAAGAAATCTTATATTTAAAAAAAAAACTTCAGTCCACGGTAGGCATTCAACAAATTATAGTTATTGAATTTGAAACTGACCTTCAAATCAATCAAGATTTTATGTAGCACATACCTAGCTCAGATGCTAAGTTTCCCAGGAGACCCAAACCTAAAGAACAGATACTCCCTGAGAAGGATTAGACTATGTCTGTGGGTATTTAATGCTGAGAAAAATTCTCACGGAATCTCAGTGGATTGAGTTCTATTAAACATGCTGGGTAAGGCTTTGCTCTTGTCTTCTGACCTTCCACTTGGGCAAAGCTCCAGAGCCTGCGATAGCCAGCGAGGTGCTCCCAATCATACCCTTTGCCTACCAGTCCTGGAATCCAGGGAGAGGTGGCCTAGAAGGCAGACTGACAGTGAGTAGCTCCAGTTTTCCTAAAAGGAAGCTATTTTTAATCCTTGCAACAGTGGAAACTGCATATATTAACATAATCTCAACCTCACTAACTACTTCCAGTTTTTCATTTTTTTAAACAGGCTTCGTGATCAAAAAGCCATGCCCAGTCTGTGTCTGGAACTGACTGATATGAAGAGAGAGAGGGATACGGTCCCTGCTGCACCGTAGGAATGGACAACAGGTTTGGAAATGGCACCCCTCCTCCTCCCATGGACCTCTCTCTGTCCCTTGAGCTGCCTTGGGCCTAAGACTCTTTGGGAGACCCTCTGTTCCTGAAGGTGGATGCTGGTGTCTGGACAGGTGCTGGCAGGTCAGGCTGATGTCCCCAAGTTGGGCAGATGGCCACAGACGGGCAGGTGGACCTCCCCTGCGCTCCGGCTCCTTCCTCCCCACAATGTGAGCCTCCCAGCACGCCCCATGTGTTCTCCTATCCCTGCAAGTTATTTTTACCATGGGGGAAAAAAAAGGATGCTATTTCTCTGCATTCTACCCTGAAACAAGTCACACTAGCTCCCTCAAAAAAGCACCCAACAGATGGCTCTGGTCCCCTGTGCTCAGAGAAACAGCGAACCTCCTGGGCTGTTGGCAGGTTATTAAAATTTCATGCATCGTGCAGAAGTAATGGCTTGAAACTCCTTGGCCCAGAATGGCAGAGAGGTTAGAAGTGTGAGTCCTGCCTCTGATTTTGGCTATACGACTCCAAGCACAAGCCAGGGCCCTAGCCTCACTGTACCTCTGTTTCCTCCCATGTAAAATGGGGGTAATAACAATGTTTCTTTTACAGAATGGCTGGGAGGATTAATCAGTCCAGTGCCTGGAACACAGTAGATGCTCTGTAAGTCATTGCTGGAACTATCATTAGCTCTGATGTAAATCTTTGTGGGGCTGGAGAAGAATCCCACAGGGCCCTATTTAGGATTCTAGGGGAGAAGGCTGCTCCCAGGGCAACATGAACCCCTCAGTACTCGCACACAGCTAACAGAGAGAGTCAAAGAGAGCAGGCAGGAGGCCGGGTTCAGCTCACTGCAAACAATGGCACCCTAAGAGGTCTTCTACAGGGGTTCAGGGTGGTATGGGGGCAGCAGGTGGGGCTTACCTTTAGTCAACACATACTAGGTGCAGGTTCTGGAATCAGCATGCTATAGGAGCCCTCTGATTTAGTCCTCTCAACACTATAAGCAAGGCACTATCATTATCTCCATTTTGCAAATGAGAAAAGCAGGGTCACACAGTAAGTAAGCACGAGGCCAGGACCGGACTCTGACTCAGCCGATGGGAGCACCCACGTTTGTAATGACGACACACCACCAAGATGGGACTGGGGAGATGAGTGCTGCTTTCCATACCACCAGCCTGAGAGGATGATCATGCAACTGATCCCACCTTCCTTGGCTGATCCGGCTGGGTGTGCAGTTCGTGACTTTCCTGGGGAGCTGGGTCCAAGACTTCCGGATTCCAGGCACTGCTGGCTCAGATCACAAGCAGAGACTCCAGCTCTCTCCCTCTACATTTTTTAGGGGAGTGGGGGGAATGTGTAAATCTCTCCTGTCCCTGCCCAGCTCATGGCAATTCACCCCCACCTCCATGAACCAAACTTCCGAAAGTCTGTCAAAATGCCAGCATGTGACCTGGAAGGAGAGATGCATTGGCCATTAATGCTTGAGCACGAATGGCTTTGCGTCAGACTGGGTGCGAGTAGGAAGGAAGGGCAAGAGGTTCAAGAGAAAGGGACCCAAGACAGTCATGTGTGGAGGTGGCATGCCCTGATGGAAGGCATTGGCTGGCATAAGGCTTCTCAAAACTGACCCATCTGGGGTCCGCATCTCATAAGCTGTCCTCCCTGCCCTGAAGCTGATGGTCTTACTCATGCCCAGGTGTCTGTGTCAGCACTGATTTCTTATATTCCTTCTTTTAAATATGACATTTATGTTTTAACACAGGAGTTAAGGAAATTGCTACCTTGCCTCTGCCGGCCAGGTAGTAACTTCACCAATAACTACCGCCAGGAAATTGGCTCCTATAAAAAAGCAATAGTTTTCTGTAGGAGTCACGGCAGGGCCTCTCCACCTTCACTCCTTCCTCAACATGAGACACCAAGTCCTGTGCTCATTCGCCCTTTGATGTTCTTGGATCTACTCGTTGCCCTTCAGCCTCCTTGCCCACCCCATTCCAGGCCTTGGTGCCATGGTGGTTCCATCTGTAAAATGGGGCTAATGGTAGTTCTTTCCTTATAAGGCTATTGCAAGCATTAAATAAGATAATACATGCACACGTCTTAGGTTGGTACCCAGCACATAGTAAGCACGCATCAAGCGCTGGTCATTGCCACCTCCGTCAGTAGTGGTCCTGGGAACAACAAGGATCCCCAGTCAGGCCTGCCTCCAGTCTCTATCCCTTTCAGCGTCCTGAGGTGAATCCCTTGTATGGTATTTTCAGCCTGCCTTCCCCTGTTCGGAATCCCATCATGGTTCCCACTTTCTGGGATTGAGACCAAATGTTCTTGTCTCCAAGGCCCTCGTGTTCCAGCCTCCAGCCTGCCATGCACCATCTCCTTCCTGTACAGATGCAGTCAGAGCACGTCTCCTCATGCCATCCCTCATGGCACACCTCCTCCTGTCCTCAGAAAGCCTTCTTCCTCCCTCCATGTACTGAAAATCCTTTATCCCCCCGAAAGAAAAAAGAGGTGAGGTCAGAATGCAGCTCTTGTCCCATATCCCCCAGCTGCCCTTCTGAAGCTGGGGACGGCTGGCGCCAGGTGGCCCCGTGCCCACTGTGTGGTAGGTGGGGCACCTTACCTCCTTAGCCGAAACCTTGAAGGTGAGCGAGGCACGTGGGTGATAGCAAAGCATGAACTCCCCGGCTACTCTTGAGCTCCAAAGCTGGTCCTACCATTTACCAGCTACTTGACTTGGATGGAATCAACCAGCCTTTCCAGCTCATGTTACCCATCTGCAAAATTGATCTAAGGCTTAACCCCAGTGAGTAGTTGGGGCACTTAACCTGATGTGGCAAAGGAAGCCCCACCACAGTGCCGCTCACAGAGAGTTCTTAGTAAAGGGTAGCTCCCTTCTCCTTCCCTTCAACAAACAATCACGAACAATAACGAGTCGTTGATTCTCATTCTATTAGAAACCAGAGGACCGCCTGGAGAAGCAATTTCATCCACCTGCTCCCCCAGGAGGGGGATGTGGTCAGTGGAAGTCTGCCTTCACCCGTGAGAGGCCCACCTCCAGCCTCTGCCCAGGAATGCCCCCTCTTTTCAAAGCTGCTTTTGTGCTCAAGATAATAAAACTAGCATCCATGCCAACAACATAATTGTGCGGGCATCAGTTAACAAAGAGGTTCAAGAAGGTAATAAAAACGCCCACAGCTCCAACTTCAAGTCCAGCAAAGGAAAAGTGGATGTGTGGGGCGCGTAAATCCTCAGATTCCTAAAGGATGCTCTTTCTCGCCCCCCGGGAGGCTGGGCAAGACAAGGCTTAACACAAATAGGCATGCCAGGACTTCCAGGAGACACCCAGACCACCGCCGGGAGAGGAGGGCCTGCCTGATGGCGGCCTGACCCTGGAGAGGCGTCTGGCTGAGAGCTGGAGCTGGAGCTGGAGCTGGAGGCACAGTTCCCTGGACACTAGTCCCTCCTCAGAAGCCTGGGGTTTAATCTCCCATAGCCACTCCTTCTGGCTCTGCCTCTTTAGGCTAGTCACCTAACCTCTCTGAGCTTTATTCCCAACCTGTAATTACTACCTCACGAGGTTGTTATGATTAAAAAAAAAAAAAAAAGACCCTCTTGATAGTTGCCCACTTCTGGAGCACCTGCTTTGTGCCAGGGTCCATGCTAAGCACTTGATGGGAATGATGTCTTTTCATCCTTCCAACCATGCCACGAGGCTCCATTTTACAGATGAGGAAACTAAAGCACGGAGAGGTGAAGCATCTACTTGAGGTCACAGTGTAGAGACAGTGTTTGAACCCAGGCCTGTTTGAATCTCCAGCCCATGCTCTTAATCTCTGGCCTTTGCCCACAGTAAATACCATATAAATCTCTGGTATCACTGTCAGTGACCTGAGACACAAGGAAAATGTTACAAAAGACTGACAAGAATGCCCAGAGATGTAAGTAGAGGCCGAGAACTAGCATCCGGGGGAGGTTGGTATGGAGGGACAAGGATCAGCATGGGACCCAATCCTTCCTGCCCACCCCGTCTCTCTCCTCTCCTTCAGTTCCTACGTCAACTCGCCCACACACGCACGTTCCATCTAGAACCCACGCTGTGGGCAGCACCAGTTCACATTCATCATTCTACTTGGAACCTCACACCGGTCCCTAGAGGCAAGGCATATTGTTTCTACCTTACAAATGAGGAAAACCGAGGCTCAGAGAGGTTGAATCACATGCCCAGGGCCACACAGCAAGTAAGTTCTATGACATGGCCCAGCATGCTTGCTTGGATCCTCTTACCTCTGAGGCCCATTCTCTGTGTTCGTCCAGCCCTGCAGGTGTGGATGAGCTGTCCTCCTGGGATTTCAGAGCCCCTCTGTCACTCCCTCCACCCACCCACTGTGTTTATGATTTGTGAATCATGGCTGCTCTGTTGTTCACTGCTGTCTCCCCTACTGGCCTGTAAGCGCCTTTGAGAGCAGAGACCATGTCTGGCGCATCCACCATTACATCAACAGCGTTCAGCCAGTGTGGAATCAGGTGCTCGGTGCAGAGTCACCAGCTGGAAATGCACCTCAAAGCTTTGGGAGAAAGAGCTAGAGCTCCTGGAGCTGGGGGTGAATCATAACCTCATTGGCCAATGGCGGTCTTGAAAGGTGCTGCATTTTATGTCTGGGAAGTAGGACGGGGATGGAGGGGCCGGGAGAGCTGGAGAGCGGGGTCAGGAAAGGCTTCTTCTCCCATGCCCACCTTGGTGGCATCTCAGAAAACCGAGCTGAGTGCTAGTGACCCCTCATATATGCCCATACGGCTCCTTTGGCTCATGTGGTCAGATTTAGCAACTGAAAATAGAGGACACCCAGTTAAATTGGAATTTCAGCTAAACAACCGATAATTCTTGAGGTGTGTCCCTTGCCACACCAAAGAGACCAATATCTTGGTTCAGCCTTTATCATTCATTAATATTTGTTACATACTTCAACATTATTATTTATCTGAAATTCAGGTTTAACTGCATTTTATCTAGCTCCCCCCACCTGCGGGGGCCCTAAGTTGTTGGGAGGGCTGTTGTTTCTCCAAAGGGACTAAGAACGATGCCCCCGAGAACCAAAGGGACACTGGAAAGGGCCAACCACAGTCCTCAGAGCCTAAGGAGCAGGGTCTGGCCCAGAGAATGATGAGCAGGGACAAGGCTGAAGGCTGGCCATGGCCTCAGGAGCGGGGTTCACGCGGTCTTCCTGGCACGGGGAGGAATGTGGAGCCCGCCCCAGCTGCTCCCCATTAAGCAGAACTTGCATTTCAGAACACGTCAGAGGTGCTGGCTCCCAGCCCTGGAAGTCAGCATCTGGCCTCTGAGCCCGAGCGTCCTGCCCAGCCCCAGCCCTCTCACCTCGGTGGACCCTGACTGAGGGCCCCAGCAGGCCCATTGTCATCCTGCCCAGCCTCAATGGGGCCATTCAGGGGCTTTGCAACAGGCCCCTCTGGAGGGCACTTCCTCCTCCCCTCTGGAGCGCCCTTGGCCACAGCCTTCGCCTGTGTGGGTGGGGGGTCCGGCTGTGGTGAAAACGGCGGGCAGCCAGGGCAACATTACTGAAGGCTGGATTGTTGACAGAGGGCACGGAACAGAGTCCCCCCCGCCCTGCCCATGTCACGGGACTCCGGGGCGCTCTGCCCACACTGTGCCTCTCACCGCAGTGGAGGCGGCTGCGCATCTGAGGGGCCCGCACCTGAGGACAGAGCAGCAAGACCTCTCCCACATTCACTGAGAAACTGAGGTGATCTGTTGGAGCCAGAGAAAGCGAGTTCAAGCCCTGGTGTTGCCAAGTCCTTGCTGTGCAGATTGGGCAAGGAGCTTCACCTCTCTGGGCCTTTCTCTCTCCATCTGTAAAATGAGACTAATGCTATCTGCCTGCTGAGGTGGAGATGGAAGGACATAAATCACGGAAGCTTAGAGCCTGGCACATGGCTCTACCCTTTCTCATCGCTAGCTCTTCCTGATCCATGGAGGACTCCAGAAAATGTGCTCTCCCGTGACCAGCAGACTCAAAGCCCATGGATCGGGATATCTGGGTTCAGACTTTATCAAGAGGACACGGGGTTTTTGCAGACATGGGACTCCAGCCCAGGCCCCTCTCAGCTCACACGACCCCATAGTAAGGAGCACCGGCATTCAAATACACAACGCCTCCCCTCATCTCTGGTGCTCCTTCTGCCAGCCCACTCTGGCGTCCTGAGTATCTCATACCCACTTTGCACTTCCAGATCTCCTGCCCCAGGTTGCTCGTAAGCTCTGACTTCTGAATGAGCACACAGAGCAGCAGATGTCGAACTCTCTGGACGCTGTCAGGCAACTTCAAGGCGGCCAGCTTGGGGCTTAAGCTGAGGCCAAAGGGACACACACTCTGGGTTCATAACACCTCAGAGCAGGCGTCCCGGCTAACCCTTCCCGGTGGCTAACATCCAGTGAGCTGCCCACCCTACATGGCCACACCAGCCATGGGTGGTGGGGAGAAGAGCCAGGGCTCCCGGGGCACCAGAGCCCTCTACCATCTGTTCACCACACTGAATCCAAGATCTGCTGCCCTGTTGTCTCTGAATCCTGCACTTACGCATTCAAACCTCAGCTCCTCTCACCTTACCTAGGACCCCGTTCTCACCTGCCCCAGCCACCCAGCTCCCCCTTCTCTTAATCATCCAATTTGATCTTTTACTCTGGACCAGCCTTTGTCCGAGGAGGGGCTACAGACCATCCTCTGCACATCCGTCCTACCTGCCAAAAATACAAGTTCACGGGCCTTGCCCAGATCTGCATATTCAGAGGCTCTGAGGCCAGAGGGCCCCAGGATTCTGCCCATTTAACAAGGATCCAGGCAGTGCTGATGCACACTGAAGATTAAGAATCACAATCGTGGAGCAAAACAGGCCTGCTTGGCATCTGTCTCCAGTCCCACAGGACCTTTGTTTGCACATTCCCTTTCCTGTTAATAACTATTACAAAGAAGTCATTAGTTGGTTTGCCAATTTACACTCATACAACCGAGGACTGCCATCTCATTTCTCGCCTGCATTCTGCCTTGGACTTAGTTGAGAGGTTTCGATCATACATTAGGGTATAGCAAAAAATATATACACACACATACACATACATGTTCAAGACCTAACATTGATGGAGAACCCATCACACGGGCTTGCCACATGCTCCATATACTTCCTGGCATTTAATGCTCAGAGCAGCCCTGTGAGGTCACTGATCTCCTGCCCCTAGAGCAGAGGAGGAGACGGGGGCAAATCTAGAAGCTCATCTAAGGCTGTATCCTCTGTGGACAGAGCCAGAATGCAAACCAACCACCACCTGCTCTTGCCCTCTTCATTCTCCTGCCTTTTTTGAGGGCGCTGCTCTCAAATCCAGGAAATCTCACCCCAAAGTGGCCTCAGGATCTGCTGCTGCACCTAAGAACTGCAGCCACCAAAGCCTCACCCCGGGGCCTGCCGCTGTGAGGGAGACGTCTGGACATGTTCTATTATCATAACTCCACCTGCTCCTAGCAAAGAGCCAACAGCTAGGGGTCTGGGTCACGCAGCTTATTAAAGTAGTGTCTGGAAGGGGAACTAAGTTTCTCGATTCCAAGAACAGTGCTCCTCTGGCCTCCCCACGCTGCCTGCGCTGCCAGGGGTCAAAATAGATTTCCTATGAAATAGATTTTCCAAACTCTCAAAGAGCATCTGGACACACACTCGCCCATGCACGCAAGCGTGCCCGTGCACAGACATCTTCACACACGTGTTCCCACACAAACACGCATGCACGCACAAACCCCTTCTTGGTATCAGGCTTGTCATTGTTCAGGCACAGGGCAGCTTTCCTGTCCCCACTCAGGGCCAGGTCTGGACTTGAGGGTGGCTGGGGATACCCTCTTCCATGAGGCTGGGATGCGGTTATGTGAGACGAGTCCAGAGGAGCTGGGGACGAGGGAGAAATCCCCCCTTGATTCCCTCCGCCACCTTCCTTCCTCCTGAAGACTCCCAAGAGGTCACCAAGCCTCTTCCTCCTCCTGCAGTGGCCCAGGCCTGATTGAGATGAGTGTGCATGAGGACGGGCCATTTCTATGGTACCAGTGACCGTGTGAGCAGCTTTTAAATAGCTCTGATTTATACAAAATGCAGCAAAAAAGCTCCAGCAGCAAATCAGACAATAATTTCATCAAACAGCCTGATCCGGAGGCTGAGTTCATTTGCTCCACTCTTATCAATGGGCTTTCCCCACATCAATACACAACCTCAGCGTGCTTGAAAGAATGGTCTGGGCAGGTGGCCCGATTGCCTTGCAGAGCACCTGCCCACTGAGAAGGCTTCCCCAGGCAGAGTGGGAGGGCCCAGCAGCGCCACTGCAGTGAGCCCCTCCCATTGGTCCTCCAGGACACATCCTGCTTCTTTCCCAACCCCATGCAGGGATCATGCAATGCAATTTCCAGTTGCAACTCAAGGAGAATGGGAAGGAGACTTCAGAACAGCAAGGGATGGTGGGAGTTGGGCTCTGTTCAGCAGTGGGAATGGCTGTCCTCCCTTTGCTGAAGGGGCTAGAAAGGACCTCAGAGCCCATCTGTGAAAAGGGGTAGGATGGAACTGTTTCCTGCTCCTGGAAGATGCCACCTAGACTGCCTAGCAGGGTCAAGAGCTGCGGCCCTCTAACCCTAGCTCCCACGTCACAGACTAGATCCCCCCTCCTTCTGCAGTACACAGAGAGATGACAGCCTCCAACATGCCGATCAAACACCAGCTGCAAAGCCCAGTGCACAGGTAAGTAAGACGTAAGAAATGGAGTGGGCCTGGATTCTAGAAGTCTCTTTTATGACACCCTCCTCCTCTAGGACTGATCTGTCTATCCCTGCCATCCCTATTCACAGACTAAAATAATTAGAGACAATGGGGCCTGTGCCTCCAGACAGAGGTGGTAGCTGAGTACTTTATAGTAAGGGGGCCTCTCTTAAGTACTACTTCTGAAGGGGTCAGGGCATAAGTGCCTCTCTGCTTCTTAAATGTTAATTTACCTATGATCTGGGGGTCTTGTTAAAGTACAGATCTAATTCAAAAGGCTTGGGATGATGCCTAAGATTCTGCATTTCTACCAAACTTCTAGGTGATGCCATTACTACTAGCCTACAGACCATACTTTTACTAACAAAGATTAAAGCACAAAAAGAGGCAGGCAGGGAGCCAGGCAGGAAGGAAGGAAGGAAGGAAGGAAGAGAGGGAAGGAGGGCGGGAGGAAGGAAGGGAGGGGAGAAAGAAGGGAAATGGAAGACAAAATAAAACCAGTGCATGTTGGCCAACCCAATTCTTACCCCTACATTCTACTATGGGCATCTCAGAGCCAGCCCTAAGCTTGGATAAAGTAAGAGTCTGCTCAGAGGGTAAGAATTCTCCAACCTGAGCAAAACTATTACCCTTTCCAGCCAACCTAACTCACCCATATCTTTGTGTTAAGACCCTGACTTTTGTGCTAAGACACTCACTCACCCTTTGCACTAAAAGCCCCCATAAAGAAGCAAAACTGCCAGAAGGATGATATTTTGACCTATTAGCATCTTAAGGGACAAAATATAGATTTTTTTATAGATTTAGTGGGGTCTGAAGAAATAGTGTAAGTGCCCTAGGCTGGGAGTCATACCTGGATGCTAGTCCCAGCTCCGCCTGAAATCTTCTAGGAGTCCCATCACTTACTCACTAAGCAATTAGTAAGCACTTACCATGTGCTAAGGATACAGCTGTGAACAAGCTGAACAAATCCCTTGTTCTCATGGAGCTGAAAGTCTACCAGGGGAAAGCACATAATAAACAAACATATGACATGTCAGAAGACTGCTCTGGTTCTGGAGAAAAATAAAGCAAGGTAAGGAGAGAGGTATCAAATTACAGATTGCTGTTTTACATAGGGTGGTCAGAAAGGATCCCTTTGATAAAGCGTCTGAGCAGAGACCAAAGGTAAGGGAGTGAGCCGTGTCAATATCTGGGAAGACATTTCAGGCAGAAAGAACAACAAGTGCAAAGGCCCTGAGGCTCAACTTCCACGTCTATAAAATAAAGGGCTAGGAAAACAGGGTCTTTGTGATATAGCTCTAAGGTTCCCAAGTCTGACCATCAGGAGCAGGAGAGGCTTTGACGGTTGGGGGAAATGACCTGTCCTGTGTGCCTAGGTCAGGGTGATGAAACCAACAGGACACCTTCCCAGACTCTTCCTTTTTTATAGGCCTATGTGTCTCTCTTTCCAGCTCTGTTTCGAGGAGCAAACTACTACTTGTTTTTAAGAAACAAAAATAATCTGCCCTGTTAAGGGCGAGATATTTTAAAACCACTGAATGGATTTTTCCTCCCGTGCTCTTTAATTTTTTTTTAAATTTTATTTTTTTATTGATACATCTCCTCTCCTTCCAGTTCTAAAATAAGCACCCTTGTCTGCCCATACACGAGTCCAAAGGCAACACACTACAGATGGCGCAGGCCTGGGGAGAGCCAGATGGAGGTCGCTTGGAAGGCACTAGACCTAGAGAATCCACCGGGGGAGCCTGGCCAGGCTGGCCTCACCCATGGCCTGCTGCCCCTGAATCCAGGTGACGAGATGCTCTTAAAAACAGCAGTGGAATGTGGTGAGAGTTGGCATTTGCAAATGACAAATTTCTGACCGAATTCCAGTTCTTTGGAATGGAAAACCAGCAGCTTCCTGTTACAAAATGTCCCAACAGTTCATGCCTAACACACGGGTGTGGGCAATTCATATATTTCGAATCTACATTTGGCTAAAAATATAACAAAGCCGGCATATTTTTAGCCAGGTAAACATTTCTAGGGACTAGGTCAAATTTATATCGGTTTCTGCTCTGCAGTCCAGAGAAGGAACAATTCCAAATGAGCAAGAAGCAGGGACCCAAGGGGAAGGGCACACAGGCCACCAGACAGCTGGGAGTCACTGATTCTTGGTGACCGTGTCTGGTTTGGGAATGCTTCCCGGGCTCAATGGTTTGTCCCTTCCTGTTAGAGAGGCAGGACCTTTTAAAGAATGACGAAGGCCCATGCTGTTTAGAAGACAGGCCTTACTCGGGGTTTACTACTACTCACTCCGGAGAGCCGTAAGCAAATCACTTGCCCTCTGCGTGCCCTCAGCTGTCTGTGTCTCTCCTCCCCATGCTCAGCTAGAGCTGGGTTTTGTGAGAAGCAGCACAGAGGGAGGCCCATTCCGTGGGTGAAGATTCAGGCCCTGTAGGTTCTGCCCGAGTTCTAGGCCTGGCTCTTCCTCTTAGAGGCAGGGGACCTCAGGCAAGTTGCTGAGGCTCTCCGGGCCGTAAATCACTGGTAGAGTGGAGATAATCACTAAAGGGCCAACCTCAGAGGTTACTGCTTCTGTGACGAGGACGCTGGAAAACCCATGGAAGATGCTTAGGAGACTGCCCAGCGCACAGTGAGTGTCCCATAAATAACAGCATCTATCCCACACCAGACATTCGGACACGTGCTGACTGCTTTAATCTGCATGACCCATTGGAACGCTATACCTCCCTGGGGAAACTGAGGCTTGGTGGGACTGCCTTGTCTAAGCTGCTGCTCAACAACTGTTTATTGAGCCCACAGTGTCCCAGGCCCCACACTAGCGTGGGGGAAGCTAGCTAGCCGCCTGGGTGATACGTGGGGAGGGAAGGTTTTAACCGGGGTCTTTCTGACTTCCAGCTTGGTGGGGGGGGGGGGCGTCTAAGAGGCTGGACAGAGAGAGCGGGGACATGAAATCGGAGTTTCTGTACTGACTCCATGTGGTCTCAGTCAAGTTACTCACCTCCTCTGAGCCTCACACATAACAGGGATGAAATGCCGCCAGTCTTATCGCATCACGAGGCTTAAGTAAGAGGATGTAGGTAAAGTGTCTGGCCCATGGGAGGGGTTCAGCAGTGGTCTCCTGCTACAATGACAACATCCACACAGAGGTCCTTGTTTTCTGATCCATTGAGCCAAATGCAAAAGCTTTCTAATAGGCAAGGATTAATTCTATTTTACTGCTTGGTAGAATGAGGGGGAAAGAACATAGTTTAGGGCTGGATGCACTTCTCTAAACCATCAGGCCATTCAGAGTGGACCTTCCGGCCACCGCGAGTGGGGTGGAAAGAATACGGGGGTCCAGAAGATGGGAGGCCTCAGTTCCAGTTTTTTTCTGCCTTCACTGATGGGTGACTGTGGGCAAGTCACACCCCTCTCTGGGCCACGGTTTCCCCATCTGCACAACGGAGCTATGAGAACAGCTGGCCTCCGAGGGCCACCCTGTCTCAGGCATGTCGAGGGTCTAGAGGCTCAGAGCCCTAAGCAGACATCCCAAGAAAGCCCGGTTGTTCTAAATCTGGTTTTGTCACCTAAATAGTGCTCCCCCCCCTCCGAGCTGCCTTCTTCTGTCCAGAGACAGCTAACAACCAAAGTTCCCACACCGGAAGGTCTAACAGCTCTGGAACCCTTGCGGTCCACACATTTTGACGTAAACATGCGTCACTCCCAGGTCTGAAAAGAATCAAAGCAAATCAGCATGAAATGGGGACTGTCGGCGAGCTGCAGCCAAGCGGCCCGTGGTGGGAGGATGGGAAGGGAAGTCTGCCAGCTGTTAAGCACACGGACCCTGCTGGGCCCCACAGTCCAGGGGTGACCTGGGGGGCGGCAGCCACGGGGGGGAGAGAACCAGATTGTGCCCAGATTGCATCAGGATGTGGGCAAAAGCCAACGGGGCTCCCCATTCAATAAACACGATGCCTCTAGAGACAGGCTGGGACAGGCGAGGGAGGCCAAGGCCAGGGA
Source organism: Enhydra lutris kenyoni (assembly GCF_002288905.1). Lineage (NCBI taxonomy): Eukaryota > Metazoa > Chordata > Mammalia > Carnivora > Mustelidae > Enhydra > Enhydra lutris. The sequence goes on from NW_019154106.1 coordinate 40,324,819, forward strand.
AGGTTGGGGAGCAGGCTCCAAGGAGAGAGGGTTTGGACATTCGATTGTCTAAAGCTACACCTCAGTACGGGACTCAGGCCCTCCTCCAATTCCTGGCAGAAGAAGGCAGTGGCTAAGAGGTTTTGGAATTTGAGAGACCCAGGTTTGAATCCTGTCACTGTCTGTGGCACGCGTGTGACCTGAATAAGTTCCATGCCCCCTCTCAGGCTGCTCTCCCTAGTGACTCCTCATTTCTCTTCTTACTGGTAAAACAGGATCAATATTGGCTCAGAAAGTTCGTGTGAGGATTGAGTGAGATTGTGTATGGAAATGGCACGTGAATGATTGCTGCCATCAACATTCCTGGAAGGCCGCCCCACCCTGGGACTCTGTAAACCTTCCCCTTTTCTTCACCAGCTAAAATCCTTCAGAACCCTTGTCAGGTCCCCCTTCCAAAGCTGGTGTGTGTGTGTGTGTGTGTGTGTGTGCGTGTGTGTGTGTGTGTGCGTGTGTGTGCACACGCGCGTGCGCCAAAGCCCGCCAAAGCCCTCTAAAGCCCATGGTGTTCTTTCCCCCTCAACCCCTCTACAGTCATTGTTGCGTCCTGACAGACCTTCAATTGGAGCAGCCAGATGGTTTGGACAGTGTAAACAGCCTTGCATAAGGGAACCTGCCTCCTCCTTCTACCCAACCAGCCCAGGCCCATTTCCCTAAGACCTGGGGTTGGAGAGCTTTGATACTGGCCTCAGCCAAGGTTCAGATCACCCTCTCTGTGTCTCCTACACTTGGCCACCCACCACCATGTGATCTTCTCAGTTCACATGCCAGGAGGGAGTTCTGTGGAACACATGGCTTAGCCACAGCTTCACGAACACAGCTGGTGCACCGTATCTTACTTACTCCTGCTTTCCAATGCTTTCTTTCATCTTCCCCCTCCCATCCTTCTTCTATTCTGCAAATTATAAGTAGGAACCTGCTATGTGCTGACCCTGTCATAGCAGAGATCAAAAGGGACACATCCCTGACCTCATGGAAGGCATGGTCTGGCTAAAAAAGCAAGCCATCACAGGCCAAGCTGTGGAGGCTATAGAGCAGGCTATGGGAGCATAGAGGACAGATGCTGCCACGGTGATGGTGGAAGGCTTCCCGGAGGAGGTGACACAAAGTCTGAGCTCCCCATCCTTTACCATCCTTGGGTAAAGGATGGGGAGGATTTAGCCAGGCAAAGAAGACCTAAGTAGTGGGGACAGAAAAAGGGTTGAAGCAGAGAAAGAAACTTGCTCCCATTCATACACACTCATACACACTCACCTTCTCACTGCCTAGATGAGTAGGACTCAACCAGAGGTTTTAATATTTTTTAAAATTTCCTCACTAAAAACAATTTCTTTTATACTTTCAACTTTGCAAACATTTTAGGTTTTTAGAAGAGATGATCAAATCAACTTGGATCTTGTGATTCCATAAAATGTCAGCAACTAGTCTCATGAAAGAACAGGAATGGAGCCAAGATTCTCACACTACACCAGAAAGGAGATAAGGAGTCCAGATCCTAAACCCAGTGAAATAAACTTGGCCAGGCTATTTATTGTCAGTGAGTACACACACACCACACACACACACACACATACCCACCCATCCCTATATCATTTACGTTCTCAGGGGTACACTGTAGAGGTCAAGGGGAACGGCTAATGTACACTCTAGCCAGAGCTTCCTTTTGTTTCTCAACATTTTATTTTGAAAAACTTCAAACAGAAAAGTTGAGAGAACTGCACATGTATCTTCACCTAGATTTACCAGTTGTTAACATTTTATGATATTTATTTTGTCCCCTCTGCACATGCACTAACCTTTTCTCCCCCCGAACTATCTGAGATAGTTGCTGACGCCCAGTCACTCTATCTCTAAATATTTCAGCATGTATCTCCCAAGAAAAAGGGCATTTTCTTACATAACCTCAATACTGTTTACATCGATGAAATAATACTCTCTCATACACCATCTGAATTCAAGTATCTCCAATTGTCTCCAAAGGAACTTTCTAGGATTTATGGTTTTGTTCATGCAGGTTCCAGTCAAGGATCTCTCACTGGATTTGGGCATCATAACTCTTTGGTCTTTTTTTCTAGAATAGTTCTCCATTTACATTTAAAAAAAAAAATTATTTTTTTGGTCTTTCATGACATCGTCAGTTTTGAAGATACCAGGCCTGTTTTCTTAAAGAATGACCCATAATCTGAATTTATCTGATGGCCAACAAATGATTCCAAACAAATTCCCCAATTTTTCAGATTTATTTATTTATTTAGAGCATGTGCATATGCGTAGGGGTAGGGGCAGAGGGAGAGGGAGAGAATTTCAAGCAGACTCTGCACTGAGTGCTGAGTGTGGAGCCCAACATGAGACTTGATCTCACAACCCCGAGATCGTGACCCGAGCCAAAACCAAGAACTGGTCACCTAACCAAAGGAGCTACCCAAGAGCCCCCTCAAATTCCCCATTTGTCCCTTCCTCTCTCCAGGATCAGCCCTGCCAATTCCACTAAAAATGCTTAATGGACCTTGTGGCCTCAGAGCACTTGGAACTTTACAAATCCCAGAGGGGTTTAACTGATACTATTAAGCAACTAATATTTATTTAATATTGAAAGAATATTTTCAATATTTCTAAGCCTTAGGGGTGGAGGGGAGGAGTCAAATGTCATATGTACCCACCCAAAGGAAATTTTATAGCAATTTACTTTGATTTAGTATTAACAATGGCTTTTCAGGTATTTTTTTTTTTTTCAAAGTGCTTCCACTCTTGCTATTTAAGAACTGAAACTTTGGGGGGCACCTGGGTGGCTCAGTGGGTTAAGCCTCTGCCTTCAGCTCAGGTCATGATCTCAGGGTCCTGGAATCGAGACCTGCATCGGGCTTTCTGCTCAGCGGGGAGCCTGCTTCCCCCTCTCTCTCTGCCTGCCTCTCTGCCTACTTGTGACCTCTCTGTGTGTGTCAGATAAATAAATAAAATCTTAAAAAAAACAAAACAAAAACTGAAACTTTGGGGTCAAGGGGCACCCAGCTGGTTCAGCTGTGGTAGAGTGGGCAACTCTAGATCTCTGGGTTGTAAGTTTGAGCCCCATGTTGGGTATAGAGATTACCTAAAAATAACAAAATCCTTAAAAAAAAAAAAGTTGACTTTGGAATCAAGCTGATACGGGTTCAAATTCTGGATCTATCACTTACTGGCTGTGTTACTTGGAAAAGTAGCTTAACCTTCTTGAGTCTTGGTTTCCTTAAAGGGTATTATTTATGGTGTGAGGTGCTTAAACTAGTGTCTCTAATTGCTTCTGTTAAGCTTCACAAGAACCTTCAAAAAAGGTGGAGCAAGAATGTTCCTCTCCATTTTATAGGTCAGGTAACTGAAGCTCAAAAGATACTGTGACTTATTGAAGGTCACGCAGCAAAGCATCCAAAGAGATAGAACTAGAACCGAAGTTGCTGACTCCCAAGAGCTGTCCTTTCCATTTCTCTTCAGGAAAGAGCATCTTCCTCATGGGATGTTGTGAGGATTAAATGACATGAGACGTGTCTGGTGCCATGCATTACGCTGGTACAGACACTATGCTCAGTCAGTGTCAGTGACTGTTAGTATCGTTATTTTTCATTTGTCACACTGCTGTGATTTTGTTCAAAGGCCCCCAAAGAAGTCTGGGAGTTAGGCTCATAATTACCTTGACTTCCACCAAGATGGGGTGGAGGATTGGAGAAACCTAAAATCCACTGAAGGTATTAAGGTTTCGCTTGGAAGGAAAGACAAAATATTCTGAGGCTGTGGGGCCATTGTTTGGAAAACACAAGAGAGGGTCTGTTTTCCTTGGGAAAGGGACACTAAATCATGAGTCATTCTTTAGGTTCTGTGTGGGTGACTTGAGGTTCCTGAGAAAACTTTTGTGTCACTCACTACTGTCGTGAGTGGACTGAAACACAAAAAGCCTGACCCAATTTTATTCTCCAAATCCCATGACCCATTCTGCCTAAGACATTCTAGGAACACATTGTCCATCCCCTTAAACAATGTGACCAAGAGACAGAGTGGCCATTGAAATTGGCCCTGACGCAGTTAGTAAAACACCGTTGGGCAGCCGGCCATGCCTTGGGGCACCTCAGTGACCAAACTGATCACAAGGCCCAGCTCCCACCATAATCATGCCAGCTGCAAGGGAAGAGGGCTTTCCTTCTGCCCTCAAAACAATAAGTAGCCATTCAGAAGCCCAACCAATGGGATTGTTCCATTCTTGGAACATGGCAAGGCCATCACATTATCCAGTGGCTGCAGGGCTGGCTCAGGCAAGGTCTTACAAAGAAGACTTCCCATAAGTTTGGTTTGCAGTAGAGCCCTCAGCTTGGCTGGTGCTATAGGGATGGCATGCCTGGAACCAAAATGTGGAGGTTTCATTTCACAACTCTGGATATGACTCATTTAGAGGACATTGTTCTTAATGTACTCTTGCTCCCCATTCACCTAACCAAAACCCTGCCATGTTCTCTGCTTCCATGGGGTCAGTCAACTGTTCTGCCATGTAATCAACTGTGCACCTGGGAGGCACCTGGGAGACAGGTCAGGTGGAAAGAACATGAGCCTGTGATGAGGCAGATCTGGTTTGCACACTTGGCTCTGACCTTACATAATAAAATAGGCAATACCAAGTATTCCTTGCTTATTATATGCCAGACACTCTTCTTAACGACCTACCTGTTTACCCATTTCTACTTTATAGGTGAAGACGCTGGCATTTAGAGATGTGAAGTAACTTGCCCGAAGCCTGGATTCAAACCTTGGTCTGTCTGTCGGTGAAGCCAGATCTACCATGTAAAATGGCCTCTGAGTGCGAACTCCCTTTGCTCTCAGCTTCCTCAGATAAAATGCATAGATGGGGCACCTGGGTGGCTGTGTGGGTTAAGCCTCTGCCTTCGGCTCAGGTCATGATCTCAGGGTCCTGGGATCGAGCCCCACATGGGGCTCTCTGCTCAGCAGGGAGCCTGCTTCCCCCTCTCTCTCTGCCTGCCTCTCTGCCTGCTTGTGATCTCTGTCTGTCAAATAAACAACTAAAATCCTTAAAGAAAATAAAATGCATAGACTACGTTACATTTTACCCATTGCTTGCATCTCAGATTATATATACACAAACATATACACAAATACATAGAACAAATACATATGCAAAGCACAATGTATACACGCAAAACAAACACATGCACCAGACAAAGATACCTATAAAGCAGCGGAGACTACCTGACACATAGCAGATGCTCCAGAAACGCTCCCTTCCCTGCTGTGTCGGCAGATTCTAGGAAGGAAGAATCTCTGACCTCAAGCCCAGATCTCACTGGGTGGTTCGGCTTTCTCAGCCTAGCTTCCGGAGCATCTCCAAGTCTTCATTAAAACACCTCTCTCGGGAGCCTCGGTGGCTCAGTGGGTTAAGCCGCTGCCTTCGGCTCAGGTCATGATCTCAGGGTTCTGGGATCGAGTCCCGCATCAGGCTCTCTGCTGAGCAGGGAGCCTGCTTCCCTCTCTCTCTCTCTCTCTCTGCCTGCCTCTCTGTCTACTTGTGATCTCTCTCTGTCAAATAAATAAATAAAATCTTTAAAAAACAAAACAAAACAAAAAAAAAAACACCTCTCTCAAGGCCACATCTCTTATGCCATAGAAGTAAGTCACACGGGACGCCAAGATTGGGTCTTGGTCTTGGTCACAGAGGAAGAGAGTGCGAGAAGAGGGAAGCGAATCTAGCTATTCCGAAGGCTGGAAATTGGGCTGTAATTTCTCCAGCCTGGCCTTTGATGTGTGTGCGCTAACATGTGCTCGTTACTTTAAGCTGTTCCATGTGGATCTATTTGTATACACGTGTGTGTACATATGTGTATATACACATATCCAGAAAGAGATGTACTTCTATACGTGTGTATATATACACACATAATGATATCCTAAATAAGCCACCCGTCCCACCTTTTAAGTGTCTTATGAAAACTAACCCATGGAATAAGCAGTGATAGGCGAAATATAAACATTCTCGCATGTTGGCGGATAACCATGCTATACATTCCCCTCTAAGAACGGAGAGAGAGAAGAAAGGGAATAACACAATGGCAGAAAAATGCACTAATCAAATCCATAATCAACTTTGATGATGGAGCAAGGATTCTAATCAAAACACAATGGGGCAAAGTTGCAACAGGTTGTAAGCTTGGAGCTGCTCTCTCTTCCCAGGGGCCTCGCCTGCTCTTTCTTTTTAAACATCTGAAACACCCACAGAGGATTTCAATCACTTCTAATTACTTTTTTAAAGAAATGAGTTGCAAGTTGAACACCAGGCTCCTAAAAACAGGAAATATCAAAGTATTATATATATAATTTTTTTCCCCTGCAGCTGCTTCTTAAAAATAAGCTAACCTCTCCTCAAATAGCTCACGCGCATTCCTTATCTGAAGGTCGGCCGGCCAGGGTTTCTGAACGAACACAGAGCATGCCTCTAAAACAATTCTTTGCATATGGTCATAATTTGTACACCACGTTAATGGAGCAGATGCTATAAATGTTCACTCTTGGGGGAAGGCCCAGGTATTCCAGCACAAGGAAGGGAATTCGGGAGGGGTGTGGGGCTGCAGAGCACAGGCCCCCCAGTGGGGGAACAGCCCAGCTGCAGGCTTGTGGGAGAGGTTCAAGGTGAGGGGCTTGGGGAGTTGACAATGGGGTTGTACATAAGAACTGTTTGCTGGCTACCTTAGGTCTTTTCACATTTGATGGACATGGAGAGACGGCTTGGGGGGGAAAGGGCTGTCACTCGCTGAACAGAGTTGCTGCATAATGAAAGAAGCCATGAGAACCACCTCCCTTCCCCTGTAACTATTGTGTTGAATATTCTGAACCCCAAGCTAATAACAATAATCACTGTCATTTTCCCAAGTCTCTGTTATGAACCAGGTCTTTTTTTTTTTTTTAAGATTTTTATTTATTTATTCAACAGACAAAGATCACAAGTAGGCAGAGAGGCAGAGAGAGAGGAGGAAGCAGGCTCCCTGCTGAGCAGAGAGCCTGATGTGGGGCTCGATCCCAGGACCCTTGGATCACGACCTGAGCCGAAGGCAGAGGCCCTAACCCACTGAGCCACCCAGGTGCCCCATGAACCAGGTCTTTATGGACACCATCTCCCAGCTTCTCCTAGGGAGCCTGTGTACGCAGAATTCTTATCCACCAGCCGGCAAGCAAAGCCAATCCTTCAACTGCAAGATGCTTTTGTTCTCGCCACCTTTGAAAACGAAGATACTAGATACAGAGACAATTATCTGTTGCATGAAAGTGCAACTTCCCTGTGGTGACATCATCTTTTGCTCTCTACCAAAGCATGGCCCTGCCCTCATCCTTCCCTCTCATGGTCATCTCACCTCCTCTTCTCCCCACCCAGTCAGTCCTGCCCATCTCTGAAGCCCATCCTCCTCCAGGAGGCCCTCTGGATTTCTCCAGCCATTATGGCCCTTCCCTTCCTGCAGGCCCCAAGCTTATCTTTCAGCCCTCTCTGTACTGTGTCCTGTTGCCCTTGGTACCTCAGATATACCTCCCAACTAGACTATAAAATCCGCAAGGCCCAGGCTATGTCTTATTTGCCCTGTGCACCTGCCAGGGTAAATGATGGAGGGAGGCCACTATGAAGGTTGGGAAGATCACCAGCCCTGAAGCTAACTCATCCTGATTCTGTTCCATCACACCAAAGCAGGATGACCTAGGGCAAGTTGCTCTATCTTCCCGAGACTCACTCACCCTTCTAGCTCAATGGGTAGAACTGGGGTCTTACCAGGGCCTGCAAGTAAGCTGGAAGTCTCTGTGGTTCTCTCTCTACAGCAGAGTGGTTAAGGGCATGGATTCCAGAAGCAGACTGTCCAAGTTCTAACTTTACTTCTGCTACTCACAAGCTTACTGACCCGGTTTTGCCTCAGGTTCCTCATGAGCAAAATGAGAATACGCCTCCAATAACATAACATAGTAACACATATGTCATTGGATTGTCAGAAGAATCAAACGAGGCTTTTTATGTACTCGTTTTTTATGTACAGAACAATTCCTGGCATGTAAGAAATGATTATATTATTTGATTTGCCATTGTTATATTATTAATTTATCATTATTATGTTATTTAACTTGCCATTATTATATTATTTGTCATTATTATTATATTATTATTATAGAAAATTATTGTTATAGAATATGTCTTGTCTGTTTTTAAGCGGTACTGTGAGGATGAAATAATATTATATGTAAAGAGCCAGGCACTAAACAAGCAGCAGTGTCCTTCCCTCTTCTTCAGGGCATGCCAGGTACTGACAGATGCTCTGTAAATTCCGATTAATACCCTTCAAGGGCTAGAGAGATAAGCTATGCCTTTTCTCACTTAGAGCTTATTAGACCCAGGTTCAACATGCCTTATCTCTTGCTTTAGCAATATAAATAGCTAATTATATTAAGTATTCCTTATTTGCCAGACACCAGGCTAAGCACTTCACATGTTATTCTTCTGAATCCTTACAATTTGTATGGCTGTTTATGCCCATTTTTACAGATGGAAACACTGAGGCCCAGAGAGGTTCATTAAATAGGTCACCCAGCTGGTACACGGCAAAGACAGGACACCACAGATACCTGCCTGACTTTAAAACCTCTGCTAGTGACCACTGCACAACCCAGTCTTCTGCCAAAAGCTCCCTGAATAAAAGGGGGAGTCAGAGGCCCCAAGATATCATCTGCCCTATAACTCATCATCTTCCAGTGATCAATACCAGGTTTTGAATTAGGGACTAGAGAAGTCAAACCAGACAAAGTCCTCAAGCCTGTAATAGGCTTTCCTGAATGGCAAGTGGGCACCATGCTAGACAGAGTGAAAGGAAGCCCTTTCCAAAGAAGGGAAAACCGCCTTTGCCAAGGTCACTTCAATGCCAAGGTGGGGCAGTGAGCACAAGGATCCGCCACCTGCTACAGAGAAGAGCCCTCAGGAAGCCCAAACGTGGATAAGGAAAAGAGGAGGCTGATAAAAGTAGGATAGGCCATCAGGAAGTAGCCAATGTCCTTAGCAGTCAGTCCAAACCATCCTCATGATCAGCACACAAGGTCCTACTGAGGTCAAGGCAGGTGCAATGGCGGCATTCTGGGGATGGTGGGCCAAGAGTAAGAGAGGGAAGCTAAGTCGTGAGGGACCAGGACCCTGCCAGCCCCTCCAGGAACAGCTGGAAAACATTTTTTCAGAAAAGAGGGTGATGAATCACCTTTCCAGAACCTGCCCAGTGCAAGTCCTCCAACAATGTTTTTTAAATATAGGGTCGAATGGGCAAAGGCAGAAGAGCTTCCTGGGCAGAAACAATGTCCACTTTCCCTCTCATTCCTCAGATCCTCCTCATCAGGCTGGAAGGGTGTGTGTCATATCCCAGAGTCACTGCTCTGACCTCCCACATACCACCCACCATACCTCATAAGCACCACCTCCAAGGATGGATAGGAAAAACCTCACAAGAATGTACCCCTGAGCTCATTCTCATTTCAGAGCCCACTGGACCAATCCTGTGGCTAACAACAGAAAAAGAGAACAGAGAGCTAAACTCTAGCAGAGACAGGCCCCGGGAGCATAGGGGGAAATCTTGCCTTCCTCCCACACACCATCACTCAAACCTGTCAGCTTCCAAAAATGTTTAGCAAGTGCCGTAGCGAGGGGCATGCTTATCAGCCTGGTGTGGGAGCTTAATCTGCTCGAGGGCCTTCTCCAGCCCAGAGTTCCAAAAGTCTGCTTACGATTAGCTCCCAGCTCCAGTTCCTCCATCGGACAGGCTAGCAATGTGTTGAGTTCTAGCCTCTGATCAGAGAAAGCTCCAGGAGAAGGTGGAGACAGTGTCAGCAGAGAAGAAAGTGCCAAAAAGGTCAGCTGGTCTGTTGCCACTTCCCTGACACCAGCCCCAAACCACCTCCCCCTCTGGCTTCCCGCCTCTCCTGACTGGGACAGTCACATCCGTCAGGTCAGCCTGTCCCCAAAAGTCCCTGCTGACTGACTGCCAAGAAAATAGAGCATGCCCCTGCTCCCTCCTACCAGATGGGGGTGGGGGGTGGAAGGAGCAGGGAGGGCAGGAGGCCAAGAGAACCTGATTGGCCCTTGCGGATTTCCTTAAAAGAGACTGCCGACCAGGGCCTGTCACCCAGCCGAACTGGGTGATGCAGGCTTTGTCGGGAAAGGTAAAAGTCACCAATTCTCTTCAAGCCGCAACCATCCCCCATCCCCACACCGGGTCAGGCAGGCTACCAGCGCCAGGATCTACTACCCTGAAAGGAGGGGCTTAGCTTCGGGGGAGCCTTTTGGAGGCAGCCACCCCCCCACCCCTCCCCCACCCCCACCGTAACCGCCGGCCAGGACGCTGGGAGTCTCCAGCTGCCCGCCTCAGCTGGTGCACCGGGCAATACCATGGCAGTCCCAGCACCGTGCCTGGAATCCTTTCGCCCCAAGGGACGGGCAGGGGCAGGCCATCATCCGGCCGAAAAGAGCAGGTTGATGGCAACCCCCAGACCCCTTTGCCTAGGTCTTGCTGCCAGGCCTGGGGGCGTCGAGCCCAAGGAGGCCTCAGACCATTCCTTGGCAGACAGAATCTCTGCAGACCGCCAGCCCGCCAGCCGTTGCAGCAGACACTGCCTTCTTGAGGCCAAGCTCTCAACATGCAGGACCTGACATTTCCAGAGCTGCACGTTTTGGGTTTTTTGGTTTGTTTTTTTGTTTTGTTTTTTTGTGGGTTTTTTGTTTGTTTGTTTGGTTGGTTGGTTGGTTGGTTTGTGTGTGTGTGAGCACGCCACCCGTGCCCCCAGAAGGGAGCTGCGGGCGTGCCCACACCCTGGTCTCTCAGAGCTCCTTAAGGCAAACCACCGGCACCCGGCCACACCCACCGGCCAGCACACTCCCCCGCGCGCATCCCCAGATCTGCCAGCCTAAGTGGAATGGCTCCCTTCTCCGCCCACCGGGCAGCCCTTTCCCCCGTCCAGCCAATCCACCTTACTCCCAAGAAGTATTCACCTCGCCCCCCGCCTCAACAGCGCCCCGGCTCACAGCACCTCTCACCTGGGTATCGAACCCGTTTTCCACCGAGCCGCTCTTCCGCAGCGGGAGCCCCTCCCCCGCCGGCTCCTGCAGCCCCTGGGATTTCAGGGGGATCTGGCTGGGGTAGGCAGTCTTGCTCACCTCCACCTTGCTTCCCAACTTGAGGTAGCAAGGCTGGGAACCGGTCCGGGCTGGGGGCACGTGCAGGATGGGCGCGGCGCTGTGTACGGGTTTGGGCAGTCCCGACTTCATTTTGGAGGCGACCAGGATGGCCGGCATCTTCTCCCGGGGCTTCGGCTTTCCCAGCACGTCCCTGGCAGCGGCGGCGGAGGCAACCGCTAAAGGCAGCGCGGGTAGCAGAGCAGGCGCCGGGCCTCGGCCCGCGAGGCGCCCACCACCAAGGGAGGGAAAAAAAAAATATCCCCGGGTCGGGGAGTTAACAGCAAACCCGCAAGCGCACCTGCGGGATGGAGCAGAGGACTGGTCGTGGCGCTCAGCGGGTCCCACCTGGACGGATGCTGCAGCCGAGTTTCACGCCCCTCCTGGGCGGCCTGTTCAAGGGGTCTGGGCGTTCAGGGGCTGTTCCCTCTTGCGATTCTCCTCCTGGGAAGCCGAGGCTTGGACGCCCATATTAACTTGTCACTGCATCTCCGAAGTGAGGAGGCCCCTTTGGAAGAGGAACGGCGGGGATGGGCGCCTCCCGGTCCAGGAGGCTGCGGGTGTCAGCGGCCGAGGGTAGGAGCGAGCAGCGGTGGGAGGGAAGGAGGAAGCCGAGGAGGAAGGAGAGGGAGGACGCACGGAGCCCAAGATGCCTCCACCAAGAGGCAGCTGCTGCCCCGATCTCGAGCACCGCAGTGTCACCCGCGACGCAGAGGCGCGGCGACAGCCCCCGAAAGGTCTCTCTAGGCGTGACAGTCACCGCTCGGTAGAAGTCCCCCGGACAGATAGCACCTTAGCGCCAGCAGGTCTGCACATGCTCCGTAAGCTAAAGCGCAGCAAGGCTGTGGCCGTGGGGCTCGGGCACCCGGACGCGCGGCTGGCCGGCTGGGCAGGGCTGCGCTCGCGAGCGGCGGCCCGGTTCCCCGGGAAGGCTGCGCTGGCTGCGGGGCTCGGAGCAGGGGAGGACAGGCTGCGGCCGGCTCGGCTGCGGCGCGCGCTGACAGCCCGGGCCGCCCCGGCGCGCCCATTGGCCGGTGAAGGGCCAATCAGCGCCTGCAGTCCTCTCTGCAAAGGGGGCGTGGCCTCAACTCCCGGGCCGCGGTCGAAACTCTGGGGCCGCGCCGGCCGCCAAGTACAAAGCAGGCTGGTGGCCGCTCTGCGGCACTGCTCCTGCTGCGCGCTTCCCAGCGGGCCGATACTCCCGCGTCCCTGAAACCTTCTTTTGAAAAATGCCCTTTCGAATGCAAAGGCCCGCCTCGGGGCCCCGCGGGCAAGACTCGGGGGGAAGTTTGTTTCCTTTTTTCAAATTGTTCTGGTCACCTTAACGGTTTGAATCTTCCGGAATCGCGCCCGCCGCGCGGCTGCCCCCTGTCTGGACTGGGCAGGGCTGGCTGTTCCTCGTCTCCCGCGCTAAGGACTCGCCAGCCATTTCTCCTCTTTTCTGCCTGCACTTCCAGGCGGGCCGGGGGCCTCCCAAGAGCTTCCTCTCCAGCTTTCAAAGGCTGCTCTTTTCATTTAACTGTTTGAAGTATTTATAGGCAAATACAGGACCCAGGGAAGACTCCCACCCCGAGTCTGCTCCCGCTCGCAACCTACCACAGACTCTGTCATTAGGGTGGCCAGAGGAAGCCAGGAGAGGCTCCATGACCCCGGCTGTCTCACGCTAACCCTTGCTTCGTTTCTTGTAGGAGCCCCTCCCTGTCCGCGCCTTGGACGCACTGGCCCCACAGGTTCCTCGACTTGAATGCGTCTGAGGATTTCTGTCTTCTCAGTTGCTCTTTGGGTTCCTCCCTGACGTACAGTATATGAGGATTGGAAAGCAGGATCCAGACAGGCCCAAACCCTTGCAGTTCGTGGACTAGCATCCCCACCCCGGAGCATTGCCTGGATTTAAACTTGGCGAGTTCTTTCATCAGATATGCATCCTTACAAAGCTTTGGGTTTCACTTGGAGTAAAGGAGGAGGTTTGACTACATTTATATCATGCGAGGTTGTTTGGATTAAATGAGATAGCACATGTCAGTTAAGCATAAGTACCTGTCAGGGTAAGGGGTCAATAGAAGTTAGGCATTATTATCCCTTTTCCTAAATTACCGCTTTCCACCATCCCAGTCATCTCTGCTTACAATCTATTTGTCTTTTTTCTTCGTCTCTAAGATAACAGGTTTTCCCTGTATGTCCACCCTGTAGCGTGATTTACAATACTGAAAGCATTGATTTATCATTACCCAGACCAAAGGAAAACTGAAAGTTTTAAAACAACCTCTGAAAGCAGCATTAACAAATGAAAAGGTGCCTTCTTACCCTGGCCTGCTCCCTGGGCCACCTTATCTTCCACCCACTCTAAACAGCGATTCTAGCTAGGTTGAAATAGCTACCCAGGTATTCTCCCTCTCTCTGAAATTAAATCATATGTGGTCTGTGCCACTTACTTAGTACTCAGCCCTTTGCCATCTAATGTCACCATGTTATTTAGCATTTCATGTTTATTCTCTTCGCAGAGAGTAAGCCCCATTAGGAGCTGCGGTTTTTAACCTTCATGTGAGTCTCTTGGCATCAAATATAATGCTGTGGACAGAACGGCTACCCAGATCGTTACTGCATACATGAGTGAATGAGGATAGCACCAATCCTCCAGGAGGAGAGCCTTTTAGACTCAAGTACATAGTGTTATAAGAAATGTTATATTAGATTAAACCTTAGGATTCTCTTACCCAGAACTCTGGTTCATTCAGATGTACAGAGAGTTATGGGAAGATACTTGCAGTCTTCAACTTTAAAGTTCACAGAGATACCCCAAAGTATGGTTCCCAGACCAGTAGCAGCAGCAGAAGCAGGACACTTGTTTGGAAATCCCACCCAGACCAATTCATCCAAAACCTCCGGAGGTGGGGTCCCGCAATCTAGGTTCAACAAGCCCTTAAGTCAGTGATGGTGATGCATGAAGCGTCAGGGTTTCTACCCTAAGGAATATATCCTACACTCAGTGCTCTTCCAGGGCGCCCTAAACCTTTTTGAATGTAGGAATTACTGGCGATCTTGCTAAAATACAGTTTTGGTTCAACAGGTCTGGAAGAAGGCTGAGATTCTGCTTTCAGGATAAGCGCTCACGTGATGCCCATGCTGGTGGTCTGGAGATCACACTTTGAGTAGTGAGGCTAAACCATAGGTAACAAAGGGTTTCATCTCAAGGGTCATCTGTAGTTAATTGACTTTCTGTCACACTGTGCATCTATCTAATTTACTTAGAAAAAGCAGCCTAATCAATTCATAATATCTGTCATGGGTGCAGAATAGAAATAGTATAGACATGCTAAGTATTTGCCATCCTTGATCTGCTATCTTTGCTCTCCTGTTTAAATTATATTTGTTGCCCAGGTCGTTTTTGGGGTTCTTAGACCCTCAACTATGTGCTCATATGAAAAACGGTGACTTTTTTTTTTTTTTTTGGAACCTCTTCTTAATCCTCTAGGATTTGGTAAACATATGAGCATTCACCTTCACCCTTTCTGACGTTTATAACTAAAGACTGCTAATTTGTCATCTTTCTTGATGAAAGATGAGTGAATCTTTTAGTCTATTTCCAATTTCTTTTCCTGCCTCCTCATCCTTTAATAATGTTATTTGCTCTTTCCAGGAACATTTTTTTATCTTCCTTTATATCTTTCCTATTAACCCTCATTTTCCTTATTTAAAGCAAAACAACTTATCTTCATAACCAGACAAGGGGGGGGAGAGCTATTTTTTCCTGGGGCAAAAGAGGTAATTGCAAGATTCCTCCTTAAATAAGATCATCTCAAATTATAAAAATGCCTTATAAAGTTACTCCTTCCATATGTATGCTGTTAACATGAAAGAAGTCGTTTTAAATCAATGTTTGGCAAGCTTTGGTAGCTAAAGAAGTCACTGGTTCAGAGAATGGCAAACTGCTTTGTAAAGAACAAACTACCCAGGTTTAAAAACAACAACAACAAAAAATTGTTTTATTTGATCCACTATGGACAGCCCACCACTTAAAATCTCAACATTGTTAGCCCTTCTTTCTCCTTCTTTTGTCTAACTCTAAACTTCCAACTCACCCACATGTCAGTGATGGGCCAATTTGAAACTTACCCCTGAAGCTCTCAGGATCACTGAATCATCCTGAGTTCAGACAGTTCCCTGGTTCTAAGCCATCTTCACATCAGGATGGGACAGCTGCATTGCTTTCTGATTCTCAACGCCAGCCACTGGTGATTAGTTGAGTGTGAATGGGGCTTCAGAGCTGACCTGCAAGTGACCAGCCCCATCAACCCATCCTTCATCTGAGTGAAAGACCCCTCGCTGTGCTTGACCTCCCAAGAAGACAGTCCTGCAAAGAACCTGAAACATTGAAACCCCCAGCTTATCAAAAAAAAAAAAAAAGAAAAGAAAAGAAAGGATTTTTTTTTTTCTTAATTTGACAAAGAGAGAGGGATCACAAGTAGGCAGAGGGGCAGACAGAGAGGGGGGGGGGGAAAGCAGGCTTCCTGCATCAGGCTTCCCGCTGAGCAGAGAGCCTGATGCGGGGCTCGATCCCAGGACCCTGAGATCTTGACCTGAGCCAAAGGCAGAGGCTTAACCCACTGAGCCACCCAGGTGCCCCAAAAAGGAAGGAGCTTAAGAAAAAGTCAGCAGCCTCTTGGAAACCCTTGACTAGAAATGATGAAGGGAAATGTTGCTAGTCTCTGAAATAATATAAAACATTCACGAGTTTCTTTGGGAGTCAATAAAATCACACTAACTTATTTTCAAAAACACACTTTTCCTTAATTTTCTATGACATGGTTTGGCAACTTACGACACATATCTCAGAGAGGGCACAAATGCCCACATTTCGGTAACAGCTGAATCGAGAGCCTACCCATCTCAGACTGCAGAGAAGCCAGGGCAAGAACCTTAGCATGGCTCTTTAGAAGGACGGCTCACCCTGCCCCTCACTCACTTCGAACCTGCCTTCTTCCAGATGGCTCTGTTTGCAGGTCAGTATGCACAAAGACGATCTATGGGAGACGGGGTTCTCCCACCTGCAGATGCTGGAACACGAGGAGCATGTGTGAGTGTGTGTGCCTATGTGCACACTCGCATCACTCGCATAGGGAGTGGCTCAATCATTAATTCAGTGAAGAAATTGTTGAGAGCCCCTTATGTGCCAGGCTTTGGGCATTATGACAGAGAGTAATTAAGAAGAAATTCTTGTTCCCTGCTCTCGAGGTTCAAAGAATGATGCACCTGCTGCTTTCCACCTAGAGGATCACCCTTTTTCACAACAACAAACTGGAAGAAGTCACAATCTAGGAAGGGAAGCACACAGGGAAATAAACAGCACGTAGTAAAACAAATAATCTAATAGAAGCAACATGGAATATAGTGCGATAAATGAGGTACTAAGGAGAATCAACTACCCATGAGGTTAGCAGCTACTTTGATTAATGAAACTTTATTTTTCCCAATGAATTACATTGTTCTTATTAAGGGTGGTGAAAACAAAATATACGCAGCCAATTCCTCACAATTTGTTACTTCTTACACTTAAAAATAAATTTTCTGTTAGAAAAATAATAAACGATACTGATCTACCCTGAAGAATTTCAGATAAGTTTCATATTAAAAAGCCATTGATTATGGACATTGGGGAGGGCATGTGCTATGGTGAGTGCTGTGAAATGTGTAAGCGTGATGATTTACAGACCTGTACCCCTGAGGCAAATAATACATTATATGTTAATTTTAAAAAAGTCATTGATCTGTAATAATGGAATTTTTTTTCCCCTGTAGCTGTAATGAAACTTTCTAACCAACAGAAAACCAAAAGGTAATGGACAAAAATCCCCTTTCCACTGTTAGTTTTGAAACTCCAGGAGTGGGTTCCCTGGGTGGTTCAGTCAGTTAAGTGCCTGTCTTTGGCTCTGATCATGATCTCAGAGTCCTGGGATCGAACCCCACATAGAGTCCCACATAGAGCTCCCGACTTGGGTGGGGGGTGCTGCTTCTCCCAATCCCTCTGCTCCTCCCCTGCTCCTGCTCTCTCTCGCTCGCTCTCTCTCATAAATAAAGAAATTGTATCTATTTTTTTAAAGATTTTGTTCATTTATTTGTCAGAGAAAGAGAGAGAGATAGAGAAGGAACACAAGCAGGGGAGCTGCAGGCAGAGGGAGAAGCAGGCTCCCTGCTGAGCAAGAAGCCCAATGTGGGGCTCTATCCCACGACCCTGGGATCATGACTGGAGCTGAAGACAGATACTTAACCGACTAAGCCAGCCAGGTGTCCCAATAAATAAAATCTTAAAAAGAAAAGAAGCTCTAAGAGATATGGGTCCATTCTCCCATCTGTGTATGTGAAGTCTAGAAATGATTCTTTTGTTGACATCTTGCCTCATTCCATATATAATAAAATGAATAAATATTAATAAGAATAAATGTGACAGAGGAAAAACATTCTTATTTAAAACTTAGGCTGTGGGGTGCTTGGGTGGCTCAGTTGGTTAAGCAGCTGCCTTCAGCTCAGGTCATGATCCCAAGGTCTTGGGATCAAGGTTCTCCCCCCCACCCAACTAGGCTCACTGCTCAGCAGGGAGCCTGCTTCCCCCCATCTCTCTGCCTGCCACTCTGCCTACTTGTGCTCTCTCTCTCTCTCTCTCTCTCTGTCAAATAAATATTAAGAAATTATTACATAATTTATATATAATTATATAAAATTTATATAAAACAATATTATTTTATTTATATAAAATAATATTAAATTATAAATATTAAATATAAAAATATTAAAAATAAAAATAAAATAAAATATGAAATGTGATTGCTTTTACCTTCAGCAGTTTGGAGGAGAGTACGTGAATAAACCCTAACAGTGGGAATATAAATCGCACATCAGGCAATATGATTAATAGGCAAGTCTGAAACCCCAAAATCAACCAGTTCAGGGCTACTCAAGAACGAGCCTGTGAGTATGTGGTCTAAGAGATAACATTAGGGATCATGTGGATAATCCAAAAGCCAGCCCAGAGTCCAGGAGTCAAGCTATATGGTTGTCCATGACAAGTGAGAGATTCGGGTTCCTAGAAGAGGTTTCGTGTGAAGGACCCTCCAAAACACAGTAGCCAGAGCGCTGTGAAGAGACCCCTGACAAGAACAGAAAGAGCAGAGCAGAGCGGCATAGGAAAACCCTTTCCTTTCCGCAAAATAGCAATAAGGCCCACTGTGTTACTAAAACCTTGAGTGCTGAGAGTTTTCTTTTGATGGGGGAAAATTATTTTTAAAAAGAGCTGAGTTTTGAATCTGGGCTCTTTTTGAAGCAGAAGAAAGAGAATAAGGGAAAGAGTGAGAAGCAGAAATTCCGAGTCAGGAATACCATGAGAATGAAAACTGCCTCCCTGTCCATCTTTACCCAGCATCCCAACTCAGTGATTTGCAAAACTCTGGGGAGTACTGTCAAACAAATTTCAAAGAGAATGTCTCCTGACTTGGGGATGCTGGGTGGCTCAGTCAGTTAAGTATCTGACTCTTGATGTCAGCTCTGATCATGATATCGAGGTCATGAGATCAACGCCCACACTGAGCCCCCCATCGGGCTCCATGCTGAACATAGAACATGCTTAGGATTCTCTCTCTCTCTCTCTTTCCCTCTGCCACTGCCTT
This sequence comes from Enhydra lutris kenyoni, assembly GCF_002288905.1. Lineage (NCBI taxonomy): Eukaryota > Metazoa > Chordata > Mammalia > Carnivora > Mustelidae > Enhydra > Enhydra lutris. Next base: position 40,343,722 of record NW_019154106.1, read on the forward strand.
GCTCGCTCGCTCTCACACACTCTCTCTCTCTCTCTCTGGAAGGGGAAGGGGAAAGGGAAGGAAAGGTCTCCTAGTAAGGAGATGGTACCAGGGAAAATGTAAATAAAAAATGAATACTGAGATTGTATGTATGGGCTAAGAGGTGAAGTACGAGAAGAGGAATATAAAAATGTCTGGATTTTCTAGTCCATGCCACTGGCTACAGCCACGTCAGAACTCACAGCATCTTTCAGATCTCCCTGTGCTGTGGAGTGAGCATGACCTAGGACTACACCTACAATAGTAAAGGTGAAGTGGACTGAGCTCAACATGCCCAGGTTATAGTTGGATCCCACCTGGAAGCGTTTAGGTGTGCTTGTTACTTGTAACCGTCTACTTGCGTTTTCACTGTCACAGATTTAAAAATACATATTAATTGAAAGATCTAGTTAATTGAGTTTCAAACTGACCTTTTTAAAAATTATATTCCTTGTTTTTTATTATCTATTCTTCTTCCCACAGATTAGACCTAACAACCAGAGTTGACCCAGTAATAATGATGATCCTGATAAGAACTATAATTTATAAAGTTATTCTTAATATGTGCCAGGGACTACGATAAGCATTCACATACTTCAGCTCTGAGTCTCACAAGCGTCCCGTGAGGTGGATCATGATTGTCATTTCCATGACACAGAAGAGAAATGGAGGCCAAGAGAAGGCTCAGTATCTTACCTAGGTCCCCACAGCTGATTAAGCAGAAAAGTCAGATTTGAACCCAGGCACTCGAACTTAAGAGCCTGGGCTCTGGATACCTGAGAGTATCCTATCAACGGACTAGCCTTCATAACAGTAACCGTAGAATCTACCTATATGGTGGCACAATTGCTCCATTTTGCAGTTGAGGAAGCAGGGAAAAGGTTTCATAACCAACCAGGTTGTGAAGGAGACTGGTCTTACTATCAAGGCAAAGAATGAGCACCAGGCCAGTTATGGGAGCCTGTCTGCAGGACCCTATGCTCAGGTTCTGAGACAGAGCTGCCGGCTGGTGTCCCCTGGGAAACAAAGACAACTGGACCAGTCGTCTTGAACAAGAAGCCTAAGATCACCAAGGGTGCCTGTTAAAGGAACAGATCCCTATGCACCCTTTCCCTCCAAAAACCCCTAGAATGCTGAATCCACGAATGCACATTTTAAAGGGTGCGTCTGAATCCGTCAGTCCTCACTCTCTGCTTTGTAGCCTTGACCATTCCTGAAAGTCACCTGGAGAGTCAATAAAGTACGGCTGCCCAAGCCCAAGCCTGCACCAGCTAAATCAACCTCCCTGGGAAAGGCGCCCAGACATTTGCATGTTAATAAAGCTCTCCAGGTGTAGGCAAATTGAAAATGCTTTAAGAAATGCTTTAAGAAATGCTACAAAAGCTTTGTGCTCTCAGTGCTTCTGAGCAGAGGATTATTATGGCAATAACCTTGAAAGTTCTAATCACTAGCATCCAATCTGGAAAAACTCAGACCTTCTATGACTTTCTGAGCTGGATTTTCTCTCCGAGAGACACCCTCAGCCCGTTCAGCTGTCCCTGTAGCCCAAATGCAGCTGGGTTAGTGCCCACACGCTGCCTCCAGGCAGCTCTGTGGATGACATCAAGCAGCTTGATGATTGCCCCGTGGGGGCCTCGAGGATCTGAGCTGCGAGGCTTCCACTGCTCCCTCGGCCGCATTTCCTCTTTTGGTTACTGGGATCATCCTGGGAGCCTACGTGCCTACCCTCTGACTCTGCCCCAGGCACAGAGCCTGGCGAGCATCCGTTGGGAGAGGTTAGGAGAGGCGCTCCTGGCCCATATATGACCCACAGGGAAGGCGTGTGGTGCCCAGGGTCAGAGCTTTCCGAGGAGGGCCTTGGAGCACAATTAACTCTTGGAGGTCACTGTTTATGAAAGGGTATGCTGGCGAGCAAAATCCTGGCAGTTGATAACTTAAAAAAGAAATCACTGAGAGCTTTGGTATGCATTTTGTGATTTTTAAAAAATTTAAAATGGAGTCTTAATAGAGGTATTTATCTTACTTACATGTATGTTTCACTACTGTTAAAATTCACTCATATATTTATATGTGCTTACATATAAATCAAGAAGCAAAAGGAAGGATGAAATCACATCAAACTGTCAATAGAAGTTATTTTTGAGAGGCAGGTTAGGGGACCAATCATTTCTTATTTAATATCATTGTTTTAAAGGGTTGGAATTGTGATTTTAGCTTGCTTTCCCATGGCATTTTCTGTACATTTCAAATATGTATATTTCAAATACGTATATTTCAAAAAGTCTTTACTTGGCTTAACCTTCTATTTACTCAGAAGCACTTATGAAGTCCTATAGTGAACCAAGCTCTGCGCCAAATGTTCATGATTTGGAAGTTTAATGTATCTCCAACTCTGCCGTCTGCCTTTGCAGGCAAGTGAGATGACCCCTCTCCCAAAGAAACAAAGAAACCAATGCTTTGTTAGCTGCCAAAGATTAACAATCCAGTCTTCTTGAAAAGGTTATCTATTATGTGTAACAAAGTCACGGAAAACAGGGTACTCTTCTCCTCCCTTTCCTTCATAGACCCCGCCTAATTTCCCTTCCTTCCAAGGAAGCAGCTCTTCACAGAATCATTCTCTACAGAAGTGCCAAGACCACCCCTGAGCAGAGGGACTAGGAAATCAGTTCATTTCTGACTGATGTACCAAGCTATCTCCATAACCAGCAATGCTGAAGACAGAGTCCTCCTCCTGCAGAAAGAGATGTGAAGGAAATGCGCCCCGGTATGACTCAAATGAACTTCGCCGGGCACTTGTGAAAGGGAATTCTAGTTCATGCTACCCCTTGGCTGAGCTTAAAGCTGGTCTAAAAACTGTCAACAAAGCAGAGACACCCATGAGGTTCTTTTGCGCCTTGAGCTCATTCAAAGCCGCTAAACATAGACAGCTGTGTTGATTTCCGCTCACTCTCCAAACCCAAGGCAAATAAAACCTCAGAGCTCACTATGGGTGAAAAACAGCAAAATATACAGGGAGTTTCTTTTCTTTTTTGGCTTAGAAAGATGTCATTTTACAAACAGTGGGGCAGGACACCATTAAATCTTAAAAAAAAAAAAAAAATTGCCTGGCAACTTTCTTGAAGTTCCACGTTATGCAAGAATTTTAGACATTCACTGATAAATGTATCAGAATGTTTCCCTTGAGGCAATCTGGACATGCTTCAAATGTGACTCCAACAAAGTCAGTCTCTCTAAACACTGCATCTGAGATCGTCAAGCATCGTCATTCTGGCTTCCCGGCTTCCACAAAGACCATGTTCTCAAACTTTGGGATGTTGAATGAACTCCCATCCAGAAACATTTGTTTGCTAAGGTTTTTTTTTTTTTTTTTTTTTAAGGATTTTATTTATTTATTTGACAGACAGAGATCACAAGTAGGCAGAGAGGCAGGCAGAGAGAGAGGAAGGGAAGCAGGCTCCCCGATGCGGGGCTCGATCCCAGATCCCAGGAGATTATGACCCCAGCCGAAGGCAGAGGTCTAACCCACTGAGCCACCCAGGCGCCCCTGCTCACAAGGGTTTTAACCTCCCAATGGGGGTGAGGGCTTCTCTGGAGAAGTGATATTTGGGGTGACGTTGGGATGAGGTCTGAAAGGTAAAGAAGGTAGCCAGCCAAGAATGGGGTTTTCACACATGCCTGCTGGTGCCACCAGCTCGACTCCAAGAGCTGACCTTTACTCCTCACCTGCTTGTGCCCACCAAAACTCTGTCCCCCTATCATCCCATGATAGAAACCAAAACTACCCCTCAAATAGTAACGATTGCCTAGACAAGAGCTTGGGCGGCCCAGACCACCCAGACCTGTCTGGGCTTAACTCGAGACTCATGCCTGCACAGACTGAGCATGGAGTGACCCAGGGAGTGACCAACGGTTATCTTGACTACATTAGAATATTAAAATCTCCACCCAAGGAGGAGCACAAGCTTGATTTACATAACATACAATGCACATACAAACATGTTTCCTTAAGGAATATGCGTGGCCTTATGCCCGCCTCTACACATGATGACAAGGCTCCCTTATTTAAATATTCATCCTAACCCTAAGTAAAAGAAACCACTCACCCTTGCTTGGGGAGTCACAGCTTTGGAAATTACTCCCCATGATCTCCTTATTTGCTATAAATAAAGTTTCCTTTGTGGGACATCTCACATGATTTAGTTCCTATCTGTGGCTCACCAAGAAGCAAACTCACATTAGTTGGGTTACTCCAGGGTGCTTGGGGTAAAAGTTTGGGCTGGGTGTCTTCCTCCCCCACCACATTTCTCCTCCCTTTTACCCTTAGGATAAGAGACAATGTCAAGGTTTCAGTTGCTTCTTTGGAAGACCCTTAGGGAGGTGGAAAGAATCTGACAGATGTGCATAGACCCTGAATGGGTTGTGTGATCTTGGCTGAGTCATTTAAACTCTCTGAGCCTCAGTTTCCCCACCTATGTCATTAGTAAGACCCACCACCTGGGACTTCGGGGGGAAATTAAATGAGTGTCAGTGAAGTAGCCCAGAGTGGTTAAAAGGATGACAACTTCAGAGTTTGCCCGAGTTTGACCACATGGGTTTGAGCTTGGCCACTTACTAGCAGTGTGACCTTGAACAAATCACTTAACCTCTCCAAGCTTCAGGTTTCTCATCTGTAAAATGGGGTTAATAATGGTATCTCCCTCACAGTGTTGAAGGAAGGATTAAATGAATTAATATGTATAAAGCACTAAATCAGTGTTTCCTGGCCCCACGATTAGCATTTGTCTGGGCACACAGCAAGTGTTTAAGCTACATTTCCTTTCCCACCTACCCTGAAGTCACCACATGACCCCTTGTTGTAGGTATATCTGTGTGTGGAAATTTCCTCTACTAAGACATACCCGAGGCTATGAGCCTAATGGAGAACGATGCCTCTCTGAGAGGGGCTAAGGCATCACCCAGCATCCCGGGGAAGGGATCTGTGTCCCCAGCACCGAGCATCCAGAATGGACCAGGCAGGGAAGAGAAGCTGGAGAGAAGGTGATGGAAGATCTCTCTAAGCACGTCCCTTGCAATTCCACAAGCCGTGAGAGGCCCAGAGAGGCCCCACTTCTCTCACTGCAGCCCGAGCTCACCCTCTCCGCTGTTCCTCACCTGACCTCCTGCCAGACTCAGGAGCGAGGCACACGGTCAGGCTCTGAGCACATCTGTTTCCTCGGAGACACTTGTTCAGGGTGCTGTGCCACTCTTTCTCCACAGGTAGCAAAGGCAGGTGTCTCCCCATCACTACCAATGGCCTGAGGCCATCCTGTCCAGGGGAGATGTCTCTGTTTGGGAGACAAGCTTTGTTTTCAGCAACTGCCTCTTAATCTTGCTATCTTTCCGAGGCGTCCAAATCCACAATCACAATCAACATCTCATGGTCCAGCCACCGAGGTAGTCCAGTGCAGAAGGTCACTGGGATGGTGGCAGGGTTTGGCGTGGCAATGAAACAGTTATGTGTCAGATTCTCTATCTCATTTAATGTCTCCAGAGTGCTTGGAAGCCACATTTCTCCCTTTTATAGATGAGAATACAGAGGTGCAGACAGTAAAGTAGTAAGTTTCCTCCGATCACGTAGCTAGGTAGCAGTAGAACTGGGATTCAAACGCTGAACTGTCTAATTCCAAATCCACACTTTCTCCATGGCACCCTATTTGACACCAGCAACCTGGGACGGAGTCCCTGACTCTGCTTCTTGTTTGCTCAAGTTGGGACAAATCACGGGCCATCAGCAATGTGATCCTGATTCTCTGTGGGCCACAGAGTGGGGACCCTGGTCCAGCTGCCTGTGCTCACACCTTCCCCCAGCAGGTGCCAGCAAGCAGGATGCTGAGGACCCAAGAAGGAAGACGCATTCCCGAGTGCATCCTAGGGCAGGGGGCTAAGCCACAGTGCTCACGAACTCGGTATAGAACAGTCTCTGAAAAATCTAGAGTTTGTATGCTCTCCTCTCCCTACTCTTCCCTTACTTCTTGCACAAACGCACACACACAAACACGCACATGTGTGCGCGCACACTGTCCTCATGCAGTTTGCCTCTGGCAGGAAGGCATGCCAACGGAGGTGTTGAAATCCACGGAGAGTCATGATTTGGCACCTGTGGAGTACTTTTCAGCACCCTGGAATGACAGCTTATTTGTCCGTACAACCCTTCCAGAAAGGCTGTATCTGTGCCATCATGGAGAGAGGAAATCAGAGCAAAAGCTGTCAGTGGCTGTGGTCAAGCTGGACTTGAACTTCTCACCCCTTACACAATAAGGCCTCTCACAGGTCCTTCTTGCTCCCAGTTCTGCTGTTCAAATCCAGGTGACCTTGGAAAAGCCCGTGGTCACTTTCGGGCCTCAGTTTTTTCAGCTGCAAATAAGGGGGTTGTTCAGTGGCTCTCTACCTGGGCTGTTTGGACCCACAGGGTCTTCGAATATGGCAATGGCAATGCGTCAGTTATAATAAGAGCTGCCATTGACTGAGGGGCTTAGACACATTTATTAGGCATCTTATGAATATCTCTGGTTCTTAAACCTGCAAGGTAGGAATGGCCACCCCATTTTATAGATGAGAACACTGATCTACATAGCGTTGAAGGACATGCCTCACATTGCATAGTGAGTGGTAGAGCTGGGATTTGAACCCAGGCTCTTGTGCAAATAGGACCACCTACTGTTTCTGAGGCGGGTAGCCTCTCTCCTGGCTTAAATAATGGGCAGGGATGTGGGTTTCTGGCTCTTGCATGGTCGCCCCTTTGGCACTGGGCCCCATGCCCTGCCCTGAGGTGAGCCGGTCCTGGACAAATGCACAGAAGGCTCTGGTGAACTTGATGAGCCGAGTGGGCACAGGTGCTGGGTAGCAGCAAGCTTCTGGGGAAGGAAGGCATGGAGCCGGCTGCTCTGGGGCTGCCCCCAGAGGCCCCAGTAATGTGTGGAAGCAAGAGTTCAGTGGGGCAAGGGCGGGAGGCCTTTCTTGTAACCCTCCCTACTCTGCACGCAGCTTCTGTCAGAACCAATTGCCATCACAGAGAGCCTGTACCTCACAGCTCTCTTCCAAAGACACTGACCTACTTTTTGCTGTGTAGACATGGGTCCTAGCTACTGCCTTCTTATTCTCTTTGGAAGAGGTCAGAGCTATCCCAATCATCTACTGGATGAAACCCCGCCTTCGAGTCTGGGTTCCCACAGCCCTCCTGCCCTGCTCTGGTCCACTTCTCCAGAGCTTCTTCTAGTTTTTCTTCTCTCCCCCCCTCCCCCACTCCAGCGTTCTTGAACACCCTGCCCACACATGCTGCCCCCCACACCGCGAGGTGGGACGCTCCAGAGGAATGCACCACTCTGGGTTCTGTGATGCTAGGTAACCTGGAGAAGACCACTCAAACAACCCGTGCCTTAGTTTCCTCATCTAGAAAATGAGCACCGCAGCAGCTTCTATTCTGTAGGGCTATTGTGGGGATGAAAACAAAAATACATGTAAAGAGAACTTTCAAGAAGCCCCGGGATGGTTCCACTGGGAAGCGAGGCTGGGAGAACCTCTAGTATCAGACTAATCTCCAAGAGAGGGGAGAAGGCGTCTTAGCGTGTGTACTTCACGGCGGATGTGCGTCAGGGCACAGCGCCTGGCACAAGGCTGGCATCCTAGAAATAGATTTTTGAATGAATGGATGATTCTATTTATTTGGAAGGTCAAAGGGTAAACCATCTTTGCCCCAAAGCCAATCACTATGGAAACCCAGTTTCAGCCCGAAACCAGCAGACCAGGTTCCCGGTCATGAGAATTCCGGCTGGTTGAGGACGCCGTTCTGTGAGACGCTGAGCTGAATGGGACCCGTCCCAGTAAGTAAAGTAGGTAGGTAAGTCTGACTGCTGGACACGGTAGGGAGAGCAGACTAAGTGAGCTCCATGCACCACGAAAGGGAAAAGAAGACTTTTCACGTGAGACAGGGTTTTGGTAAGTCAGCGTTTGGTTGTTTAGGTGCCTTGTTTTTATGCCAGGCTGCCAAGTTTTAGGGATCATGCCAGCTTCGGACTTGAAATGGACGAATGCACTTTTTGAATCCTCACACCTAATTCCCCAGATGGAGATACTGTGAAGTGGTTCTGACCAGCTCTGCGGCTGGGATAGAAGTTATTCTTAGCACAATGGTGTGGGTGGCAAAGAAGGTTTTTCTTTTTCTTTCTTTCTTTCTTTTTTGTTTTCTTTTTTCCTTACATGACTGATGTTCAATTAGGCTGTTGAAAACTGGGACAGCATTTCTATGTATGGGGGATAAGGGAGGAGTGGGGCATGACCAAGCATCTCAGTGTCACGTAGCATTTTGCTTTTCCTCTTGTGGTATGCTATCCAAGAGGGCCTCTTGTGAGGAGCTATTAGCATCTGGGGTATAATGGAATTCAATGAAGAAGGCCAGGTGCTAGCTTTGCATTACTCAAGATCGATGAAAGGAAAAAAAAAAAAAAAAAAGCAGGCCATCCAGTGTCCTTTGACAGAACAGTAACCCAGAAAGAACAAAGCCTTTCAAAACACAGGGCAATAAAGGACACGTTTCTCTAGCTTACACCCTGTACCCAATCAAAACCAGAGCAGCTAGGCTATATTAACTGCATATAGTAACCCAAAGTTAAGACAGGTACCGTGACAGAAAACAATGCCAGCAAAGCCAAGGGGGGGAAAAAAGCTGGGACCAAATATTTCTAATGCCCACTCTGCACTTGCAGATAACATCTCATTTCATCTTTGCAGGGTAGAGTACTGTCATTTCTGTTTATAGATAGCAGAACTGACAGATGAAGAAATGAAAGAAACACTTCAGTTAGGAAGTGGCAGAACTGTGAACTTGGATCCCGGCTTCTGGAGTCTCTATCCTTTCCACTGTGGCACATCTTGAGCAGAAGGTTCTGACTCACCTCCCTCAGGAAGGATACCTTTGGCTGCCAAATAAGGACAGGTGGCAGCACCTGGCTGGGGTAGTGTAGCAGCTGGTGGTGATCCTCTCACCAGGTGTTTTGGTATCAGTGTGTCCCTTGGCCTTGTTCAGCTGGGGTGAGCTCCTCGCCCAAGAAACAAGAAGCCTCTCAGGCACTGGCTTTAGAGAGCTCTTTGGCCATGGCCATGGAGACCAGCAGGTCACACCTGCCTGTGCCAGGGGACACTTGAATGGGAGGCCAAGCTCCAGGGACAGTGTAGGGACATATCAGCAGATCCCATGGGGCTGGGGGCAGGGCAGGGCCCCTTTCTAACCTACAGAGGTACAAGGGAGAGCTTAGATAAGCTATGGTTGCTGGGGATGCCTCCCCAAATCCACTGGCATGAACCAAGTGGATTCTACAATCTCATTCTAAGGGAAGGAAGAGCCAGGTACCACCAGCTTGACCCCAGTGACCAAGGACATTGGAGGTGACACCGAGAGTATTACGTTAGTGGCCAGAGCTCTGGCTCTACCTCTTTGTGATCAGAGCGCAATTATTTTGACCCTTCTGAATCTCAGATGCTTTGTGAGCAAAAATGGTGATGAAACTAACATCTGTTTCCAGGGGACTCCCAAGATGCTCTGCCAAGGCCCATGGCCATCTCTTAGCATTTCCATGGGCCTCCCTCCCACAACTGCTACGTGCTTTGCCCCTAGTTGACAGCCCCTGTGGTCCTCCTCAGAGTCCTGCCTTCAGATCCTAGAGCCCTTCACCTAGGTCTGCGAAGAGTTGCATGTGTCTGAGTGTCTACTCCCTGGGGGTGGCTCATGGCCAATAAGGGATGCAGGGTCATGAGCTCCCAGCTTGCTTGTCTTGAGGGGGAACAAACGCTGAGGTGTAATAGAAGCTCCAGAGTTCCCAGCAGGATGAGACTGAGCTGACACCTTGCCTGAAGTCACCCTTCCTCATTTGGCTTTGTCTCTGTCCCTGTCCTGCTTTTATCCTAGGAGCATGTCTCTAATAAATCACGAATCCTCATCTTGGAATCTACTTCTGGGGAGCTGAACATAAAAGGCCACACCTCTGGGTTCCTGTGGACATTGAACAACGGAATTCCTATAAAGTGCTTAGCTCGATGCCTGTTACACAGACAGTAATCAATAAATGGTAATTGTTTTTTATTTTTAGCAGGAACCCGATGAAATTGCCAATAATAACTATTCTTGATTTTAAAAAATGGTCATTTTATATGGATCAACCTAATGATATTTTATAGCCCCATCTCCTAGCATTCTCCTACCAGCTACAATAAGGATATTTTTCTAATGAGGACTGTAGCTGGTTCTGGTGGATTCCCAACTCAGTGCATTTTTCTCCCTCTTCCATTCTTCCTAGATTAGGGCTGGCCTCCAATATCTCCCTGGTTGCTGGCATTTGGGCTTCACCGGGCTGGGGCTGGGCACGGACCCACTTGTTATTACACCAGACAACCATGTGAATTGGGGGCTCCACCCAATTCACCCAAAACAGGAGAAAGGGCAGGGGTGTGGGTGCGGGAGAGCCATCAATATTTGTGAGCGGAAAAGAACAGCTCATAAATAGGAAAAATATTTTAACTTCCCCCGAGAGCAGTATTCTGTCAATATATTTTTATTTTATCTTCCTGAAACGATGACTTTGGTGGCTTTTTAAAGCCAGCCAGCATGGACCAACACTTGGAAGGGCTGTGGTGCATTTGTGGCATATTTTAGCTTCAAACACTGGACAAATGAAGATGGTGTTCCTGTCGGCACGGCACTCCTGGCTGATGGAGACATAGAAAGCGTGCAGAAAATTGTTATTTATATTTCCTCTCGCTATCACTGCTCCAACCTCATGATGCTGGGGAAAGTTTATGACACAAACAACCCATGTGCTATCTCACCCCAAACACAGCATCCCCTCCCTTCCCATCATGAGAGGACTCTGTGGAGGTGAGAGTCACCCACAGTCATGGCTTCAAAGGCAGAGGAAATCAAGGGCTGGCCAGAGACAGGCTGGTGGCAAGTACGTAAAAGCGAGAACATGAATCTGAAAACATGGGGGCAGGAGGCCAGCAGATGACCTGTTCAACTGGCAAGTCCCCGCCATTAGTAAACAGGGGCTACTGAGCATGGAGAGAGGGTCTGGGGCAGGCAGCAAAATCTGTGCTGGGGGTAGGGAAAGTGTGGCCCATTGTCTGGGAGCCTTATCTGCCCTGTGACCTCGGCTTGGAGCCCACCAAGGTCACGCAGTGCACAGGACACTTTCCACTGGTACAATCTGTATGCTCTGTACCTGTTTATTGTCCATCCCCTTCCCTCCCCTCCTGGAAACACACATGAGCACAGTTGACTCTGAGCTCCAGAAGAGCAGGAATTTTTTTTCTGATGCATCCCCGAAGCCTAGACCAACACCTGACCCATGACAGGCACTGGATACACTGCTGTTGAATGAATGAATGAAATATAATTGCCTATACGGTCAAGACACAAAAATGCCTATGGACACCACTAATGATACTGACCTTAGATAAAATTTGATTATGCCCATTAGACTCGACTTACTAAGGCAGGAAAAACTCAATCCAAGTTTAGAAGCGACAATAGGAAGTAAAACAGGAATGGTTTCTGCCTTACCAGAAAATGCTATTAATGAGAACATCCCCGCGTGGATGTTTCGTCTGTAGAGCACAGTGCATTTAGATGTTTCCAGATAGTCATATGTTTAGCATTAGGTAGCAGCGAGCTAAGTTTTCTCAGACAAAAGCAAACAAAAGCAAACATTTGGCTGAGGAGCCAATGACCAACTTCTCGGACATGGGTTTCCGGGGGCTACAGTGAACAGAAGTGCCTGGTGAGTTCCCCGCAAGTCACAGATGGGGGAAGAGGCTTGTAGCTTTCCTTCTGGCTCAGATAAGACCCCAAGCCCCCAGACTGAGGCCCTGAGCAGGTGTGGGGATTTCTCCCAGTGAGTCTGTGAGCACGGCTAGAGCTGTCGGATGATCCCACTGATGTCTCCCTGGCACGAGAGGAGCCTTACCCGAAGTCACAGAGGGCCAACAGATGTCACGCTGGCACTCTGCCACGGAATCACAGGCTGTGTCGCTCGCCATCATGGTTGGCCCCATGCAAAACCCTTCAAGCTTCAAGCTACCAGGCCAGGCAGTGGCAGGGGCCAAGCCGTGTGGAAATATTCTCAGTCCCCGTCCTCTAATTGAGAGCAGAGTGCACAGGCTTTGAAGCATTTAATGGTAATATTCAGACAGCACGGGGCCAGGCAGACAGAAGCCTTCTGGCTCAGATAAACCAAGTGTTAACGCTGAAATGAAGAAGGAAAGGTGGGTTTTGGCCTTTTTTGTCCTTATGTCTATCCAGGCTCTTGTATTCCCAGGAAGCAGGGGCTGGGTGGGATTCAGGGCTGCTGGTCTTCATGGCTTAGAGCTGGAGCAGAGCTCACCTGTGACAAGGGTGGCAAGAGTGGGTTAGGTGAGTCTGCCAGGGTGGGAAAAGCCAGCGGAAGACCCAAGTAGATTGTCACATGTGGCTGGTGTGGGCGGGGGTGGGGCTGGAAGCCCCTTGGCCGTTGTCTACAACAGCCCTAGGGCCACTAGCCACATGTGGCAACTTCATCACTGAAATGTGGCAAGTCTGAATGGAGATGTCCTTTAAGTATTAACTACACATTACAGTTTGAAGAGTTTTGTATGAAAGAAAGAATGTAAAATATCCCGAAAATTTTTATATTAATTATATGTTGAAATGAGAATAGTTTGGATATGTTGGGTAAATGAAGTATATTAAAGTGAATGTCATCTGTTTCTTCTTTCATGTTGCTACTGCGAAATTTAAAACTACAGATGTAGGGACGCCTGGGTGGCTCAGTTGGTTAAGCAGCTGCCTTCGGCTCAGGTCATGATCCCAGCGTCCTGGGATCGAGTCCCACATCGGGCTCCTTGCTCATCAGGGAGCCTGCTTCTCCCTCTGCCTCTGCCTGCCATTCTGTCTGCCTGTGCTTGCTCTCTCTCCCTCTTTCTCTCTGACAAATAAATAAATAAAAATAAATAAATAAATAAATAAAACTACAGATGTAGCTCATATGCTCTTTCCATTGGACAGCGCTGGCCTAGAACCTTGTTACTCTTTTTTTGGTTGTTTTGTTTCAGTTTTTTAAGGATTTTCTTTTAAAGGATTTTTTTTTTTTTAAGTAATCTCTACACCCAACATTGGACTTGAACCTAAAATCCCAAGATCAAGAGTCACATGCTTTACCGAATGAATCAGCCAGGTGCCCCTAGAACCTTGTTATCCTAAGTGTGATTGTCCACAGCAGTAACAGTATCTCCGGAGGGGTTTTCAGAAATGCCGATTCTCAGGCTCCACCCTCCATCTCCTGAAACAGAGTTACATTTTTAACAAAATGCCCCAGGTGATTCGTTTGCACATTAGAGCTCTGGCTTTGGTCATTCCCTAGGATGCCTGACTAACTCACTGTGGGTAGTTGGGCCAGCTTCGAGGTCTACAGCAGAACAGACCACAGGAGAGAAACTTCTGGTCTGTGCAGTATTATGGCACTAATTTGGAAGTCATGGAATTTCGGTTCTTTTCCTGGCTCTGCCTTGAAATTGCTACATGACTTTGGGTGAGTCTCTGTTCCTGTGGGGCCAGTTCCTCGTTCTGCAAATGTAGAACCTGGAGGAGAAGACCTTCAAAGCTCCTGCAAGGACTTTCTCTCACACCAGCTGGTGTGACCTGGAGCCTCCAAGTTTCCGAGACAAATCCCTGGGAGGGTTTTATTTTCACCTTGGCTTTTGTATCCATCCCATTCAGAAGGGTCACACACAGTGGGCAACTAATTCATATGTTCTAGTAAGTCCTTTTGTGGGTTCTGAGAACTTTAATTAATTAATATTTTTGTTCCAGTAGGTTGAGCACTTGCTACATGCTGGGACTGGTTCTTAATGCTTTCCATGTGTTATCTCTTTTAATACTTGCAATGACCTCAAGAGGTATGGCTCAGTATAACTTCTTCATATATGAGTCAATCAAAGAACAGAGAGGTCAATTAAGTTGCCCGAGATCCTACAGCCTTTAGGTGGTCAGATCTGGATCTAATTTCCAGGTGAGCCCAACTCTTCACTTTTGACCCTTTGGGCTGTTCTGAAACTCCTTATACGTGTTTTCAGCCCCCAATCTGCCAAGGATTCCTGTTCTCAACTTGCCACATTTGCTTCTGGTTTCCAGACTCCAAAAGTTTCCCCTGACTTTGCTGACTTCAAAACCCCAGAGTTACATCGTCCTTGTTAGTTGTCCCCTCAGCCTCCCAGCCCACACCTGGATAAGGGGCGCCAGACACAGAAGCCAGGGTGCCAGAGTCTCACCCTGCCTAGGGAGCAAGCCCTCGACACAGGGGTGTTGACTGCTATCCAAGCTCCCAGGCTCTGGCCATGCAGTCCCAACTGGCGAGGAGAGGAGAGGAGCGCCCTGGAGGGGCAGCCCGAGGCTGTGAGGTGGCAAAAATAGGAATGAAAAAAGAAAGTATTAAAATAGAGAGAAATGAATCAAGTCTGTGCCCAGAGCCTCCTCTCTTGGGTCTTTCTGCTGCACTCGTCCGGTCCTCAAGGGAGGATCCATGCTGTGCACCTGGCAACCGTGGCGATCCCTCCGCTTGAGCTCAGTGCCCACAACACAGAAGCCTCACGGGAAAGACACCCTGTCCAGTGGCCGAGCTGACACCAGAGACACACCCACTGCAGCGAGCTGGGCTTCAATAGATGGGCCAGGCGGATTAACTCATCCCCAAGGAAATGATCCGAAAAGGGTTCAGGCGAAAATAGCCCCTTCCTATTTTTAAGATCCCTCTCTTCTCTCATGAATAATTTTTCTATAAAAATAACTACATATAAGTTAATCATAGCAATGCACGGAGGCCAGAAATCCAGAAGCACTTTGGGTGGCTGACTGTGAAGGCAGTCTGGGCGGGGGGCGGGGGAGGGGTGGTGGTGGTGGTGGTGGTGGCTGTTCCACCTGATCGATGCCTCCTTTCCAGCCACGCTGCACCCCTTCCTATGCCGACCTTCAGCATATGGAGTTGTCACAGACTTTTCCAGCTTTGCCTGAGCCCCAGCCCTGACACCCCCTTCCCCTCCCACCCCCACCTCGTACGATTCTTCTCAGACTTGTCCTCCCATTCCAGGTTGCGGCTTTCTTGTCTCATCTGATAATGTCTTTGTGCTTCTCCCTTGGAACTGACATATTATTTTGACTTCAAAACACCAAACTTGCTGACTCTAATTTGCCTTGTTCCCGGAGACTCTCCCTCCCTGGCTGCTCCAGAGACTGGCGAGACTGACTCAGCCTGGCCTCCTTGACTCTGCTTGACATTGGCATATGACCTTTGCCCATAGCAAGTTTGCCTTGACCAAAGGGGTCCAGAATGGACCAATGAGAGTGGTCACATCAGGACTCTCTCTCTCTGTCTTTCTAGATCCCAAAATCTCCGTGAGCTCTTTCGGGGGGGTGGGGGGGAGGGACGTACAAGGCTCTCCCTCTACAGAGTCACTTCCAGCCTGGGAATGTGCTTCCAGGCCTCCTCCCCTGGTCTTCCTGGGTTTTCATTGCTAGACACACAGTGAGATTTTTCATTCGAATTGGGCTCTTTTGGCAGTGGAAGAGGATGCTATTAATAACAATGTCTGGGCAACAGGCATAAATAGGGACTGTCCCAGGCTAACCGGGGTAGAAAGTACCCTTACTCAGCAATAAGGCCTGAGAATAACCATATCCCTCTGTTGTGTAATATATATTCCAATTACTTCTCTGTTTAGAAATACTCAGACTGGTCCGCAAAGGTGCCCAATAGCAGAGGAGAGCTCACATGTACCACCCCCCGCCCCGTAACAGGTTCCTAGTACGAAGGGGCCACCTAAAGTTTTCGACAGCACAAGTCATCTCTGAAGTCTCAAAAGGGCATGTGAATTTTGTCATTCTACTTAATAATATATTCTTGTTTTCTCTCTTAGAAACCACCTATTTTTTTTTCTCAAAATCTGAAGTGAAATTGCTCTCCAGGAAGAGGCTGACCCCGTGGTTTTGTGTGCCTCCTGGTTCCACACTGTCATCTGAAAAACAGGACATGACAGCAGCCTCTCACCCAGTGGGGGTGGGGGGGGGCAAAACGCATCTGAAGCATTTGTTGGAATGAATAAACATCCACAGACCCAGGTCTAGCTCAGAGTCTGGGCTTGCCTGAGCATTTGACTTTGCCCTCTACTGAGTCCTTCTGTTCCACTATGCACAGCACACATAAGGCCAATAAACCCCCATCAAGAGTCTTAAGGGGTTTCCTGATCATGTACTCAAGGCCTGAGATGGGATTCTTTGCCCTCCGTGTAGAGATCCTTGAGCTTGACAACAGGCCACCTCTGTAGGGGACCCTCTCCAAATGTGAGGTGTGTGGGGGGGGGGCCCAGCCCTTCTTTCATCCTATTCCACAGTGTCTGAAGAAACCCAAGGACAGTTCCCCCAGCAGGTGCACCTGCTGGAGTCTGCAACAGTTTCATCTGGATGGCGGGTGGGAGGCAGGCCAGGGCACAGAGGCCCTAGATCAAATCTCCTAGACTCAGCCAAGCGTGGCCCCCTTAGTGAGGCCTGACCTCACTCTGTGATAGGGCAAAGCACCCATCTTTTGTGAGGCCACAGTGACCCTGTGCACTCCTCCTACCTAGCCATGCCCTCTCTCTCTCTGTCTCTCTCTCTCTCTCTCTCTCTCTCACACACACACACACACAAGTGCACTCCCTCACACACATATAGAGTCCAGTCCATGCCTCTCTTTCTTTTTTCTGGCACTTGCAGTCCTTTGCCAGATCTCAGGGTTTAGTACATCTTAGGTTGAATTCCTCCCCTCCCCCACCTCATTCCTGCAGCCTTACAAGTTCCCTGGAGATGAAAGGATAATTTGAAAATTAACTTCTCATTTCAGCCTTTCTCCATAGCTCCAGGGAATATCCTCAGATCAAAACACACAGGGGCTGGAAGGTAATGATTAGGAGAGGGCACGGTGGAGACTCTGGGTTGCTGGTAATGTTCTAGACCTTGACCTGGGTGGTGGCTACACGGCTGTGTTCATTTTGAGATGATTTATTCAGCTGTCTATGTCTTTTCTGAATACATTTGATACTCCATGAAAATTTATTTTTTTATTTTTATTTTTTTAAAGATTTTATGTATTTGACAGAGAGAGACACAGCAAGAGAGGGAACACAAGTAGAGGGAGACACCGACTTCCTACTGAGCAGGGAGCCCGATGTGGGGCTCAATCCCAGGACCCTGGGATCATGACCTGAGCTGAAGGCAGATGCTTAATGACTGAGCCACCCAGGCGCCCCCTCAATGAAAATTTAAGTTGAAAAACAAGGACAGAAGAAAGGAAAGGGAGGGGAGGGGAGGGAAACAAAAAGAAAAAGAGAAAAAAAAAAAGAAAACAAAAAGAAAAAGAGAAAAGAAAAGGAAAACAAGGACAGGACCTAGTTGTAGCTGAGAAGGAAGGCTGTAGCCTAGAGACCTGCTCTCTGGGTAAGAAATCTTTCTCGCACTTGTCTGTTCCTCCGTATGAATGCAGCCCGCCCCTGCGGGAGCACTACCAGAGCTGCCAGTGTTCCAGTGACGTCTTCCTGCTTCCAGAGAGAAAGCTGTATGAGGAGCATATTAGTCTTAGCCCTCACACTGTCCCTTCTAAGGCTCTGGGCAGATTCACACTCCCAAGATAGTGAGTCAGGAGGTCCTTAGAGGAGAGGCAAAACGGTTAGGAGCTAAGCGTCTGGAATCAGGCAGACGAAACTATGTTTAAACTCTGGTTTCTAGCCACGTGACCTTGGGAAAGTTGCATAAGCTTTCTAATCTTCAGTTTTCCCATCTGTAAAATGAGGCTAATAACAGTGCCTGCCCCATATGGTCGCTGTGGGCATTACTTGTACTGCATATAAAGATGTCAGCCCAGGGCCTGGCACAAATAGTAGTGCCCATTAAAGACTAAATGTTATAATCGACTGCAACCCCCTCACTTTAGATGAGGAAACCCAGAGAAGGGAGTGTCTTGTTGCAGGTCACAGAGCCAGGATGTGACAGTGACAAGGACCAGTGTGCTGGCCTTTGCCCACACTGGGGGCCCTGAGCAGGACCACACAGCCTGTGGCAGGACCACAAGGCTCTCGTGAAGGCTGCATGGTTTCTGTTGAAGGACATGCAACTTTTAGACGGGGCCTGGGGTGAACGCAATTTTAGCTGGTGAGTGAACCCCCAGGTTGAAAAGAGCTGGGGGGTTGGCGAGCACCATGACAGGAGCACTTGGTTGTGAGCCATAGCCTGAGACCAAGCAGCAGGAGAGCTCAGGGGGCCAGAGAGAATCGTTCAGTAAACATGGAGGGTCTGCATGGTGGCCAGGCTGGGTGTATGATGACATGCAGGACAAGAAGGGCCCTGCCTTCTTGGAGCTCGTAATCTAGGAAAAGCAAGGGGAACATACCACCTGGGTGGGGTAGCTCAGAGAAATGCAGAGGGCAAAGAAGAAGGTGCAGGAAGGCACTGAGACAGGACAGGTGTGGGCATGAAGGGTTGGAGAATAAAGGGCTGGTGTTGCCTGAGCACGGGAAGCCAGAAAGAGAATGTGCGAGACCTCCTGAGCCATGCTGGGAATTCTGGACTATCTTATGGAATGTGAAAAGCCTCCACAGGGTTTGAAGTTGGGAAGTGACATGATGAGATTTGCCTTTCAGAAAATCCCAGAGCCCTGAGAGTCAGCCCAGTCCAAAGGCACCAACTGTGCCTTTGGTGCAGTTCTCAGGGCCACATCAGCAGGGGCCCTTAGGGCCTGATGCGTCTACCCTTGATAGATGGGGAAACTGAGGACCAGAGTCACTTACCAAGGTCACTCAGCCACCGAGAGGTGGGGCTCGGTCTGGATCTCAGGTCTCCAGGCACAGTCCCCGCTGCACTTGCGGCCGCGCCCCTACCTTGCCTGGATGCCTCACTAGTTGTGTTAAAGTCTTTCAACCCGGAATGGACCAACAGGCTCCATTAATGAGCAGGAACTGGTCTGTCCATCTAGAGGCACTAAACGCATCTCTGCAGAATGAAGGAATTTAAGGGCATGGCCTTTTATGGGGACTCTGGATCTTCTCCTTTTCCCTCCATCCCTCCTTCCTCCTCTTCCTCACAGCATCCTGGAGCCCGCAGAGTTTGCTGCCCCAGCCCTGGACACCTGCAGACGTGTGCAAGTAGAGACCGGGAAGGCGTGTGGCCACGGGGCCGACTCCAGCAGGGCTGCCCGAAGCCTGCTTCCCTCCACCCCACTGCTGGTATCTGGAAATTCCCAAGCCTTCTGGTCCCCACTGACAGATGATATCACGGACCTTTGAAATAAGAGGAAGCCTCCTACTAGGCTGGAAATGAAGGTGATGTAAAGCCAGATGGCAGAGCTTCTGAACAGAGAGGGCAGGACAAGTCATCCAAACATCCCAAGCTGAGAGACCGGCTGGGCTTTCTGGAATGAAGGTGTTGGGGTTGTGGTGGAGGCAGGGCCTGGGCTGGGGGTGGGGGAGGAGGAGCTTCACGGCTGGGCATCCTCTGAGGGTCAGGACTGGGGTCAGCATTTGGGCCTTGCTCCCATCCGGCCCCAAATCCACATTAACCACAGGTAGCATCTTTGGCTTTTCCGGAGAGAGATTTCCATGTCCCAGCCCTGCCTGAGCCTGTGGGCTCACAGAGAGAAGGACTCACGATGGGAAATCAAGATTCACTAACACCTGTGATGTGTCAGGCACTGTGCTGGGGGTGGGGGGGCAGTGCGTGGGGGCAGTGCGTGGGTTAGAATGACCTCGACAGTGGCTCTTTAGCCCATAGGGACAAGACTAGCCCTGAAATGGAGGAGAGGGCTCTCCCCTTGAAAGGACTGGGTGCTCTCATAGCTGTTCCTTCTGGAAGGGGCTGGCAACATGAGGAGTCCTAGGGACTGGGGGAGGGAGACCTGTACCCCTCACTGGGGTGCCCATGGGACCTGCAGCATGGAGAGGCTGTGAGCAGCCGGGGGGGCAGTGAATGTTCTCGGCTACGTGGAAGCCTTCCAGGGGCTGGCCAGTGCCTCACTGCCGCTGTTCTCCATGATGGAAACAACAGCAGCTCAAAGCAGCAGCAGGTTTTGGTGATAATCAGCATGTGGGCAATACCTCAGGGACAAGTCTGAGTGTCTGCCCCTCTTCTGAGAGAAGACAGCAATCAGGCCTGACCCTCAGATGGCCTCTGGGGTCTCAGAGACAGCCAGGGCTGGGGGCACCCGGGCCAGCCAAGTGGTAACCTCAGAGGGGACATTAAAAACCCAGACTGTGGTGGGGGAACAAGAGGGCTACTACGGAACAGAAAGTCCTCAAGACTGTCTCTCTGGAGCGTGTGTGAGCCAATGATCTGGGAAACCTCTCAGAAATGGAGGGAGAGGGGGACACGGTGATCAGGGCTGTAATAGTTGGCACGAAAAGGAAATATAATTCTATTTCACCTAAGTTCAGGAACATACAAATTATACATTACCTCACTTGTCAAAGGAAATAACACAAATTATTATCCCCATTTAACAGATGAAGAAACTAGCATTCAGAGAAGCTGTGTTAGCAATTTCCAATTTTTAGAGTTCACAAATGAGCAAGTTAAAAAATGTGGGGCTGGGTCACCTGAGTGGCTCAGTAGGTTAAGCATTGGGTTCTTGGTTATGGCAGGGTCTTGAGATCAAACCCCATGTTGGGCCTGTGCTCAATAGGGCGATGGCCTCTCCCTCCCCCTCTGCTGCTCCTCCTCCTTGTACTCTCTCTATCAGATAAATAAATAAAATCTTAAAAAAATTAAAACAAACAAAAAAACTTCAAAGCATCAGGGAGCATACACAAGTCGGTAACTTTAATTTTCCTAAGAAATTAAAAAACCCCCAGCCTGCTACATTTATATTCATTATCACTTTTTGGCAAAAGAGAGGATATTTTAATGTCAAAAACCTAGAGACAATTGATCAAAATAAATGTTGATCTCTTAATAAACTTAGGCTGCTGAAGACCTAACTGAATATCCTTATTTTTCTCACCTCCTTGGGGACCTGTCAGTCATGGCCTTGCCCTTGTACTGGTTTGTAGCAGTTGGGACCCCAAGGGCTGAGTGACTTGCCCAACCAGAAAGAAGGGGCAGAGCTAGGTCATCCCAGACCTGACTCTGAGTGTGGCCCTTCCAGACACCCAACACAGCTGAGCTCCACAGTGGCCAGGGCAACGGAGACCCACAGGGGTACCCAGATGCTCTCCAGGGTGCTCTAGGTCACACCTGTGACCTGTCTGACTGTCCTGCCCACAGACCTCTTCAGAGGGATCAGCCATTTGGAGTCACCTAGGAACACCAACACAGAGGACTTGACTCAACTCAGCACCATACTTTTTTCACTACACCAAATCTCAGCCCACAGAAGTTCAGCCCTTGCTGGGATAACTAAAAGAGGAAGGCAGTCCGACTCACCCTTTCCTCTTCTAGGAAAACACATCTTTGAACCTGCGTTCCCAAGCTGCTGCCATGAGGCTTTCTGCTTCTCGGACAACCTGCGTGGAGGTCTGAAACACAGAACTGCTCTTTCTCCCGGGTCTTCCCCATGCAACAGGCTTGGAAGTTCCCAGAACAAAGAGTTTTCCAAACTCCAGGGCATTCTTGCTTCCCCAGAGGAATGTGTGTGAATCCACAACCCCATTTTACACATGAGGCAAAGCAGCCATTAAAACCCAGGCCTTCTAGGGGTGCCTGAGTGGCTCAGTGGGTTAAAGCCTCTGCCTTCGGCTCAGGTCATGATCTCAAGGTCCTGGGATCTAGCCCCGCATGGGGCTCTCTGCTCAGCAGGGAGCCTGCTTCCTCCACTCTCTCTCTGCCTGCCTCTCTGCCTACTTGTCATCTGTCTGTCAAATAAATAAATAAAATCTTCAGAAAAAAAAAACAAAAAACAACAAAAACAAAACAAAAAAAAAACACAAAAAACCAACCCAGGCCTTCTAGCTTCCAACCAGAGCCACGGCAACACCATTGGCAATTCACAGACAAATTTAGGTCTGAGACTAGTCCTCCCTCATCCTAGCTGTGTGACCTTGGACACACTTTCACTTCTCCGAATCTCAGTGTTTTCATTTGACAGATGGGCAGAGCAAGGACCAGCTTCCCAGGGTCCTCACAGGGAATGATTAGGCCACGTATGTAAAGCCCTGCACACGTGGCTGGGCATGCTGTCCACACCGTGATCCATATGTATTTCCTTCTGGGCCATTTACGAACATCTTGAAGACTCAATACTCTGGCCTGTTAAGTGGGGATAATGATCAGATTATAGGAGCTAACGACTGTATGTAAAAGGTTTATCTCAATGCTTGGTGCATAACAAGACCACGGGAACAATTATTATTAGGATATCATCATCGGCTCCTCCTTTCTGTCTTCCCTTCTTCCCCCTCAAGTCTCCCACTCTTTGAGGCAGGTAAGTGAAAAAACCAACAAGTAGGAAGTACCATGAGTAAGTACCTCATACGGTGGGTCAGGGGCTGTCCAGGAAAGTGCGCTCATTGGCCAGTCGGAGGCTCTGGTGGTGGTCCCCAGACCTGGGGCTTCACTCACAGCTTGTCCCCCACTGAGGTGTTTAATCAGGTCAGGAGAACTAACACCAGCTTCCTCAAGGTTCTGGACCTCTAGTTCCCATGTCGATTTGTTCTATCAGGTGTCCCAAATCCTGTGTGGAACCCCGAGGCAGCCTCCTGTGTCAGCCACCTGACACATTCCACCTCCACAGGAATTCCATTCAGATGTGCTACTGGTCTCTCAGCAGAATCCCGAAATGGCTTCCTGACCATCTGGTCTGGAGGAAACGCTCGCTAGATTGGCGAGCAGCTCTGGACACTGTAGTCACATACCATGCTAAGGGAATTCCTGAACTTCAAACCCTCCCTTGCCGGAGGCTGGCCAGTTCCTCCGGAAGCCCACAGATCACTGGCTTGAAGGACCAATGGGGGAAGATGTTGTTGGATCCCACCAGAGTGGTCTCCTGTTCAGGGGGATTTAGGCAGACCGGGGAGGGGGGGGTCATTAATGACAAATAATCAGGTCAGTCAGCTTCCAAAACATAAAGTCAACCTGCTCCCACTTCAAGTCAGTCATTTCACACAAGGTGGTGGAAATACCACAGACTTTGAGACCCACTTGGGGTCAAGGGCTGACTGCCGATGACATCGGGTGTTTCCTTGCCGCTCAAAACCTCAACTTCCTCATCTGTAAGATGAAGACAATCAAAACTCCCTTTTATAAATGCTGCGACAATTAAACAGAAAGTGGGTGATGCTCAGGACAGTGCCTGCCACACTGTCATTATGTATTGATAACCCAGTTAGGCCAGGCGCGTCCCTGAGACACTCTTGCTGCCACGCCTGACTTTGTCTCCTGAAACCAGCTCATCACTCTTCAAACCCGGGCTCTGCCTCTCTCTAGCAAGCTGGTGAGC
Organism: Enhydra lutris kenyoni; assembly: GCF_002288905.1. NCBI lineage: Eukaryota > Metazoa > Chordata > Mammalia > Carnivora > Mustelidae > Enhydra > Enhydra lutris. The sequence goes on from NW_019154106.1 coordinate 40,367,250, forward strand.
CTTGCTGTGCCTCTGTTTATCTATATGTAAATGTGGATTAAAAAATGCCTGCTTCAAATGGGCTATGGTGATTAATTTCTCCGTGTAAAATGCTTAGGATAATACCTGGTATACAGTAAGTGCTCAATGAATGTTGCTATTGCTACTAGAACTTGATGAATTGTCAGCAACCTGAAATAAGTTCCCAAAGTAGCAATTTCAGGAAGCCCATTGTTGTTCTGCCTTTCTGAAAAGACAGGTGGAAAAGACCTACACCTGCATGAGCTCCTTCCTCAGCAGATGAGCCCACTTTCGGACCCTAATTACCATTTCTAGAATGCCAGCCACAGACCACTTGTTTGACAGACTACCTCCAATCCTCATAATAACCCTCTCTGAAATAGGCATTATTATCCACATTTTTAAAAAAAGATTTTATTTATTTATTTGAGAGAAAGAGAGAGAAACACATTCCCCACTGAGCAGGGAGCCCAACGCGGGGCTCGACCCCAGGACCCTGGGATCATGACCTGAGCTGAAGGCAGACACTTAGCTGACTGAGCCACCCAGACACCCCATTATTATCCCCATTTTACAAATAAGGAAACTGAGATTGAGAGAGATGAAGTGACTTGTTCAAGGGAGCACAGCAGGCTGGGATAGAAGCAGGATTCGAACATCAGTCTAATCTGGCACCAGCGTCAAGGCCGCCTTGCTTCCCTAAACAGAATGGGGCTCTGTGTCCCTCATGGATGTGGGTGTGTCAGCTCTGGTGGCCTGGCTGAGGTGGTTGATATTTAAAAACTGGACAGCAGGGAAAAAAAAAACCCTAAAAACAATAAACGGTGATTCAGACTGAGCCTTTACTCAGGCGGTTACGGGAAACTGGCGGGAAGTGACAGCCTTAGTCACTTAGGAATGGCTGAGCCCCTGAGTCATGGGCAGCAGGTCACGCTGCCCAGGACAGAAGCCAGCACTGCTCCCAGTGCCAAAAAGGCAGGAACGCACTCTGGAGGGGTGGGCGGGGAATCAGAGGAATGATGAACGGGGGCCCGAGTGACTTCTGGAAATGAGGGGCCAGGCTTTCCCTGGTTCCTGAAACCACATCCACCTCCCATGTTTGATGGTCCAGCTCCCGACTCTAGGCACCCTCCTCTGTTTCAACCAGACGGCTCTCTACTCTCATTCAAACACCCCCAGCCAGCCAGATGGGGTGATCCCCCATACCACGGATGGCCCCTAGTCCTTTCCTTCCTGGAATGTCCTTGCCCCTTGCTCCAGGGGCTTCAGCCCCCCACTCTTAGGCCCGCTGTGGATGGGTCCTCCAGCAGGCCCTTCCTCCTGCCTTCAGCTCGGAAATTCCCCCATTCTTTGAAGATTTATGGAGTACACCCTGCGTGTTAAGTTCCATGGTAGCTGCTGAAACTACAAATATGGATTAGACACTGTCCCCACCTTAGTGTCCATTTGAGCAGGGAGCAGGTATACACAGGGAACTGGACAATAACCTCCCCCAAAGAAGGGCTCTGATGTAGGGAGCACAGAGCACTTCTGATGGGGGCAGGCCCCTAACCCATTCTGGGAACCAGGGAGTTTCCCTGGAGGAGGTGATTTTTGAGTTCAATCTTGAAGAGAGGGATTCAGGGGATGGTGGGTTGGGGAAGAATATAATCACTCTCAAAAAAAAAAAAAAAAAAGAGTTAGGCAAATAATATAAGTTTATTGTATAAAAAGGAAAACATGAAAAAACAGCAAAGCAAAATAATAGCCTCTATAAATCTATTAAAATTCTGGAGTAATTCCTTGTTTCTCTGTGTATTCTGTTCTCTCTCTCTCTCTCTTTCTCTCTTTTATTTATTTATTTGTTTGTTTATTTGAGAGAGAGATAGAGAATGTACGCAAGCAGGGGAAGGGGCAGAGGGAGAGAGAACCTCTAGGGGACTCTCCACTGAATGCCAAGCTTGACGTGGGCCTGGATCCCATGACCCTGAGACCATGACCTGGGCCAGAATCAAGAGTCAGACACTTAACCCACTGGGCCACCGAAGCGCCCTTTCTGTGCATTTCTATGTATATAGACATAGACATTAAAAAAAAAAAATACAAAAAAACCCAAAACATGGTAATGTGACTGCTTTTTTACACTGAACAATATATTAGGAAATCTTTCCATGTCAGCATGTCAGTAAATATTAGTCACAACTTATCTGGCCTGAGAGAGGTTCTGTTTGGCCCTTGGGGGTGCTGGAAGATTCTGCACGTGAACACCTAGCACCATGAACGTGCTAGCCAGTTCTCCACAGACCCCACCCTTCCTTGCTGTCCTACGCCAACGAGATGGGCTCCTCTGTTGACATCACCTGGCTGGCTGTTCCAGGCATCGGCATTCTGGCCCCTGATCCTGAACACTCCAGTGGCTATTTGCTATTCCAGAATACGACATGCCTCAGTTTCCCTGGCAGCCTCCTCGTGCGTCTCTTTTGACCCTGCCTGTTTCTCCTACGGATCGTGATTGATCACCCACAATTCACATTTGGTCATGCCAGGAACGACTCCTCGGCCAAGTGCAAGGCGGCAGGCAGGCTGGGTGTGGCGTCACCACGGACCGGAGCCATTTGTCTTGGAGGTTACGGGGACGTGGAGCTTCCCACTCCTACGAGACCAACCTGAGTTGGCAGCCTTTGTCGTGCCTCTCAGAGGCACTCCCTTCACTCCTGGCACGGCCAGCCTGCACGCACCCTCAACACACGCACGTGTGATCACAGGATGTTCTTGTGGGCTTTACGTCTTCTGTTCTAAAGATCTAAGAAGAGTCAGGAAGCTCTCCAGACCCAACCAAATGCTGCTTTAATCCTCATAAAAAAAGAAAACCAGCTGCTCTGGCCTGACCCACAACGAAGCAGGCCTTTAGAAGATGAATAGAGTCACCAGTGGGGAACCAAGCATCCTTGTGACCTGACCACGAAGGGACAGGCTTGGGGTAGCCTCAGTTCACTGGCGGCCGAGGTGCCAATGACAATGACATCAGCTTCAGCTTGGGCGATTGTCCCCAGCAGATGCCCCCACCCCACAGCGCGCATGACTTCCATATCTTCCCTGGGGTACTGGGATAACAAAGGCTATGTCCCAGCACTATTGTACAGCTGGGGAAGGCCGGAAACCAAGCTGCAGGAAGCCGGTTGCTATGGTTTCCTTGAGTGTAATGCCATAGAAATCGCTTTCTGAAAAAAAAGATTTTTTTTTAAGATTTGTTGCTTTTTTCCAGGGAGAGGTAGGGAGGGAAACGTTTATTTCAGGATTTACTATAAGCCAAGTATTGAGATAGGTTCTAAGTCCTCATTGCAAACCACTAGGCTTAGTAATATAATTTCCATTGTGCACATGAAAATCTAGAAGCATCTCTAGAAAATCTAGAGGCTAAGACACCTGCTCACAGACACGCAGCCAGAGGGTGGCCGAGCCGGTTTTGAACTCAATATTGTCATACTCCACTGCCTGCTTTCTTTTCAATACATAGACTAGGGTTCAGGAGATCCCACGACCCAGATTATTCTTATCATGAGGCCAGGCTCTGGACCAGTGAGTGGGATAGAGGCGCAAGGGCACAGGGAAGGAACTCAATCAGGAAGGAGAGAGTTGAGGAACAAGGACTCTGGTAGCTTCTGATGCACCAGCACCAGGTTCTCAGGGCCGGTGGAAGGATCCCAGGATTTGGTATCAAAGGGCCTGAGGATAAGGTCCATTCCCCAATTTTCAGTCTGAGTCTCAGTTCCAACTTCCGTAAAATGGTGTCACAGCCCTATCTGCCTCATAGCGTTGTAAGTATTCAGTGAAATCGGGCATGTCAGACATTTGGCGCAAAATAAGCAATCAGTAGATGTTAGCATTCTGACTGCTGTTACCACTAGTCGTGGTGAAAACTTGCAGAGTGTGATTTGCTGTGCAAACACCAATTAATTTAAGGGGGCCTTAGGCAACTTGGGGGAGGGACTCTGGGGCCCTGGGAATAGCTACACTGGGGGTGTACGGACCACCCAGAGCAGGCCTGACTTATTGGAGGAGGAGAGGAAGCTTCAACCATGCCTCCCTCAGTGAGAGCAGTGACGCCTGCCTTAGTCCCGTGGGTATTTACTGAACATCTAATACGTGCTGTGTCGTGTGCCAGGAGGAATATGGGAATAGGGCACAGACCCACTCTCCAGGAGCTCACAGGCTGTGAAGGAGATAGAAAAGGAGCACACACTGACTGTTCATTTCCTGTGATGCCTCCTACAGGGGTCCAGAGAGGGAGAGGCACCCTACAGAGAGTGTGAGTGCGTGTGCGGGTGTGAGTGTGCATAATGGTAGGCAGGGGAGAATTCTCTGAGAAGGGGACATTTAAATTAAGCCCTGCAAGATACGTAGTTGTTTATCAAGTGAGAAGTGGGAGAGAGTTGACCGGGAAGAAGGAATAGCACCTACTAGACTATGGGGCATTTTGGGAACAAGAGATCAGTTTCCTGGGGAAGCCCGGAACAGTGGGGAGGGTGAGAGATGGCTTGGGAAAGAGGGCTATGGCCTAGGGGTGGAGGGTCTTTCACACAGTGCTGCTGAGGCAGGAGAAGAGGGCAGCTGTGTGCCGCCCGTGATGGGGAGGGGTCTGTCCAGGCTCTGTGGTGGATGGGATAGAAGCCTGAGGCTAGAGGAGGAGCCGCCCTTGATCTCAGGGCTCAGATTCTCTGCTAAGCACCCCACTGAGCTCTTTCCAAGGATTCCCTGCTTTAATCCTCACCTGAACCCCACAAGGGGGTCCAAACATTCCCTCATTTTGTAGATGAGGAAACAGGCTTGGCAAGGGTCTGAACCAGATCCTAGCCTGAACCTAGGCAGGCTGGCTCCTTCCCCTCCTAGGGGCTTCTGTATCCTGGATGGGAAGCACATTTCAGAGATGCTGGGAGAGAAGTGTGGGGTCTGAAGGAGGGCAGCAGGCTGTGGGGCAGGGAGGCCGAGGGTGGAAAGCCTGACGTTCCACGCAGAGAAGTGAAGATACACCCAGGAAGCCTGACACTCAGGAAAGCCTGCCTGTCTGTGTGACCTCGACTGCAGAAACTCTAGCTGTCACCATATGTCCACCGAGATTTCTTTCTGGACCCACCCTTTTCCCGGGAGAAGGGAAACCTGGCCTGGGACAGCACCTCCATAAGCAAACTTGCAGCTCCAAAGCTGCAGGAAGGGGGCAGGGGAATCCGACCGTCAGAGCTGGTTGTTTGTAACATTCCATTGAGAAAAATGGCCGGCTGGGAGCTGCAGCCATTCCTGCTTGTCAAGGGTGGTCTCGGGGCCCAAAGCCAGCACCTGGAAAGGATGCCTTCCTAGGAAAGAAGATGTATGCACACGCAGGCCTGAGAGCTTGTCCTCACGTCCCTCTTGTGCAAAAGTCACCACAGAGTGGAAATGGAAATAACGCTGGGGTTCCAGGGATCCTTGGGCCCGTCTCAGGAGGTTTCTAGGTAGCTCAGGGGAGAAGAGGCTTCAAGCGTTCCTGATCAGAGGGAAGGGGGAAGGTGAGTCAGGACCAGCAGGAGGGAGGGCCGAGGAAGAGCCTGACACTGAGCCAGGAGATCCTTTCATAGCCCAGGCCAGAGGCACTTGGCTCTGCAGCCCAGGCCTGATGACGACCAGAGCTGTTCTCCAAGCGCCCCTGCATTGCTGTTACTTAATTAGCTCCATGGCCATAAAAGGCTGGCTCGGCTCAGAGGAGGCACCCAGGGCCCGAGAAGCAGCGAACTGAAGTGTCATAAAAACACAGCCCCAAGAAGGGGATAGGGAAGGGCCAGCTAGTCAATTCCAATGGTCCTGGGTATGACGTTCCGAACAGCTGCTGCCCACCGTGGCCTGAAAAGATCTTCGGTCCCTGCCCTTGGGTTCTCTGCCCTTCCCCCTGACCTGGCTATGCCCAGGCCTAGCTCCTCATGGAAGGAAGGTAAGAGGTCCCCAAGGAGAAAGACATGGGCCAAGGCGTTGGTCCATTTGCTGTTTATCAAAACCAAAGACAATGAACAAAAACTTTTACCCTCCATCTAAAACCAACACTGAGATTTCTGGAAAATTGCCTATTGTGTCATTCAAGTTCTGCTTCTCCCCCTAATTAAGACTCTATGTGAGAAATTTTTTACAGAATTCAGTGCCAGGGAGGCTGTTCTCAGAGAAGTTGATTTAATAAGGTGGTGAAAGAGGACATTTAGAATCAAACTCTTCTGGGTGTAGATCTTGGCTTGGGCACCTACTAGCTGTGTGACGTTGAGGGAATCACCTTACCTCTCTGATCTTTGTTGGTTTCCTCCTCTGTTAAATGAGGATAATGACAATATCTACTTCTGAGAATTGTTAAAAGAGTTAAGATTCTGTGTGTGAGGCATCTGGCACGTTGCCTGCCACGTAGTAGATGTTCAATAAACACAGACACACAGGAATGTATTTTTAAAGCACAACATAGCCTTTCTAACTTCTCGATCCTGTACATGGAAGTAATAGTATTTATCATCAAGGGATTGCTGCATGCAAATGCTCTCCACGACAATGGTGCTTTCTATATTCTCAATATTATTAGTTCCTTGTTCTTTCCCTTGCTTCTGCTCATGCCTCAGCTGCTCATAGATTCTGAGCTAAACCCAGTGTCTCTTCCAGCTCTTGGGCTACGGTTGTTCCTCACTTCTCTAGCAATCATACCATATGCACGTTGCTCATGGCAACCTGTCGAATTCCTTTTGGGGAAGGGCCAGGAGCCAATAAACATACAAGTATTCACAACTCAACATTCTATGCCATCAGAACATCTTTCTGTCCCTCTGTCTGCCTCTCTAAGACAAATCCTCTTGCGTGGAAGATGCCATACCTGCTGGCAGGAAGCTGCACGGTCCCCTGGTCCCTGACTCCAAGATGGAGGGCACCCTGCCTATGCACGGGCTCATCCTGCATCTGGCTGCTGGGGAACGTACCAGCTCTCGGTTTCTCTTAGGCTCCTTCTCCACACGCTCCCTCTGCCGCCAGGTCTGTGCCAATAATGCCCAGTGCATCCCACCTGCCCAAAGGCTGGTCCCAAATTCTGGTCACCATTTGTGGATATTGACCAGGGATTCTCTAACTCCCCAAAACATCTCCGAGAGGCAGGCCTCAGCACCATGCCCTCCTTGCATGTAGAAAGTTAACACTTCTAGAGGCAGAATAACTTGCTCCTTCCAGGTCAGGTTAGTGAAGAGCCAGGAATGCAACCCAGGGCCAAGCTCCATACCCTTGCCCTGCTCTTCCCTCTGCCTTGGTCTCATTCCTCCTCCTGTCCATCTCATTCCTAGATGTTCAGTCTCAGCTCAAAATCCTCCCCAAAAGCCTGCATTCCCATAGTCATCTTGGGGCACACAGCACGCTACAGCCTCTTGGTCAACGTCCCTCCTTCCAGTCAGCGTGTTCCCTGCGGACACGGGTTGTGCTTTGTGCGGACTTGTATTTCCCACACGGAGAATCACGCTAAGCACAAGCAGAAGCGCCTCAAGGCTTATTGACCTAAATCCGGAGCTGGCAAACTACGGCCCATGGGCCAGATCCAGCCTTTGACCTGTTTTTTTGGGTATGACCCCTGAGCTAAGAATGATTTTACATTTTTACAGGGTTGTAAACAAGCAAAAACGCAAATATGCATCAGAGACCAGAGGCGGCCAGGCAAAAGCCCCAAATATTTACCATCTGGTCCTTTATAGAAAAATATTGCCACCCCTACTCTAAATAGTTGAAACTCCATCTTGAGGGGCGGGTGGAGTGGAGCTGCTAGGATGAGTGGGCTCAGTGGGACCCCCCAGGGGTTTGCCTGACTGCGGGAAGAAGACAGGAGCGGAAGGAACAGGGGAGCAGCGTTAATAACGCTAACATGCAGCTGGGGCGGGGGAGTCAGAGAGAGATTTCATGGAGGGAGCTGAGTTCCAGGGTGAGTCCAATTTCCCAAATCACCGTAAATAAGGGGTATTCCCAGCCAAGGGACAGGACATAAAAACAGGAGGAGATGAGAGGCCCGCTCTAAGAGGATACCCAAGCACTTGCACATCATGGAGGGATGTATCTGTGAGTGTGTGTGCACACATGCTAGAGATGGTTCGGGCGTGTGATGAGTTTTTAAAGCACTCGCAAGTTGTTGGTGAGGCAAGAGCAGAGCAAACAATCCAAAACAAGGCAGATTGCAAGAATGAGATGGGAGATACCAAGCAAAGGACACTCACTGACCACCACCCTGTTTTACAATAAGGCTTACGTGCCTCCCAACCCACGCTCCTGCCCCCTCTGCCCATTTGGAGTTGAGGCACGAGATGCAACCTACTTGCCGTCTTCAGACCAGAGGGAGTCCCCAGAGTCTTGGCACAGCAAGGGCTTTGCGGAGAGGAATGGTGAGGGCTGGCCTAGCCAGGTAGGCTACACTAGGGCGGAGGGGAGCTGGAAGGACGCGCAGGCCTCCTGCGTGAGCTGCCCTGGCATTCTGAGGGGGCCAGATGAACCAGATTGTGGCTGGAAAGTGCTTAGGCCAGGCTCGTCGGGGAAGACAGGGTGTCATTATTTATCCGCACAAAGTGCTCCGCGGTGGTTATTTCTTGATTAATAATTTCCTGTGGGCTCAGAGGTGCCCACGGCCACGGCATCACCTCATTGGCTGCTCCCACCCTCTCCGTGGCCCAGCTGCAGCTTCAAAGGCTGGGCCTCTCTTTGGGTGTGGAGGGATCAAGCAATTAGCACCCGCCTCCTCCCTCCTCTGCTGGGTGAGTCAGAGAGATGCTTGGTCAGCAGCCCCTTTCTGCTGGCCTGGCCCATGAGGACTCCGTGCATCCTCAGTGGGAGGCTGTGGGTGGCCTGGGGTGAGGACCCATAGCACCGCGGCAGCTGTCTCCTTGGAATGCCATAGAAGAGCGCACAATGTCCCCTCTGCAGAGCTCCCCAAGTGATGCAAAGGCAGGCACCTCATTCCATAGGGACCTACAGAGCCCACGCTGGATAAGGTCCCAGCAGAGACACCAAAGACACCAGGCAGTGAAGAGCAGAGGCCTGTGCCCTTCCTCCTGGAGCTCGCTGGGAATCCAGCAAGGCGGAAACTTGCCCGGTGAGTTCAGGGTTAGGCCAGGAGGCAGCACGCACAGACTCTGGGGATTGAGGATTGTTGGAGGAGGCGAGGCCAATGCAGGGACATAACGCAGCAAGTGGAGTTACAGGAGGTGAGGATGGGGTTGGGGGTGTACAGTCCTCCAGGCAGAAGGAGCGTGTGTACAAGCAGAGGTCCAACAGACATGTGTGCCCATCTGAGGGTCTGAGTGTCAGAGAGACTGGGTCATAGAGTGCGAGATGGGCATGATAAGGAAAGGTGGAGTTTCTAAACTTTGTGGGCAGGAATTGAATCACATGGGACCATGTGGCAAGCTGAAAGCATTAGGACTTTTCCCTGAGTCTATCCGTAGTCATAGGCGGGGAAGTGGTGTGATTAGATTAGCATTTCAAGAAACTTAAAATCTGGATGCCAAGAAGGATTCCATGTCTGACCTATTGGGCATCACCCAGCACAAGGGAGGAAGGAGTCCCACCCACTGTAGGCCATTATCTAAGTCCACTTGTGGGCACCTGGCCTTAACAGAATCTTGAACAACCTGGAATTTACTAAAAGAAAAGTGAACGGGAAAGGGTAGGACCATCTAACAAAGTCCAACCACTCAGCCATGTTCACAGACTAAAGGGAACAATAGAACAGATCCATGAAGTCAGGAACTGCTTGCTTGAAAAGATAAATAAAATGGACAATCTTTAGCCAGAGTCGTCAAGAAAAAAGAGAGTGTACCCAAATAAATAAAAGCAGAAATAAAGGAGGAGAAATAACAACCAACACCACAAAAATATAAGGGATTATAAGAGAATATTACAAAAAATGATATGTCAACAAATGGAATGACCTAGAAGAAATGGATAACTTCCTAGAAATATATACCTTTCAAAACTGAATCAGGAAGGAACAGAAAATCTAAACAGACCAATCTGTACAGTAATTAAATTGAATTAGTAAGTCCAGGACCACATGGCTTCACAAGTGAATTCTACCAAACATTTATAGAGGAGTTAAGACCTAATCTTCTCAAACTATTCCAAAAAATAGAAGAGGGAGGAAAGCTTCCAAATTGATTCTACGAAACCAGCATTACTCTGATACCAAAACCAGATAAAAACACTACGAAAATAAAACAAACAAACAAAACTATATGCCAATACCTCTGACAAACACAGATGCAAAAATCCTCAACAAAGTATTAGCAAACCAAATCCAACAGTATATTAAAAAAAAATTCACCATGATGAAGTGGGATTTATTCTAAGGATTGAAGAGTTTTTCAATATTCACAAATCAATCAACATGATATATCATGTGTATAAGAGAAAGGAAAAAAACGTATGATTATCTTCATGGATGCAGAAAAAGCATTTGACAAAGTACAGCACCCACTCATGATAAAATTCTCAACAAAGTGGATTCAGAGGGAAAATACCTCAACATAATAAAAGCCATATATGAAAAACCGAGAGCCGACATCATACCCAATGGTAAAAAATTGAGAGCTTTTCCTCTAAGATCAGGAAAAAGACAAGGATGTTCACTCTCACCACTTTTATTCAACATAATACTAGAAGTCCTAGCTACAGCAATCAGACAAGAAAAAGAATGAAAGCAAACCACTTTCTTATACCATACAAAAAAATAAACTCAAAATGGATTAAGACCTAATGTGAGACCTGAAACCATAAAACCTCTAGAAGAATGCAAAGGCAGTAATTTCTTTGACATTAGCTGTAGAAAAATTTTTCTAGATACATCTCCTCAGGTAAGGGAAAGAAAAACCAAATTAAACCGTTGGGACTACATCAAAATAAACGCCAAATTTTGCACAGCGAAGAAAACCATCAATAAAACAAAAAAGACAACGTACTGAATGAGAGAAGATATTTGCCAGTCATATAGCTGAGAAGGGGCTAATATCAAAAATAGACAAAAATTTATACAACTCAATACCAAAACAACGAATAATCCAGTTAAAAATGGGCAGGGGGGAAAAAGAGAGTGGTATGCAACCATAAAAAAAATGTACAATCATAAGGGGCTCTGGCCTAGTTCAGTCGGTAGAGCATGTAACTCTCGATCTTAGGGTTGCGAGTGTTAGCTGCACACTGGGCATAGAGCCTACTTTAAAAAATGATGGGCAGAGGACCCAGACAGACATTTTTCTAAAAAAGATCTACATACACATGGCCAGCAGACACAAGAAAAGATGCTCAATAACACTCATCCTAGGGAAATGCCAATCAAAACCACAATGAGGTGTCATCTTACACCTGTCAGGAAGGCTAAAGTCAAAAACACAAGAAATAACAAGCGTTGGTGAGGATGTAGGGAAGAGGGAGCCCTCATACCCTGTTGGTGGGAATGCAAATTGGTACAACCACCGTGAAAAAGAGTATGGAGATTTCTCAAAAATTAAGACTAGAATTACCATGCATTCCAGGGATTTCCCTCCTGGGTATTTACCCAAAGAAAACAAAAACACTAATTTGAAAAGATATACACACCCCTATGTTTATAGCAGCATTGTTTACGATAGCCGAGACATGGAAGCAGTCCAAGTGTCCATCCATAGATGAATGGATAAAGATGTGATGTGTGTGTATTCCATGTAATGGGATATTACTCAGCCATAAAAATGAATGAGAGCTTGCCATTTCCAGCAACATGGATGGACCTAGAGGGCATAATGCTATGTGAAATAAAGGGGGGACAAAAGGGAGGGGGTGTTGAATGACCCACAGTTCGCTAAGAGAAGAGGGAACAGGATAGGGTAGGGCCCTCTAGCCAAGCTCAAAGCCCTCAGCCAGGGGCCTGTAGCTCAAAAACCCTGCTCACAAGCACTGAACTACATCACAGGCAGGATATCACCAGTGAAGGAAGAGGAGGTAGGCTGTGAGCTGCATGGTGCCCAGTGCCCGGCACTTAGTAGGTGATCTATATAGGGGGTGCTTCTCTAGAACATACTGTGCGCCAGGACATGGACTAACTCATTCTATCATCCAGGACTCTAGGAGAGAGGCGCTCTTGTTATCCACATTCTACAGACATTAACATCGCGGCCCAGAGAAAATGAGGAATCTGTCCAAGCCTACACAATACATTCCTTACTATATAAGCCAGGAAGTGCTGGAACCATTTTAAATCTGTGAGTGAAGGAAGGAAGAAAGGGACAAGAAAGGCCACTGGGGGGCTGAGGAACTGGAAGGCGGAGTGAGGAACCAGAATGGCAGTGCGTGTAGGCTCTGACATGTCTGGATCCTGTGGGATGTGGACAGTGGAGCCCACCTAGCAGATGGCTTATGCGGTTCCATGCTCTTTCCTATAGAATGGCCGAGCGCGGCTTCTGACACCGAGGAGTAGCGCGATATATCTCAGCCTTTGACCGCGCCTCTGTTCGCAGCGCATCGGTGGAGCTATACGCCTCTCCAGCCGTTCCGTGTGCCGCTCACCTGTCCGTCTCTCCATTCGCCTACCTGTCCACCTGCTCGTCCTTCATTTCACTGGTACCCCAAGAGGATGCACTGCAGATAAACACTCAAGGTTTCCTAATTGTCTCCCACGGGCCTGAAGTGTAGGGGACATCACTTCTCTGTTACATGGGTTCTGCCTTCCCCAAAGCCTACTTACTGCCCCAGAGGAGGGAGCTGGGGAGCTGGCAGCCTCACCTCTCATTCTGCGAGCCCCTAAACTGACGAGAGACAGCCTGAGTTCTGGGCAGCCAGGGCTGGGGCACCTGGGCCCTGTGGCTCAGCATTTCTCTCCTCAGCGTGGCCTTGAAACGGGGCTAGGTGAAAGGCCTCAGTGGGGAGAAATGGAATCAGGGGGATCTCTCCCTGGCCCAAAACGGTGTGAGAACACCACGGAGCTGCAGGCACATGTCAGATCACTGGGCTCTCGAACCCAAGGGTACTTTCTGAGGCAACAGATGGAAAGAGCATTCCACATGGCAAGTGAAGGCCTTACTCCCATGGGATAAAAAAATTTCTCTTTTGTACATTCCCAACTGTTTCCCTTCCTGCTCTGCCTGCTCTGATGCCCTCCCATCTCTGTCCTCTCTCCTCCTGGGAAGTGTCCTTTCGGATGCAGGAAGACAGAGGGAAGACATTCAGGGGGATCTGGGCAGGCTTTGGCTAAGACGGGCTCCAAGGGCACCGAGAGGGATCAAGGCAGTGGATGAGAGTGCTGAAAAACAAGCCGACAGACACCTTGAGACGCATGGCTGTGGGTTTTAAGTCTTTTCCACCGTGTTTGGGAGATACAAATAAAGGACTTGAGTGATGCGGAAGTTCCTTTGGTGTCTGAAATGTTCTTTTGCACCATGATACTGCTCCAGGCCTAAAACCCATGGGTCACCATTTTACAAACTGTGTTCTTTTCACTAATCTCACAACAAAGAAATCGAAAAAGACCACACATTGACACTTGCCCAGGGAGTTCTCCTGTTCCTGAGACCAGGCATTGACCTGCCTCATTCGATTTCATCAATTCAAGCACAAGCTCTCATCAAATATCCAGCAATTTCCTCTCCAAGCACCCCAGCCCCCAAGGCCACCCAGCCCCAGTCCTGGGCCTTATAACTCACCAATTGAGCTTCCTCCTCGTTTTTACTCTCTCTTCCCACCTCCGGGTGCCCTCAAGGCACACCCACAGGTGTCCTGAGTGGGGTCCTCGGGCTTGAAGGCATTGTCCACCTTCCATCTGTGCCCTAGTCAGAAGCCACATCATCGTCATATGTTCACATGTCTGTCTCTCCTGCCCGACTTTGAGCATCTCAAGGTTAAGTGTCACGTGGTCCTGAGCCGTCCATCCCCAGAGCCCAGCACAGGCTCTGGCTCAGAGCTGGTTTCAGTGAAGAACTACAGAATTTCAGAATCTGTTGGGTCCCATTCTATCAGCCAGCTGATCAGAACAGGCGTGGCCTAGGTACATACACGGCACTGGCTCCGAGGCCCAACTAGAGAACATGGTGGACACGATCTCTCTGCCCAGGACCTAACCACTTCTTGGGGCGGCTGACTGGCTGCTTCTTGTCTGGGGATGACGGCATTGGGGTGGGGTTGGAGGAAGACTGGGAAAGGGCTTCTGGACAAGTGACATTTGAGTCAAGTAGAACTGGCTAGAATCAACAGTTTTCAGCACTAGTTGCATGTAAAACAACAGCAACAACAAAAATCCGAAGAACCACGTGGAAATACTGGTGACAGGACCTTAACCCCAGAAATCCTGATTCCAGTTGGTTGAGGGTGAGGTTTGTATATCATCTTTTCTTTTTTCAAATTAATTACGTAACATCCAAACGATTCTAATGTGAGAGGCAGGGGTAGAGCCTCATTAAGCGGCATAAAGGTGGAGATGGAGGTAGTTGGGTGAACAAGAAGAACCTTCCAGGTCAGTGTATGGGAAGGTCCTGAGCTGCCAAAGAGCTCAGTGTAGTCCAGGAATGCAAAGCAGCACAGTTAAGGGGGCGGCAAAGACCGGGAGGGAGGCAGCATCTCAGACAGGTGGCCGCATCAGGACACCCCAAGTTCTGCAAGCTGCCTGGGAAGCTAGCGGCCACAGGGGAAAATCTAACTTTCCAGGCGGCAGCCTCCCAGGTGCAAGGCGGTCACCCCAGATCTCCCTTGATGCTAGCCATAACGTGGTGGCTATTTTCTGCTGCACACAGGCTGCTGGCAGAGGCATCAGCAGGGACCAGCGGTTTCTGCAAAGGCTTAAGGTGGCCTTTCCACAACATCCCAGACACTGCTGGAAGGGAACCTAGCTTCCATTGCATGTGCTGGGCCCCAACTCGGGCCACCTGAATCAGAAACCCCACTGGATCAGGGGACAGTGAAAAACACACACGAAATAGTGGAAGCCGGGTGATGGAGTCGGGAAAGCGTGTGCTTTTAGAATCAGAGAGAACCGAGGTTCAAGTTCCAGCCCTGAGACTTTGCCATTTGAAGTTACACGGGTATTTAACATCTCAGAAAGAAGACACAGTTTTATTTAACTTGCGAAAGGAGATTACCAGGGCTTCCCTTGTAGGTATGTGGGGGATGTGAGCATAACAATGTGGAGGGACCAATTCCTTAGACGGCAGCTTGTCATAGGGCTGATGATGATGGAGATGATGGCATTCCATTCTTTGAAATTATGCTGTGATTATTCATAATTGTGGAATGAAGTAATCTTCAATTATGCTTGTAATTGATCATAAATACCATATTCACATTTTACACTTTGATTTAAAAAGCTCTTTATAAAAAAGTGATAAGAACACTCTGCCAAATGTTATTAAATTGATTCTGTCATGCTTTTTTTCTCTTCCCAGAGAAGAGGATAAATACTTTCAATGGTGAGAAGTCTGAGATATATTCATCCTCAAATCTATATCTTAATGAATCAAAAATCAAGAGATAATAACAGTAAGGGCAATGGAGTGTCTGTAATCTCTGAAGACTTTTATGTGTATTGATTTTAATATGAGCAACAACCCTTCCAGGTAAATATTAATACCTCCATCTTACAAAAGGGCCAGTTCCTTCCCTCTTTCTGGCTAGGATTCTGGAATGGAGCAACCGTCAGGACAAGGAGAGGCTTGTGAGCTGTGAGCAGGTGTATCAGGCAGCTGCCCCCTAGATCATGCCCCATCAGCTTCATCCGTCTGTCTGTCGGCCCCTCTCCTCCCCATCCAGCTTTAGAAACAGTATCAGCTCCAGAGGCCCAAAAGGACTGCCAGGTAATCAGCTGGGAAGCAAGAGGACCCCTGCTGGTCGTCTGCAGCTCAGTGAGCTCTAGGAGCCACAGGGCAGGAGCTGCTGTCCCAGGAGTGGATGCAAGTGCGCCTCTTTTTTTCTTGGGTTTGAATGGTCACTGTTGTTCTCTTAACTTGGTGCTGGTCTTCACAATGGCTTTCTCTTGGCTCGGGTCCTTTAGCTCAGCCTCTCAGGCCCGGGGCTACCTCTCCCCCAGGAGCCCCCACAGGACATACAGGTGATAAGCTCCTTAGCTTTCAGGTTTCACAGACCATTCACAAGACTCAGAATTCTAGTTCTGCTACTCACCAGCTGAGTGGCCGGAGCAAGTGACTTACTTTCTCTGAATTCTAGGTTTTTCATCTGTGAGGGGGGAGATACTCTATCCCTCATTCAGCTGTTCTGAGGTTGTGAGAATGTGAGAATGGATATAAATATGTCTTCATATTACAAGCACATAGTTGGTGCTCAATAAATGTTCATCCTTTCCCCCTCCTTCTTTGGGGAGGTGGAGGTCAACATTCTCTTCCATGCAAGAGCTCCCTGGCACTTTGAAGCCCTCAGGATGTAGCTACAGGTTCAAACACAGGCCAACTAAAGGTCAAGAATTGGGTGATACCTGGCTCTCGGTTTCTACAAAGATTCGGAGTTCTATAACTCACCCCGTTTTTAGAGCTTGCCAGAGCTCTAAGGATGACAGACTCAGTCTCCTCTGGGACATTCACTTCTCTGGTCAACCCTGTCACCATCACATTGACTTGGGGGAGGAGGTGATTCTCTGAATGGCTCTCATTTAAGCTTGAACTCATGACCCCTCCATTGATGTCTCACAGATCAGTCATGTCCAAGACGTAACATGACCACTACAGACCCAGGCATAACAACAGGGAGACACAGGTGTGCTAAGAAACTGGCAAATCTGGTTTGTCTTCAGTTGGAGGCCCCAGTAGCTGCCTCCTTGCCCAGCTGTCAGACCCACATCCACGTGACAACGAGTCAACTTCCTTTCTTCACTCAAAAGAGCCTTCAACCAAAACAGACTAGGCTGAAGAGAGAGACCAGAGAAAGGAGTTGAGGACCAGCAGAAGGCCCACCTTTCAAGTCTCCTTCAGTGACCACGGTTGGTTTCGCCTTTCCCTTCGAAGGGTGGTCTGGTCTCATTTCTGTATAGTCATGGCCTCACCAGAGAGGAGGGAAGGAAGAAGGTTACATTTCATGCACCTGGCCAGATCAGTTGGTAATGGCTGCCCAGTGCTCCGTGCTGTGGGCACTGAAGGTGTGCTGGGCTCCGCAGAAAGGAGTACTGTCGTTAATTAGTGATGTCTGCCATGGGTATGGGGCAGGGAGTGGCAGCCACATGCCACACCCCTGTCATCCCTGCCTTATAGCAGAAAACATGCATATTATAAGATGAGTCCACACTCCTATTCTCAAAGGTGTGTGGTTGTGATTATACATGAGGCCCTCTGTTATGTCGAGAGCTCTGATGGTATCCAAGCTAGATCTAAGCTAGAAGAGGAAGTTGGGATGAAAGGGCTGGGGAGGCTAGAATTGTTCTGAATAATAGAAGGAGAAAATATTGGAGTTTCCACGCTCATCCGGAAGGAAGGAGATGAGCATAAGGATTGAGAATGGGAAGAAAAGAGAATCTGTTATCAGGCTGGTGTGGAACTTGGGTGGCAGGGGTTGGTAGGGGGGCTGTATGGCGAAGCAGACAAGAAAGATCCAAGCCAGTCAGGGTGGGAGGCCATGGATCACAGGAGCAGTTGCGGAGACAGCCTCGGAGTCTGACTGCCTGAGTTCAACTCTTCAGCTCTGCCACTTCCCAGCTGTGTAACCCTGAACAAGTTTCTTATGCCCCCGAAGCCTCGGTTTTATTTGTAAATGAGACAAAATAATAGTGTCTAATTCATAGGGTCATGGGGACAATCAAATCAGATCATGTCTATACAGTGCTCAGCATAATGCCTACCATAAAATAAGCATCCTGGAAACATCAGCTTTTGTTATTTTTCTTTATCACACACACAGTACCGAACATCCCGTAGGAGATTCATGCATTTCTGAAATACACATCCCCTCTTTGTCTCTCCAGCACATCTTTAACCTGCTCTTCACACACACGGCTTTGCGTGAAAGGGATGGGGTTTGCAGCCAGGGAAATGTGGTGCAGAATCTACAAGGGCACGTGGGAAAATGACCATCCAAGTAAGGAGGCAACTGTGTGGGACATGTGCCCGTGGAATCTTACCGGGACACCAGCTGGGAATTGATGGAAATTGGGAAGAGCTTTGGATTTCCCCAGGGCATGGACTATGCGGACCTGGGAATCAGGAGGGCCCTGGCTGGCATCGGGTCACTCGTACATGAAATCAGGCAGTAGCACCACAAGACACAGGCACACCAGGCTAGGGAAGGTACAACACGCACAGAGCACCTGCCCATGGACTGGGGGTCTGAGTGTCTCAGGCAAGGCTGAGACAGGGTGCTGCTGCAGGAACCCCTCTGTGAGCCCATGGCACAGCTTCAGTGCCAGAAAGCATGGGAAGGAGGCTCAAGGGCAGGTCTATCTGGAGCCACTGGGGTGCCGCCTGTGCAGGGTCTCACAACGTCCCTTCAGCTACTGGGCACATGGTGGTTAACAGGAAGGACACACAAGGGCAAGGAGGCCCACTTGGAGTCTAAAAGGTTGAAATGCAGGTGGAAGTAAAATCAGCATTCTTCCCTGAGGACCCAGGGACCTGATCTTATAGGCAATAGAGCTTGCTAATCAGTCTCCATCAGAGGATCCCACTGCCTGGCTCTTGGGGCCATCTTGCAGTGTGGATGGGAGATGAGGCCTCCCTGGGAAGGCTGCCTTTTTGCTCTGACATCCAGAGGGGCTCTGACAACAACTAGCACGCTTCCGTTGTGGGATCAGCGGCCAGTCATAATATTGTTTTTAACTGCTTTGGACAACAATGTTCTGGTCTTTGATGGTAGGCAAATTAGGAATCTAACATGTACACAATCGTTTTTTCCTATTATCTCGGCAATGAACATTTTTAAAAACACACAGCAGAGGTTCCTTCTCTTCAAAAGTTTGAAAAACAACAATTTTTATAATGCTATACACTATAATCTAGGCCAGAGGTGCTGCCGTGCCCCATGCCCCACTCCCATACCCATGGCAGACATTGCTAATCAAGCACAGCACTCCTCTATTGCATTCCAGGTAGCCCCCAGCAATTGATTGGAGTTTGTCATATAATTAAATATATTTTGCTCCCTGATCATCCCTCACATGAAAACCAGGAGAAGTGGGTTCCAATCTGACCTTGATCATTAAGTAGTATTCTCGTCTCCTTACCCATTATATGTCACATATCTTCCCTAACTCCGAATTCTCATTTGAATCCGATGGATGAAAGGAACTAACATGAAATTAACAACGGAAGCCATCAAACCCAAGTGTGAGACTCAACAATTTCACACTCGTTCTCTCATTTACTGTCTTAATAACCGTCCATACCAGGCGTAATGTCTTTACTTCTTTGTACATAAGGAGACAAAGACAGCACATTTAAGGAACTTGTGCCAAGTCACACAGCTAGTAAGGGGACAAAACCAGGATCACAACCCAGACCCATCTGGGCTTCAAACTCCTATTCTTACCATCATACCTTAGTTTCTAAAGCCCTTGGACAAGCTGAAAACACCATACAAACAAAAGCTGGTCATGCCTCTTATTTTACATGCTGTTTTGACCTAAAATCCTGTCATCAAACCTAGCAGCAAGAGTTACACTGCAATAGCAGCCAGAAAGTGGAAATAACCAATGAGTCTGCTGGTGGATGAACGGATAAACAAGATGTGGTGCATATCTATATACCTTAAAAAGGAAGGGAATTCTGACACATGCTACAACATGGATGAAACTTGAAGGCCTTGTGCTAAGTGAAATAGGCCAGATTCAAAAGACCAAATGCTGTAGGATTCCGCTTATATGAGGTATCTTGAGTAGTCCAATTAACAGAGACAGAAAGTAGAAGGGTGATTGCCAGGGGCTGGGGGTGGGGGGTTGGGGGCAGAAAGGTCATTGTTTAATGGGTCCAGAGTATCAGTCTGGGAGGATGACCCAGTTCTGGAGACGGATGGTGGAGACGGTAGCCCAGCAATGTCGACGAACTTAGAGTCACCAAACTGTACACTTAAAAATGGTTAAAATGATAAGTTTCAGATTACGTATATTTTATGATTTAAAAAAAGAGGCTGATTTTGTGCAGAAGTTCCATTTTCCCTCAGTTGTCAGAGATTTGCATAGAAATGCCATGATCAGAAGGGAGTTCTCCATCCCTGGCTGGGCTATTCCCCCTTCATGCTCTATTCATGCTTGTATCAGAATTGTGCAGCAGACAAATATTTAATATTGCAGTTTTCTGTTTGTTTGTGGTATTTTTTTTTTTTTTAAGAGAGAGAGAGAGAGAGCGAGAGAGAGGTGGAGGGAGGGGCAGAGGAGAGAATCCCAAGCCGGCTCCACACCCAGCATGGAGCCTGGAGCGAGCCTCGGTTTCACAACCCTGAGATCAGGACCGGAGCTTAAATCAAGACTTGGACGCTTAACTGACCACACCACCAGGTACCCCTCAATACTGTAGGTTTATATTTAGAAAGCAAACAAATTTACCTATTATGTGTGTAACACGACCTGTCCAAACCTCCCAGGCTGCTGGGACAGGGAGCCAGAGGGTTGAGAAACCTTGAGTCCAGATGTCTAAAGCTGGAAGTGTTTGAGAATCTCTGGCTTCTATTGGGATCTGCTGTCCCCTCCCCATGCGCTTGCCTTTCTCTCCACCCCAGTGTCCTGCAGACCCCCAAGTACTCCTGACACAGCCTAGTGTAACTGTCTTCTACTGCCCACTTGCTTTCTTCCTGACCCCACCTCTTGTTGCTGCCTGAATGTCAAGTTCAAGAGCCTGTGAATCATAATGTCCAGGCCAGGGAGTGGTGAATGATAGTGGTGACTCACCCCAAGCCACACCAGAAAAGGGAGCAGACGACACAGGTGATGAGGTTGTAGACAGAGGCCCCACCTGCTGGGGTGGTCCACCCTGCTGGGGCAGCCCCTGGGACGCAGTGACCCGGCCAGGTCAGCATAAAGCAAGCCTGTTTCTTCCTGTCCAGCAGGGACGTGTGTCTGGCCTTTGCTGTGATGCCTAACCTGATATTTTCTGGGGCACTGGACCTGTGTTTATTTTGAACAGCTTCGCCTACCAAACCCATATAGGGGAAGGGAACACAAACAGGGAAAGAGGGATGCCTGCGGTATTCTCTCCAGAACATTTTCTCTCCAAACAAGAGTTGTTTGCCTTGAAAGACTCAGTCTTTTAATAAGAGACAGAGAAATTATCAATAGACCAATAACAATGACAATAAGTCTTTTTTTTTCCACGTAGTGCTCACTATATTCAGATATTACACTAAGCACTTAATAAAAAAATAATTCATTTGAAACTTCACAACAACCCTGTGAGTTAAGAACTCTTATCTTAGTGGTAAAGAAATGGAGGCCCCGGGGGTTGAGTCACTTGCCTGGGCTACAGGGCGGTCTGGGTTTGAACTCAGGGAATCTGGTTGAGGGCTCTTGTCTAAAATGTCTCAGGGAAACTGAGCTCCAGACGAGGGATACATCCTTGATGCTACCTTCTCTCTTGCCTTAAAGGCCTTATCAGTCCATCAGCTTCATCTAGTGATTCTACCTTCTAAAATAGATCTCAAATGTGTCCCCATAGAGTCCAGGCCACCATCATTTCTTGCCTGAATTCCTGCAATTTCCTCTTAAGAGATCTCCCTGCTTCGGCTCTGACCACCCTTCTGCCAGTCCATTTTCCATACCCACACCAAAGTCATCTTTCCTCATCAGAAATGGAAGTATGTTACCTTCCCCGACACTGCTAACTCCCACTTAAAACCCTTCTCCAAAAGCTTCCTACTGCACCGCACCCCTTCCCATGGCCCACAGGAACCCATCTAGTTATACCTGGTTCTCTTTTTCTCCCTTGTCCACCCCTCACTGCACTGAACTGGTCTCCAACATCTGCCAAGGTTCTTTCCAGCCCCTGAAATTCACACACATTCTTCCATCTCTTGGGTCTTGCTGGCTCCTTTTCTCCATCCTGAAGCTCTCTGGTTTAAAGGTCAACCCATTATCGTCACCTTCCTTACCTCCTTAAACAACTAGATTCTCCTGTTCCCTTCATAATGTCCCAACTCCAAAAATGTACACTTATATTTATTTTTTGTTATCCATTTTACCCCCTGGACTACAAGGTTCACAAGATCAGAGACATGTTTATTAAAGGCACTGCTATCTTTCCAGGACCTAAACTTAACGACAATAGAGCATACTTGAACTGCTAAGTATGTGTTTGTAGAATGTTCTAACTGATTTCTGTCTCCACCAAAGCCAGTGGAGAGATGTACCTGGTTTTCTGACTCCCCAACCCTCCTCCAGCCCCAACGGAGTACACTTGATTGTAAATGTCAGCTCAAACCTAATCAGTGGTATTCTGGTGCATCAGCTCTCTGAGAAAAAATAATCCCTGATTTGTAACACTTGCTGATTTCCATGGTGTGATCACTCCCAATGTAGCTGATTTCAAGCAACCAACATGATGTCAGCGAATGCAGAGTTGGAAAGAATGTGTGCGATTAGCTCTCGTGAGCCAACAAGAGCCTGCTTCTGCACAGCACTGGGCTCATCAGTTTTAGAGCCCGTCTGATTCTCAGTAAGGGATCCAAGGACTTTGATTTCCATATTCAAAGGGCTTGGCCCGAAGCCTTCTCTTTGCCAGCTTCACCTTTGGCTAAGTGGCATGGACCTAGTGCCATGGCTGGTGGCTCAAAGTTTGGACTTTCAGTGTCTGTAAATCCAGCTCCCTTGCCTCCCAGCTATGGACCTCGAACAAATCACACAGCCTCCTAAGACTCACTCCCCTTGTATGTAAAGTGGAGATAATAATGGTACCTTTGCCATTGTCATGCCAATTAAGTGAGTTTCTATGTGTGAAGTGTTCACTACAGAGTAGTGGTTCAAAGCCTTAACTCTGAAGCCAGACAGCCTAGGTTCCAATCAATCCTGGTTCCACCATTTATTAGCTGTGTGACTCTGGCCAAGTTACTTAAACTCTCTGTGCTTCAGTTTCTTAAGTTGTAAGGTGGAATAATAATAGTACCTGCCTCATAGCTTTGTGAAAATTAAGTGAGTTCATAAATGTATAGGGTATAGCCGAGGAAAAGCTATTCTTGTTTGGGGACTAAATGTCAGTAGCACATATAAAAGTCCTTAGCACAGTATCTGGCACACAGAAAGTGCCTAATAAATAATAGTAGCTTTCATTATTAATCATAATTAGTAATAACTGACATTGGGCTGTGTTTCCAGCCCAGGTCCCCAACTGTGCCCCAGATCTAATATGGGTCTCTGTCACCCAGTGCTTCTGTCCTTGCTCTAATGATGTATCCAGAAATCTGCTCCCATCTGTCACCCCAGGTTCCTCCTTTAGGAGAGGTCTCCTTGCTTGGACCTGTTTGTCCAATCCTCCCGGCACACCAGCTCTTCCTCCCCGTCTCACTACCTGCCTGCATAGGGCCCTGAAGCCCCAGGCCAGCAGATGAGCCTTGCCTGGGTGGTGAAGGACAGAAACACAGTCTTGCACACAAGGTCCTTCCCGTCTAGTCTAACCTGTCTGCTGTCACTAACTCATGTGTTCCTGGCCCTCTCACGATATGGGGTTGGAGAGCTTTCAGAAAGCCTAAGGAAGTGGGCAGCACAGGATGGCGGGAAATGGGTGGCAATGCAGCCATAGGTGCATTTCTCTGATATACAGAATCCACTAGAAGATCAGCCCTGGATGGAGCATCATCCAAAGAATACATTGAAAGTTGACTTGAGTTCAAATCCTCAGCACCATACCTACCCTCTCTGAACCACACACTTCTTTTGTACTTTTTTGGAATATTAGATGTGTAAAACAGGGCTGCCTGCTCAGTTGTATTGAGAAGTACTAACAAACAAATTAAAAACACACTTATGCACCTGCTGTAAGTTATATGCTCGAAAAGGAGTAGCCATGAAGGTAGCCTTCCTAATCTGCTTTAGACTCTGTGGCTTTTTCCAAACAAGTATTTGAAGGCCAGGTTGAGCTTTTGGCCTTACTCTGTTCCACTCATACTTGTTAGAACTTCCCAGGGATTTTTATAGTCAGGTACATATCTCCAGCCCTGCTGTCTCCCCTCAACTCTGACTCTGTATAGCCAATGGCACCCCTTGAATATCTAGAGGGTATCTCAAAAGTATCACAGCCAAGACAAACTCAGCTGTCCCCTCCCCTCCATGGGCCTTCCCTCCCAGCATCCTCCACCTTGAGTCAATGATGCCTCCATTCAACCAGCTGTTCAGGCTGAAATAGACTTTTGACCTAGTGGGGAGAGCCTTTGATTCTTCTTGCCAAAGAGCCCACATCCAAATTATTAGCAAATGCTGTCAGCTCTACCTTTAAAATACATCATGAATCTGATCACTTCTGAGCTTCTCCCTGTCGCCATCTGAGTCCAGGGACCATCACCTCTCTGTAGAGAGGTTCTTCTCGCAGGAATCACCGGAGGACACAGATTCTGAGTCAGGGGGTCTGTGCGAGGCCAGAGGGTCTGCATTCCTGGCACACTCCCAGGTGATGTGGGTGCTGCTGGGTGCCCAAGTCACACTGAGAAGCACTGACCCCCTCTGACCGGTCACCCTGCTTCCACTCTGGCCCATTTCCTTCTCGGCAGCCAGCGGCACGAATTGGATAAAATCGAGGCCCCTACTCACTCCCCACCCCCCACCACCAATGTCTTCCCTTCCAACTTGGAGGGAAACCCCAACCCACTAGTCTCAAGCACGGTCCGGCTCCAGGCCCCTCTCCTACCTCCTGTCAGCCACCTCTCCCTTGCTCATAGCTCCTCACCACAGGGACCCTCTTTCTGCTTCTCAAGCACACCAAGCTGCCTCCTGTCTGAAGAGCTTGGCATTTTCTGGTCCCTCGGTGAGACCAATGCTGAGCTGGAGAATCCAGTATGGCACAAAACTCCATGAGAGCAAGTGAGGTGAATTCTCTCCTGAGATGGGGGATGGGCCTTCGCCCCCAGGAACTGGCCCCATAGCTCTGGCAGCCTTTCTCCCTGGGAATGCAGAGCCTCTGCACTGTCCCTCTGTGCTCTGCATTTCGTCATTTGTTTGCTGTTTAGAGAGAAATTTAGCCGGAAACCGTGATGTGAGATAACCACAGTGCGGCAAGGCCACTGACCTACCGAGCCCCTACTCAGAAAAACATCTGACAATCTTCCTCTCTAACCAGTGGCCCAGAGGAGTGCAAAGCTGCCATCTGATCTTTGCCGTCACTCCTAAAGTTCTGTCCTGTTGGGTCATCCAGGCAAGAGGCAAGAAAGTAAAGTGGCTCTGCCCAAGGGGGTCTGGGACCAGAGAGTCAGTCTGCTCTGGTTCCAGTCCCAGCTCTGCTAGCTAGGATTGCATTATCACGGGCAAGTTACATTCCTCGTCTGTAAAATGGGCATAATAGGGGTTCACTCCCTTACACGATTATAAAAGTGTTCACATGCCTTGTGAGCTATGAAGGGTGCCTGGCACACAGTAAGCACCTGGTAAGTGTTAGCTATGAATTTCCTACCTCGTCATCTCCGATGTCTTCCAATCACGCAGCAACCAGGGCGAGCAGAGTCGGATGGGAAAAGCACGAGGTTTTGATGCCAGGCATGTCTGGGTTTGAATCCCGGCTCTGCCTGTCTGCATGGCTTTGGGCAAATGCTGCATCTCAGTTTTGTCATCTGTAAAACGAGGAGGGCTGACAGCAACGTCCTGGGAGCATGGGGGAGTACCCAAGAGTGCACAGATCTCAAATGCCTGGCACCTAGTAGGGGCCTAATAAATGTTAATGCTCTCCCTCTTGTCCTCCTTTACCTCCCTTTGGAGCTCGCCTCTGCATTCACAGTACTTTTCCCCCCTGTTACTGTCACACTGAATAAATGAATACATTAAGTTAGCAGGAGCAGATACTTAAAGAATCCAGGCTGGTACATTTCCCAGGTCTCACCACCATCCATCATGAAGCATTAACAAGAGCACTTAAAAAAGAAACACAGTGCATCAGAGACGGAGTGGAGCTCCTCCATGGCTCTGTCATTCTTGTGCCAAGTGTCACATGTCATTAAGGCTGAGGGCAGGAGAGGCTGAGGCCAGGGGAGAGCCCGAAGCCGAGCACGGAAGCAAGGATGACGACTGCAAAGCTGCCTTGTTCAGTGAGCTGAGGTGCAACGCCGGGCAGCCTTCTGCCTTCTCCAGAGCTCTAAAAATGAAAACCGGTGCTTTGTAGTCTCAAAAAAGGTGGGAACGGCATAAAGACTCATCCGCAGGAAGCTAGTTAAAGAAATTATAGTCCATGCAAAGAATGAAATACTTTGCCTCCATCAGAAGGAAAGAAGTGAATTTATATGTGCTGTCGTGGAAAGTTGCCAAGTGAAAAAGCAAGGTGGGGAAGGCTCTGGATGGGATGGTTCCATTTATGCTAACAAAGCTCTATAGTTGGATACGGACATATACGCATGCAAATGCATGAGCTGCGCACCAAACTGTTAACAGTGGTTACCCCCGGCAGGGGGGGAGGGCGTTCAGGGCAAGCATGGGGGCTGAAGTCATGCTTTTGCTTTTACACCACGTATGCTTCCATGCTGCTGTTTGTTGTATACATGTAGTCCCTGAGGAGTCAAGGCAGAAAGAGAAAAAAAAAAAGAAAGAGGGAAATCAATGATTCTCTGTTTATAAACCCAAGTGTATCCGGTTGAGATGTTCAGGGTCTGCAGAAAGCCTCAGTCTCTCACTCATACCGCAGCTGATTCAGAGAAATGTCCAGGCACACGGCCCTCATGGCTGGCCCCTGGGCTGTTTCTTCAGCTCCTCTGGTAGAGGGGCTGGGATTAGGGCTCCCTTGACCCAGGGCTCTAGCAGAAACCCATCCTGTGGCTCAGCCATGCTGTGCAGGCCAGAACGGCCCCCAGGATGAAGCTGGTCCCAAGGGTGTTGGCCCAAGCCAAGATTCCTCCAAGCACTCCCTCCCAGGGCCCCCAGCCCTGGATGACGGCCTCCGTAAATGGGGATTATAGGGACACAAACTGCATTTTTCCCAGTAAGATTCATTTCAGTGGTTAATATCCTAGATTCACCCTTGTCAGGTCCCTCTTTGCTCCAGAATGTTCTGTGACCCACCATTACAACACAGTACGGGGAATAGAAAACCAACTCCTTACCCTGGCACTCAAGGTCCGCCAGGATCTGGTCTAACCAGATACTCGTCCTTCTAGGTCAGAACGAAGACATATGCTGTTACGCTTTGTGACTCATCTTGCCAGAAATGGTTTGGAGAAACAGATGCCATCTGTCAATGCTGCTATCCGTCCTATCTTCACTCTGAAGGGTAAAGTGGATAACCAGCCGGGCTACCCGCCTCCATTCTTCACTTGGATCGTCCTCGGATTCTTCAGCGTAGTAGGATGGGTAATCATAACTCAAAAAAGAAAACCAACTCCCACACATGGAGCTTCTACCTTGGCCACAAGGTGCTAAGTGCTTCACAAATATTACCTCACTTCCTCCTCAGTCAAACGTCAAAGCGGTATCACGGGCTCCCTTTACTGATGGGGAAACTGAGGCCCCACAAGCGTCAGGGGAAAGGTTGTTCTTGACCTCTCAGCAGTCCTGCCTGTCAGCAGTAGTCCTTGGCGGGAGCTCGCGGATGTGCGGGCTCCTCTGCGGTCACGGGGACCCGGTGACTTGTGTGGTGAAGGGTAGTCCCTTGAGCATGACCTGCGTACGTGCCACGTCCTGTGTCTAACTGTGTGGTATGGGACCTGATGTTTCCAGCCCGAGTTCCCCCGGGAAAGTGCACCTGGGCCTCTCTTTCCCACGTGGGGTCTGGCAGGTTGGAAATACTTGAGTCAAGCTCTTACTTAATCTCTGTGCTCTTACAGGACCCTTGAGAAAAGACATCCTCCCTGATGAGCTGTGAAGAATGCCTTCCAGGGAAAAGCTCTTCAAGTGTGTCAAGAGGCCCTGTGCAGCACACCTAAGGGCTTTGCACAGCAAACCTAGTGGGATGGTTTTTTTCTGCTAAGAGCCGTCTGGAATGAAGACACAGATAATAGGGCTCACGCTCTATCTTGGCCATCAGAACTGCGTAACCCTGAGCAAAGAGCTCTCTGACTTCAGGCCAACTTTATTGAGAAAGAGTTTACGTACATAGAATAAAACACAACCGGTGGAAGGGTTCAGTGCAACAAGTTTTTGAAATGTGACCTCTAACTGTCACCCCACTCAAGGTATAGACATTTCCCACATCCTGAAATCTCCCACCTTCTGCTTTTGTTCATTAAAGATTAAATGTGTCTTATCTAGGGGTGCCTGGGTGGCTCAGTGGGTTAAAGCCTCTGCCTTTGGCTCAGGTCATGATCCCAGGGTCCTGGGATCGAGTCCCGCATCAGGTTCTCTGCTCAGCAGGGAGCCTGCTTCCCCTTCCCTCTCTGTCTGCCTCTCTGCCTACTTGTGATCTCTGTCAAATTAAAAAAAAAAAATGTGTCTTTTCTAGCATTTCACATGGATGGGATTATTCTGTACGTCGTCTTGTTGTCTGGCTTCCATCATCCAGCATGTTTCTGGGATGCGTTCATGTTGGCACATGTATTGGTAGTTCATTCCTTGTAACTAGTGGGTAGTGTTGTATTGTGGCCACAAAGTAATTTGCATATCCATTATTGTTGGATATTTGGAGTGTTTCTAGTTTGGGGCTATTATGAATAATGCTGCCAGGCTCCTCTATAAAGAAATCTTCTGTGTAACTCCGTATTTTCGTTTCTCTTGGTTAAATACCTAGGCAGGGAATTTCTGGGTCACGTGCGTATATATTTTCCTAGGGCTGTCGTACAAAGTACCCCCAACTGGGTGGCTTAACACACCAGGAATCCATTGTCTCGTGGTGCTGTAGGTTAGAAATCTGAAATCCAGGGGTCGGCCGGGCCCTGCTCCCTCAGAACCCTCTGGGAGAGGGGTCTTTATTGTCTCTTCCAGCTTCTGGCAGCCCCAGCTCCAGTCCTTGGTTTGCGGCAGCGAAACTCCAGCTTCTGCCTCTGTTTTCGCTGGGCCATCTTCCCTCTTTGTCTGTGTCCTCACATAGCTTTCCCTTCTGCGTGTCTGTGTCTAAACTTCCCTCTTCTTATATAAAGACACTGGTCACGCGGGATTAGGGCCGCCCTAATGACCTCTTCTTAACTTGAGCATGTCTGCAGAGAGCCTATTTCCAAATAAGGTCGCATTCACAGGTACCAAGGGTTAGGACTTCAACGTATCTTTTTCAGGGGACACCATTCAACCCACAACACGTGGTAAACGCATGTTTCACATTGCGAAAACTGCTAAACTTGTTTGTAGAGGAGTGGCATCATTTCACATTCCCCCCCGCAACACAAGAAAGATTCAGTTGCTTCATATCCTTGCCAACACTTGGTACTTGTTGCCCTTTCGTGTTTTAACATTCCAGTGGGTAAACAGAGGTATCTCATCATGGTTTTATCTTGCATTTCCTTGATTACTGGCGACGTTGAGTGTCTTTTTATGTGCTTATTTGCCATTTAGACATCTCATTTGGTCAGATGTCTGTTCAAGTATTTTGTCCAATTTTTAACTATATTGTTTATCTTCTTCTTATTAAACTGTAAGTGTTTTTTAAAATTTTTAAATCTAAATTAAATTTAATTAACATAGAGTGTATTATTAGTTTCAGAGGTAGAATTTAGTGATTCATCAGTTGCATATAACACCCAGTGCTCATGATATCATGTGCCGTCCTTAACGGCTGTCATCCAGTTACCCCATCCCCCTGCCCATCTCCCCTCCAGCAACCCTCCATTTGTTTCCTAGAGTTAAGCATCTTTCCTGATTTGTCTCCCCGGTTTTGTCCTATTTTACTTTTCCTTGCCTTCCCTTATGTTCATCTGTTTTGTTTCTTAGAGTTGTAAATGTTCTTTACAATATATTCTCTCCAGATCATTTTAAAAATGGAATGATAGTCTTATTCTAAAAATTTTTAGACTGCTTTGTTTCCATCTCAGATCAAGTGGTGAAAGTAGAGGGAACATTTAACCCTCTGACTAGATGCAAATATTGAAGTGTATCACACCCCTTAACACAGTATCTCACTCTAGAGAATTTATGCAGAGGAAATATACAAGGATTAGTGACAAGAATGTTCCTTCTAGCACGGCGCACATGAGAAAAACAGGAATAAACCTAACTGCCCTAAAACAGGAGGCATCCATCATTTATAGGATAGAATACTATACAGCCACTAAAACAGCTTCCATACAAATTAACATGGAAAGGTGCTTATAATGTTGAATGAAAAAAAGGCCAGTTACAAAACATATGTGTACTATTATCTTTTGAAAGTGTTCACAAGCAATGTAGAATAGGTAGGTAATTATTTCTGGATGGTGGAAATTTGTCATTTTTATTTCCTTGTGACTTATCCATATTCTCTGATTTCTCTAAACTTAGTTAGTAAATGTACAAGTGTTGAGGGGCGCCTGGGTGGCTCAGTTGGTTAGGCATCTGTCTTCAGCTCAGGTCAAGATGCCAGGGTCTTGGGATCGAGCCCCATGTTGGGCTTCCCTGCTCAGCAGGGAGTCTCCTTTTCCCTCTCCCTCTGCTGCTACCCCTGCTTGCGCTCTCTCTCTTCCTCTGTCAAGTAAATAAATAAATAAATAAATAAAATCTTGGGAAAAAAAATTGTGCAAATATTGAGTTGTGTTACTGCCAAAGTGGGATAGTCAAAGGACAAATGTGTGACATTGCCATTGTCCCCCCTCAAAGGCCAAACATAGCAGAGTGGCAAGAGCACACCCTGGTGATGTCACAGGGGTCCCCATCAGCAATCACTCTCCAGGACTGTCCTACCCAGCACATTGTAGCGCCACCAGCAGTGACTGCGGGACTAAGCTTATTACCCAGCCAAGGGAAGGGCCATCCCCAGTGGGGACTAAGCCGCTCAGATTCCTGACCCTGGGCACCTGCCTCTGGATTACTGGGCTGCCCTGGGACATGACACAGGTGAGGCCTCTCAGGCAGTGGTGTGCAGGTAAACAGCTGGCTGTCCAGGAAAAATAAAAACAGCCCCAGCTTGAACTGTTGGCTTATTCCTGTGGTATAAAGATTCACATATGGCTCATGTCAAGTGACCGATGGGACAGTTCTGAATGCGGCATCGGGAAGAGGTGTGCTTAACTAACCATTATGTAGTATTTTAAATAGTCTTTCCATCACAGTACATACAGAGTAGTAAAGTTATTAAGAAAGTGATTCAAGTGATGAGTTTTGAGTTATTGCCTTCGATTTTAATACAAGACATTTCGTTTTCAGGAGATAGAATTGAGTTTCTAGTAACAACTATCCCGAGCCGGGGGTTCCCACAATTCCTGAGGAAGCAGCCACCCCCAGCCGCCATCCCGCACAGAAAGCCCCTGCCCCACGCAGGCTCCGGGAAGCTATTTGACTGCCTCAGCCTCTCAGGTTCTCATTTTTCTGTAAAATGAGGCAAATCTTCTAACTCACAGTGGTGGGGGGGATTAAGGTAAGAGTCCTGCACTATATCTGGCACATGCTAGGTGCTCCCCGACCAACCGTCTCCAAGCGTTCCCTGAAGCAGACATGGGAGGCAGAGCCAGAGCCCACCTCCCTCTCCAGGTCCCCACAGCCCACCTCCTCTCTCCCCCTTCAGGAAAGAGTGGGTCAGGAGGCCTGACTCTCTCTGCATGCATTCCACATCCGTCAGCAGTCAGGGCTCAGCCCTGAGAGGGATGGGCCACGGGAATAGCAAGGTGGGCATGCACATCCAAGTTCGAGAGCTAGAACATCTGGATGCAGGTGCTGATGCCCCCACTTGCTTGTAGCAGACGAAAGTCATTTAATTTTCTTGGGCCTCAGTTTCCACATCTGTAGAGGGGCCATGCTGCCTGCCTCCCAGTCAGAATGGCGATGGAGGACAGCGCCGGGGCTGCTGTCAGTGAGGGTGGACACCAGTCATCCAGTACATGCTCATTTTGTATTGTGGTTAGGTTTCTGAATTTCCAGGCTTGGTGGGGATCAAGGGGTCGGGGCTTTAGCCCTAGGTCTGACCCGAGGGCTGTTCTGCACGCTTCCATGGTGGCATCAATGGGGGCACAGAGCCCACATCTCCATAACTACTGGGAATCCAATGACGGATCCCAACTGGAATCTGCGACGGTGGACAGACACACACACGTGCAGACATGGATACGTTCAGCCTCGGGCCCCTAGGGGCTGTGGTTTTCCACGAGCCGAAGGCAGTTTGCTACGGGAACTGTATCTGGGCAATCCGGACCACAGACCGAGGGAGAGCCAGCGACAGCGGCTCAAGCCAGAGACCTGGAGGAAAAGCACTGTCTCTTACCCAGCCTCTGCCTTGTGCAGAAGATGCTGGCTTTGCCTGGCCCCCTGCCCCCTGCTTGCAGGGGATCCTTTAGAAATTCTGGAGACTTGGGCTTAGGGGATGGGGGGGTAATGTCTTCCTGCAGTACTCAAGGAGACATGGCTATAGTTAGGCGTAACTGAGTTACGCCTCAGTTCATGTCCTAGCTCTGCCACACTCAGCTGTGTGATTTCATGCAAGTTACTTAACCTTCCTGGGCCTCATGTTCCACAGCTGTAAATTGGGGAAATCGATCATACGGACTTGATAGTGTTGTTAGTAGGATGGATGATTTTATATTTGAAGCACGTAGCATCGTGCCTAGAGCATGGCTGCTATTTGAAAATTATTGTATAATTCCTTCCAAATAGGCATCCTATCGCGGTTGCCTCTGGCCAGTAACACACTCCAACATAACCCCACCCTCGTGAGCAACCCAGGTCTGGAATCTGGACTGCTCTGAGCCCACCCTCCCTTCTGCCCTCTGACTTCTGGCCAGTCTGGGGCCCATAGCACATACCACCTTAGGACCTCAGCTGCAAGGGGGTCCTAAACCCACGTCCCTGCCTGCCATGTGTGGCTGACCCACACAGCCCAAAAGACAAAAAGCAGGAGGAAGCCAGCCTGCTGGCCTCTTCTGCTCCATTTCCAACAGTCCTGATGTGCTGATTACAATATCTGTATTCAAGACAAAAAAAAAGAGCTCCCACCCCACACATCCATTTTTTTTTCTCATCCAGCTCCACTCCACCAGCCCCTCCAGGTTGGTAATAAAGACAATTGGAACACAAACCATGTTCGTGCAAAGTCACACTCAGAGACGCTGGGTGTGCATTTTCTGATGTTTGCTAGGGAGGCCATTAGCATTTCTGCTGATAGAGCTGAAGCCCCCAGCCCTGGCCTCTCACTCAACCCCACTTGCAAAGCCGGGAAAGCATCTATCTGCAAGGGGGGCGTGGCTCCCGAGAAAAGCTCTGTGTCAGACGCTGTCATCGATCCAGGGCGGCACCACGGCCCCTGTGGCCAGCCCCACTTTAAAGGACATTGTGGCTGTGTCAGAAGCTGCCCTATCCTCTGCCTCAGCCACGGGGCAGCTTTACAGTGTCACTTGGTTTTGCCTTTCTTCCTTGTTATTTACCAGCTGGGTGCATTCGGGTGAGTTGCATAACAGCTCTGGGCTTCAGTCTTCACCTCTGTAAAATACTAATTACCTGTCCACCCAAAGAGCTGTGCTGGTAATGAATGAGATATGTCTCCGTGTCATAGCAGGTGCCTGGCATGGAGAAAAGCCTGAATAAATGGCCCCCCGCCCCATTCCCACAAGGCTGTTGATATCCCTTATCCTACTCTACCCTAATCAGGTACCAGACCAGGGATGGCGACTATCTGGCATTCTTATCACCCCAAATTCCTACAAAGGCCTTGGCAAACATTACTAATCTATCCCTATTGCGGTAGGATGAGGTACAGCCCCTCCAAGATGTCCCCGTCATAATCTCTGAATTCTGTGAATATGTCACGTGCCATGGCAAGAGGAAATTGGCAGATGTGGCGAATATCAGGATCTTGAGATAGATGATGCTGGATGAACTGGGTGGGCCCAACATAATCACAAAGGTCCTTCTACGTGCAAGAGGGAGACAGGAGAGCTGGTATCAGAGAGATGCAGTGTGAGAAACTCACACACCAAGAAATACAATCAGCTGCTAGAACCTGAAACGGGCAAGACAATGGATTCCCCGGCCTGCCCTCCAGAGTCTCCAGAAGGAATGCAGCACCTCCTGATACCTTGATGTTAGCCCAGGGAGACATGTGTTGGGACTTCTGACTTCCTGAATTGGAAGAGAATAAATTTGTGTGTTACAAGCCACCAAAGTTCTATAATTGGTTACAACTGGTTACAGCAGCAATAGGAAACTCATATACCCATCATCATCTTTCCCCATAATCATGTACTTGGCCTAAGAGTTCTTCCCAATATAGTGCTCTAGGCAATTAGCACTGAGAAATAGCAGATGTGGCCTTCCATCGAGCCCCCGACCCCCCACCCCTGGCCACACATTATGCCAGTAACCAGGTCATCTTGCAGTACCCTGATTATAGTCTGCCTTAGCCCGATTTCCCATCTGTCTGGAGTTGGGACCTGTTCAGATCCCACCTCTGTTACCGACTTTCCCCTTAGCTTGAAACCCAACCACCCAAACACCTCTGGACCTCTTCTTGTAGGCTCAGACCCCTTAATAGCCCTAGAAAACAGACTACTCCCTCCCAGGGCTTTATTCTCTATTCCAGCAAGGGCCCAGCTTCCATGGCTGCCCCGTGACCCATCGCTGGGGGATCCTCCAAGCAAAGGAACCCACATGAATGGCTGGATCAGAAGGAATGTCAGACCGTAGCCGGCCTCCTGGCTCCCACATCTCTCAGCTTCAGTACAAAAGCCTTCACCACAACGGGTTATGTTAGATGCATAAATTCATATCCACTGGCCTGTGGCCACCATAGGAACAAAGGCTTCTTGACGCAAACACCCAGCACGGAGGAATGCTTCCTATAGAGGAACAAAGGGGTCTCAAATAGAGATGTTTTTCTTCCACTTGGAGGAGCTACAGACAAGGACAAAGCTCCCAGGGGAGGGGTACCAAAGGGGAAAAACTAATGACCTCAGTTCAAAATGCCCTGACATCAAACACATTTTCCCCAGCATTCGTTTCTGGAGTTCACCCCAGGCAAATGTAACTACACATGCCTCCTTCTGTTGGTGCATAGACCATGCCCCTCCAGGATGCCCAATCCACCAAAAGACAGCCAAGGTACATGTGTGCCCAACACGCCAGACCATGGATGTATGTGCGCTCACCCACATGGCCCCGGGCATCCATCCCCGCGATGAGAAAGCACACCTGCAGGCATCACAGTACATGGACTCTGGTGCCCACCTTCCAACCCGGGACACTTAGACATCCGTGTGTTGACGCAGAGATGGTTAAACTTTGCAGCGAGTGTGTGCCCAAGTATGTCACAGGAAGCACAGACACACCCATCCTGTGACAGACATAAAATTGCCCACGGGATGGACACCTTGAAACCACAGCAATTCCCACTCCACGTACGCAAGCCCAGACCCACACCAGACAGACCGCCGCGCAGCAGGCAACCTGGCCTACAGTTTCCAAATGTCTTCATGAAAACAAGCAAAAGCCAGGTAAATAGAAACAAAGGCCTTTGATGTTTTTGTTTACCCCACAGAACTGCCTCTTGATTCAAGGGGCTGACTGCTGCAAACTGACCACTCTCTCCCAGCGGGCGACCACTGTGAACACAGGGCCCGATGCGCACTGGTAGCATGGTAATCATCTCCCAGGGGCCTTGGGTGCCCACAGTAACACGAACGTGCGTGCACACACACACGCACACACACACACACCCCTGACTGTTTGCAGCTGCCTTTTCTTTTTAAATCTCTCATATCATACACTTGGCAATCCAGCCCCCCTCCTGCTTGGCTGGGCTAAACTATTTTGGGAATTGGCGCAGATGCTGAGAGAAAAGATATTATTCCGAGATGCTCCACAGAGATCAAAGCTCCTTAATCAAAGCCGTCAACTCAGCGCACAGCGCCTTGGCGCAGCCAGAGCCCAGGTGGAGAGGCAGCCATCGGAGCCATCGGAGCCGTCGGTGAGGAGGCAGCAGAACCCAGCAGTGCAACTCCAGGTCCGACAAGCGTGGAGCCGCCGCCGATTCCTGACTCCTGAGGTCATCCGCATCCCTCTCTTCTCTCACTCACCATCTCCAGATGGAAGTCTGCCCTACACAGCCCCAGAAGGATGAGAGTCTCTCTGTTCAAAAAGCCCTCTGGGAAGGAAGGTCTCCTAACCCTGTGCTGAACAGTTCGCACACTGGGGAAAGGGCTCTGTCTCTCGGTGCAGGTCGGATCAAACAGCCCAGAACTTTCATGGACTGGTCCACTCCTAGGAGTGTCACTGGGCAGGGCTGGCTGACACTTGAAGGGAGTGGTGGGAACGGGAGAGAGCTACCCCCGGGGTTGCAGCCCACTGTGGGAAAGTGGGGACCTAGGGGGCTCCATGGGGTTCTGTGTGGCCTCTGCACTGCACGCAAGGTTTGCAAGCGAGAGAACTCCCGTCCCTTCCACCCCTCTGTCCCCCCACATACACGAAGTGGTTATTAAGGAATTCAGTCATTCAACCAGCATTGGTGACTACCTTCTCTTTGCCACACGCTGTTCTCGCTGAGAATACAGTGCAAACAACACAAAGTCTCTGCCTCTGGGGGACTTCCATTTTAGATGGAAACCGGAGAGACAGATGGGGGAGGCAGGTCAGGTGATAAGTAAGTAAAACTGATATTTCAGATTATTCTAAGTGCTAGGAAGAAAGCAGACCAAGTGTTCAGAAACACAGAGAGCATGAGTACACGCTTGGGGATGGAAGGCTGTGTTCCTCTCAATAAGGTGGCTACAGACGTCTCTTTGAGGAGGTGACATCTGAGCCCCACCTGAAGGGTGAGAAGGACCAGTCCCATGAGGAGCAGAGGGAACTGTGTTTCACACCTTGAGTGCACACGCCGGCAGATGCTGGGGGCCTGCTGCGTCTGCTCAGGGAGGGCTTTGTGGGTCACAGGGAGGCAAGTGCCCTTCTGCCAAGAGGCTGAACTCCCTGATCACTGTGCGGAACTGGTTAAAAGAGGGCACAAGTAGAAGCAGAGAAACCTGCTAAGAGGTCACTGCAGTACTCCAGACAGACAATGACGGTCACCGGGACTACCATCGTGGTAGGGGAAGTAGACCGAGAAGGGTGGATTTGAGATTCCTTTGTAGGCAGAAGTGAGGGGTTTGCTCATGGGCTGAATGTAGCAGGAAAGGGGACTGGACAAAGCCGTCATCGGTCCACTTCACAAGGTCAAACCACCTGCACTTGGAAATCCCAGGGCTGGGAGAGACCTTCGAGATCCTTGTCCCCCAGACTTTAAATGGACGTCTGGCCCACCAGGAGGTCATCAGCCCCTGCTGACTTGGGATGGTGAGCAGATGAGCTACAGGCCCGTCTACCCACAGCCTGATAGACGGCAGTGAACCCAGG
This sequence comes from Enhydra lutris kenyoni, assembly GCF_002288905.1. Taxonomy (NCBI): domain Eukaryota; kingdom Metazoa; phylum Chordata; class Mammalia; order Carnivora; family Mustelidae; genus Enhydra; species Enhydra lutris. The sequence continues at coordinate 40,404,742 of NW_019154106.1, forward strand.
AGAAATGTCCTTTGGGTGTGCTGAGCCCCGTCAGCCCCACGATGTCCCTTCACAGGGGCAGCACCTGGGTGTGGGTCTTGGACTTCAACACATCCCAGTTTAGAGAGTCCCCAAAGGACCAAAAGTCAATCTGTCATCTTTTTCAAGCCCTATTGTTGCATCCCTTAGCTCACAACCCAGCCACCCGGCCTAGAAAATGAAGCTAGCTAAAGCCTACCCCTGTTGTCTTAGGTCTGGGGGGAGGGTAACACAATCTGAAACTGTGTTTCCTAAAGTAGGCCCTGAAATGATGGTCCCATAAGATGCTTCATAGCAAGAGATCCTCAGGTGAATAAGTCTGGGCAATACTATATATTACAAAGTACAGCATTATATGTATGTTATTTGTATTTTTTATATATATATGTATATATATATATATATACACACACACACACACACACATACACACACATACACACACACACACACACACACACACACACTAAAGATACTTAGATGATACATATATGTATACGTGTGTGTTATAATACTATACCACAACCTTCTCTTGGAGTTTCACAATGCACATACACAGGCTCTGACAAGTCCTGCAGTAAAGATACCCACTCAACTTTGTTGACTAGTACATTACCTAAACTTATTGACCAAAGCAAACTTTCTTCCCAGAATACCTACTATTAATAGCTCCGCTTCGGGAAATACCATTCCAGATGACCGAGTTATGAGATGGAATTTGTTAAATGGATAACTTCAGCTCCAAGTCCCACTTTACTCTGAACCATTTAGATGTTTTAAAGCCCAAATGGTGTTTTTGAATTCAATAACCTGCTTAGTGGGTTCTGTCATTTTTATTGGCACTTCTAGACCTGGCTTCATTTACATAAATGCACTGATTTTGATGAACAAGCAGGAGGCCATTAGTTGCTTTTCTTCCTTCCTCTCAGCCCTGCTGAATTCAGATAAATTATCCCACGGCGGACAACCAGGTCTTAGATGGAATTGAATGTCTACACTCTGTTGCCCGTTTCTGGGAGGGGATCCCATGGTTGGGCCCTTTCTCCACGTTTCCCCACTTCCTACTCCACTTTCCCGAGCACACACAAGGCTGGTCGGTCAGGGTGGGGTCCCCTGGCTCCACTGGACTGGCGGCGATGGGCGGGCATGGGGGGGGGAACATCGTGCCCAGCCATGTAGCCAGGCCTCACTCGGCCATGGGCAGCCTGTGAGACACCCAGAATATCTTTCTTCCGGGCCTCCATGTCCTTCTCTGAGAATGAAGGAAGAGACCATGAATGCCTCTATCAGCAACGGGTTTCTTTCTGCTTCGTCGACATTCGCGGGCCAGTGGTGCTCAGTTTCCCAGAGAAGCAACCTAAAAATACAGCAACGGAAAGTGTCCTCCCCACACACAACCTTATTAAAAACTGGAAAACCTCTTGAAATAAATACTTCCTTTGCAGATAAAATATCTAGAAATATTTTGCCATCCTACGTAGGATGCCAGTCCTAAAGTACAATGATCTAAGGAGTAAAAATAGTCATGGTTGTGGCAGTGGAAGGGCTCCAGAGGCCTCTGCGGCGCGGGCCATACCCTCTCCCCATGGGGCCGCTCACAGAGGATCTGTTCCGTACCCACTGCTGGAGGCCAAACCCTCTCCAAAGCAATGAATCTACTTCGCCCTCTCCTTAATGCAACAGAACCAACAGAGAGATGTGTCAGGAGTCCCTAAGCAAAAGCCATGTTGTTTGCACATTTCTTTTAGGCACGAAGAGCCACCCTTCCCTTATCAAGGAATAGCGGGAGCCCTCCAGAAACCCTCCAAACGAGGGCCAACCTTTGAAAGGACGGCAGTCTCAGCCTGCTGTGTAAATTCCTTTCTGCACAAGGGCCAGTGCTCTCTCTCTTTCCAGATGGGTAGGTTAAGGCTCAAGAGATGCAATCAACCACCTGTGTACATTCAGGCACATTGATAACTGCACTGGGCCCTTGTGTCTTCATGGGTAAAAAGTCTCCTTGTGGGATGATAATAGAAACCACCTTATGTTGTTCTGAGGACACATGTAGAGTATATGTAAGTCTGCGTACAAGGCATTTGGAATAATGCCTGGTATGTAGCAAGGACTCAATAAGTGTTGGATAATAGTAGGATTAGTATCATTGGTCCAAACCACATGGTTAGTAACTGACAAAGCGAGGCTTCAAAGCCTATTCGGTTTCACCCCACCACATCTATCTCACTCTACCACATTATTGCTTCCAGAAAGTTTTGCTTTCTCAAGCCCAAGGCTTGTTTTTTTGATTCATGTGGTAGAAAGCATGGCTACAGAAGGTCCCTGTATTTTACTCATTACTGCTCAGACATTGAGAGAGAAACGGATCTCCTTCTTTCAGTCCCAGCACCAGACTTCCCAGCGAGGGAAGAAGCTGGTGACGCCTTTGTCATGTGCTTACCCTGAGATCACTTATGAGGGCGCCAGTGGTGGGGATCCCCCAGAAACCAGGTAGCTCCTGCTGAAACCCTACAGATTTGCAGAAGGGGCTCCTGGAAAGGGGGACATGAAGCATACAATCCTATAAGCATCCCTTATAAGTGGGGTAGCCATATGTATCTCCCAGGATTACTGGGATGACTTCATAAAATAACATATATAGAATGTTTGGCACACAGTAGGTATTCAATAAATGATAGCTACTTTTATTTCATCAGAAATTTGTTACTGAAATAAAAGCCAATTTGCTAGTCTAGCCTAAGAAGTCTCCTGGAAACAAAGAGAACAAAACCCCCACCAGTTACAGAGGACCCCCGATCACCTTACATGTGTATGGGCAGGCTCGGTTGGGAAAGGGAACAGCGTCAGGGGGTCATGAGCACAGAGGTAAGCTGGGACTAATGCAGAGACTGAAGGCAGATGCAAGGCCGGTAGCCAAAGAACACAGAGGCTAGAAGTCATGGCCCTTCATGTAGCCAGGAGACCAAAGCCGAACTCCTGGATAGACAGAAGAAACAAGGAGGCTTGGAAGTCCTTCCACCTGCTACCTCAAAGAAGCTTCCGCTGGGAATGGCTGGGCTGCCCTGGACCACATTTGACCCACTTGAATATTTTCAACTTGCAGTGCTGAAGCTCCCCTTTTTAAAGAGGAAACTCATTGCCACATTCACAGGATGTGGGTCTATACACGTGGATCTGGACCGACCAGGTCTTGTATTTTAGCCCAGAAGGTGTGGGACAACCTGAAATTCCAGCATCCTTCAGAGAAGTGAAAGGCCCAAAGATTTCAAGAAAAGAACTGCTTGCAGAGACTTGGATCTCTTCTTTTTCCCAGCATGAAGCAAACGAACAGCTTCCTGGGCTCAAGGACTATGGGCAACAGAGCCCCTTCTTGGTGATGTGCCCCTGAGTTACAGGGGGTCTTCTGGAGGACAGACAGCTGTGGATCCAGAGCTCCTTTCCAAGGGCAAGCAAATCTCCATCTTCCCAGCGATACTCAGGGCAAGTCCTTGCTTCCCTCAGGGGAGACAAAGGTATTGAGAAACTGGCTTGGAAAACAGAGCCTGACCCAGATAGAAAGATGCAGATGTTCAGAGAACAACACAAACATGTCTGATTCCTTCAGGAGCTGGCAAATGTGTTGTCCACATCTATTGACCACGTCCCTAATAGATGAGACTCAGGCTGGTGGGAACAGCACTCAAACAAGCTGCCCTGTATTGACCCTAATTTCACGAGCGTGAGGTTCAATTAGCCATTGAACTAGATATGGACCCAAGAGCTGTTTGAAGCTTTGCAGCAATGCAGATGCCAGTCGATGACCCAGACAGCCTCTTAGGACGACTTCCGACCCCCTGGCTTCCTGCCAACCCCCACCTGCCTGCTATCCTTAAGGTAAGACTGCCTGGATCAGCAGACTGCCTTTCTTACTGGTTCCACTGCCCCCAATCTCTCTCTTCCAATCTCTCCTCCACACTGCAGCTGGAGTAATTAGTCTCAAAAGCAAATCCGATCACATCACTCCCCTGCTTCAACATTTCTGATGACTCTGCACTACACTCGGGATTAAATCCAGACTCCTTAGCTTGGTTTGTCTCACCTGCAACACTCTGGTCTTGCTGCCCAGTACGACAGCATCTCTTACCAATTTGTTACCTGATTTGTTCCGACTTTCCTCAACTCTTGGAAAATTTTCACCCAGGCTGATGGAGATACTACTCTGTATTTGCTAAAAGGCAACTTCCTCCTGGAGCCATGGCTAACAGTGATGGATTCTGAGGCTCTAAAGGATGGCAGGGTCATAGATAGAAGGTGCCTGGGTCCCTGAATCATCTTGGGAAGAGAGTAGCTAGAACCACCCAGCTGGGAACACCAGTGCTGGACCTTTTGCAATAGCAAGAAACAGAGCTTGATTGTGTGACATCACTGACACTTGGGGACATTTGTTATGGTAGCTGGCACATTCTAATTCATGTGCATGTTCTCTTAGCCCATAGGCCATTGTGTGTGTGTGTGTCTTCTCTCCCTACAACATCTTTCTCTCTATTTTCTGCCTAGAAAACCCCTAATTGCCCTGTTAAACCCTAGCCTCACCTCTTCTGGGAAGCCTATGTTGGTTCTCCAGGGTGAGTTAGGAGCCTCATCTCTGAAGTACCCCATAATTCTGTACTTTTCTTCTACTAATGTCCCCTATCCATGGAATCTTATCTCTTCATTTGTCCACCTGCTCTAGTAACTAGATTCTGGGCAGGGACTGTGTCTTGTTCATGTCTGCATTCTCAGGGTCCCTTCCCAGGGTAGAAGTAATACATGTTTGATGAATGGATGGATGGAGTATGTTAACACATAGATTTGTGAATGGGCTGTTTCTTGGTAATGGACATTCACACAGTGCCCCCTCCCTCCCTTGTATGTGTTGAGGACAATAGGGGCACAGTGAGATGTAGTAGCCCAGGCTGTGCGGGAGCCCACATAGAAAACTTGTTAGACTGTGGTTGGTGTAGAAGCCAGAGCTCAGGGTTTTCTGCATGTTGTAGACACAGGTGAGAGGCAAGAGAAAGTCAGGAAGCCTTGGCTTCCTGAGTGTAACTTTTTAAAGCATCTCCCATGTGCTAGGCAATTTAAATGTATTATTTCGGTGCATCTGTCCTCACAACTCTGGAAGTCTGCTGTTATTACCCCCATCTGGCAAATAAAGAAGCAGGCTCAGAGAAGTTAAGTGACTTGCCCAAGGCCACACAGCTGGTATTTGTCAGAGCTGAACTCCAACCCAGGCCTGTCAGTCTTCTGAGCAGGGACACAGTGCATCTCAGTGGGAAAATGCAGAAGTGAGACATGCCTAGTTCCTCCGGGACACCCAGGGCCTGGCCCTGCACAGATATGAGGCCTGCCCATGAGTCCTGGTCCGAGCAAAACATTCAGAAGTCTTCTGCTGGCAGCAGCCTGTTGAACATGGGCTGAAGGAGAGAGTAAAGAAACAGGTCACTTTTCCCCGGGGCCCAGGCTCTGTCAGGCAGGCCTGATTTGTATGGCTGCTCCAGACTCTGAAGAAACAAACACTGAGCTGTTGGGTCAGGTTCCCCTGTTTCTCAGATGAAGGAGTCAGACTGGAGCCAGCACATTTCTCAACCCCCAGGCCACCACTGACCAGGCCTCCCGGGCTCTGTCTCCACTGGCGGCTGTGAGTGGCGCAGCCTCTTGGCAGGGTGAGTGGCCCCCGGCCCTGCTGGCAGGTAAGGGCCCAGGGTCCCGCATGCCAGGGCCCTCCCCCTCTGTCTGGGAAGACAGATCCAGGAGCTCGGCCAGGAGCCCCGGGCCCCGGTCAAGCCTTCGCTTGCCTCAACAACCTGGCAGCTGTGCAGAGGCCCCTGAATTGCTGGCAGGCAGATCGGGAAGGCAGAGGTCCTTCTGGGATGTGACTAGGAGGGGAGGGGAATGCAGAGAGACTGGGAGGAGTCTGGGCCTCAGAATGAGCTAGTTCAGTGGTCAGCATCTGAAGAGGGGGCCTCTACCAGGCACTCTGATGGGAAGAGATCGCTCCTGACCCCGAGGAGCTCAGCGTCTGGAGGGGGAGATGGACACAGGGCAGTCTTGGTGCAGCGTCAAAGGGAGGCAGCAAATTCAGGCTGTCCCATTTACCAGCTATGTGGCCTCAGTTTTCTTGTATGTGAAGTGGGACTAATAATATCCACTTAAAAGGTTCAGATGAGAAGCATATGAGGATAAGTGTTTTGTCCATGAAGTACTTTGCTCATAAAAACAGTACTTGCTACAGGATCTCTGCCCTCCTGATTAGATAGATTCCGTGGAAGTCAGGAATCTGACTTATATTTCTTTTATAGCACCTATTGAGTCTTACTTAGATGCCCAAGTAAGAGAGAGATTGAGTGTGTATCCCAATGGGAGAGAAAAACTGCCATCGATAATAACCTCAGGATGTACGTCTCTCCCTACTGGGCTTGCTCCAAGGAATCGGCCTCTTTGAACTGACCAAGATGAAAACCACAAGACAGGCAACAGCAGGCGGGAAGGGCTTGGCCAGTCTAATATTCTCATAATAACGAGTCTGGATAATCTAAACTTGATAAAACCTCCTTGAATAATCGAGGGCAGACGGCAATTGTGAGAATAATCCGATCGAGACAGCACTCTTGGTTTGCAAAGCTCTACCATGAACATCTTTTCATCCAGAGGAACCCAGGGCATACGTGTTGAAGGACAGAGCCTTGCAACAGCCTCCTAACGAAAGGTACTAGGTTCCCGGTTTAACCGAGAAGGAGGCCAAGGCTCCGGGAGGTGAATGAAACTGCTAGACAAAGGTGGGTCCCGTTTGATGTCGAACCTAGCGTCCTCCATGCCATACACCCCTTCCCTACAGTACATGGGTATGCAGTCGCCCTCCACCGAGCCAGACAAACAGGAAATCCAACCAATACGGCTGCTCTCAGTGTGCTGGTCTTGGAGATGGGTCTTTGAAGCAACATGTCAGAGTTATTCCCTGCACCTCTACCCCGCCTGCCAGGAGGCAAGTTCCCCGGTGGGTGGGAACCGTGGAAAGACGAGAAATGGGCCACTGGCACAGCTGGAATGCAAACAAACAGTGAGGCTGGTGAAAGATTGGCTCGGGTCTCTTTTGCTGATGGAGGGTATGTAAAATATGGAAATAAAAATTACACAACTGAGCTGTCTCCTGGGAAGACGATGGCTAATTAGATGTCTCACAGCACACTGCTTCCTAATCACGGAGCCATCTTCACCTTCGGGTTGCAAACCCCAGCCACGAGCCAGGCATGATGCCCAGAGAGGCTCCAGGGGCTCCAGGGGTCACCAGAGCCACCACTTAGAGCACACTCTCCAGGGGCCATGCTCCATGCTGGGGAGGCTTTGCCTTCATCGCTCACTGAATACAGGTCTCCTTAGAAACCCCAACAGTGACATTCTCAAATGTCCTTATTTGCTATGTGAGGACGTTGGGCAAGAGGAGGTTATAGGAGCACCCTAGTCTTGGTGGGGAGGTAAAGGTGGTCACCGACTTCAGAAACAAAAGGAAAGATAGCCCTATATCCATAAAGAAAGAATTATTTTTGCTTTCTCTCTACATGGGCATTTTACAGGGTGACAGAGGTGACAAATCCTGGCTTGTCAGAGCTGGAAAGACCCGGTCGCAGCATTGAGGCTGGCTTATATCTCCTTTTCCTTGTTTAGCAACAGGACCCTTTGTCAGACTGTAATCTTGTACGGAACCATAGTGGATAAAACAGAATGAGGAGGAGCCGCCCTGGTAGCCATGGGCCCCAGCCAGCGGCCTTTGCCTTCCTCCATTCTTGCTGTGCTCTCCGTCATATCTTTCTGGAACCCTAGGGTTCCTTAGAATCCAGTTTGAAAACCACTGTCCTCGTTCAACTCCTGTCTTTCCTTGTTCAACATGAAAAAACAGAGATCTGAAAAAGCGAAATGATCTGTCCCGCGTCAAAAAGCCAGTAAGTGGTAGAGGCAGACCCAGAAATCCGGCTTCCTGTTGTCCAGGTGGAGGACCTTTGGGGGACCAGGCAGCCTTCCCTGCTCTAAACTACTTCGCAGAGGAGTATGGATAGAGATGGTGTAGATATTTATCCCATACAGATCCAGAGAAATCAAGACAAAGATATGTAATTTATTGAGTGTTCTTTGTGCCAGGCTATGTGGTTCTATTAGGGGCTCCAAGGTGGGGGAACATGGGCCCTATTCCTCAGGAGCTCACAACAGATTTGGGGAGACAGAGAGAGGGGCCCCCATGGCAGCCCCACAACCCAGGAGGTGGAGGAAACCTTATCCAAAGTGCCCATGACAGCCCATAGGAGTACAGAATGGGAGAGTCCTCCTGGACTGACAGGGGTGAGGGCTTCTGAAAAGGGGATGCTTGGACCAGCAAAGCTGGGACCATTGATGGCACCATAATAGGGGAGGCGCTGAGAGCAAACAGTGCAAGGCAGAAAAGTGCCTCGTGTGATGGTGGATCCCCTGGAACTATCTGAAACAGATCGGCTCAGCCTCTACCACGTCCCCTTTGCTACCAGGATTTGTCCTTCCTACCTGAGCCCACCTTGCCTTTCTGGGGTCTATTTAGGGGCTCAGCCTCTCCATTTCCAGCAACTGTTGTGAAGATGGGAGGGAAAAGTGGGGGAGAGCAAGAAAAAGAAAACTAATTCTCGGGACGCCTGGGTGGCTCAGTAGGTTAAGCAGCTGCCTTCGGCTCAGGTCATGATCCCAGCATCCTGGGATCGAGTCCCACATCGGGCTCCTTGCTCGTCAGGGAGCCTGCTTCTCCCTCTGCCTCTGCCTGCCATTCTGTCTGCCTGTGCTCGCTCTCTCTCCCTTTCTCTCTCTGACAAATAAATAAATAAAATCTTTAAAAAAAAAAAAGAAAGAAAGAAAACTAATTCTCTAAGCCTGCTGTGTGAGTGTGTACATGAGTATGTGTGTGTTTGTGTGTATGTGTGTACATAAGATAAAAATACCACAGATACTGAACACCACTAGCATCTACTTCTCCCTACTTTTAAAGGCATGACTAACCTTGGGGGAGTTGCTCTACAGGGCTTTATTGTTGACATCACTATTCTTCTTACTATTATTCTAGGAAAATGCCTTGATGGCTTCTCTGATCGTTGGCCTGGCAGGGGAAGGAGAAACATGACAGAAGGGAAAATGGGTCTGCCTAAAATGACATTTGAGCTTTGCTCCCTGGAAGGCCCAGAGGCGGGATGGGTGAAGACAGGGCAGTGGCCCTGGGAGCGCTGGCTCTGAAATTGTGTGGGAGAGAGGAGGCCGACAAGGGAAAGGAAGACAGAGCCCCGGCATGGAGCAGGAGGCACACATGGACAGGGAGACAGCGAACGGCCACCTGGTTTCTGAGAAGACAGAGCTGTTTTTGCCTACTCATGTACTTCCTATAGGAGTCTGGGGCCCCAAGAACCTCAGTGGCCCTGTGGAATGAGGATGGATGATGGGGCGGGAGAGGGGGTGCTGAGAACGAGGTCAGGAGACCAATGCGCTGGGCTAGAACAGGTGAACATCTGGGAGTACTGGGGAGAGGCTGCTTCTTGGGGTAGAGGGGACAGGGCGTGAGCTGTTTGATTTGGAGAGTATAGTGACAGATGCTGCCAGAAGGCTGGAAGGCCAGGGAGTTTGGTGCACCCGGATACGTGTGTGCGTGTTTCTGTTACGCACATTTATGTAAGTGTGCTCAGGAGTGCCAATCCCCATGTGATTATGCGGGTAAATCCAAGTGTGTTTGTGGGTATAGGTAGGCATATGGGAATGAAGAAATGCCCTGTATATGCATGTGTGTGTGTGTGTGAATAGGGCCCAGACTTCAGGATCTGTGGGTTACATGTGTCCACAAGAACACAGATGAGCACACGGCCATGTGGGTGTGGGTGTGTGTCACCGTGTGTGTGTAGGACTGTGGGGATATCTGTAACTGTGTGTGTGCGTGCATAGATGTGCCAGGAGTCAGGCAGGCCCGGCTGCCTCTGATGCGCCTGCCTCCCCACGGGGTTCAGCACGGCCGGCCAGCAGGGCTCAGGGCAGCAGGGAATGGGGGGAGGATGTTCCCGGGCGAGCTCGCCCCAGAGCCCTAGTCCTTGCCCAGGAACATTCCCACTTTCCCATTCCTGGGAAGGAACATAATGTCCACTGGCTCCTCTCCTGCCTGATGAGTCCAACTCCCTTGTCTTGGGCTGCAGGGCGCTTCCTGGCCAGGACAGGGAGCATCCAGGGAGCCAAACCCTCGGGGCAGAGTGGGAGGGAGACACACCGGCTCCAAGAGTGTCAGCAACAGGAGAGCTCCCGGGTGACTAGAGGAGCCGTCATTTATTGGGTGTTTGCCATGCACCAGCCCCGTGCAGAACATTTCACAGGAATAAACTCACTTAGGCCTCCTTACAGCCATGGTTGCTAGGATTACCATGATCTCATTTGGACAGATGAAGAAATTGAGGCTTGGGTTAAGGAATTTGTACAACAAGGCCCAGGTAGAGCTGGGATTGGCCCTGGGGTTCCCCAACTCTGGAGCCCAAGGGCTCAACCCTGCAGGCAGAACCAATATCCCCCTCCAGCCCTCCTCCTTAGGGCACAGACAGGGGGACCAAAGCCCAGGAGGGGACCTGCTCTCTTACCAGATTTCCTTCTATGCTGGGCTGTCTGCTAGGAAGTCCAGGAGATGGGTAGGCTGGAACTGTGGCAGGGGACCTTAGAGACAATGGTGATTAACCTTTCCACTTGGGAAAAGGCCACATGGAAGAGTCCGGGGCACTCTGTCCCACTGCACAAAATGGGACTGTGTAGGTCAGAGCAGCTCCTGTGGCTCATGGCCAGGGGACTGCACTATGGACAACCTTCCACTCCCATGGCCGGCATGGTCCCTGAGACCACAAAGTCCTAGCCCAGCACAGCAAGTGTGTGAGCCTCTTGGCCCCCAACTGATCCTATATACCTCAGCCAGCCTCACCTTTTCCAATTATCATTTTAGCACCTCAGGGCCCACTAAATGCCAGGCCCTACTATGCGCTGACCCTTTTCATATCATAAATGACACATATTACACTTTCCATTTATTGTCTCATCTCATCTCCATAACTTTATTATAAGGTTGATGTGATTTCCATTTACAATGAAAACAAACTGAGAAACAGAGAGGTTAAGTCACTTTCCCAAGGACACACAGCTTACAAAAGTTGGAACCAGAATTTGAACATGAGCCCGACTCCAAAGCCTGTTTTCAGTGATCAGATTATCACATTTTAGCCTTATAATACTCTCATGAAGTAGGGAATATTTAGCCCAGGATCAGAGACAAGGCATAGAACTGTTAGGTCACTTGCTAAAGGATACATATTGAGTAAGAAGACGACACAGGATATGAATTCAGGTCTGTGGGAACATCAGTGTGCTTCTATAGCCAGACATTTGAGACTGCATTTTAAGAATGTGTGGTCAGGGGTGTGTGTGTGTGTGTGTGTGTGTGTGTGTGTGTGTGTGTGTGTACGCACATGTATGTGTCTGTGGTGGATCTTTCCATCTTCTTCCTGCCACCCAGCCCCTCAGCTCTAGCCAAGATGGAAAGATGGAACTCTCTCCCCTGGGTTCCAGGGAGGCCATCCTCTTCCTTACTCCCCTTGTTTCTGCCCCTCTCCCTCCCCTAACTCTCCCCTTTTCAGATTTCTCATGGTCCCCGAACCATGTAACTCCTTTCAGTGCCCTGTTCTCTTCAACATGACTCGAGGTTTTTTTCAGCTGATTTTTCTTTGTCCAGTTCTATCTCTGTATCAAATCTGGGGCTTCCCATTGCCACAGCTTAGCAGATGGCTGGGCCCATGGTAGAGATTCAGACCGTATTCACTGCTTCTCCTGATGATAAGATTGAGTCTTGAGTCACCAGGGACCCATCCATCTATTCATCCATCATCCGTCCAACAGATATTTATTAAGTAACTCCTAATAATATCCCAGGCACAGTTCTAGGTACTTGTTTACATCAAAGAATGAAACCTAACAAAAATACCTGCCCTTATGTGTCTTATTATCTACAAGGGAGACAAAGACAATAAAGGATTAATAAGTAAATTAAATATTAGAAGATGATGACTAAGAGAAAAAAGAGCAAAGGGTAAGGAAGAATCCAGAACCCATGGAAAAGATGATCTTTAAGCAAGACTTGAAAGAAGGAATGAGTTAGCCAGGTGACTATCCATGAGAATATGCTCCAGGTAGAACAGACAGCAAATGCAAAGACCCTGAGGTGGTTGTGTGCCAGTATGGCTGGAGAGGAATGACCTAGGGGAGAATAACAGAGGAGCAAGTCAGACTGTACAGGGATTTGACAGCCCACTGTAAGGACTTGAACTTGGACTCTGAAGAAGAGGAGGACTTTAGAAGCTCCTCCTCCTCCCCACCCCCACCCCAGATCTTTGTTTTGCTGCCTTTTTATCATTCAGGTCTGAACCAAAGCTATTTCCTCAGGACCTTTCCCAGGACCACCTTATCTAAGTGGCACCCTACATCTCACCATTCACTCTTTATCACAACTACCATAGTTAATCTTTTTCATAGCACTTGCTGTTCTGGAAACTAGCTGATATGGGTTTTCTTGGTTCCTGCGGTTTTTTTTGTGTCTTCATCCACAAGAGGGGAAGTGGCTGGAGGATAGTGGTTGTATCCGTCTTGTTTACTGTGGAATGCCCACTGCCCAGAACAGTTCCTCACAGCACCAGAGCCTTGTACAGTGATGCAGCAAGTAGCCTGTCATCCCGACTACCAGTCCAGGAACAGCCTGATGATCTCCCATGGGCTGGTCACCAGCTCAGAAACCTCACTCCTGTCGGGAAGGCAGGTGCGTGCCTTCTGCCGAAATTCCATCCTGCGCCTCGTCCAGCTGCCACCATCCTCCTAAAACGCCCTCCTAACACCCACTAACATCAAGTGCCAGGGTTTAAACTAAAGTTATAACAAGTCAAAAGAAGCCATTTGCAAAGCTGAGCCTTCCTCTCTGTCCCTCAACTAGGTCACCAGAAATAAATAGCTCTTCTGCTAGAAATTCATGGCATTGCCCTGCAGGTCCAGTCGTCAAGCTGGTACCCAGAGAATTCCACAAAGAAAAGGGGGACAAGAAGTGATAGAGAACCTACGAAGGGCTTGACACAGATCTCATCACGTAGGCTCCCAAACAAGCCTGCAATGCACTGTTTTTATACCTGTTTCACAGATAAAGAAACTGAGGCTCAGAAATTTAGTAACCATCCCCATCCCCATATGATGTGGTTGGTTTATGACAGAGCCAGCATTCAGTCCTAGTTCTGCCAGACCCCAGACTTCATGCCGGTGCTCACCTAGCTTTAATCCAGCACAAAAACCCATTCTTCGGAGGACTGAAAAGAATCAAGCAAAGGAAAATAAGAAAAGTTAAGGAACCCGTCTCAGTGGCACTGGGGTTGCCTAAGAGCCGGCTTGCCCCTCCTGCTAGAGGAGCTGTTGTGATCCCAGCATTGCCCCAACAGGAGCGCCCTGTCCCTCTGAGAGCCCTGTCTTCCCCACCAACCGGGGCACTTGGAGCAGCCCTGGGGCCTGGCTCGCCCCGCCTGGGTACTCCACAGGGAGTCTCCTGTGGCCGGCCTGCCAGACTAAACATTCCCTCTCCCGGCTCCCCCTGCTCTGCTGGCCAACGTGTCCTAGGAGAATCTCAACAACAGAAGAGAGGGATCGTTTACATGCATCTGTGGACACCCTTGGGAGAGAGGTGGGCATGGCCCCAGGCTTCCAAACACACACGCACGGGGAGGAGTGAGCCTGTGGATACTGCCCGGGGGAAGCAGAGCGGCCCGCAGATCGACAGTGACCACACACCAGACACACACACACACACACACACACACACACACACACACACACATCCACAGACACAGAAACGGTTATCTTTGAATACTGATCAAGAGAGGCGGGCCCACACTAAACACACACGCACAGAAATACCCGGACGCCACATGTCCTGGGCTTCTGGACCCTGACAGGGACACACGGGACTACATGTGGACACATCCACATAGTGCATGGCTCTATTTTGGAAAATAGGGAAAAACACCGTGCCAATGTTTCCATTGTGTGCTGCTTATAAAAATTTTGCAGTCAGGAGAGATGGCCCTGAGCTGTGTAGCTCTGTGTGGGCTGTCAGAGAAAGTGGGGACCATGAACACACACAGCTCAGAGCTCATGTGGGGTCGGGCCAGGGGCTTGTATCGACAGCGGGGTCCCCCAGTGGCTGATACAGAGGCAGTTGGAGCCTCCAGCTGATAGGCTTATGGCTTCAATTTCCTGAAAGGAAAAAACAAAAGCACACCAAAAAACCACAAGCCTACCCTAATGGTTGCTTCGGGAAGATTCACTGACATCGCTTTTGAAGCACTGTGCCCAGCACATTATAGCCTTTCAATACACAAAGGCTGTCAGTGTGATTAAGCGCCCAATACCACTAACGACACGAAGCGTTCCATTGTCACCTTTGATGCTGTCCCTTTCCGAGCTGATTCCTTATAACACTGTATGTTTCAGAAATTTGTGATAATATGTGTATGAAATGCATTTATAATAGCAATAAGTATGAAAACAACTAATATTAATTGAATATTCACTCCGTGCCAGACACTGGCCTGAGCACTTTACGTGCATTATCTTGTTTGACTTTCACAACAACCATATGAGGGGGTGCTATGTTATACCCATTTTACAGATAAGGAAAATTTCCCAAGTGGAGTTTAAATGTGAATGTAAATCCATTTAAGTGCTGAAAAACTCTGTGGGTGTGTGTGCATGTGCATGTGTGTGTGCATATAGTAGGTATTTATTGTCAAGGAAGTCAACCAGTCAAGTGGGCACTAACCCTCCCAGCCTGTCAGGCAATGAATTCTGAGTTTTCCTCAGTTTGGGGCATGCAGCCACCTGGTGACTCTATTATGGTTCTCTTTTGGACGTTAATAGTGAGCACGAAGAGATGGTCCAGGAGGTAGTCCAGAAGTCACAAAGGAGAGGACCATGTTGGATGTTAAAAATGAGAATTTTATGGTGGCCGGTTGGGTCTTTAAGGAAAAGTTCCAAAAAACAGAGGGCACATAGGGGTTGAGGGAAGTTCTGATCATAATCCATTGTATAAAAGTTGCTGAGGGAAATTCCAGACAGAGGCTCTGAGAAGAGGAAAGCTACAGGCCCCTCCACTCAGCATGACATCCGCCACCTGGCCCATGGAGCTGGGTGCCTGGGGCTCCCGGCATTCAGACGTGTACCCACCACGTCGATGGGATGTATGCTTAAAAGATAATGGGGTACCGAGAGTGAACCCTAATGGAAACTCTGCCTTTGGGACAATAATGTAGCACTCTAATGCAGAAAGTTGATAGCAGGAAAGGCTGCCTATATGTGGGGACATGGGAGGATATTCCCCTCATTTTTGCTATGAAAATAAAACTGCTCTAAAAATAAGCATTATAATTAAGAAGGGAGAGAGAAAGAGAGAGAGAGAGAGAGAAACGTGTGGAACTCAAAGACAGACATAAGGCCCTCCAGGTCCAAGGGTTTCTACCGGTGTTCTAAGTAGCCTAAGGGTTTCTGGGCCACCAGGGCTGGGGATGGAGTGGAGAGCCACAGAGCCAGCAGCCTGGAAGTGTCACCCCTCCCCCTACTCCAGTCCCCTTGGAGCCCCCTCCAGTCAGAGCTGCCAGGGATTTTTGCTGGTTTTATCAACTGGGGTTCTGCATAAACTCCAGTTGAAGAAGGACTGCGTTGCTGGTCATGTTTTAAAGACGTCTGCTTCAGAGGCTCAAATGTGAGTGAGACCACGCCCACTCCCACTGTGGACAACCTGCGTCTGTAGAGCCCTCTTACAAAAGGGCCCCAAAGGCAGGCGGCTCACCTTTAGACCCTAGGGCCAGGTAGGGCAGGTAGAAAGCACTTAGTAATTATTTATTGCATGAATGAATGGCTAATTTGAGTTTTACAACAAATCTAATAGGTGGGCAAGGCAATTGGGGGCAATTTTTAGCCATCTTATGTCACATTTATTGAGTTGCTTACCATGGACCAGGCACTATGTTAATAACTCCTCATGAATTAATTAATTTAATCCTCATTCCTCACCTTTGAGGTAAGTAATATATAATCATTGATGAAACAAGGGCCCAGCAAAGTTCACTAACATTCCAAAGGTCACATAGCCCGTAAACAGCAGAGATTGAACGCTGGCTGTTTGGCTCTTAACAACCATAAAAATTGCTTCAACCCAGCAAAAGCCAGTCTGGGAGAGTTGTAGCGACCCCTCAAGTCCAAGGGAAGGTTATTGGTAGGGCTCTGGCTTGGATCTCAGATGCCCTCCCACTCAGCGCATCCTGACATCGTGACTACAGTCTGGACAGGGCAGGAGATAGCCAGCTCCCCATCAGAGAGTAAACAACAGGACAGGCCAAGCCGGGGAGGCCAAGGGCAGCACTGTCCAGGAGATCCACCCATACCCAAGGCCTGTCTGATGCAGAAACAGGCTGGGAAAAGAAACAGGAAGACATATTCAGAACAATAATAAAAAAGAAAAATTAAAAACACATCTCTCTTCCTAAGGCCTCTGATTCCATTCACAGCCTCAGCTCAGACACTGGGTGGACCTCAGTCCCTTGGGGGAACTTTTCCAGCTATGGCTATCTGATCTGGGAAGGGGCAGACCTGAGCCCGAAGTGGTACTTCATGTCCAGGCACGTAGGCAGGGAGACTCGGGCTCTTACCCCTGCATCCATCCGTCCGTCTGTCTGTCCGTCCACCCAACCATCCAACCAGTAGAACTATAAGAATAAATGCCAACATCTGTTCTTAAGCTGGTTGATCTCTGGGCTTCCTCTCTAAAACTGAAGGCCACCATTGGAGAACTGGATGTAGGCAGGCGATGACAAAGGTCTCCAAGCAACATGGCATTTTACCTGGGAGAGGCTGTGTTATATTCATATTATAAAGCAGTCAGAGACATCTGGGACTTTGAGAGTCCCTTTTAGAGAAAGCTCAGAGCCACAATTAGAGCCCACATCCACGCAGCACGTCTCAGCTCATGGTATTCATCGCCTTGGAAACAATTTCCTGATTTCCTCTCTCTTTCTCTGCCTCCTTTCCTCTGACTTTCTTGACTGCATAGAGGTTACTCCCTTGCATTAACTTATATATTTTAAGCTTCCTCACATCCTTTTTGGAATAAAGTTGAATCATGAAGAGAAAAGATGATTGAATTAAACTCATGCAGATGGAATAAAGAAGGGATTTATTTCGGGAACTGAGAGGAGCTCCCTGGCAAAACCCCCAGATGGAGAGTTCAACATTCCCCGTTACCCTCACCCATGTCCCTGAGGACGTCACTGCTGTCACACGAAGGACAGCCTCTTGCTGGCCAAGAGACGGCAGCGCGTCAAGGAGCAAGTGTCAGACCTGATTTGGGGCATCCGAGGAGGAGGCCCCTGCCTCAGTGTTCTCGGCATGAAATGGGGATTAGACTAGTTCCTGGCCTGCAGGACTGCTGGGAAGATGAGTGGTAAGAGGTCTGTAAGGTTAGCTGCTAATGCTGCTGGGCTTGAGCTGACCATGACTGAGGCCAAGTTTAAATCTCTGTACCACAGCCCCCGAGGACAGCCTCAACGGGGCCCTCTCCCTTCCTCTCGGGCTTTGAAAGCAGAGCAGGAGTAGAATCTTTGAGAGCACAGAGGCTCGCATGGCCAAGAACCAATTTTTCAATTAATCATACATATTGAATGGTAACAGCCTCCCTAGTTAAGGCTGGAGGAAGCCTGCAGGGATTGGTCTGCTAAGCTCTCAGGGCTGTAAGGAAGTGCAGACACAGTCCGGGCTCTCAGAGAGCTCAGTGTCTACCCAAAGAGCCCAGCCTGCAAACCACCAGCACCAGCACCAACAGGATAGAGCCACTCTGGGCCCCATCTTGCATTTAGGCCTGTGCCCGTGCTGTCCCCTCCATCTGGAGCACCGTTCCATCCCTCAACCCTCCTTCAGATCTCTCTCCCTCTCCTCTGCAAGTCTTCCTTGTGTTTCTACACACTTGTTCTTGATGTCTTTTGCAATGCCCTTCTCTCCCTCCTCTCCTTTTCCTTTTGTCAACTTCAATCTTTGTCCCAATTTTGTATTTGGAATCAGTTGCTGTCCTTTTGGTAGTAATGCAAATGACCAAAATATGCCTGCAGTGTATTAATTCATTAATCAACCTCATGTGTTATCTGCTTTTACAAAGGCCTGTGCTGGTGTGTGAAGCAGAATAATGGTCCTCTAGAGATCTCCATGACCTACTTCCCTGAGCAACCCCCCCAAGATGTTACTTTACATGACAAAAGAAATTGTGCAGGTGTGATTAAGTTAAGGATCTTAAAATAGGGAGATAATCTTAGATTATCCAGGTGGACCCACTGTAATTACAAGGGTCCTTAAAGATGGAAGAGTGATGTGGGCGAGCGAGAGAGGGTAAGGAGCCGTGAAGACACAGGTCCCAGTGATGGGACAGATTGCGGGCCAGGGGCTCCAGAGAAGGGATGTGGGAAGCCTAAGGACACCGGAAAAGGAAAGGAAAGGGCCTCCCTTATTGCCTCCAAAAGCCTTGTTGACATCTTGATTTTAGACTCTGACATCCAGAAGACAATGTATTTGTGTTGCTTTAAGCCACAAAGTTAGCAGTAATTTGTTACAGTAGCAGTAGGAAACCAACAGAGCTGGCCGCTGAAGAGAGTGATGAAACTGTTTCTCACAGGAGAGTTTCTATTTCCTAGTGTCCGTACAACCGACTGTGTGTGTGTGTGTGTGTGTGTGTGCACGTGCACACACGTGTGTGATGGGACTTGCCCACATGGCATACAGACATCTTTTCTCCCCCAGATCATGGCTGACACAGGACTGGTTTCCTCAAAATAAACGGACACTCTCCCCTCAATTGAACATTTGTGCAGAGAGGGGCTCACGAGCCGAAGTGGATTTCGCCTTCACACCCCTTCCTCTGAGAAACATCAAGGGCATCACTGTGTTCACACACTAATAAGCACGGCCAAGCAGTGGGCTTTGCTTTTCTTGTGCTTTCTTTTCACATCCCGGGTACCGTGCGGGAGAGGTCATGAAGGGGAATGGGGTGGGGGGCCCAAGGAGAGGCAGGGGGCTCGACGGCATTTTACCATTTGTAAATGTACCTCTGTTTTTACAGTTAGAACAGGCATGCTACCAGAAGGACCCCAGATCTTTTATTTGATCGACGGAGCTCTGAAAAGTCTGAATGGAGCCCATTTTCTCTGCTGGGATGCTGAACATAGTAGAACAGGATGACGCAGAAAGGCACCAGAAGCTGGATTTGAATACTGGCTCCTACTGGCGGTGGTCCCTGCGTTTGTCACTGTTCTTTTCCTCATCTGTGAAATGGGAGAATAGGGCAGTTCTGGGTATCTGGGTACATGAGGAGATACTGCATTTCGTGGGTAGCACAGCTCCCCGAGAGAAATAGCTCTTACTACAGAGGAGTTCTTGCACTTAGCCCCCGATCTAGTGTCAAAATGAAGGATGGCAAAGAAGTAACACTAGGGGGCACCTGGGTGGCTCAGTGGGTTAAAGCCTCTGCCTTCGGCTCAGGTCATGATCCCAGGGTCCTGGGATCGAGCCCCACATTGGGCTCTCTGCTCTGCAGGGAGCCTGCTTCCTCCTCTCTCTCTCTCTGCCTGCCTCTCTGCCTACTTGTAATCTCTGTCAAATAAATAAATAAAATCTTTAAAAAAAAAAAAAAAAGAAGTAACACTAGGGTTTGGCGGGCAGTTCTCTTGGTTGAAGAATCTCTGCTGAAAGGCTTCCAAAAGGCATGAAATATTTTTTCCTTGGTTCCCTCTGGCGTGAAGCGTCTCTTCCATGCTGTGATGAGAAGCCTGTAACCTGAGCTTCCCCTTCCACATCCCACTCAGTGGACCTGTTTGCGTTCTCATCCCCCACCAGGGTTCCCAGGCTGGCCATACCCATTCACCAGAGGCTCCAAGGCTTGTAAGGGAAGGAGCTGAGCCATGAGTGGAAAAGACAGCCTTTGAGGCCATGTACTCTTGTCTTTGGAACAAGAAGCACAGTCCGCTGACGGGGCAGAAAGCCTTCAGGATGGGGGTCAAGTGCATCTGTTGTATACACTTAAATGCAGAACCCATCACCCTTGGGCTGCAACCTCAAATGACAGCTGGCCCAGCTCGGCCTCTTCTCTCACCAGGTGGGGTTGCCTTGTAGAACTGGTCCTCAGGCCTTGCTCAGAGGTAGCAGGAAAGTTAAGAAGGAATCATCCTGTTTCTGTTCTGGGCCAAAAGGGCTCTCAGTTCCAAGGGCAGACAAGGAGATCTGAGAAAGAAGTCAGGATTCGGGGTCACCCTCATGCCCCAGGGGCCCAACTGAGTAAAAGCTGAAGGGCTGTGAAGCTGGGTTCACTTTCCCACTGTGCCTCACCAAACCCCAAGGGACACAAAACAAGAGAGGGCCTCTCACCAGTGGGGAGGGGAATAGAGCCCAGCTGTGTACAGCCCTCTGCTCCCTTCCCTGGTCTGGGACCTGGGCTGTGGGTATGAAGGGAATACACCGGCTAGAACAGTGCCCGTCCAGCTGCAGGGTATATGCTCTGAATCACTTGGAGTCTTGCTAAAATGCAGTTTCTTGTTCAGTGGATCTGGAGTGGGACCCCAGATTCTGGGCTTCTAGCAAGATCTCAGGTCAGGCCCTGCTGCCGGCCCACTTTGTGACTGCACTGAAGCCAAGAAATCATCAGGGTAATAATACAGAAACAAGAGCGAGGTCTTATAGGATGCCTTTCTCTGGACTTCCATGGTGTTCTGCGAGCCACAGTTCCCAGCAGAGGTAATTTCACTTCTTCTGGCCTTTGGGGCTCCCCGGTGTGTTATTCTAGAGTAAGAGCAGGGCCAGGGCAGGGCTCAGAGATTTGGATTCAGATTTGACTCGCATCAGGTACCTGCTTGGAGCAGATCCAGGAGCAGAGACACAGGGCTGGGAGGGCGGTGGTGGAACGGCAGATAAGAGAGAGAAAGGTGGAAAGGACAGAGGTGCTATTGTGTTTGGGGAGGGGGTGGTGGCAGTCAGAGAGGAGCACCAGACACAGAGCCCAGCACCCTGACACTCAGTAGCTGTGACCCGTGGGGCAGGCGGACTCTCTGAGCCTCAGTTTCCTCATCCATAAGCGAGTATTAAAGATTGAGACTTCAGGATTAGGAGGAGGAATAAATAAAGCAACAAATGAGAAAGCAGCCAGCGAATTGCCTGGCCCGTGACAGTCTCCAATATCCAATGGATTTTGAAATAAAAAGCAAAAAAAAAAAAAAAAAAGCAAATAAGCCTGTGTAGGTTCTTGACAGCCAAAGAAAGGAGCCTGGTTTGTGCTGCCAAGAAGCCGGTCGCAAATTATTCCCAACTCTTCAAGAAAGTGAGCCAGCCCCTCCTCCTTCCTCTCTGCTGAACGGGCTCTGAGCAATTATGAGTGCTTAAATGGAACTCAAACAGATAAAATTGTAGAATTCAGTCCTGAATGCAGACCTCTCGCTAATTCTCATTCATCTTTGGCTTTGGTCTCAACTGGTGTGGTTCCACAGATCCCGATTTCCAGGAATAACCGGCCTGCTGTCTCCCCTGACAGCTTCCAACACAAGCAGCAGGTTGCCGGGGATGGCACAGGAGCAGGGCACCCTGGGGACACGGCACTGCCTGGGCCGGGGGCCTTGAATCTGAACTCTCACCAAGCTAACGGGAGACATGACCCATTTTGCAGGGTCCCCAACAGAAGCCCTCAGAAAAAGGCAGCTCCAGAATGAATCCTTCCCAGTCAAACAAATACAGCAAAGGAGGCAGCATTGCCAGGAAGGTTCTGTCTGTGAGGCCGGGTGCAGGCCCCCCCGCCTCCTCTCAGCTCTCCCAGCCTCTCCCCCTTGGTTGCTCAGGGCTCCTGGGCTAGGCACAGCCTCAGCCACTTTGCATTATCTTTTCTTTTTAAAAAATAATATTTAGAAATGACTTTGGGCCCGGAAACGTAAACATTTCCACTAAGTCATTTCTTTCCCCCTGCGGTGTATTTTTTTTAAGTAGAGAGAAATGAAGCGGGCATTTCACAAACAGAGCAAGAGGGAATGAGGGTAAACACACTTAAAGTCAGCATAGAGGTGTGCTCCTTTACCCTTCTTGTGAGAGAATCTTAGATGGGGCTGGGCTGGAGGGCCAGGAGATTCTCCTGAAGGCCGAAAGGTCTAGATGAGAACCCGGATGCCAGGTGGGGGCCTATCGCCATCCCCCCTGGGTGTGTTTCTCTCAAATATTCCTTGCCTTTCCTCTTCCCCTTGACCTCTCAAACAGCTAGCCACAGTCCTGTGTAGCGGTCAGGAACGCATCTGGGCTCACTCACCGGGAGACCGTGGGAGAAGGTAATTAACTTCTCTGAGCCTTAGTGTCCTCACCAGTAAGTGGGGCTGATATTACCATACACATCTCATGGGGTTGCTGTGAGTTTCAAAGCAATTAATACCTGGGAGGTATTGAGAACATTGCTGGACACAAAGCAAAGCTCAGTAACTTCCTATGTCCCAAACCACCTGTGACTAGCATGCCCCCAACCTCTTGACCCCACCCGGCACACCCCAGTGCTTCCTTGGCTCCCCATCTCGGTAAACAACAACCCCATCCTTCCGGTTGCTCAGGCCCCAAGCCTTGGAGTCATGTTTTTATTCCCCTTTTACTCTCAGACTCTACCAGCAGTACATCGGCAAATTTTATCAATTCCATGTTTAATGTGTATTCAGAATCTGGCTGGTTTGGCCCACCACCAACACCCTACTCCAAGCTAGTGTCACCTTTTGTCCCCACGATTCCAGTAACCTATGTTACTTGCCCTGCCTGAACCCCTATCTCTCTTCCACACAGCCTCCAGACTAATCTCTTTAAAACATTTAAGTCAGATTATGTTTATCTGTTTAAAACCCCTTTACCCGGAATAAAAGCCAAGTTTTCACTAAGGCCCAAGAGGTCCTACAGGACCAACCCCACCTCCTCCCTGATGCTATCATCTCCTTCTTTTCCCCTTGCTCACTGCCCCCAGCCATACTCTCTTCCTTGCTGTTCCTTGAACCTGCCAAGAATGTTCCTGCCTCGGGGCATTTGCACTTTCTATTCCCTCTGCCTAGAACACCATTCCCTGAGAAAACTTATGGCTCCCTCCTTCACTTCTTTCAGGCTCTGCTCACATGTCACCTTACTGGAGAGGTCTTTCTTAAACCTCCTGTATAAAAACCTCTCATTAAGCACTATAACCATTTCTCTGCTTCGTTTTCTTTTTTAGCTCTTATTGCTGGTTAATATTATAAATCTGGGGCGGGGGGTAGGTTCCTATTTTCCATTCTCCTTCCTCTATTTTAAGCCCTAATGTAGCGGCAACATAATTCCTGTCCCCCATTGTTTTATTCGAAGTCTCCAGAAACATGCTTGGCACATAGTAGGTGCTTTGCAACTATTTCTTTCTTTCTTTTTTTTTTTTCAAGATTTTATTTATTTATTTGATGGACAAAGATCACAAATAGGTAGAGAGGCAGGCAGAGAGAGAGGAGGAAGCAGGTTCCCCACTGAGCAGAGAGCCCGACATGGGGCTCGATCCCAGGACCCTGAGATCATAACCTGAGCTGAAGGCACAGGCTTTAACCCACTGAGCCCGCCAGGCGCCCTGCAACTATTTCTTGAATAACTATCTCCCTCATCCCGGTCCCCCTCTATGCAGCTCCATGCTGTGCCCAGGGTGGCCTGCCTACAACTCAGCTCATATCATGTTCCTTCACTGCTCAGGAGCCACCAGGGGCCCCTTGCTGCCCACAGGGCAAAGCTACTGTTACATACAGAAGGCCTCTTGCGGTTCAGTCCCACCCAGCCTTAGGTCCCACTGCTGCCGTCAGCAAGCCCCAGGCTCCCAGAGCAGCGGAGCGCCGTTGTCCCCTGAGTGGCAGTCCTTTGCTCGTGCTGTTCCTTCAGCCTAATCTATCACTGGAGCTGGTTGGATGTGCCCCCCAAATATGTCCATCCAGAAACTGTGATGGTGATCTTTGTTTGATAAAAGGGTCGTGGCAGATGTAATTAAGGATCTCAAGATCAAGGTCAGCATAGGTTAGGGTGAGGTCTGAGTCCAGCCACGAGTGATCCTCATGAGAGAAAAGAGAAAAGACACAGAGGACAAGACGATGTGAAGACAGGCAGAGATCGGAGCGATGGGACCCTAGGCCAAGAAACATAGGAGCCCCCAGAAGCTGGAGGAGGCACGGAACAAACACTTCCCCAGAAGCTTCAGAGGGGCAGGACTCTGCCAGCAGCTTGACTTTGGACTTCTGGCCCCCACCACTGTGAGAGAATAAACTTCTGTTGCTTTAAGGTACCAAGTTTGTGGTCATCTGTTGTGATGGCCCCAGGAAATTAACACACTCCCCTTCAGAACTGTTGTAGAGATGCCGTCCTTTGCCTCCCAGTCCTGCTGGGTCCGAGGTGGCCCTTTTGTACTTAGATGATCCTGCTTCCCCAGCCAAAGATGACTGGACCGAGGATGGACAGGTGGCCCAGTTTGGGCTGGTCAGCGTCGCAGGCATTGGAAACTGTCGGTGAGACTGCAGGGCACTGGTAGGGAAAAGTCACACAGGCTCAGAGCCAGGCCGCATGGCATCGTGTGGGTAAAGGAAGCTGAGAGGAGATTGGACACTGACCACAAAGGAGACCAGGGGTCCTGGTGACTCCCCGACTCCCAAAGAGAAGGTCCTGTTCTTTGCTTCCAAAGTTTCCCTTGTATTTCTCCCATATTCACCCTCCCTCTGCCCTACTTCTCCTTGACCTGGCTTTTCCCTGAGAAGGCCGCTTTTCCTTGTAGCCAAATCAACCCTAATCTAGCAGCTGAGCTCCGGTGTCACCTCTGTAAGGGCTTCCATGACTCTACCATGTGGAGAAAGAGACTCCCGGCCCTTCAGCTCTGTGCCCCCATCAAGACTCACTGTCGTCATTTGTGAGGTTTGCCTGCCATCCTCCCTGGGGACTGGGCTCCTCTAGTCATGGAATGATTTTATTGGATGGGTCCCGATTTCCCAGGCAGTTACCCAGTGGGGTACAGTGGTTGGTGCTACAACAGATGAATAGATGAACAGAGGAATGAATGCTCTGCCCTTGAACCTAGAGTCAGGGAGGGGAGAGAGTCGCTCACAGGGACACGTGATGGGGCACACATGGGATGGGGGTGGGAGCAAGTAGAGGGGTGGTCAGGGGGGTTGGAGGTCAGTGCTGGGGGACGCAAGGGGAAGGAGGAAGTGTGGAGGCAGTGGCATGGGTAACAATGACCGCGGGAGCAGGCAGAAGGTGGTGTGGAGCAGGGAGCACTTCCGACTGGGGGTGGAGGGAGGAGGGAGAGGCAGCACCTGGGGCAGGTCAGGGAGAGGGCTTGACTCGAACAGAAATTCCAAGGTGGGAGCTGTGACTGGGCAGGGGGGCATCAGGGGCAGCCCGTCTTGGGGCCTCCGACAACTCATCCACTTAGCTGACGTCCAGCCAGGCTCTGTGCCCAGTGCCAGCTCTACAGCGATGACAGATAGCAGAACTCAAATGCCAGACTAGAGCTCTTAAGAGAACAAGACTGTATCTGCTGTTACAAGGACCAAGACATAGTCAGCACGTAAGCAAAGCATGTGCGGAGCACTTTACAGTTTATAAAGTGCCTTCTCGTGTACTGACAATTACAGAATCACATGGCAGAGGGAAAAGGCAGGGACAGTCACTGCAGAGAGCCCGAGGTAAGGTCTTGCACCCACCATTTGGTGGCTTTACAACCCTGAGCTCAGGACAACCAACTTGAGCTTCAATTTCCTCGTCTGTAGAATGCAACCAATGGCGAGTGTTTATTGAACACCTAATGTATGCCAGCTCCTGTTTTAAGTCCTTTTATACGTATCTGCTATCTGGATCCTCAAAATGACCCTATAAAATAGGCACTCTCCTCACCTGTCTTGCAGGTGAGAACACCGAGACCCCAAGAGGCTAAGTAACTTGCCTGGGTCACACAACTGCTCAGCTGAGAAGAGGAGACCTGAACCCATGTATACTCCCAGAACCCATGTTCTCAGCTGCAGTGCTACACTGTAGAGACCACAGCCCTACCTCCAAGGCTGTGGAGGAATCAGTCAGATTAATACACACACAACCAGCTAGAGGCTAGAGGTAAATACTGGCCAAGGTTCTCCTTCTGTCCCATCTGGTGGTGGCGTCACACTCCTCGGGTGCTCCAGCAGAAACCGCTGATGGCATCACCGATGGCATCATTGATGGCCCGGCCCAGCCCAGCGGTCACTCACAGCAGGGACAGTGCCGCTCTGTGGGGCGCACTCTCTCTCTGAGGGGGATGCTGGGCCAGCAGACAGGGCAGGCCAGAAGTGCCAGGCTGCTCGCACGCCAGGAGCGCCCTTCAAGCGACAAGGCATGTGAGCTGGTGGGTAAACACCCCGGGACATCACTTCCCAAGTCAACGACTGGCATGGCGGTCCCTCTCTCAGGGTCTGTTTGGAAGCTAAGACAGGGAAGTGGATCAGTTTGGAAAGAAAGGAAAAGAAAAGGTAGTATGACCTGTTGAGGCTTGAGATTTTTCTGGATGCTGTCAGGGGAAGAGCTAGAGAGAAGAGAGGCACAGGGAAGCCCTCCAACGGAAGGGGAAACTCCTGGGAATGGGACACAGGCACCAGCTCTCCCGCATATGGATCCTTGAGCAGGTCAGCCCCTCAGCCCACGTGTCATCTGACCCTTCAGAAAGACTGGCCATCAAGGGTTCTGGCAAGAGCCCCGGGCCTCTGGAGTAGACTGCAGGGACATTCCTCGACACTCTGGGACATGAGCGTGGAATGGGCACAGCATGTGCACAAATAAATTCCCATTGTCGAAGTAAACTGAGGCCCGGTTTCATAAGGCTGTTTTCTTTTCTTCCCACCCGCCCATACTCCTCTGCTCAAAGGCCACGCTTGTTTGCTTACTTTCTTAATCCCAAACCCTCTGCACCTTCAAAGGGCCCCTTTGTGTCCAGGATGAAGGGGAGCATTTCTGCCTTGTGGACACAGTTTTCCAAATGAGCTTCCAAATGCAGAAGGGCCCAGATTATTAACAGTAAGATAGCACTGGGATTCAGGCTGGTGGATTAAATGAACAGGAGGCAAGAAGAAAAACAAGAGACAGGACGCATTTTCATCAGGTTCTTCCAGACAAACAGTTTGCGGTTTCATTGGAAAGGATGCTCAGGAGGAAAGAGACCAAAGAACATGGTGGGGAAAAAAAGCAAATTCCTGGCTCAGCAGTGTGGCTTCTTCCCTTGACAAGATGGGCATGAGGGAACAGGGACAGGACATACTGCAAAGGGCTGAGAGCCGGCCAGCATGATGGGGAAGGGGACTCAGTCACCTCCCAGCTAGGGCGGCTTGAGTCACTGCACCTGGCTGGATCCAAAAGGTTCCTGGCCCATTTAATTCATCCCTGAAGCAACAGAAACACTAGGAACAGAGGGCATCTGGCTGGAACTTCCCGGCAAGGTCCACATGGGGAGAAGCTTTCAGAGAACACAGTTGGAGTGAAAAATCAGCACAAGAAATTTTTAAAAAGAAAAAAAAAAAAAAAAAAAAAAACCACCTGGCCGTGAAAGAATATATTATTCAGAACTCACCCAAGAAAACTCGGGGTGGGGGGGTATTTGCACTGAGATGCACCTTGTTCCTCAGTGGTTCAGGTTTTTCTAATAAGAAGTAGGATGACCTAGTGAGAAAGGGCTTGCCCAAGGAGCCAAACCACCTGGGAAGGAATGCCCCAGCTATGCCACAGACAGGCTGGGTGATCTTGGATAAATGCTTGACCTTTCTGTGTCCTTTGGGTTTCCCATCTCCAAATCGGGGCTGATGCCAATAAATGTACTTACTTCAGAGAGTTAGTTGTCTGTGAGGATGAAATGAGTAAATATGTCCTAAGCATGTTGAGAAGGATCTGGCATATACTAAGTAACCAACACTTGTTAGCTGTAATGGCCACACAGTTTCAACAGACACTAGCTCCTTGGTACTACAATATTCTCACAGGTGCAACTGAATAAAAGTTAAAACATCAAAACAGCATGAAAGCAGGTCAGACCCAAGAAGGATTCCCGGAAGCTAGGAGACCACTGTGGCGCCTGGAACAAAGCTGCAGATGGCCTTACCTGTGCGCAACTCCCAGGGAGCCCAGACGGCTGATCGCTGTGCAGGCCGCGGGTGCAGTGAGAGCTCTGAGGTCCCCCTGGCATTTCCAAGTTCACGGTGTGGCAGGAAGGCCCAGTTAGACCACAGATTAGAAGTGTGGCTGAGACTGGGGCTCTGTCCCCACAGAGGAAATGGCACAGCCCCTCCTCACACTGAGACACAGCTCTGCCATCTGGCTGTGCCTGTCGCTGCTGTGGTTAGTGACCGGGGTCTGGCCCTCCCCCCCACCGGGCAGTGGAGGGGCAAGGAACAGGCATGGTTCCCAACTGGAGGCCAGCAGCTCTGTGGTCCCTCTGTGCGGCAGGTGACAAGTCTCAGACCCTCCTGCCCTTGATAGCAGAACCCCATCTCCACCCTTTGCTCAAGATAAAGGTCCCAGGCTTTTCCCTGCAGAGGTATCATCAGGAATGACGAATGGCCATTTCAGACCAACCCATGCACTCCAGCTAAATCCACAGTTCTGTGCAAACACTCCTCATGCACCCCCGGAACCCCAATTTTTTTCAGTTAGCCTGCTGCAGCTTGAGAATGAAGGTGGAATTAAAACAAAGACAAAGGGCCACTATCAGTAATTATTTCTGAAGTAACAAGCAACTAATTGGTACTTACTGTTATTAAAAACCTATACTGCAGGCAGTAATTAAACTGCAGCTAACGAGGGTTTCAGCACCAGGCTCTGTGGCCACCACTCCATTCCCCTCATTTCTGGGCGGAGGGGTCTGTTGTTAGAGGAAATGAATGGCCTCTTCATAGTCCTCCAAGAGATCTTAGTCATTTCAGAGATTTCTGCCGGGGAAGTCAGTATGGTCAGGCAGTGGGGCGAGACAAGGCACAAGTGTGAGAAGCCTAGGGGTGCATGGAAGTTTCTAGAAGGGCTGCCATTCCCTCTCAGGATGATGACATCATGCCTTTGGGAAATGGCTGCAGGGTACTGTCAAGTCAGTGGGAAAGAGCTGAATTGGCTCTTGTATAAAAAGGTTTATTGGGACGCCTGGGTGGCTCAGTTGGTTAAGCAGCTGCCTTCGGCTCAGGTCATGATCCCAGCGTCCTGGGATGGAGTCCCACATCGGGCTCCTTGCTCATCAGGGAGCCTGCTTCTTCCTCTGCCTCTGCCTGCCATTCTGTCTGCCTGTGCTCACTCTCTCTCCCTCTCTCTCTCTGACAAATAAATAAATAAAATCTTTAAAAAAAAAAAAGGTTTATTAAGCACCTCTAACCTTATCAGGAGCTCCAAGAGATGCATATACACATCAATTCATTTACTCCTCCTAATGGCCTTAGGAAGGAGGTGCCATTGGGAACTGCTTTATAGAGGAGTGCACTTGGTTCAGAGAGGTGATGTCATCTGTGGGAACTCACCTGGCCACTACACAGAGGGAAGCCAGGGTCAGAACCCAGAAGGAAGGGGAACATTCTTGCTAGCAACATGGTGACGTGAGCAGGTGTAGAATCAGGGAGGACAGCTGGGCGTGGCTACCTTCCAGCTGCCTGGTGGGCTTGTCAAGTTACCCAAACATTCCATGCCTTACTTTCTGCATCTGCAAAGTGGGGATAATCGTGTCTCTCTAGTGGGTTTGCAGTATAGACTACACAACATGCTGCATGGAAGGCGTTCAGCCCAGTGTTTAGTGGGTGATGAGCATTCAGTGAATGCTAGCTGTTATTGTGGGTGCTGGTCTG
Source organism: Enhydra lutris kenyoni (assembly GCF_002288905.1). NCBI lineage: Eukaryota > Metazoa > Chordata > Mammalia > Carnivora > Mustelidae > Enhydra > Enhydra lutris. The sequence continues at coordinate 40,434,753 of NW_019154106.1, forward strand.
ATGCTATTAGAAGCAGCACGTTGTGTTGGCTTTTTACAATAGTGGAAGCCATGGAGATCGTCGTAGAGTGTCTGTCTGCCTCTGTCTCTTGGGAAGGGGGCAAACAAACCCAGAGGGCTGGCTCTGCTCTGAGGCCACTGCCCTGGTGTTCAGGGCAGTGGGAAGCTGGCCAAGCTCCCAGACAGCCTGTCTCGGGCCGAGAGCACAGAGCCGTTGCCTCACCAGCTTGTAATGAGCTGCGTCTCCATCCTGATTAGGGGAACAATCTTCACTCAGAAAGACTCGGGGGAAGGAAGTGACAGCGTCGTGGGGACAGGGCATAACCTTGCCTCCCAAGGAGGGGCTGGCTTCTGGGGAGCTGGTGACTTGAAGGTCACAGCCCAAGAGGGTACCCATCTGCAGGGAGGAGGCTGCACAGTCCCCACCGGGGCAAGTCTGGGTCAGAGGAGGAGACACAGTGGGGCCAGCCCAAGCCTCTGTCGGCAAGCCAGGGAGGCAGCTGCTTGCAGGCTCTGATTTGCCAGGAAGGCAAGCAAGGAAATCAACATTCTCTGGGCACCTTCTGGGCCCCAGTCCCTATGCCAGCCTTATGATATCACCACTGCCATCCACATAGTCCTATTAAATAGAATGTGAGGGCACCGTCTTTTCCAAAACTGTGGATTGCAGCCCATTACTAGGTTATAGAAACAGTTTAGTGGGTGACAAATAACATTTTAAAAATAACATGATTCAAAAAAAAAAAAAAGGAAAAAGAAAAACCAGAAAGTTTCAGAGTGTATGGCACAGGGTACGGATTAGTATTGTCTCATGGAAGCTGCATTTCTTTACTGGGAGTGTATTTGGGAACTGTGTTGTAAGGGGGATAGAAATCATGCCCATTTCATGGAATTGTTGTAGGGATGGAATGAGTTAATACTGTGAGTGGTTAGGGCAGTGGAACAGTGGCTGCCAGAACCACCCATGTGCCCTTGGAGATGGTCCAGTTTCCATGTGCGCGCCCACAGCATCCTGAGTCTCTGTCTCGAGGGTGCTCTGTGGCTGTGAGGATACACTCAGCCCAAGCATGGGGCAGGTAAACTGTGGTCGAGTGACTAGCCCAGGAGCCAATCTCAGCCTCTAAAGACCCGGAGCTGGTGGATAAACACCTCCCCCTGTGCAATGATTCTGAGCATCCCCCTCCCCCAGTGGCCCACAGCAGCACTACCTTCCTCATCTCCCTGCTCCTCTCTCACTCTGCTTCTGGGGGTCCCCTCCCAAATCAACTTCCTACATCTATATCCTTGTCTGGTGCCTAATCTTATTGTGGATGAACCCAACTTAAGACAAGCAGATCTGGCACAAAGTAAGTCCTCAATAAATATTAGTTGGCATGAATCATGTTCATCTTGATATAGGATCTGTGTCAATATTTGATATACATCATTTTGTTTAATCTTCCCCCAAACCCTCTAAGGTAGGAACTGAGATTATCCCCATTTTCCAGATAAGGAAACCAAGGCTTAGAAAACTTAAGCTCCTCGATCAAGGTTACATAGAAATCTTACATAGAAACCCACAGAAAAGGGAAGGCTCCATTCTGAACTCACGTATGTTACCAAAACCCTTGTTCTCAACCTCAGCACTCTGCATAATCTGCACAGCCACACTGCCCATGAATGCCTATTGCTTCTCCCATTTGAGAGATGTGCAGATGGAAAGTTCAGGGAAGTTAAGCACTCGGTTCCCACACTAGCCACTGCCAGGCTGGGACCAGCACCAGGCATCCTGACTCCTGGCTCTATGTTTCCCATGACAGCCGGCTGCCTCCCAGCATCCTGGAAAGGGCAAGCACGGGAGAAATCCCTTGCCTTATAAACAAGACCCTGAGGTGGAAACTGGCCAGCTGTCCATTAAACTTGCAGTACAAAAGAAAGGTAGGATGCACATGAAAAGAAGGAACAGTCTTAGCAGCTTTACCAGGACTTCCAGACAGAGCAAAGTCTGTGCTCATGGCCTGTACCTCAACTCTTCAGCCTGTTAAATGGGGCTGATGGCCAGGTACTAAGTGCCCTACAGATGGCTGGCTTCAACTTCCATCTTCTCATTCTTCCAAATACTTCCTCCAAAGTACCAGGAGTTGCATGTGCCTTCAGTCTGAGCTCCATCTGCATACAGCTCCCTGCGATTATCCACTAAACACCTGCTGTGTGCTGGGCATTGTGCTAACCTCTTGCTTCCTCAACCACCTTTTCCAATAAACCAAAAAAAAATCTTAGTATCTTCTTCATGGGAATGTTATGAGGATCACATGAGCAAATGGTACAAACCACGTATCTACCAAAGGACCCATACCTAGCATATATAAGGACTCCCAATACTCTGCATTAAAAAATGAAACAATTCAATTAGAAAGTGAGCAAATGACACGAATAAGCCATTTTACCAAAGAGGATATATAGAAGGAAAACAAGCATGTGAAAATGTATGCAACATCACTAACTATTAGGGAAATGCAAAGTAAGGCCATGATGAGATGCCACCAGACACTTATTAGAACAGCTAAAATTAAAAAAAAAAATAGTGATAACAAATGCTGGTGAAGATGTGAAGAAACTAAATCATTCCCACATTGCGGGTGGAAATGTAAAATGGCACAGGTGCTCTGGGAAACAGTTGACTCTTTCTCAAAAAACTAACTGTACACTTGCCATATAACCCAAAAACTGTACTCCTGGGCATTTATCCCCGAGAAATGAAGACTTATGTTCAAATAACTCCTACATATGGATGTTTACAGCAGCTTTATTTGTAATAGCCCCAAAGGGAAACAACCCAGATGCTTTCAATGGTTAAACTATGGTACATCCATACTATGGAATATTACTCCATGGCAACAAACAAACACACTATTGATACACACAATAACTTGGCTAGATTTTGCTGAGTGAAAAAAATCCTATCTTACAAGGTCACATACTGTGTCATTCCATTCAGATAACACTGTTGAAAAGAGAAAATTCTGCAGATGGAGAATCTACAATGGTTGCCAGGAGTTAAGGATGATAGAAGGGAAAAGGCTGGTATGTCTATAAAGGGATAACCTACAGGAGGTTTTTGCTGAAATAGTAAATCTGTGTCTTGTTGTGGCAGTGGTGACACAAATCCACACGAGTGATGAAACCACATGTACCTACATATGCATCATCATAACAATGTCAATTTCCCAATTTTGGTACTGTGCTACAATTGTAAGATATAACCACCAGAGAAAACTAGGGGAAGCGTATGAGGGATGCCTCTATGTTTTTTTTAAAAGATTTTATTTATTTATTTGAGAGATAGAGTGAGAAAGAGAGCACAAGCAGGGGTAGGGGAGAGCGGCAGTAGTAGAAAGAGACTCCCTGCTGAGCAAGGAGCCGGATGTGGGACTCTATCCTAGGACTCCAAGATCATGACCCGAGCTGAAGACAGATATCCAACTGACTGAGCCACCCAGGTACCCTACAATCTATGTTCTAAATGAGTGTCTAAGTAAGTACCTAATCAATATTAGCTCTCATTATTATTATTATTCATTTTCATTATTAGTGTATACAAGGCACTTCATTTAATGCTCACAATAAATTTATGAGGAAGATTATTTTTACACCCATTTTATGGACCGGAATACTAAGACTTAAGCACATTAGATAACTTGCCTATGTTCACATACCCAAAAAGACCTAGAAATGAAGCCAAAATCCATAGACCTCCCATATACATGTGGGTACAAATGCCAGTAAGATAAAAATCTCTGCTCTAGTCAAGCTTATAACACAGTGACTAAAGTAAGAGATGTAACTCAAACCCAAGCAGAATGTCATACATACCATGTAGGTTCTGTAGGAGTATAGGAGACGGAGGAGTAAAATAATTCCAACTGGAGAGATCTCAGAAGGCTGCCTGGAGGAGGTGGAATTTTGGGATTGTTTTGAAAAATGAGTAGGAGCTCCGTAGATGTGGAAGGAGTAGTGGTGCAGGAAAAGGCAAGTCAGGCAGAAAGAACCTGGTCATTGAAGGGGTGGAAGCCCTTAGAGAAGAGCAACAAGCCCCAGGTAGCTAAAACAGCTGGCATGTGACCAGAAGCAGAGGCAGATTAATATGAGCAGTCAAAGATGACTGGCTTGAAATGATAGGCTAGGGATTAGGCTTGTTCCCCCAGCTTTGGTTCCCTGTAACCTCCAAAGTCCGCTGTGGATGTTGAAAGAGCAATATCTACAGTGCATGTACAATGGAAACAACGTACACAACAAGGGGCCAGCTTTCTGCTTATGTTGAAATAGTCACGCAGAGCTGCACAGGGGGTTCTGAGCTCCCAGGAAGTGAAGAGGTCCTTGAGGTCCCTTTTAAGACCTCCAGATAAAGTTTTCCAGGGTCCTTCCAAGGCCCAGCCCCAGCAGATCCTGAAGGTAACTTCTGCCTCTCTGTGTCTTAGGACCCCACAATGGTTATCGTGGGCTTTGGAGTTTTATTTCCTAACAATAGGTTAGGAACCTATCACACTTGTACCTTGTATTTATCTTCCTTCTCTGATAATAAATTCTGTGTTGCTCAGGATCCAAGACTCTCTAGGTCTTCACTGAACCCAGCTTGGAGCTGACCTCATAGAGGTGTCCCAATTCAATCCCATTCAGTAGATCCAGCGATGACTTATCAGGCACCTGCTAAGTGCAGACCCTGTGCTTGGGAACAAGACATAGTCCCTTAGTAGAGAAGAGACAACCATGGTGGTATACAACACACCGGGCAGTGGCTGTGCCAATGGTCTAGAGGCAAAGGAATGGGAAACTACCCAGACTGTGACCGGTAGAGACAGTCACATGTGCATCACTTCTCTTTAAAAATGTGGAGGTGAAGCCTCATTCTCCATGAGAATGGGGACCACTGCTTGTGGTGTCTAGAAATTCTTAATGCAGCTAAACTGAGACAGAGATCGTTCTTCTGTCTCAGTAAATGTATTGCAATGGTGACGTGATAAGACCTGTAATTTTTTTTGCTAAGGTCATGAGTGAAAATTGGAAGTAACATAACCTCCATATTAGAAATGTATTAAGGAATAATACGTTTTAGATCATTAGCCAAAACAGCAATGTACATTCTGCAATCCGACTTCCAGAGCTTTAAGGTGAATCATTTGAAGAAACGAGAGTCCAAAGATCCTAGGTGGGAGATTGATGAAGTATGTCATCACTGTGTCCATATTCAAGTGAAGAGAAAAGTCTCTCAGCTAAGAGAACCATGACAAGGCTAACTGACAGACAATGGGGGATGGAGAGGTAACATCAGATCTTTCAAAAAGGCCTATCTTGATGATAACTTGATTCAGACTTTGCAGGAACTAAGGTGACTTTGATGTGTAGTGGAATGAATCATAACATGTAAAATTACTTAAATAAAAATTTATTGGCTAAAAATTTTTTTATTGACTTAAAAATTTGTGGGGCTGGTATCTGATTGTCTGTGGGTGTTTACAATTAGGATTGTTGTTTGAATGTCCACTTTGCTTTGCCTTTACTGGACTCTTCCTGGGGTCTGGCTTAGCTGATGCTTTGGGAAAATGATTTTGAGCTGTATAGACAGCTTTTCCAGATGTACACTCAAGCTACCAAGGAAGAATTAGATAAAAAGGAGCAGCTGAGAGGAACCTCAAAGATCCCCTGGGACAAGTGCTTTCAACCTTGATTTTCTGGAGCCTCAGGGTTCCAGGTGGGCAAGGAGACAGCTCTGGGGAAGGGGATGCTGAGGGCCTGGGCTCAGGGTCTCCTGCCTACACCAAAAGAACACAATGGAGGCTATCTTGCACATTGACGTTCCAAAGAGGTTGGAGGAAAGTTTCCATAGTTTAAAGGTTCAAAACCTGCTAAGCTAGTCCTACACAGCTATCATCAACATCATCACCATCATCATCACCATTAACACCAGCACCAACATCATCATCACCACCATGACCACTACCACTACCACCATCATCATCATCATCATCACCATCATCACCATCATCATCACCACCATCACCATTTCTTACAATATCTGATGTGGAGTATTTTGCATGTGTCAGATGCTGTTAAAAGTTCTTTGTGTGTATTATCTCACAATCCTCACAGCAACTCTAAAAGGTACGTACCATTATTATCCCATTTTAACATAGAAAAGACTTTGACCCAAGGGTTATGTAATTTGGCCGAAGGACACAGATCCGGCTTTGAACCCGTGTGACTAGCTCCTGCATCCACATGGTTTTCCACAACTGGGTACTGAAGAAGGTGGGGCCGAGAGAGAGGCAGGTACTTGTCCTAAACCCCACAGTGTGCCCAGCAGGAGCAGAGCCGTTCCCCCTCAGAGCTTCTTCTTCCTGACCTGCTCCTTCCCTCTCTCCCTCTTCATCTTCAGTGTGCTTTCTAGAACTTACTCACCAGTGGCTTTAAATAGACCATCTCTTGGTTGCCATGCGTCTGTGCTTCCATTCTGGGAGCAGCTGACAGAGAGGAGCTGCTATAGCTTGTCTGCCTCAGGGACTCCTGTTCTAAATGGAGCCAGGGCTCTCTGCCTCTTGGCCTGTGGCTTCATTCCTTACCCTGTGCTCTAGATGAAGTGGGCTTTGGGAAAGGCATTCCAGGCACTTCACAGGCTGCTCTGTCTGCCCACCCACCTTTGTTTGCTTCTCTAGACACACTGTAGCCATTGCAGATAAGTATACACCCATCCCCCTTTGCCAGTGCTGTTCCTTCTGCTGAGAATACCCTTTCTGACTTGTTTGCCTGGCGTACTCCTCCTCAGATGTCCCCTCTCTACGGTCCTGACCTCCTGCCAAGGCAGAAACAATGACAACCTCCCTGACACCCTCCCTGTAAGAGCACCTGTCACCTGGTACTCTAATCATTGACTGACTCCACTTTTTTGATTAAAAGACATGCAGGTGGTCCCATTTTTATTTCACTAAAATCAGGATGGTTCTGACAATCTATGCTTCTCATTAATTTGGGAGTATTTCTTGACTCCTGAAACACTGTTGCTAAATCAATGAAGTATTTCATAATCATTGTCATCTTAGAACCCAGGAAACACAGCACTTCTCTTTCTCCCACCAGACTGAGCTCACCTGGATTGGGGGCCATGACCCTTGTGTCTCTGGACCCCCAGCAGGTAGCACAGGGAGGGACAGAGGCAGGACCAATTGGCGGTGAGTTGTGGTGCTCCTGGGTTGGATGGTGCCTTTGTGTCCAGGTCACCACGGGATACCTTGAGGGCTTTAAACTCCAGCTATTTGCCCATTGTCCGCCTGTTCATGCAACTGCCCAAGGCACATGTGTTTGAGAGAAATACAGGCAAGAATAGCAGACTTCATTTCCCCCTTGTGTTAGTTTGCCAGGGCTGCCATAACGAAGTATGTGGTGGTTTGAGCCACAGAAGCTTATTTTCTCACGATTCTGGAGCTAGAAATCTAAGACCAAGGTGTCAGCCAAGTTAGCTTCTTCTGAGGTGTCTTTCCTCGGCTTGTTGATGGCCGTCTACTCCCTGTGTCTTCACATGGTCTCACCACTGTTCATGTATCTGTGTCCTACTTTCCTCTTCTTGTAAGGACACCAGTCATATTAGACTAGACTCCTCCCCCAAAGATCTCATTTTAACTTAATTACCTCTTTGAAGCCTGTATCTTGGAATACAGTCATGTTCTAAGGTATTGGATGGTAGGACTTCAACATATGAATTTTGGGGGATACAATTTGGATCATAATATCCCCCTAAAGTTGATCAAGCTCAGTAGGAAGCATGCCAGTTGCAAAGTCCAAGCTGGACCTCACCAGTGCTCTGTCTCTACTTTTCTCTCTTGAAAGTAGCCACAACAGACCAATCCCTTGTCTTTGGCTCCCCCGGTTTTCCAAGAGAATTTTTCAGCATTTTTCTCTCTGTTATCATCTATTTAGTTCCTGGCTCTAATTACCTCCTTATCCAGGTCTTCCAACAGAAATCTTCTAAGGCAGCTGCCTACCACATCTCCTCTCTGAGCTTCACCCCTACATATAAATTATGGGGATCTTAGACTTGATAGGATTTTTCAAAATCTTAGCTTACCATTGTCCTACCCCTTGCCTGTGGTACCTATCACTAGTCAATCGCAGCACATTTTCCTGCAGGATCTAAGGCCAGCCAGCCAGCCAGGGCCAAGTGTGTTAGCTTGTGAGTTGGGTCACATTTGCAGTTATGGACTTTGATGTCCTTGAAGGGACCTTCTAATCAGAAATCCTGTGGATCCTTAGGTACAACACCCATACACTAGATTGTTCAGGAGAGGACCAAATTTATACGATCTTTACTCTCTTCAATAAAAGCAACTTATAAAGTATTGAATACGTAACAATGAGTGCTGGATTCTGTTGGGGGGACATTTGACCAACACTTGGACTTGGGGCCCAACAGGAATACCCTCAACGCCGCCAGCTGACCAGGAACCTAATCTTTCTTTTACATGGCCCAAGCCAGGGAACAAAGAAATAGAACTGGTAGGATATTCACCCCCTCACTTAGTCCTTTCACATTCCTTTACTGAGCACCTGCTATAGGCTTGGCATTGCTCTAAGGAATGAGGATTCAAAGACAAAGACAATTATAGCCCTCATTTTGGGCCAGGGGCTAGACTCAACGACATCCTATCTGTATTTAATCTTTTATAGAAAGGTCCATTTCCCTTTCTATAGCAAATACTACTCATTGTCCACTAAAATTCATGTACTCCCTCCATTGCACATAGCTGTCCATGTGAAGGAGTCTTCCAGTAAGTGACTGCAGTCCCCAGACCCCCTAGCATCTAGGAGTAGCCACGTCCTTCCCGATGGAAAATGAGACATTAAAAGAGTCACTTCTGGGCCGAGGCTTATGTGAAGTGGGTGAGCCTTCCCTGCGTTCATTTTCACCTTCCATTGGCTAGATGCAGGTTACTTCAAGGTTCTAAGAGGATTGTGAGATCATACGGTAGAAGGATCCAGGGTTCCTAAATCACTAGGTGGATGAAAGCCACCCACTGTCACCAGATAGATCAGCCTTGGACAATGGTGTAAGTAAGAAATCAATTTCTATTGCATTTGAGCCTTTATACACTTTGGAATCTTTTTGTTATAGATTTTTGTTACCCTAACCAATGCAATGTTTAAGTGAAGTCAGCTTCATTGTTATATCAACCGAGACATATCTTTGTAGCTCCATTGCCTGCCTTCAAGAGATCTCTTAGAATCGGGCACCCAAAGAAAATGTCCCTCAGCCAGGAATCGGCCCTTCCTCTAAGACCAATGCCTTTAACACAGACTATGAGGGTGTTCTATGCAAGGGCCTTAAACAGTCTGGTAAAAACGAGCTTTCAAAATTTAAGAGAAAACTGTAAAGCTTCCCTGAGAAATTCCCGAGCACCATATTCCTTTGCCTGGGAAATCAATCTGGGTCCAGGACAATTTCTTAAGCAGCCAGAAACCCTTTTCTGGGTCTCCGGCCGCACTGGCTGAGGCCCCCACTGCTCACTGAGAAAGCAGGCGGAGTCAGGACCACCTGGCAAAGAGAAATTAGTGAGTAACAGAAGCCCAGCCCCACAACTGAATCAACAGCATGAGTCAGAGTGCTACAGAAATAATGAAATCCCATTCATAAATTTTCTCTCACCCCAGCTTAAGAGCTTTCGAAGTCATAAAGTCTACATACAGCCAGAAGACCTACAATTGTCCAATTAGAGGTTTTATCCAGGAAAACACACATTTTCAAAGTCACTGTTTGGTCCTCGTGCCAGGAGCGTAGCGGGCTGGTTTGGCACGCAGTGCCTCTGGGTTTTATAGAACTTTCCACTTCGGTGAGGCAAAACAGAGGACTTCTCAGAGCTTCTCACTGCCAAGGTGCAGTCCACGAGGGGCCTAGAGAAATCCATAGACCCCATTCCTGGTAGAACTTGGGAAAAGCTGGAATCACCCTGAACCAACTCAGCTGGGAGGGAAGAGCAACTAAGTGCTTACTGTTGGGCACTCTTGAGTGCTGGGTCCTGTTCTGAACACACAGCACACATCATGCAATTAATCTTTATTACCACCCTGCAAGGAAGGGCCCATTTTTAAATCCACCTTTCAGATACAGAAAATGAGGCTCAGAGAGGTCAATTGACAAGCTCAAGTTCATGTGAGTCAGTAACAAGGCCAAGATCTGAACTAGTGATTCTAAAGTACTTGAACCTTTACATCCTATTGCCTCTCATGGTCCCAGGACCCTTACTCTGTCTGTCTAGCCACGTCAGCTGCTCAGGACAGACTTTCAGATAGAGATCAGGGTGTGGCACGTCATTACCAGTGGGAACCCGGTTGAAAAGTGTGACCAGCAAGGGGAGCCAGGATTGGAGAGAGCCCCCAATATTTGCCAGGCATTGTCCTAGCACTTTACTTAGATTATCCTGCTAAACCCTCATCATGGTCCTACAAAAGAAGTATTATTAGACCCATCTTATAAGGCAGGCTCAGAGGAGTATAGAACTTTTCCTGCAGCCACGTGGCTAGGATTTGGTAGAGTGTCTACCTGCATAGAGACCTCGTTCAGGAACGTTACGCTAGATACTGGGTTTACCCACCTATGCATCAGATGGCTTTTATTTCTGGGAGGGGTTTCTTTTTTCTTTTTTTTTTAAGCAAATTCCAACTCTACCTGTACACACTTAATGGAGAACATCCCAATGGTCTGGGATATTGAGGCTCGCACATTCATATTTATTTTGAGGCCACTTCCTGGATGAGTTAACCTTGAGAGTGTCCCTAAACCTTTCATGGGATTCACCAGCTAGACCAGCGGTTGGCCAATTTCTCCTTGAAAGAGCCAAAGAGTTGATATTTTCGGTTTTAGGGTCCAGACCACCTCTACACAGCCACTGCTCAGCTCTGGTATCGTATTGCGAAAGCAGCCATAGACAGACAGACTTAAGTGTGTATGGCCAGAGCTGGTTCAGGGGCCTAGAAAGTATGCAGACCTATGATCTAAGTGGTCAAAGGATCCCACAAGTAAGTGCTCCAAAGGAGAAGGAGTGCCGTGCTCTGAGAGTATATTCCCCCGCAACTGGTCTCAAGGTGGGGAGCGGCTTGGACAAGGTCACTTTGCCATCAGCCTGGGGCTAAGACTGGGGTCCAGGTCTCCTGCTCTCCCCTGGGAACACCTCTTGGCATACATGGCTTTCCCGGCGATGGGGGAGTCTCCTGCAGAAGCGGAGGCTGATCCTGTAAGCCCAGTGAGGGGCAGGGGGACCCCGGGCTGCCTCGGAAAACAGCGCGGGGGTTTCTGCAAAGGCTGGTATAAACGGAGACTGGGGACCACAGGGCTTCCACCGGCCAGCCGCTGGCTTCTGTCTCTTCGGCAGGGCCCGGCCCTCACTCACGGCACCTTCCTGAGAGCCGTCCCAGCAGCCCGAGCAGCACGAGCACTGGTGCTAATTTATTAAAACCCCGGCTTGTGAAAGCCGAGCGCAGGCGGAGCCCAACGAGTCTGGGGCTCACTCCCCAGAGCCTGCCTGAGCTGCTGATCTCCTCTCTTGTGGCCTCAAAAGGAAATGTTGGAGAAGTCTTCGGAGAAGGGCAGTTGGTGGGGAGGGGACACTGCTGGATTTAATACGCAGGAATACGAGTCATTTGTCTTATTGTAGAAAAGATGTGTGTTTGGACGCAAAAAACGCTCTGGATCCTTTCTTTCCTCCCCGTGCAGGCATGAAAAGCCTGGAGCAAAACAAAACGCTGCTGATTCTGAGGCTATTTTGGGCGCCTGTCACTGATTGTCTGCTTCCGAGGCCCTCCACACACGCCGCCTTCTTAAAGAACAGTTTGAACAAATTGGAATGAGGAATGAATGAGCCTCTTGCTGCCACCACCGCCGCTGCCACTGCCATTGCCATTGCAGCAGAACACAGCTCCCCCCACCAGGCCCAGCCCAGCCTGGGTCGCTCCATTCTTCCCTCTCCCCGATGCCCACAGGCCCCGCGCCTCCTGCCTGCGCCGTGCTTGCTGACGCCTGGGCTGGGCTGCCCGCCCCATGCCAGGGAGCTCATTACTGAAGGAAAGAACTCTGATAAAGGCTAAAAATAGCCTGCCATGATGGAAAACATTTTGTTGAGAGATCTGTTGACAAGAGGGGAAACAGAGCTGTGAAAAAGATAGGGGGTGAAGGACACAGAGGAAGAAATGGGGCCGGAGTGGGGCTCACCGCGACAATCTGGGAAGGCAGGAGGAGTGGGGACGGAGCCCAGGGGCCAGCACGGTCCCATGGACAGCCAGGCCCCAGCGGCTGGTCTTCTCTCTCCCCACCCAGTGCTGTGTCACCCACCTCAAGCCTACGGAAGGGAGTGAGCGGGCACTTTCTTTCCTGTAGGACGGACCCTGGAGGATGGGGGTCTGAAATGCAGCCCCACTGGGGAAGCAGGTGCAGTCCAGGGGAGAGGCTAACTACGAACTTGGAGTTCCCTCACTTACTAACACAGTGGCCGTGGACAAACCACTGACCTCTGAGCTCAGTCTCCTCATGTGATAAATAAACACAGTGTTAGTCCTGGGTCACAGGGCTATGCTGGCAATACCTGTGTTCCATGTTAGCAGAGTGCCAGAACTGTGATAATTTGGCCTTTTATAAACATGGACTGAGGGTGTTCTGGGTGCCAGACACTGTCCTGGGAGCCCAGGACACTTTAACGAGGAAGATATGGTCCTGCTGTAAGATATTTCAGTTCCTTAGGGGACACAGCAAGGAAGGGAGAGCCCTCCCTTTGGAATATAGAACCAGCGCTGCTTGCCCCGAAACAGCAAAATGAAGAGCCCCAGAACCCCTTTCCGGGGCCTCAGAGACCTTCCTTCCAACTCCATGTACCTAGTATGTGTTATGTTTTGGAGAAAGAATAATAGGCTCAGTCTGCCCTTTTGAAACAGCAGGTAAATAGATATATGTCATATTGGGCACAAAAAGGACCATAAGAGAGTTAGGTTTAAGAGAGAACCATGAACACTGCCTTGGGAGCAGCAAGGAAAGCCTCCTAGAGGAGGTGACATGGGCCAAGTCTTCAAGGACATGCAGGAACTGGCCAGGCTGAAAGGAGAGGAAGGCGTTCCCATGAGAAGGAATAAAGAGCATAGGGTTTCTGAGAACAATGTCTGTAGCTGGAAATGGCTGGTATGCAAGACACAAGGACTGGTGATACTCACCATAGCAAGGGACCAACCTGTCAACAGATGCTGGCCACAGGGCTGGAGAACAAGGTCCTAGAGCCCCTCTGTGTGCCTAGATCTGTCCCACCGGCTGCTGGACTGTTGAGAGGTCTAGGGAGCAGTGGCAAGGGCTGGATGGTTGGAAGATGTTGAGCAGGGAGGCCCATAGAGGACTCAGGGTGTGGTATCACCAACTGGTTAAGATGTGGTTACACCAGTGTGTACCAGCTCAACGTCTGCCCCCAACTGGAGGAAGAAGTGGAGGGAGAGGAACCCTAAGGATGGGTACATGATCTCCAGAACCCATTGGGAGATACTGGAGCACCCCAATGGGCAGAGATTTGGGATCTCTACCATGACTTCTGCCAAAACAAAATATAAACCTCAATACATATAATCTGTTTATATGTGGCTCTCCCATTCAAGATTTCACCTAGACGAAGCATTTTGATGTTAAAAAGATGACTCATGCAACACAGTTTCCATTCTTTGATGAGCAGATTGGACATCTGAATGGCCTCTCTCAGTCTTTGCCACCATACTGTGGAAGGATGGATCTTAAAAGGTTCTGAAAGTCATTCTTTCTTCTTCATTCCCATGGCAACCTCCCCAGTTCAGGCCATGTCATCTCTTCTCTGAACTAGCACAATTATCTCTTCACTATGAGCCTTCCTTCTCCCTGTCCTGCCTCCTTCAACCTGTGTTCCAAGCGATGGGCAAAGTGATCTTCCAAAAATTTGCATCCGATCATGCCACTGCCTCCAAGAATTTCCCCTGGTTTTCAGAAGAAAATACAACTTCCTTAGTCTGCCATCCAAGGCCCTTCATGGCCAGGTACCTCTTTAAAGTTTATCCCATGTCAACTGTCCCTTCCCTGTAGAGGCAGGATGAACTCATCAAGGCAAGACTTGTGTCTGGGCCAGTTGCATTAGGCAGACACTGTCTGCCCAAAGAAGGACTAGGGGTTGTTATGGGCTGAATTATGTCCCTTAGAAACTCACCATTCTGAATCATGTCCTTATCAGAAGGACATTAGGACACACAGGGAGACATCAGGGGCAGCATGTGAAGAGGCATGAGAGAGGTCAGCTGTCTATGAGCCAAGGAGAGGGGACTCCGGGGAAATCAAGTGTACCAGCACCTTCCTCTTGGAATTCCAGCCTCCAGAAAGGAGACAAAACAAATTTTTGTTGTTTAAGCCATTCAATCTCTGGCATTTTGTTATGGCAGCCCTTGCAAATTAATACAAGTGACAATAAAAGCCTAAAGTAAGAGTAGTCGGCTTCTCACCTTGTCAGACTATCTTACCCTGATGCCATTAGGAATTTCAGTTTTAGGCACCTTGGGTAGCTCCGTTGGTTAAGCATCTTCTGCCTTCAGTTCAGGTCATGATCTCAGGATCCTGGGATCGAGCCCTACATTGGGCTCCCTGCTCAGCGGGGAGCCTGCTTTTCCCTCTCCCTCTGCTGTTTCCCCCACTTGTGCTCTGGCTCTTTCTCACTCTCTCTCAAATAAATTTTAAAAATCTTAAAAAAAAAAAAAAGAATTTCGATTTTATAATTCCTATGGTCTGATTCCAGGCCCAGCCAGCAGTCTTCTGAATATATTTAGCTTCCCACATTGCTGTTTTATGTGGTGTGAATTCACTGATGAAACCAACTGGAGCTTTCCAGTCCTTGCAACGGTTAGATTTCTCCCTGTGTGACAGACACAGAGATGCATGCCTCAATTCCTCCTGCAAAAAAAAACACCTGATAGCCAGCGGCAGGGAGGGCATGCCTTCCTCTGGGCAGTCCCAACCAGTAACGGAGCAAGGCAGGGAGACAAGGGCCCAGCCACTGTTGTCCGATGTGGGACCCCTCCAGCAGCCACCTCTCCTTCGGCACTTGCTCTGTCCTGAGCCAGCGGGGACCTCTGTCCCATCTGTAGCACCATCCAGGCTTCCCCTGCACAAGCACGCATTCTGCCCTGTCTTTCTCTAGGTGTCGCACACTGGGACACGATTTATACCTCTCATCCCATCTCAGCCTGCAGAATCCAGACTGCAACGCCCTGCCCATATAAGTGCCCTTATGTCTGGAGTATCGACTGATCTGTGGGAGGTGGCTGGTAGGAGTCACTGTGGAGCCTACAAGCTGAGGGTCAGGCCAAGGCTGCTGTAATCATGACATGAGATCTATTTTGGGAGGCCTTCCGGCCAGCAGCCAGCAGGAGTATCTCCTGGGGACTCTACAATCTCAGACCCTATTTCTTTTTTTCAAATGCAGTGACTGTCTTAGCTAGCTGATCCTCTGTGGTCCTTTCCCTCCCTGGAAGGTTGAGATCTCACAGCGACCGGAGGAGCATCCTGAGTCCCCCAGAGGCTGGTCCAACAGAGGGCTTGATAAAGAAATGAGGGTAGCACCCAGTGGACAGCCATTAGTTGTCTCTGCTTGGCCATCTATCAGGGCAACGTGCGTGTTCTCTCCAAGGCTTCTGATAAGGCCACGGAGACGGTGTGATAGGGAGAAGGAACACACACTTGGAAAGCAGGACGGACCCGGAGTTCAATCCCAGGCACGGCAACCCAGCCCTGTGCTCTCGGTTACGGGGCCTACTGGTCTTGTCTTGTTGATTTTATTTTTCTATTTTTAATCTGTAAAATGGAAATAAGAACAATAACTATCTGATGGGTCACCATCAGGATACGTGAGAGAAGGTCTATTCGATCACAGGGTTTGGATCTTGCCTCATCTGCATGAAGGGTGTTAGTTACAGGGGAGTGGTGAGACCTAGTTCTTTCCCTCTTTCTTTCTTTGAGCTTTCCAGGCACTAGGGTGTGCCAATCTTTACCACAAGCTCGATATATACAAGTTAATCATATTCATGTCTTTGCATAAATTAATAAGCAGTAATTATACATTGTAGCAACTTCTAAATAAAATCCCAAAATAGCTATTTCAATACAGCAAAGCCTTAACAATGGTTATTTCCGGGCAGCGGAATTATGGGTGATTCGTATTTTCTCCCCAAATGTTCTACAATTAGTATGCATTATTTTGAAAAAAGGGGGAAAAAAAAAAGAAAAGAAAGAAAAAACCATGAGTAAGAAGAAAACTGTCCCACAGTCCCCCGTGGTGGGAAATCTGTTCCCTGGTCTCATATTCTGCTGACAGCCTCTGTGACTCCGAGGACCAGGGCAGTCGTCAAAGGTCTGAAGTAGCTTGGAAATAGAAGGTTTGGCAGTGGAATGTGGCACGGCTGCCCAGGCTGGGGACAAGAGGGTCTGATACTTCTCCTTTTCACTCCGTGGAGCAGGATCAGAAAGGAGGGTGCCAACTGGGGGGTGTGGAGAAGGAGGGGAACCCACTCTGGCACGGACGTGGAGCCCAGTTTGCGGGCCCATTCTACCATGTGCTAGATGGGGGACCTGGGGCCAGTGACCCTGTCCCCTACCCCTCACTGCCTGGCTCCATGTCTTAGTTGTCACCTCCTCTGAGAAGCCTTCCTGGCCACCCCTTGTGAGAACAGGCACCCTGATCTGCTCAGCCCTCCACATTCCCATGGTGTCCTCATGGCCTGGCCCCTGCACGAAGCTAGGAACCACTGAAGAGCAAGAAGCAGGCTGACCCACAGCTCTTTCCCCTTTGCCTCTCCTGGCACCTGGTCTGGAGCCGACCCTCCATAAGCATTTGCTGAACGAACAACTGAACCACTGACCCATGAGCCTGGGTGAGGCCCCAGAATGGCAGATGCACACCTACAGCCCCCGCCCTCCAGGTGCTCATGCCGTGGGTGGAACTCAGTCTCCCCAACTCGATCGACACTATGGCCAATACCTTAAAGGGGCATAAGAGAAATTAGGAGAATAAAGGAGAAGAGGATTCCCCCAGGGAGGTATCTGTAAGGACCTTATACAGGAGGCAGAACTTGAGCAGTGCCAGGGAAAATGAGTAAAACTTTCCCTGCGGGGACAGAAGGCAAGGTGGGCAGAGGCAGAGAGCTAGGCAGGAGGGTGTGTGCAGAGAGGAGAAGGAAGGAGTAAGGTGGGGGCCGAGCGTGGAGCGCCTTGGATGGGAGATCAGCAGGTCTGGTTGGCATTCTGGCTGCAGCAGGGACCAGACAGGTTTGGGGGTGCGGGGGCTGGTGGGCTCTGAGTTGTTTCTCACTGGACTGGCAGGATCAGGCATCTCCCACCTGTGCTTGATGATCCCAGCTTCAGCCAACATTCTTTGGTCTGCCCAATAGGAAGGCTCAGAAAGAGGACCAGTTTGGAATCTGGTCTTGAGCAAAAACTCCCTCTAATTTAAACCAGCATCTGTGAGAAGGGCCGGCCTTGGCACGGGTCCTGAGCAACATGAACACGATTAACCTCTGCCAGTTGCAACAAATTAACTGCAGAAAGGACATCCTGGGAGCAGGATCTTAAGTGGGGCCGACACTTAGAGATGAAGCCTGTCTGCCTTGCCTGAGCTGCAGGAGCAGAGCTGCGGCTTCCTTTTGGGGCCCACTGCCCCCAAGAAAGAGGACATCCTTCCCCAGGGCCTTTGTGTGTGCCGCTCTGCAGCCTGAAACCCCTCCTCCCAATGCTGAGCACAGATGGTCAACCTGATCTTTCAAGTCTGGGTTCAAATAGTGCTTCCTTAGTCACGCCTCTCCTGGCTCCACATTTAAAACAGCTTTGCTTCCCCTCTCCATCAGCTCCTAGTAGAATCTGACATTCTGCTTTCATAATGCTTATTTTATTTTCTTGTACATTTACTTTCTCCTCCCTTGCTGGATTCCAAGTAGACTGAAGCTCCACGATAGCAGGGACCTTGTCTTGCTCACAGCTGTCTTCACAGTGCCTAACACAATGCCTGACCCTTCGTAGGTCCTCAGTTAAAATGAATTGAGAAGAAGGAAGAAAGGAGAGAGAGAAGGGGAAGAAAGTGCAGAGAGAGAAAAGAAGGAAGAAGGGATGAGGGCTTCTAACACGAGAGTTCCAAAATGATCATCCCAGGCCCCAGCCCTCCTGCGCTGAGGAGACGGCCCATTAACCATGAGCCCACAGCAAACCTCCAGGGCAGGGCCAGGGTGTCGCATCCCCAAGGATAACGCAGGTCTGGAAGCTGGTGTAGGACAGGAAGGGGAAGATGAAGGGACTGACTTTTATCTGGCGTCTACTGTGCGCCAGGCTGTTCTGCTGAATGAAACCTTACATTTTGCAATTTACCGAGGAGGAGGCTGTAGCTTGCAAGGAATAAACACAAAAGAGGTACGATTTATTCTGCACGTGGGGTAGGTAGGCATGCTACCTGGGCAGTGTCATGGATCATACCCACAAGTCTGGAAGGTACACGTGGATTACCCCCGAGATGCTATGAGTGGGAGACACGGGGGTATTCAGCAAACACGGCCAATTTCACACAACTAGTCAGCTGCAGAGCCAGGCTCGGAACCCAGGTCTTTCTAAGCCGGGTCTAGTGTTTTCCTTTGGCAGAAACCACCCCCCACACTCACGTGCTGCCTGTCCTGGCCCGGCCCTTGCATCCCACTCTCCCAGGAAAGGTGGTGGAGGGGGAGTGCTGTTCCAGGCCACGGTTCTCAGCACACTTTTCAGACAATTCCCTACACATCCCCACGGCTACTCCTGGAGCTGGTAATTAGCCTGCCACCTCCAACTGCTGAAAGCTGCCTGGGCCACCTGACTCGGCGCACATGCCAAGGGCACCCACGCACACAGACAGGTGAGGAGGGATGGGCCTTCTGGCCCTGCAAAGCCTCCAAGCTCAAGGACCACCCAGGGAGACCTCCCTGACAGGCTGGGGTGCATGGCAGGGCCAAGGCATCGCTTTCTGACCAGTGGAAGGACACAGTCCCTAGGCTCTGTTGCCCAGTGACAGATAAGTCTCATAATCTCTCCAAGCCCCAACTTTCTCCTCTGTAAGGCTACTGTGAAGATGGACTGAAATGACATATGCCATGCACTGCCCGAGGTTGGCCTGGAGAGACAGCTCAGCACAGACTGGTTTTCTCTAGTAAGCACAGACCTGCACCAGGTGAGTTCTAAATTCAGAACCTGCCAGCACATCCTCCTTCCTAGCTGTATGCTCAAACCTGGAACAAACCCACATGGAGCCCATGCTCGGTGCCTGGCATGTTCTGGGCGCCAGAGAAAAGGCAATGAGCAAAATGGTCAAAACCCCTGACTTCAAACCCCTTACCTAGTTATTGGGCTGGGGAAGGAGAGGGGACAATCAGTGAGATAAAGAAATAGATAATATGGTCTTTCAGGTAATGTGCTAAGAAGAAAAACCTACAGCTTTCTGTAGAGCAGAGGCAGCTAGAATATCCCTGGGTATCCATGGACGGCGCGCTGAGTAGGTGACTTCTGAGAAGCGTAGGCAGTGAGGAAGGTGGCCCTTGGACTTCGGGGGAGGGGAGAGGTCTGTTCTGGACAGTGGAGGCAGCAGGTGCACACCTGAGAGAACTGGAGGACTGCCTCCTGATCCCAAGCACCAAGGCTCCCTTCCTGGGTTTCCGAGACCAAGCATTTCCCAAACAAAAAGTCAAGGAGAAAATGAGATTTTGTACCATGACATTTGAGGCCAGCTTT
This sequence comes from Enhydra lutris kenyoni, assembly GCF_002288905.1. Lineage (NCBI taxonomy): Eukaryota > Metazoa > Chordata > Mammalia > Carnivora > Mustelidae > Enhydra > Enhydra lutris. The sequence goes on from NW_019154106.1 coordinate 40,454,550, forward strand.
TCAAAAGGAATAATGTTGTCCTCTGTCGGTTTGGTGGTTTGTTGTTTCTGGGAGGGAAACTGTCCTTGGCAAGCTTCAGCACCTAGCACAGGTTTTCCCAGCTGGAGATACAAATGAATATCATTGTACGACTTAGAACAAAATCCCCATCATTTATGAAGCCCTTACCATGTGCCAGGCACAGTGCTGGAAGATTCGGGGTACACCATGACTAATTCCACTCTTCTGAGGGGGAAACTGAGGCACAGAGCGATGAGCCCTTTAACCAGACTCACACAGACTGTAGGTGAGAAGCACGGAGGACGATGGGCCAGGCCAAAGTACAGGGCCTTGTGCTCTTGCTCCCCTGCTCACACATTCATCCACTCAACGTTTACGGAGCACCTACTGGGAGGCAGGCCCTGCGTCAGCTGCTGGGGTTGCAGCCGTGAGACAGGCCCTGCCCTCAGAGAGCTCAAAGTCCGGGCGAATCAGAAGACGAAATGAGAACACAAAGTGTGATCAGCGTTAGGATGGGGTGTGTGTGTGTGTGTGCACGCATATGCAGGGAGCCCTTACCCAGGGGTGAGGCCGGGGACAGGGTGTGTGTACATCAGTAAGCAGGTAGATCAGTGAGAGGAGACCCCCAGAAGAGGGGAACTGTAGGCTAAGAAGGACTTTAAGAAGGTTCCATGAGGGCCTTTTTTTTTTTTTTTTAAGAGAATAACATGAAAAAGAGGGTCCCAGGCTGCAGGAGCGGCCCGTGCGCAAGGTCTAGGAAGAGAGCATGTGTCCGAGGGACTGATACGCAGCATGCCCGGTACAGAGGGCACCACAGTGAGAGGCCCAAGGATGTGCCTGTTGACAAAAGCAGGGGCAGCTCATGAAGGACCTTCTGATTACAGAGCAGAGGCCAAGGCATCCCTGGGGAGATGGAACGTCAGAACTTACTAGGTGTATGGCCTTGGGCAAGTTATTGAACTCTCTTAGCGGGGCTAATGAGACAGGAGAGAAGGGAATGGATGTGAGAATATTACAGTAGTAAGCCTGCAAGATGACTGCTGAGAACCATATACCTTGACCTGAAACCACACGGAAAGCCCCAGCTTGGTTCTCCAGTAGCTGAGTCTTCCCCCAGAATTACCACGTGGGACGCCCCCCAGATACTTCCCCTCCATAGCCCCGGCCCCCCCAGTCCCTGTCCCGGTTGGGTCACTCGCCTGCCTTTCTTCCTTCAGCTGCAAGAGGTCCACAGACAAAAGTGAAAAGAAAAAGAAGTATGTAGGAAGCTGTTAGCTGGGAAGTTCTGGACCGATGGAGACAGAAATATTTACTTTGCAGGGATAAATATTTCAGAAACAACCTTCCGTCGTCCAGTCTCTGGTCTGACGTCGATCATCCCTCACCAGGACAGCATTCCCACTGCCGGCAGAAACGACAGCCACAGCCAGCGTGGGCCCCCTTCCATAAGTCACATGAAGACACCTCCATGGTACTTGGGAAATTCCATCTCACGGGCAATAGCGAAAATGCATGGATTTGAGTTGTCCCTAGATTTGTCCCTCGATTTGCTCCTAGAACACTTCTGTGACCACAGACTAGTGACCGGGCCTCCACAGGCCTCAGTTTCCCTGGCTCTGATACCTAGACTGAGCTTACAGATACTTTCATGATGGGACTATAAGGATGCGGCACCCACAGTAGATCTCCTTCAGCTGCTCTTCCCCCTCTCTGCCCCGTGAACTTCCTAGCTGACCAGCTGCTCAGAAATGCCTACGTCCCCAGGCAGTACCAAGCCTAGGCCATTGGCCCTCAGCTGCCCAGGCTCCCCATCTCTCTGGCACAGGGCTGGCTGTCACAGTGACAGAAAGAATCTCATAACTGAGCCAAATGGTGTTCCTAGAACTCAAGCTCACAGATAAACTTGAGGCTTAAGGTGTAGTCAGCCCCCGTCCCCTTTGGATTCAGAGAGGCCCTTCATTCCAGACTGGAGTCCGTTTCTCTGCCTGTGAACAGCTGTAAATGAAAATGACCCCCTTGGTTAGCCCTGCGAGGGGGATGCAGGGTGCCGTCCCGCGGTCTGTTTGCAGTAGTGGCCGTGGACCGACCTCAGAGTTCTCCAGCGTGAACTGGAGGAAGCCCAGCGCTCCAGGAGGAGAAACTATAGGTTCTGTTCCTCCAGGTGCAGGTCCACATCAGGCCACAGCTGGCGCTCCCCGCGGATGGAGAGAGGGCTGGGTGGAAAACGGAGATGGCCCGGGACTCCTTCACCACAGCACCTTTGAAATGCACATCTCTGCGGGTGCTCACAAAAGCAGACGTGTTTGCACACGGACGTGGTGTATTTTAGGTGTGCTCAAGGCAGCGAGTGGACTGAGGCAGCCACTTTGCTGTCATCCACTCCTGTGACAAAAAGGAGGGCCGTCAGTCTACGCTGTCAGTTGCGGTCCAGCTTACCCGGAGCCCACGCCAGATAACCACAAAAGGGGTGCACAAGGGAGTGGGGCTTCTCCGGGGATGAAGTCGCCCCATAACTCGAGATGCTCTGACCTGTGGGCTTCTAGGAGCAGAGATGAGCACAGAATCGGTGCTTTCAAGGCTAGGAATTTGGGGCAAATCAAAAACTGGGACCATGATTGAGCCACTCATGCCACTCTCACCAAAGTACCCTTGGATAAGAGGGAAGAGGGGACTTTTAATTGTGGGACAAACAGGAATCTTAATAATTTGGAAGACTGGGGAAATAGGAGAGCAGCCTGTCGAAGCATTTTGGGGCAGTGTGGAGTCAGGGGCAGAAGAAGGCTTTAGGGTTATAGACACCGGCGTTTACAGACTTGGCTGTTGGAGGACTGAGCACATGTGATATGGCTACCATCCAGCCCACAAATCTGTGAAGCTCTCGGTGGCATGTGGCATCATTATCTTTGCTTACTAGCTGTGTGGCCCTGGGCAAGTCACCAGACCTCTCTGAACCTCCGTTCCACCTCGGTAGAATGCTCATGAGGTACAAATAGGACACAGTAGGTGCTCAAACCATGGTGATGGGCTTCTTCATGCCTTGTTCCCTAGGGGATGGCAGGACGGGAGATGACTTAGCTTGGGATCAGAGGGCAGGTCTGTGCACCCTCACGCGCCCACGCCACTCTTCACCCCCACTCTGAGGTGAAGGGGGTTGGCTAAGTGTGGTAGCCACCCCACGCAGTTGTGCTCCTTCAGATGGAAAAAAGAACACGAGGCCCAGATCACATCTCTGCCAAGAGTCTCCTTAGAAAGGCGCCGCGGCCAGCACTCTGCGAAGGCTCTGCCAGGACCAGACTGGGTGGCAAAAACAAAACCAACCTCTAACCACGAGGCGCTTTCGGAGGCCTCAGGGGAGAAGCCCAGCATCAAGCCGGCTCAAGGTCTCACTTTTCGAGCAGCAAGAGGAAAAGCTGCACCTTGCCTTGTGACTATCCCCAGACAGTCCTCTCTGCAGTGGAAGGAAGATTCGAGAAAACATGCTGATCCCAGCCTCAGCCCATTCCCCACTGAGAACCCTCTTCCACAGGGGTTCCCAGAGGCTGTGGGTGGAAATGTGTGTGTATGGCTCCCTCTGCAGGTGGCCATTGTCACTGTGCCCAGAGACCCTTGCCACAGTGTGGGATTGTGGCAGGTAGGGGAGGGGGGGCTGACTTCTTTAGCAAATCCCCCCCATTCAAGGGGTGGAGTGAGATAGGGTGAAGGACTGGCTCCTGGGACCCCCAGGACTTCCATGTAGCTTCCATGTGCACAGCTGAAAACGGGACTATCTCTAAAGAATAATGCCATTAGTAGAAGCTAGTATTTATTAAGCACTTTCTAGATGCCAAGAACTTTACCTGGTTTACCTCCTTAAACTCTCTCAATCACCCCATGAGGTCATCATGATTTCTGCCTGCACATGTTACAGATGAGGAACCCAAGGCTCAGGGGTGCTGAAGGCCATACATTTGGTAACTGGCAGAACTGGGGTTAGAACCCAGGGCAGCCTGACTCCAGGGCCTGAGTTCCACCATTAGCGGTGGGTCTCTAACTTCAGGGTGCATGCAAATCCCTTGCACGCATGTCAAAATACCAGTTCCAGGGCCTCATTCCGATAGATCTGGATTCAGAGAGTCGCGGAAAACCCAGAAGTGCATTTTAATAAGCACATTGGTGAATTCTGGGTTACTGATTCCTGGATCCTACTGCAAGATCTACTGCAGGCCAGGGGGGTTGCCTCACCATCCAAGGGCTCAAATAACAACTAAGGTGGTCATTTTAATTTATGGTTTTTACAAGCAGAGAAATGGACTGTGGTCTGTAAGTGTCCCTTCTGGGTCAAAAGAGGACAAAGAGTAAATCTGACCCTCAGCCTCCAAGTTTGTCTATAAAATCTACCCAGACTGTGCTGGGACTTTGATGGTAGAGTCCTGCCCGCCCCCCTCACCCCGCTCGGTGATCCACCAGGAGGGCGGCCCATGAGAGGAGAGGCTGAGAAAGTAGTAGAGAGCTTCGGTGGGGAAGGGTGTTGCCCCCAAAACTGGGAAGTCTTGAAAGAGCCTCTTTGCCTGGTCTTGGTTTATCCATCTAAGCAATGAGAGGACTTGAGGTCTCTAAGCTTTGAAAATTCTATGTACCCATATTTGCAGCCTCTGTATTTCTTTTGGCTTCCCGCTCGCTCTTGGAGCAATCAAACTTAGCTGTCCGATGTCTCAGTGTGTGCTTTCTGATGGGACCAGATGTTAAGTCAATTAGGGCTTTGCTGTTAATACCTTCCCCAGGTAGGTAAGGCCTCTTAGTAGGACCTACTCCAAGTTCAAGGGTGATGTTATTTTCAGGACCCAGGGCAAACTCATTGGAGTAGATCAGTGGTCAGGGAATGGAGGAATGGCCAGTGATTCCCTGATATGCCACCAATCATACCACCAAGGCCTATGCTTGGCTTTCAGTGGAAACTTGATTATGAAACAGCCTTGTCCTGCAGGCTCTGAGTGCAGGATATCAGCATACCAGGAGACAGACAGCTGGGGCTCCAGCCCCAGAACTACTGCTACGGTGTTGAGTAAATCCCTATCAAGTCTGGGCTTCCCTTCCCTTCTTTGTAAATGAGGCACTGGACTTTGTTCTCCATGGTCCCTTCCTTCCTTCCTTCCTGAGTTCTGAGATTCATTATATCACCCAGCTCTATGCAGACATAATCCCTACTCAAACATCTTAGAATTCTAGCCTGTTGCTCATTTAGTCTCAAGCCCCATTCAAGCTCCAGGGCCACCAAAACCTGAAATTGAAAAAAAGGGGAGGGGGAAACCCCCAAACCAACAAGGGTCAAAGAGGTTAAGTGAAGACTTAGCCCATGTCTCATAAAGAGGGTGGTTATTGTAAAGGTTTTGTGCTTCCCTAAAGGACACCTGACACCTTCAAGATGTCCCAAAAGTTTGTGTGGAACCCCCGGTGTTACTCTGATTGTCCACTAGGCTTGCCACTGTCCAGGAAGAGATCTGGCCCCAAAGTGTGGGGAGTTGGGCATAACTTGGTCACTGTCATTCTTAATCTGCTCACTTGGAGGTGCTATATTTCCTATAAAGGGATGTGAGGATAAATGAAACAATATAGGTAACACTTGGTACACAGCCAGAGCCCCATAAATGTCAGCTATTGTGGTATTTTGTTATTTTTACTAGTTAACCTGAATAAGGATATCTGTACACTGGGTATAATACAGGTATCTTCTCGAAAGTTTGCTTTACACCGCTGTGCTTTTACAAAAGGCTTCCATTAGTACCTCCTTTGGCTAACGGAAAGACATCTGAGGCGGACCGATGCTTTTACGAAAAAGGACAAAAAGCAACAGCATTCAGTGTATACTTTGCAGGCAGCCCTTAGAGAACATTCCGCACTCCAACGGCAAGAGTGGCGCCACCATGCGCCTTCCCCGGGAACTACGCTCAGCCTCTCCGCCTCAAGCCCCACAGCTCTGAACTGCGTCATGGAGCGTCGTCTGGGCTCTATCTCGATTTATTTCGTACAGCCATTATCAATATGTGTCCTAAGGTATCAGAAAAGCCTAAGAGAGGTTATTTGGGGAGGGCGTCTGGGAATGCTGAGAAATTTTCCTATATAAATTGTGATTGTTTCTTTGTTTTACCCCATTTCGTCTTCGGAAAGGTCTCCCAGGAATGCTTTACTTTGGGATAGCAGGGGAAACCTCTGCTACCACTGTCAGGGGAATGGTTGGAGGATTAAATGAAATAAAGCACGAAGGCATGAGGCTACCCCTTTGGAGGCTTGATGCCTGCATCTCCGGATGGCTGGCACCCAGGCCCGGGGTGACGGCAGGAAGGAAGGGGAGATTGGAGTGAAGGCACATCAGAGACCTCAGCTCACACCTCCAGGAGCCCCCCGCCCACAGCCCATTCCTCCTCCCCCAGGGATGGCAGCCTGGGACAGTGGAGAAGCCTCTCCACTTAGGCAGGGCTAGGTGCCAAGCCTGACCCAGGCCGACTTACAGGCTGTGGGATCTTGGCCAAGAGGATGCAGGGCAGAGGTCCCACTCGAGGCACTCAGTGTCCAAGAGGTATAAGAAGCAGAAATGTTAGGAAGGGCTTTAGCTACGTGTAGGCCGTGGAATTTGGAGTTTACAGCGATTGAACTGAAACCCCAGGGACTCCCTACCATGTATCTGAAGTAGAAAAGCTGTTGAAAATGATTAAGTAACTTCTGGATGCCTGGTAAGACTGGGAGCTCACGAGTTGTTCACTGATTTACTTTACCTCTTTCACGAAAGGGGAGACATTCAGTCAAAGTAGCAGTGCCCTGAAAGCAACAGCCAGCCTCATATAGCCTTCAGTGCAGGCCTTGGATGTCTGAACCTCACCCTTGTTATGCCAAGGTGGTCATTAAGTCCAGGTGATTCCTGGTTTTCCCTAAATAACAGACGGGCCCCAACACGGTGTCCCTTCCCTGGCCCCCCACCCTACTCTCCCCTGATCCCTTCCGATGGAAGCTCAGTTAGGATCATCTCCGCACAGACCTGTGTTTCACCGACAGCTGGCCACACCAAGCTGTGCTCTATTGTAATCTTGGTGAAAACCAACAGAAAAAGGAAAAAACCCACACTTCCTGTCTTTTATCATCGATGAGACATTCCTCTTCCTGACCATATAGACCCAAGCAAAACTGAGGGCTGGCTGAAGGTCAGAATTGGAAGGGATGGTTGAGATCAGGTGGGGAACCTGGCAGGTGCCTTCAGTAGAACTCTCGTCTTAGTGGGAAAAGGGGTCTGTGGTCAGAGAAGTTTGGAAATGTTACCCACATGTGGTCTTCTTCCCTTACACGCTGTGCAGGTGGGCCCGTTCAAGGTTCAGAGGAGCCTAGGGAAAGACACCTGTTCAATTTTGTCTAACTCACAGTTTCCCAAACTTACTTAACTTTGGAACTTTTTCTACCACATGCTTTTTTTTTTTTTTTTTTTTAATAGTAATACCTGTTGACATAGCATTTTTCCTATTGGCTCCACTTCATTTCCAGTATACCCCTGCCTGTTGAAGGCCACTATGTTTATAACCCACTCTCTAGTCCAGATATCTGGAAAGCTAAAGTGAGCTACCCAAGGCCACACAGCTAATTATTCTTCATAGTAGTAAAAGCCAGGATTTGTGTAGTGCTTTTGGGTTCCCTATGCCCTCATATTATTCCTTCATGGTATTTCATTTTTCCTCAGAATATAATAAAAGTGGTCAGTGTTGTTGAGGGCATTCTCCAGGGCAGGGAGTTTCTAGATAGGACCATAGTCAAGCTACACAGGGACCCAGAGACACTGAGACACTGAGGCCCAGAGAATCTGATTCATGGGCCTGAGATCACACAGCTGGGAGAGAGCAGAGCTGAGGTTTGAACCCAACAAGTCTGTAAAGCCCCACTGCCAGCACCCCAGCCCAAGGAGGGGCTGTTTTCCTGCATGCGGGAAGCAGATGTCTGGCTTGCAGATAGCCTGGGAATGTCAGGGGTTTTCCGAAGCTGTGGTTAGTGATTGGATGGCTCAGGAAGCATAGCTTCATTCTTTTATTCTTTTTCGGCGAGGGACATAATCAAAGGGGGCCAAACCGTCAGGAAAATGGGGGCTAGTTGACCACTGATCCTGAGTGAAGCAATGAAAAATAGCTTTGGCAAAGAGCTAATTAGGAAGTCATAACTTGGAAAACCACCAAATGCAATTTTGATGAGGATGAAATTTAATAAAAGCACAGCTTCTGGTCCCCGCAGCTCCAACGGAGCAGGCACGTGAGGGGAATGGCTAACAGAGAGGCCATTCAAGAACTGGAGACGCCAGGTAGGTCAGGCAGGGGTGGAGGGCCGTCTGTCCACCCTCCAACGAGCAGAAGGGCCCAGGGCACAGAGTGGTCTACTGAGAAGGGGGCTCTGGAGCCTGGCCAGAGGACACAATACAAGAACCAGGCTGGCCTTGGGAAAGAGAAGAGGCCAGAGGCTTCACAAGAAGGCAACTTCCTGTCTCCAGACTCATCTTTCATATAAAGCGGTTCTTGGGAACTTCCTTACCAAACAGATAAGAGTGGCTTATAATTAATTAATTTAGTTTTTTGACAGAGAGAGAGAGAGAGAGAGAGAGTCATGGAGACAGGAAATACAAACAGGGGGGAGGGGAGAAGGAGAAGCAGGCTTCCCCCTGAGCAGGGAGCCTGATGCGGGGCTCGATCCCAGGACCCCAGGATCATGACCTGAGCTGAAGGAAGTCGCTTAACAAGGGAGCCACCCAGGCACCCCAAATTATCCTAATTTCACTGCTGGTGTCAAAGAAGGTAAACAGGAATCCAGATCCTACCAGCAAGAGACAAATTCTGATTAATGAGGTTCAAAGTAACATCTCAAAATAATGCAAGCTCCCACCATGCTTCATAGCTTATACGATGCTTTCTTGGGTATTTCCTTCATTGGTCTACACGATAATTGTATGAGGTAGTTGTCTATCTGACATCACATGAAGAAAAAAAGGCTCAGAGAGGTTAAATGCCTCGGCCAAAGGCACACAGCTTATATGGGCAATGTACAAGGGAATGTGCTTTGGATTCAGAAAGATCTGCCTTTAAGTGCCAGCTCTACCCTTCCCAGCTGTGTGAGCTTGGGAAAATCTCTGCAGTGTCTCTCAGCCTTGGTCTGCTCAGTGGCCACCGTGGGCCCCATGTTTGGAGAGTTTCCCCCGTGCCAGGCACTGTTCTAAGTATCTGTGTTGGATTGTGTGCAGAGAGGGCCACCCAGAATTCCTCCCATCGCTAAGGTGCAAGTCCCTGCTCCCAGCCAGAAATGGCGCTTCTTTCTCTTTTCCTTGAATCTGGGCTGGCTTGTAGCTTGCTCTGACTTTCAGAGTGTGGTGCGAGTTTCTCTGTGCTAGCTCCTTATTTGAGTCTGAAGCCGGTGGCAGCTTTGGTACTCATTCATTCTCTTGGAGTCCTGAGCCACCTTTTAAAAATATTCTGACTGACCCGCTCAAAAGAGAAGCTCAGCAAGCCGCTAGCTAAGGCGCCATACATTTGAGGAAGACCTCTTGGATCTCCCAGCCCCACTGGAGCTGTCCCAGCCAACACTGCATGGAGGAGAGGGCTGTGCCCCCATGGAGCTCTGCCTTTATTTCAAGAATCATGTGCAAATAAATAGTCGTTTAGGGTGATTGTTTTGCAAAAGTAGACAAATAAAACAGTGCCTAATTTGTATTAATTCATCTGTCTTCATCTCCCCATGGAGAAACTGAGGCACAGAATGTTTAAATAACTTTCCCAAAGTTGCACACCCAATAATGGCAAAACTGTATTTAACCCAGGCAGGCTAACTCCATCGTCCACGTTTGTAAGCACCACATTATACTGCCTCTTTGTAAAAGGTCATGCCTCTCAGAGCCATTAAAGAGACCATCCCTGTTGAGTGTGGTCCCACAGGGGCATCCCCTTCTCCAAGAGTTAGCTCCCCATGGGCTCACATATGAACCAGACCAAGAGCCCCTCAGTAATCCTGACTCAATGCTGCCCTCCAGTGGCCACTGACCGTTATAACCTCCTATTGGCCTAATACACAGCCCCAAGCTAAAGAAGGCAGTTCCGCAATCTGTTGTTCCTTCAGGAATCTTCATGATCCCACTCCATCCTTCCTAACTGAAGTTCAGCTCTGTTCTGTTCTGTTTGGATCTTGCTTTAGCCAGGGCTTATCATGTTCACTGCATCCCATGTGAAGCTCAAACTAAGGTGCCTCGAGGCTCCTACAGAACTGATCAGAGCATTTGGGGAAAGAGAAAGTCCCTACTCAAACCATCAGCAGACCTGAAGCCTCCAGAAACTCTTAGTTTTCTTATTCCAAGCCCAACATACCATCAATCATCCAAGAATTGCAAAGACAGCATTCAGCCAAAGGGAGACGTTTGCACTGAAATTACTTTCCAGCAGTTAGGATAAATCAAACACACAAACACCACATTCAACTTACTTATCATTAGCCACAGACTGTAAGAATCAGTAGAGTCTAACTAACGGGTAAAAGTCTGGGCTCCCGGAAAGACAGACCGGGGTTTCAGTTCTGGTTCCATCATTTACTGGTTGTATGACCTTGGACAAGTCCTTTAACCTCCCTTGGCGTCAAAGGGCTCACCCACCAAATAGCTATACGGACAGTATCTCTCACAGAGTGAACCTGGGAGTGGATGAGACGACACGCGAGAACACAAGTGGTTGTGAAGTCTGAATCATACTGTCTTTGTTCATTTGCTTTTTAAGTCTTATTTAGCCTTTATTTAGTCTTAATTTCCCCCTGATTAGTTTACATTATAGAAGTAATGCATGTTTATTACATAAAATTTGGAAATTGAAAGAGAAAAAGAAAGAAAGGAAAAGAGAGGAAAGGAAAAGAAAAGAAAAAAGAGAAAAAGAAAGAAAGGAAAGGAAAGGAAAGGAAAAGAAAAGAAAAGAAAGGGAAAAAGAAAGAAAGATGCATGGGTTTTAAAATCAGGGTCCATTCAGAGGAACGTGAACTTGGATGGGAAACGTGACAAATTTATTTCATCAGCCTCTAACTTGAATGCAGCATTTCGATCCATTATGAATACAAGCATCAAATCACAGTGAGTCTTAGCTGAACAAGCCACACCATCAGTGATAGAAATGTCAGGCATTTTTATGCCACATTTTCATCTTTGCAGGTATTTTGAAATCCTGTTGGCCTTCCCCACTCCTTCATATATATGGTACCTAGTTGACGTGCTGCTAGATAATCCTTATTACTCGCAGTAGCAAAAAGAAACACACACTTTACTAAATTCCAAATTTGTTTTCATATTTTGATACTCATTTTTCAATACCATTGGTGTTCTTGGAGATTCTATGTTTTATATTGCGTGCATTTAAAAACATGCTGAGAGGGACTCACAGGCTCACCAAGCAGCCAAAAGGAGTTTTTGTTGCACATAAAGAGTTAAGACTCACCTGCTGTGGTGTCTCCCCTCAAGCCCCGGAACAGTTCAGACTCTCCTCCCAGTCTCTAACCGGTTACTTATTTCCTGTTGTTGTGCTCCAGTTGTATAATTCTGTTGCCTGCATTGTTAACCCTAAGCCTGTTTTTATGCTATTTCTTGCCACATAGTTTTTAACGATGACATAATAGTCCATTTTGCTGATGCACCATAGTATACCATTCCCCTTTAGTTTGCTGCCATTAGGAGGGTTTGAATCTGTCGCTTTTATAAATGACATTGGGATGAGCATCTTCCTGCATAAAGGATCTTCCACATTTTAGATTGTTTCCTTGGGCAAGATTCCCAATAGTGGCAAAGTGAGCATTTTCAGAGCTCAGACATCCTCCCTGACTCCCAGGGAGCAGAATGCACTGACAATCAGGAGGGAGGGAAAAGAGAGAAGGCTTTGAAAGGGGGAGGAAAGGGAAGATGTTGAGCCAGAAAGACAAATGAGAGGACAGGGCTGCCATGGACAGGTGTGCAGGCTGTGCCCTGATCAAGGGCATCTGACCCAGGTGATAAGCATGGGTTGAGCTCTACTCAGTCTCCACTGCAAGCCATGCAATCTGGCTGGGGCTGACGGCAAGAGGAAGGCGTGGTCTCCCAAAGGCACCATGGGAACAGAAGCAGGCCTACTGGAGGAATCCACCATTGGTCCCTGGTGGCGGCATCTCCTTGGGATTTCTGGGATATAAAAGCCATACCCTCAGAGAATGCTAGAAAGGAGGGTACTTAGGGTACTTAGGCCTCTTGTATCTGGGAAAGCAAAACTGTGGGCCCGTGAGCATGTTTTACTTTTAAAGCATCTCATAAAAATTAACACTGACCTTCAATGAGGTCTTATGTGTACATCTTCTCTAGGTTGAAGGTCATTCTGTGTCTTGCTGCTTAAGAACACGCCGGTATAGTGGATCTTGTGCTGTGTCACGCTCAGACCCCAATTCAGGACAGAGGCCTGCATGTCCCCAGCTCTGGGATTGTCCTTTGCTGTTGATGGCCCACTCCCTCCCCAGGAATGGCACTGGCCTGAAGGGAGCTGCCTGACCAAGCTTGTAGCTCTCACCTGATCCACGGTCCGCTGACCTGGCCCCTCACCAAGTGGAGACAGCTGTGCAGGCCCTCTGCTCAGTGTCCCCTGGGGATGGGCTGAGGCCTTTCTGTCACTGACATCTTCTCCAACCTCTCTTCTCCCCACTGCCACTGCCTCTTACTCTGTCACAACAAGCCCTGGCTTCCTGCATTCCCTGAGAAGCCTAAGACAGTTACAGATCTCTATTTAATCAAAATAAGAGGAGGAATAAATTATTACAACACATGTTGGTAGATAAGATTTTTTCAAAACATGGTGTCCATGAGAAAAAAATGAGAATTTTTTTTTTTTTGAGAGAGAGAGAGAGAGAGAGAGAGAGAGAGAGAGAGGGTGGAGTGGAGGGGGAGAGGGAGAGAGAGAATCTCAAGCAGACTCCGTGCTGAGCATAGAGCCCAACATAGGGCTCAATCCCACAACCCTGAGATCATGATCTGAGCTGAAATCATGAATCAGACGCTTAACTGACTGAGCCACCCAGATGCCCCAAGATCGAAAATCATTTTTAGAAAGATCCTGGTTGGTAAAACAACAGCATCTGATTCCAGTCCTTGCCTACCCCCCTCATTTTATAGATGAGAAAACAGAATCCCCAAAGACAAGTGACTTAAAAGTCACACGAGCTTTGAACATCAGAGCTAGAACCCGAAGCCAGACTAACAGGGTTTCTGCCCCACAAGACCGCCTCTACTAGCTTTGTTCAAAATGACCCATTTTCTAGACAGAGGTTTATTCCATGAAGTCTGGTGTCTCCCCTGTGGGATCTGGCATCTCCCCTGCCCTCACCCCAACATCCAGGGAGGAATCTTAACCTGTAAGGTGGTTCCCGTGGGGGGCGCTGGCATCAGACATCCTGAATTCAATCCCGGCTCTGCTTCCTGCCAGCTGTGTCTTCGGGACAGTTTGCTTACCTCACTGAGCCACACACTAAAATGAAAACCTAGATGTAGATTTTTCAGCACTTCTGGGCCCTTGGAGGGCACTGCCCTGCCTTAGTTTCCTTGCTGCCCCACCCATCTTGCTTTACCTCCCAGGCACAGAGCAAAAGAAAAACCATTCACAGCTTTTCAGGAGGCAATAAGATCGAATGCTCTGTCCCCTTCTTTCAGTGCGGGAGGACAGAAGCCAGCCTCCCTTTCTACGGGGTGCAAGGCCCTTTGAATCGACCAGAGGGAGCATCAGAGAACCTGCGCTGCCCAGGCAGTGACTTAGCTCAGACTGGCCAGCAGAGGGCAGCACTACTCTGCCTAAAGCCCAGAGGATTTGCCGCCCATTCAGGGCCTCCACCATCTGATTACTTCCCAGACTCCCACAGAGAGCTGGGTCCAGCCTCCGAACCTCTCTTTCCATGGAGTCTAGCAGCTGTGGCGTGTCTCCCCAAAAACAGGATGGCTAGACCTTCAGCTCTGCAGCAGCCAAGGCTGGATTCAATTTGCCACGCCAAAGTGTGCTTGAATGGGCCCTTCTGTTAAATACAACCGTTTGTTACAAACAATGCAGCCTGGCAGTGGAGATTCAGACCAGACTGAGGCCACCAGCAATCCCAGCTCACCGGTCCCTGGGCATTTGACAACACAGGAGCCAAAGACTTCTTCAGCCACCCTAGGGGGAGGGGGAGGGAAAGAGGGAGAGATAAAGTGTACGTGTGTGCGTGTGTGTGTGTGTGTGTGTGTGCATGTGTGCACGCTTTGTCTTCATTTGAGTATCCTGATGCTCTGAAGGCCATGAGCCCTGAGTGGAGGGCACCAGAAGGGAACCTGTGAAGTGAAGCAGGGGTGCCCCTCCCCACCTCTTCCTTCCTCAGGGAGTCTGGACAAACTCTGGAGCACAGCCCTCACATTCCCCCCTGAAAAATGAGGGTCCTGCTCAAGACCATGCAAGGAACATGTGAGAAGCCCAGAGCTCGGATGGGAGGGCACCTTGATTTCCTGTAGCTCAGATTCTAGAGACGGGGAAAGTTTGGGGGACCTTCTAGAAAGAGGCTGTGGCTGAGGGGCCTCTTGGGCTGGGCTAGGACCATGCATCCAGAGTGCTGTCCGTCTCAGGAGTCCATCTGGGCAGGGCTCTTTCAAGGGACAGGAACAGCTTTCCCTCACCCAAGTGACGTTTTCCTGTACAATATGTCCATGGAAAGCATCTTACACAGCCTTGCTGAGGGCAGAGGGGGCTGCTGAAATTTGCCTTCTTTATCCCTCCATTCATGCAATGGACAAGAAGAATTTCTGCTTACACATTCATTTCACCTTCTTGAGTAGAACACACACTCTCTCTTTCCTTCTCTCCCTCTCTCTCTCTCACACACATACACACACACACACACTCAGGATGCAACATTAATGCTAAAGGAGTAAGCAAATTCTTCCTTGGGTAGAATTGCTGCCCAGGAGACAGCTCCGCAAAGAAAGCTACTTTAAGGCAGAAAATCCTCACAGCACGCTGGCCAATGAACGCGGCTCAGCCCTTTCCCTCTACAGCCCTGAAATAATCTTTTTTTCCACTTTCTTTCCAAAATGCCTCTAATATCTGCAAGACTGAATAATTTACGGTTCTCCCTGTCCTTCCTGCCACAAAGTGGTTCCACTTCATGTTGTTCCCCAGCCTTGTGACAAGTGGAGCCTCTTCTTGGTTCTTTGACCCAAACGGGATTCTGGCTGGGGTGACTCTGCCCTGCTCTGGGTGGGATGGGAGGAGGCTGGGGTGGGACTGGCTCCTGAGCTCAGCAGCCCAGAGCCCAATAAGGCAGGCCCCAGCTTCCAGGTCCCCTAGCTGTTGCAGGGTGAAGAGGTTGAACACCCAGTGGCTATAAAGGGTGAATTCCCTGCAGACTCGTCACATACACCCCTCCCCTCTCCTGGCTCCATCTGTCCCTGGTTCCCGGTTACCCTGGTGGTCCCAGGAGGGGCGAAGAGAAAACCACAGGTGATAAACACTTTTCCCCTGCCGAACCCCTGCCCTCTGCACCCCACAGGCTCCCAAATAGGCCAGTCTTGCGCCCTCTCCGGGGGCCCAAGCCACCCCAGTCTCAGCCCTGGGCCTCCACAGAGAGCAGCCCCTCATCAATTATTCACCAGCCTCCCCTCTGCTCCTCAGACAAAGGGAAGGGGAACGAGCTGGTCTCCCAAGCCCCTGGAACCCAGGGCTGTGAAGTCAGGCGGCTAAAGTCCTCTCCAGAGGAGAGGAGAGGTGGGGAGGGCCAGAAAGGGGCGGGGGGAGGGGCAGGAAAGGAGGAAGGCAAGCGCGAGGAAAGGCAGGAGAATCAATCTGACCTAGAATAACAATTCTAGAAGTTGTGCACGCGTCTTGCGTGAAATGCACCATTCCGACAGAACTAAAAAGCATTTTTTTACCCCCACTGCTATTTTATCCCAGAAAGGAGAGGAAGCAGGACATGGCTGGGTTTCACAGACTATTTCTTCACAGTTTCTTACTCTGTTTTGACAAGACATCTGCTTAAGCTACCAGTCTGAGCCACGCGGTGTGGAGCCGCGGCAGCCCTGCCAATTCGAATGTTCTGCAACACAACGCCCCAGAATCTGACTGCTCGCACACCTGGCGGCTGCGGGCGCGGCCGGGCGGGGCGGGGCAGGGGCGGGGCCTGGCGGGCGAGGAACACCTGGGGGGCCGGCGCCACCCTCCCCCCCCCCTCCAGCAGCCACCTGGGGCCTCCGCGCGGGAAGGCGGACACGCCCACGGATGGGGGAGGGCTGGGTCCTGTGACCTCTCTGAGGCCCCTCCTCAAGGGGTAACGATAAGGGGGTCCCTCGTGGAATAGAGCACGTGGTCTGTCCCCCTGCAGCAGGTACAGTCTGGAGCCCGATCCCCAGTACAAATCAGCCTGCTACACACCTTTCCAGAAAGAAAAGAGAGGGGCGAGCTGCTGTAAGCCCCTGCTAGGCAGGCTTTGATTAAGCAAATGTTTACCGAGCACCCATTAAGTGCCAGGCCCTAAAGACTGAGCAGTGAGCACACAAACAGGGTTCCTGCCCAAGAGTCTTATAAATTCTAATCCCTGCTCCAGAGACCACGCACAGGTGCCTTCAGGCAAGTCACCCGACCCCTGGGTCTCAGGTTCCTTATCTATGAAATAGAGATTGTGAATTGTTCATCCCAAACATGGATTATTTGGATCCATGGATTAATGATGTTTTAGGGAAGAAGGTTCTGGCAGAGGGCCTGCATTCAGTAAATGGTTAATGAATGTGTATCCTCTTCTGCTCCTCTTTCCTATTACAAGGCAGGGGCATTGAGGGGCTCTGGAAGGAAATTTGGAGTTTCTCACCCACTGATTTCCTTCATGTGGCCGGTTTATTAAATGAACATCAGGAAGAGCTTTCTTCTTCTCTCCCTTCCGACGTTGCCCTGTCAAATTTCCCTTCCTCATCCCTGGACAATATCTCAAGCAGGTCCCAGAGTTTTTCTGGTTGCCTTTGGGTATCTGAACAATCTCATCTCCAGGTAATAAGAAGTCTAGTACAATCTAAATAAAAACGTGGCTCTTTCCCAACTCTGTGTATGTCTTCTGTCTCTGGCTGAGGTTTGAGCTGTGGACCCAGAGAGCAGAAGAGGGCTGGAAGAGGGGTTTGCTTTCCCTGTCCTATCTACCCTCCCCTCCCCTTGCCTTCCTGTTTTTGGTCCCTCCAGAACTGGGCGGGGGAGTGGGAAAATGGAATCGGACACTATGGGGGAAAGGGCAGATTCTGACTCAGGAATGTGAGTAATATCATTGTCATCTGGCTTAGGGAGCCCTGGATGGCAGGTGGCCTAGTGCACACGGGTACAGTTTGGCTTCCTCATCCTGTGGGGTGGCCTCTCACTCCTCCTGGGAACCTGCCCTCCAGCATTCTCATGAAAGTCTGGTGCTGAAGTCCAACCTCCCTGGCCGGCAGCCCTCCCTCCACGGCGGGGTCCTGAAAAATGGCTCAGCCTGGCTACCACTCACTGGCCATTTGCCACCCTATTGAGGAAAGGTCACACTCTCTCACGGTTGCTGCCCTCCTTGCTCTGAAGGCGGGGGTATCTCTTCTTGTCAGGTGAATCCCCAGGCTCTTGGGAACACTTGTCCTTCAATCCCAAGGTACAGCACATGATGGAGAGAGGGCACTATGGGTTTCCATGAGGACTAGTAGGCACCTGGCTGGGAATAAGATGCCAGCCCCCCTTCTTGAAGACAACTTCAATCTCTCTGAGTGGTTCCAGACAATCTTTCCCCTGGCTGCCTTTATTCACCCCGGAAGTAGGAGCCCCAAGGATGGCATTAGTCACCTCTTAACCAGTCCAGTGTGGACAGCTCAGGCCCTGCTTTACAAAGTGGGGACACCTGGCCTCAGCTTTGGAGCCAAAGACAAACCTCCAAGCCTGTAAGAACTGTCCCTCTTAGTATCTCATCCTGCTCATAAAGAGAAGAATGACTCCAGGTCCCAAAAGCTGAGACATTCACCTGCTTGGGAGCCCAGATGACCTCTGAACCATTCTTGCTTGGGGAATCAGTATCTGGAAAGAGGTGCTGTCTTGTCTCTCCTCTGTATCCCTGGCTCAGACAAGAAGGAGGGTATGAAGAGAAGAAGTCCCCTCTACTTAACAGAAATGATCTCATCTTTGAGGAGCTTACACATGTTTCAACACTATCCTTTAGAATGTTTTTAAGTTTTCTATTACTCATGGTTGGCAGGTAATTGGCGAAGGGCACCCTCTTTGGTTACAAAGGCAAACAGTAGCCCTAGACGATATGTGTCCATGAAGACCCACTCGTCCACTATCCGTGTGGCCTTGGGAAAATGACTTGACATCTCTCTGCCTCCATTAGTGCACCTGCAAGATGGAGACAAGAACAGGTCCCACCTCCTGGGACGTGTCACTTGGAATTAGACCTGGAACCCCACATGCGCGCTGCGGAGATGTTTGCTGGCAGGAGCGAAAGGCAGTAACTGAATTTCCCCTTCATCTGCCTTCCCTTTGATTGCCAATGTTTGCTGTTTCAGGATTTCATTATATTGTTATGTCCTTTCCTGAAGTTTCTTTCCTTTTTTGATCCTCGTGAACTGTTCCTTGGAGATATCCATTACCACCAGCCATGAAATTGTCAAGGAACAGACGCACCCTGTGAATGGAGATGCTCAGGGAAGATCAACGGCAGCCAGAGTGCGGATCCCTGGGTCTCAAATATTTCTTACAGACCCACCAAGTTGCAGACACTGAAATTTCACTCTCTGGCCTGCACTTTGCTCTGCTTTAATTAGCAAGGAATCGGAGCTCAGAAACCTCTCAGAAAGCCAGCCCGATCCTGTAGTGAAAGTGAGTTCTCATGCCCTTTCCTATTTCTATTACCATCATCATTATCACTCTCATGACTAGTCCAGGAGCAAGGATGGGCAAGCCTCAGAGCAAAGCAGAATGTGCAGGGCAGAGTCCTCCTTCTCCCCCAGCCTCTCAGCCCCTACCATTTCCTTTGGAAAGGGCCCCCAGGGAAGGGAAGAAGAAAGGAAAACCTGGGAAACCACAGAAGAGGGAAAGAAGACAGGAATTGCAGCCAGAAGCCAGCAGCCTCCGGTCCACGCCTGACTGCACGGAGGCACGCAGAGCTAGAACCCACGACAGGCACTGCCTCCAAGGGGGGCCTAGGAGAGCAGTGGTGGGAGAAGGAAACCAGTTTCCATAATTTACCAAGAGTTCGCAGTCAGAAAAAGCAGAAGGAAGCTCTTTTCATGTCCGAGTTCTGTGTTTCATGATGAAGTACTTTTTTTAATTTGGCATTACATTTGGAGGGTGGATGAGGGGCCTCAAGGGTTTCCAGCCTCTTTTGAGCCTTCCATCTGCCAGGCCTGCTTCTGGCCCTCAGCTGGGCTCCACAGATGGCTTCGCAGGCCTTGGCTGCCTTAATTCACAACCACTCTCCACCTGAGAGTTGGCCTCCAAAGTTACAGGAAGAGGATCACTAAACCCCAGGGCAGCAGCACACCCCAACGCAGGGCTGGGAGGCCCCTGTTGGAAGTGGGTGCACAGGAACCCCCCCCATGTCAATATCTGGGACCCCCATAGTGGCATGCAGGACAGAGTCTCTGGGCACCCACCCCTGATTCTTTACCTGCGCCATTCAGAAGGAAGGGACAGAGGCTAAGCTAAGCTTCTAGAACCCAGGTATTAACTCTGGTTTCAATTTCAACTGATTTCCCAGACCCTGATCAGAATGAGTCAGAAGTTGTAGGGCTAGAGGGAGCCCAGAGTCTCCTCATTGTATAGACTGGGGAGATATTTGCACCTGGGGGTTAGAAAGTGAGATGTGTTAGGACTGGAGCTTCCCATCTCAAGGACAAAAATGGAGAAAAAGGGAGTCTAAAATGGTTATATTTACTTTGGGGGAACTTTAGAGAGAGAGAGAGAGCGAACGCACAGGAGCACACCCTAGCTCAAAACCTGGGAAAGAAAACCTTTTCTACATTCCCCCAAGGCAATTTAAATAATAGACAACACCTCCAAAGAGCCCAGGGTGATTAACACCAGAGTTTGGAAAACACAGGGTGGTTACCATGGGAACGAGCCCCTCCTTCAGTGCATCCCCCTCCCCCATTCTCCTCCACGTCAGCCCACCCTGCAGGTGGCTTTGGAGAGCCTGGGAATCAAAGGAGAGGCAGTCCCGCCAGCTCCACTGCCCAGCTGCCCGTCTGTCCTACCTGCCCCCAGCGGCTCGGCCTTCACCACCCAGGCCCCGTACCCAGGGCCCCCAGCAGGGGCCGCCACAGGGCTTGCATCCGTCACGGCAGCCAGACCCCCACCGGTCCATCAGTCCATCAGTCCCGCCGTCAGTATGACCGCAATTAGGAAACAGCCAGGCTTGAAAGAGGAGGAAGTCTCAGAGCTGGGGGCCCAGCCTCCCCTGTCATCTGCTCTTCAGAAACCTGCCGGGCCTTGTTAGAGACTCCAAATCAAGACCAAATGGGGATGAGCTCTCTGTTCAAGGAAATATCTATTTGTTTCCATGCCTGCTTGAACACAGTTTGCTGTGGTTTCCTAGAGAAGGACTTCCCTTGGTTTTGAAACAGAGCTCCATGGGCTTCTAGGCTTCCCTGGGAACACCTGCTGGAAACCTCCTCAGTGAGGGGAGAAGCCCAACCCTCTCTGCGCGGCTCTCCTTACAACGAAGCACAGATTTGTATCCGATAACTGCGCACAATTCTATTTGGAGGCAAACAACAGAAGAGTTCCGCTTAAGAAAGGTGGTAACTATTAGATCATTCCCCCAAATGTTTCGTACCTTCAAGGAAAAATAAAAGTGCTTTGGCCTACTCAGTCTAAGCTCAACTGACAAGAAACTGACTCCTAGCTCTTCAGGGCCGGCGGCTCAAATGAGTGGCGCCTCCAGGCAGGAGCCCCACAGCAAAGGCAACACCACCCGCCAGGACTGTCTTCCTTTGATCACCCACGTGGTGGTACAGATGGGCTGCAGGAAGGAACTCTGTCCCTGGAGGCCGCACCCACCTCAAATGCCAGTCTTTAAACCCCAGCAGGGTCTCCCAGGGAAAGAGACTAAGATAGAGCACATGTAGCAAATAATTCTGTGCGCTGCCATGGCCAAACCAAGGTCCCCAGAGGCAGTGTTGAGATGCACATCTGCCCACCTTATGAAACCTTGCAGCAGTGGCCACTTGGGGCTGGACAGTAACGTGGCCCTCCTGGGAGCTCCCAATTATAAATGCCCACCTGGGCTAGGAGGGTTCCGGCGTGCAGTGGGCACTCGAGAAAATAAACACAAGGCCCAGAGCAGCTTCACTTGGGGGAAGGGGTCTGAACACGGCAACCTCTCCATCCCGAATTGGCGTCACGGCCTCCTGTACTGAAAGCAGGGTGGAGAGGTGGAGAATCTAGCATTGACTATCGTCCAGGCACATGCTAGGTGCTCTACACATGGGGACCCATGTGTAGAGGTCAAGGTCATCCTTGAAACCTATCAATGAGGCAGGTGTTAGGATTCCCATTCCCATCCTTTTGCTTTAAGTCATTCGCAAGGATTTAGGCTGAGGGAGAGCCTGGGAGATTTGCCTCGGGTCTTGCAGCAAACAGGTGACAGAGTCAGGCTCACTCCAGCTCTGCGTGGCTCCAAAGCCAGGCCTCATCCTTACACTCAGTTGCCTACTCCGGCTTCCCAGGCTTTCCGCGCACTGTCTCCAGGAGGACAAGGTGGCCAGCTAAGCAGCCAGGGGGTGAGGAACTGGGAAGAGGCTGCAGAGTAAACCCTCTTACTTCCAAAGAGTGGATTCTCTTCCCAACTCCAGCCATCAGCATAGACAGTAAAATACAGTAAATACAGCCACACAACTCCCGACTGGCTTCGTTTCTTGGGTGTGGAATGGGGACTCCCAGGAGAGTGAACCCAGTCCAAATATTGATGGTCACTCAAAACACTGGGTTTCCAACCCTGCCTAACTAGGGTCCCAGAACCAGTGAGTGTTGGAGATGACAGATTTGAACCTGACCTTTATAGTGACTGCCATCTACACTGTCACCCCTGAAACCTGTGGCTGGCTTACATCATGGATCCCATTTTGCTCATATCGGAAACTCACAGTAGACAGAACTTAAGAGTTAGAGGGTCTGAAACCAAAGTCTATCTCCTTCTCACACCCCTTAAGTCACTTGGTTTAGAGGGCAGCCAGCTCTGCCCATGTCACTGCTACATTGAAGAAGCAGTAATTCATTCATTCATTCAATCATTTATTCAGCAACCAGACATGTATCAAGCACTTACTATATACCAGGCACAGTACTAATCACTACACAACTACAAGCCACTCGAGAAATCTTATCTGAATGAATGCATATAATGCAAATCATATTGCCATACTAGTGTGTTTAATTCACAAGATTTGGCCTGGAAGGACAAAAGAAGTAGTTTATGTTGGAACCATACTTTTTATAAGACGATCAAGTACACTTGTGTCCATTATCATGCTTTTTAGATTATCCTTCAGCTTAACTTGAGAGCACGAGCCTGCAAACCCGAGAGGAAGAGGCTGTGACAAATAGCATTTAGTGCCACTGAGAGCTCAGCCTCCCAGCTGGCCACAATAAGAGGGTAGAGGGCAAGGAATAGAAAGAGAAATAGTGCCGGATTACTATGAATATGTCTTTAAGCCTGAAGGACTCTAGTTTGGGGAGGCAGGCTCAGCTAGATTAACTGACCTGTGCGAGATCACACAGCCCAAAATGGCAAAACACCTGACTCCAGAGCCCATGGATTTAAAAAAAATATATTTTATTTATTTGTTTGAGAGAGAGAAGGCGAGCAGAGAGAGAGCAGGGAGGGATTGGGAGAGGGAGAAGCAGACTCCCTGCTGAGCAGAGGGCCCAAAGCAGGGCTCGATCCCAGGACCCCGAGATCATGACCTGAGCCGAAGGCAGACGCTTAACCAACTGAGCCAACCAGGTGCCCCAAGCCC
Source organism: Enhydra lutris kenyoni (assembly GCF_002288905.1). Classification (NCBI taxonomy): domain Eukaryota; kingdom Metazoa; phylum Chordata; class Mammalia; order Carnivora; family Mustelidae; genus Enhydra; species Enhydra lutris. The sequence goes on from NW_019154106.1 coordinate 40,477,555, forward strand.
ATGGATTTTAACTCCTACAGTGGGCCGAACTCTTTTTAAAAGAGGAGCCCAAGTTGGAGAGACTGTGCCAGTGGGGTTAGGTGGGGTTAGGTGGGGTTTGTCATGAGGATACAGGAAGCGCAAAGAGACATGGGAGGGTGCAAGTAAACAGCACGCACAGTGATGTCTCAGCAATGGCAGTGGCCGCTGCCATGTTGGCTGGCGACATACGTCATCAGCAGCTCAGCCATGTTTCCTTGAATGTCAGAGATACATTTAGAAAGTACTTCCAGGAGGAAGTCCCTCTTCCAAAAGAGACAGACTTGACTACCTACAAGGTGGTCATTTTTATCTCCATTCTCTAGACAAGGAAACAGCGCCTCTGGGAGGTCATTCAATTAGCTTTTGGTCACACAGAAAGGAAACTGGGGAGTGGGCATTGGAATCCATAACTTTCTGACTTTCAAATACCCATTGCTTTATAGGACCCTCTTCTGAAGATGACCAAAAACAGAGGAAGGAATTCTTAGTATTCTTCCTCTAGTCGGGTGGTTCTCGAACTTTGGTGATTAGACCTGTGTTTAAGCAGCCACAAGAAAGAGTGGTAAAGCTACTGGAGAAAACAGGGAGGTGGGTTAGCTTCTCCTCAGAAGACCCAGGAGGCAGGAGAGGTAGGAGAGGCAGGAGAGGGAAGGTGCAGGGTTGGAGGTGAGCAGGAGGCCGAGGAAGGGCTTGTGGTCCAAGTCAGGTCACCTCCTGGCTCTGCCACTCTGAGCTCAAAACTTAGGCAAACTTCCAGATCTCCCAAGTCTCAGTTTCTAGAATGGCAGCCCTACAGCTTTTGACAAGCATGGCTCTGCTGGTGACCTTAGTTGAATTACGCTCCCTGGGCACAGTATGATCTATCTACTCCAGAGCTTGTTACAATGAAATGAGACCATCTATACGGAGCGCCTCAGCACAGAGCCCGGATCCTACTCGATGAACATGGGCTGTTCTTACCCAAGGCAGGAAGCAAAGTGTTTGAGAGCTCTGGAATGATCCTTCCTGAATGTACCAGCTCCCTCCCTTACTGCCTGTGGAACTCCAAACAACTTCCTTAACCCTCTGTGACTTGTTTCCTCACTCTTCAAAACAGGGAGAATAAGAGTCTCTACCTTAGAGGGTTATTGTGAAGATCAGATAAGACATGCATACAAAATACCTCGCATGGTATGGCAGGTGGCAAGTGTTCCTGAAAAGAGCATACATTATTAGCACCAAATGAGGTCAAGGTTACTGAGAGCTGGCCAAGAGCAGGTAGGTCTGCGTGGTGAGAGAGTGAGCTCCCCGTCTGTAGCGGTGCTCAGCCAGAGGCTACAGACCATCTGTCAAGGGTAGGTGGAGGGGATTCCCATATGAGGTCAACGGCAGGGCTCGCTGACCTCTAAAACCCTGCCTGTCACTCCCATGCTGTGACTCTCAGTTTGAATTAATAGAGAAGACACTGACCCATCAGTCCGACACATCAGAGGTGGAGAAATTACTTCCTGGCTTATTTTTAAAAATCAAAGCCCCTTTTCAGCCCAAGGCAATTACAGACTGATCCCCAGCAAGGCAGAAGCATATTTCAATTGAAAAATGACATCTTCCTAGCCATTGCCATATGGAGCCAGGACACCAGGTGGCCCAGGGCTGAGACCAATCACAGGGTCCAATTGGAACTAAATAAAATGACCCCCTGGAGGAAATGGCTCCAGCGAGGCCCACAAATCCCCATGACATGTCATTTTGGCATGTCCCACATCAACCTGGACCTCGTGCTCTGCCTAACGCCTGAGGCTCTGTCCCTTCCCTCCAGTGGGACCAAGAGATGAGGGGCCTCAGCTGCGAGTGCATCCCAGGGTAGAGGAGAAGCCCCCAGGCACAGTGAAGTGGCCCTGGCCTCAGCCTGCTGCTGTAGAGAGCCCCAGGGACAGCCGAAATCACCCGGGGACCGTGCCACGGACTGCCAGCCCAGAGGTGGACCACAGGGCCCAACACTTTCATGTGTATAAAAACTCCAGCCCCACTGAATGTCAGCTCCATCTCCGGGCAGTAAAGTCTCAATACAGCCCACTCGCTCTCCTTCCCTATATCCTGGAGCAACTTGTCTTCTTCCGTTGTTATGGGAAATCGGGTCACATGTTTGCTGTAGAAGATGGGATAACAGCCACTGGAAGGTGGAGCTCTGCGCTGCCGCTGGAACGTTATGAGAGGACATTCCCCCGTGGTGAACCGCCCCAAACCCAAAGCAGCAGTCAGGAGCTCTACTTCCACCTCTGGCTTAGGGGCTGTGAGTGCAAGAGCAGGACCCAGTTAGGACTTCCTCTAGACAGCCTCCCTGCATTGACGCAATGTGGGCTAGCACTTAGCAAAACGTGATCTGGGTTGTGCAAAAAAGGATCCTCGCTTGGAATGTACTGAGTTACATGTTTCCTTCTTGCAGGACTTCTAGAACTTTTAATAAAGTAAAATGCATTGGGAATCTCCAAGAACGGGATTGGGGTGGAGTGAGCAGGTATATTGCACATTCTCAGGCTGGGTCTCAAGGAGTGTCTGGAGGGAAACACTAGCAGAACTTGGAGAGTGGTATTGGGACACTGACTAGCCCTGGGGGTCTGAAACTGTTCTATAGCTTACCAAAAGCCTGACTTACTTGAGGTTCTGTTTTACCTTGTTTAATGGGAACAATTATATTTGCCCTGCAGAATTACCAGGAGCATTTGTAGCTAATTGCCTTAATGCCTACAAAAGACTTAGTGCCTGGGCTAGTAATAAGTGCTCAATAAATGGTTGTCACTCTTATTGTTGATACTGTTATGATTTCATCGTGAAGGATGAACTAGAAAACGGGCTTTGGGTTTGTCTCTAGAAAGAGGGAGGAGAAGGAGTCTTGGCCGCGACTTCGGGAGATGCCCCAGTCTTGGCTGCGACTTGGGGAGATGCCCCAGAGAGAGGCTGCCCCTGGAGGTGGAGGACAGCAACCACAGAAGAAGGCAGGCCGTGTCCTCCGTCCTCCAGCTCTGCAGCCTAACAAAGAAAGGGCTTTAGGGGCTCAGCCAGGCCCTTCATGGATAGTGGCTGGGAATAGCCAATCGTGTTTACCCCCTCAGTTGCTGGGAACAATTGTCCCTCTCAGATGGCCTATTGTCTCCAGTAACACAGGCACATAACTCCCATTGGCGCTGATGGGATTATGCATTCCTATCGGGCAAGAAACAGAGCCCAGGCTTGGATAAGGGATGGGGGCGCAGTGGGTCCCCCTTGGTGACCTATCGCAATGTAGCTATTCGTTTGATTATCAGCTGAACACAGTGAGGCCTCTTTCAAGAGAAGTATTCAACCCTGAGCATGTGTAGCCTGGCTGTTTCTTGATAAATTTTCAGGGAGTAGACTAATTGCATCAAATTTGGGATGCAATAAAAAGGCTTCAAAATGCCAATGACATTAAATCTTGAATCAAAATGGCAGCTGATAATGGCTTTCCAAATGGCTGTGTTGTGTCTGTAGTCTTCAGTCTTTTTGCTCCCATCCCCCACAAGAATGTTGAAAAAACATTTGTAAATTGTTAGACGGATTATCTAGAAGATGTCATCACGCATGTACACAGTTTACTTTGTGTTAATGGAGAGGAGAAAACGCTGTATGTTTTCTAAGACGAAACAGAAGGAGGTATCATTGGAATAAATATTTCAGGTTGTGATTTAAAAAAATAAGTTTGGGGGCAACTGGTGGCTCAGTGAGTTGAGCCTCTGCCTTCGGCTCAGGTCATGATCTCAGGGTCCTGGGATCGAGCCCTGCATCAGGCTCTCTGCTCAGCAGGGAGCCTGCTTCTCCCTCTCTCTCTGCCTGCCTCTCTGCCTACTTGTGATTTCTCTCTCTGTCAATTAAATAAATAAAATCTTAAAAAAAAAATAAGTTTGAACAACCTTCATAGAATAAAGCACATCAAATAGAAAGGAGAGCACACATAAGTTTTACCCATGGATTTTACCAATATAGCTTGAAAGGAAATGGTAGTCTTGAAAAACATCCAAGTACCTTGAGAAGGTCAAGGTATCACCAACCCACACTGCTTTGTGCGTTCTGGATTCAAGGTCTCTCAACACAAGCTCAACAACTTTATTTCCAGCACCATGCTTTGCCTATAACAGGAACATGCACAATGCGGGGAAAGGCAGGAAGCTCTGAGTTTAAGGTGCCCTGTTAATCATTAAAGACGACTTACTCTTGGGGTGCCTGGGTGGCTCAGTCATTAGACATCTGCCTTCGGCTCAGGTCATGATTCCAAGGTCCGGTGATGGAGTCCCACATTGGGCTCCCTGCTCAGCAGGCAGCTTGCTTCTTCCTCTCCCCCTCCCCCTGCTTGTGTTCCCCCCTCGCTGTGTCTCTCTCTGTCAAATAAATAAATAAAATCTTTTTTAAAAATAAAAATAAAGAGATGACTTACTCCAAACTAACATTTCAACTTATCCCTTTTATACCTCAGGTGGTCTGAAATCCAAGGGCAAAACATCCTAGTAAGATTTGGGATGAGAGGGTCTACTTGTTGTCAGGTGGGAGCAGAGCCTATGTGAACCCTTCTGGATAGCTATCCTTCTTGGACAGATCAGTCTTGGAGAATAGAAAGACAAGCTGAACGTCTGGAAATTGATGCGCTCCAAACTATGCATGCATACTTAGCCCTGGAAAAGTCTTCACCCCAGCCTGAAGGTTAACTATCTCAATGAGACCCAGTACACAGAACTTGGAGAAACTTGTGACTTTTCAACAGTAAGGGTGCCTGGGTATCACAGAGACCCATACAGACTGGGGATGGGAGAGAGGGAATGAATGACAAATGACACAGGGCTCTTATATTACATTTTATTCATATATTTAGCAAATGAATACCCTTCTATCTGTCAGGCACTGTTCTAGATGTTGAGAATATTGTGTTGAACAAGACAACATCATTGATATAATGGCCTTAATTTCTAGTGGAAAGAAATTTTTTTAGGATTTATTTATTTGAGAGAGAAAGAGAGAGCACATGCAGGAGGGGCAGAGGGAGAGGGAGAGACAATCTCCCTCCCTACGTGGGGCTCGATGTCAATACACTGAGATCGCAACCTGAGCCAAAACCTAGAGTCAGATGCTTAACCAAGTGTGTCACCCAGGTGCCCTGGAAAGATACATTTAAAAAAAGATACATTTTTAAAAATGTCAGTATCTTAGTGGTGAATTGACACTATAGTTTTGCAAGTTTTGACACTTGGGGGAAACTGGATAAAGGGTAAACAAGATCTCCCTGTATTATTTCTTACAGCAGCATGTGAATTATTTCAAAATAAAAAGTTTAATTAGAAAATGGTCGACAAAACCATAAGTGACTCTTAATCTCACAAAACAAACTGAGGGTTGATGGGGGGAGAGGGGTTGGGGGGGGTTATGGACATTGGGGAGGGTATGTGCTATGGTGAGTGCTGTGAAGTGTGTAAACCTGGCGATTCACAGACCTGTACCCCTGGGGATAAAAATATATGTTTATAAAAAATAAAAAAAAAAGAAAATGGTCGACATTACATAAATAAAACACAAACAAACATGCACTATGACATGAAGCATAAGTATAAATAAGAATGCTGTAATTTGAAAATAAAACAGAGGACTGCACTAGGACATGAACGGTGAGCTTCCAAAGTTTGATTGGCCAGGAGAGACCATGCAGAAAAGGTCAGGGTTAAGCTGAAAGATAGACATGTGCCATGTGGGCCAGGCCACTCCAGAGAAGTCACAGCTTGGCTCGGTTCCTGGGCCTTTACCTGGGATCTTCCAATGTCAATGATATTTAGATATGGTAACCAAAAAGCAAAGAGGGTCCTGGGATCAAGTCCCACATCGGGCTCTCTGCTCAGCAGGGAGCCTGCTTCCCTCCCTCTCTCTGCCTGCCTCTCTGTTTACTTGTGATCTCTCTCTGTCAAATAAATAAATAAAATCTTTTAAAAAAAAAAAAGCAAAGAGGGATTCTTCAATGGGCTGAGATGCTTTATAATTTTTCTCATCAAACCTACCGCTGAGCACAAATGTTGCAGAAGGGACAGTGAGGTAAGGGTCTGGGTTCTGGCCCCTTCCCTGAGAAGCCTCGAAACTTCACCAAGTTACTCATTCCTCTGGAACTCAGGTGCTTTCCCTGCAAAATGCAACCTCCAGGCCAGTTCTGTCACATACCTTTTCCCTCTCAATCCTCACAGCACCCCATGAGGGAGGTGCTATCATTATTTCCACATACCCACAGACATAGAATTGCCAAGGCCACATAAAAAAATGGCAAAGTCAGGACTTGAACCCAGCTCAGTTTGACTTGAATAAGGCGCTTGGACTAGATCTGATATAGCTGGGAGTTTGCATCCAGAGCTCAAGAAAGCCAGGCTGGAGATGGATGGTAAATGCGACCGTATCCAGAATTCACTAAAGAGCAGGAGGAAAAGAGGGCATCCACTTGCTAGCGGCTGACACGTGACCCCTTCTAAAGCTCCAGAATGTAACCACTGGCCTCAATGGCTTCGCCAGCAGAAGCCAAGCAGCAGGAGGGGTGAGGTGCATGGAGAGAAAGGGCATTTGGGCGATGGGTGTGAATCCGGGCTCCACTATTTATCAGGTTGGGTGCCTTGGGTGAGTCACTTACTCTCCCTGAGTCCCCTGTCCTCAGCTGTAAAATGGGGGTGACAAATAGACCTAATTATAAACCTGCCCCATGAAGTTTTGGGAGGTTGGCTTAGAACATCAGTTGGCACCATCTGGATAGTCTCTCCTCATGTTGGATGCTCTTATTATGATTAATATTATACGTTGTCGGTACTGTTGCTGTTCTTATCGGGTGGGTGAAAATTAAATAAATACCGTATGAAGCAGCACCCACACTAGCATCCTTACAAGGTTCTATGGGCTTTTATTTTCTTTAACTTGGAAATTTTCGGGTTTTTTTTTTCCAGCCTTATTGAGCTAAAATAGACATTTACCATTGTCTAAGTTTAAGGAGTACAATGTAATTATTTGATATCTGTGTGTATTGCCACATGATACCAGCATAAGTCCACTTAGCATCTCCATCATCTCACGTGGTGACATTTTGCATGTGTGTGTGGTGAGATCTGCTCTCTTCATAGCTAATACACAGTACCGCATTGTTACCTGTAGTCACCACCTTGTCCGTCACATCCCCAGGACTTTCTCATCTTAGAACTGGAAGTTCATACGCTCTGACCCCTTTCATTCACTTATTCCCCTCATCCCCCCATCCCCCACCCCCCATCCCCCACTTCTGGTAACCACCAGTCTGTGCTCAATCTCTACAAGTTTGGTTTCTACAGATCCCACATGTGAGTGAAATCATAAAGTATTAGTATTTGTCTGACTTCCTTCACTTAGCATAATGCTCTCAAGGTCCATCCATGGTATTACAAATGGCAGGATTTCCTTCTTTTTTATGGCCAAATAATTTTCCAGAGAGTGTGTGTGTGTGTGTGTGTGTGTGTGTGTGTGTGTGTGTGTACCACATTTTCTTTACCTATTCATCAATAAACACTTGGGCTGTTTCCATATTGTAAACAATGTTGCAGTGAACATGGGAGAGCAGACATCCTTTCAAGTAAGGGTCTTCATTCCCTTTGGATAAACACCCAAGAATGGAGTCACTCAGTCATTCATTAGTTCTATTTCTAATTTTTTTGAGGGACTTCTGTACTGTTTTCCATAGTGGCTGCCCCAATTTACATCCCCACCAATGGTGCAAAGTGTTCCCTTTTCTCCACATCATCACCAGCGCTCATTATCTCTTGTCTTTTTGTGAATAGCCATTTTAACAGGTGTGAGGTGATAGCTCATTGTGGTTTTGATTTGCATTTCCCTGATGGCTAGTGTTGTTGGTCCACTGGCTTTTTTCTTCAACACAAATGAGAAGTTGTTACTAGACCCCTAGGGACTCCTTTTAAAATCTCCTTCCCACCATGAAACTTGCAATTTGAAAGCCATTGTCTCCTATAACAAGTCAATTTTTGAAAGGTAATTAATTAATGTTTCTATTTTTCATTAATCAAGGCTCTGTACGATTGCCAGTCCAAACTCCTGCTCTCCAGGAAATAATCAGTTTCCATGCTCGCCAGTTATAATTCTTGTCAAAAGCAAAGACATTTGTGCCCAAGTTCACGTCCCTACAATCTGACTAGGATGAAGTAGAAGATACCAGCTGGGCTTTGGGGAATTCTGAAAAGGGCTCCCAGGAGCCACTGCCATCATCCTAAAGCCCAAGGACATTAACCTGAAAACATGGGATAACCTCAGACCTCAATTCCTAGAATCCAGGTCAAGGCCAAGGCTAGGGATCACATCTAGATTCTGCCACTAACTGCATGTAAGACCTGGGAGAGGTCACTTAACTCTTCCATGGTTTAGTTGGAATACCATCGACCTTGGAAGGTGCACAAGGGTTAGTAGTAGGTACTGAACAAATATCAAATCTCTAATTTGTTTCCCAAACTTTAGTGAGTGTTACGACAACTGGAGGATCTTGTCAAAATGCAGATCCTTTCCATGTATGGGCTGGGGACAGAGATTTTATAGTTGTAACATGAACCCAAGTGAGCTAATGGTACCTCTGATCCCTGGACCACAGCTAGAGTAGTAAGGGTCTAACACACCCTCCAGAGGGGGCCTTGAAAGACAGGTCAGAGGAGTTGGATCTAGGAGATCCTAGCTCTAAAGCAGCCAGCATGGTGCAGTGAACAGAAAGAGGTCGTTGACACTGAACAGACCTTGATTTTAATACCAGTGGACCTCTTGGCATCTGGGTCACATTAGGGAAGTTGGTTAATTTCACCAAGACTTGGCTTTCTCTTTTGGAGACTGGAGACAAAACTGTCTATACCTCATTAGATGGCTTGATATAGTACCAGGCACCATGCACATAGAGCCCCTAACGTAGGACTTGGCACATAATAGAAGCCCAGAAAATGTTAGTCTCTACTGATTGCCTAATCTTCAACTACTGGCATTTGTGACCTGAATCAGGCTACTTAACATTTCTTGCCCTGGGGTTGGAGCCTGTGAGCTACCCTGCCAGCTTTTCTGCTTCTGTTTTCCTAGTTATGGTCCTGGGTCCTAATATATCTGTGACCACTGCCTCTGGTCATTCCTCAAAGTAAGTATCAAGGGGTTAATACTCTTGACCTCAGGGGCACATATGTTGTGTGCTTGCCTGGGGCCCAGCTGAGCAGCAAGAAGATGGATCTCCATGTTGTTGGGAGTTGAGAACCCTAATTCTCAAACCCCTGGTTTGGGCCCATTGTACCCTAAATGTCAATATGGAATGGAGTTTGGCTCAGAAATGATGAGCCTTGATGATCAAAGGAGGTGGATGAAACTGCTGAGATATAATTTATTAATAAGAGATAAAGAGAATGTTAATTAGGGCAGAGCTTGCAAGACGGCAAATTCCCAAAGTAAAACTTTAAGGAATGCTCAAATGATTACCATTTTAATTAAAAGTATATCACCCATGCAAATGACAAGCCACCCCTTCTCCGGGGGTGCAAGCCATCTGAAATGCAGATCTAGCTGCATCTTCCAGGGGGCCAGAGGCTCTCAGCTGCTCAGCTTAGGCTGAGTTGTAGTCCCCACCTGGTCCTCACCTAGGTGTCTATTACCTGTCAGGAGTGGGGGCTCCTCCTCTATGCCCTGTGCCCTTTCTTTGAGGGGTGAAGTATGGCCATATCTCCCGCCACTATAGTTTGCTATAGTAGATGCTCCAGGACCTAGGATGCACACAACCTCCCCTCACCTCCCTTTTCCTTCCAGCAACCTCCTACCAGTTCTCCCTGGTTCCCATCTCACCTGCTGTTCCCACCGCTGCCTGAGCCATCTTGCTAAGATGCTAATCTATCATGTCCCTTGCCCATTTGGAAAACCTCCAATATGTCCTTGTTAACCACACCAGGAGGAATAGCAAGGAGCTCCCGAGTCCTTACTGTGCGCCAGGCACTGCACTAAGCACTCATTTTACTTTCACAACAACTCAACAAGATGAATGTGAGTCCCACTTCAAAAATGAGAAAATAGAGGTTAAAAGATGTGACATTTCTGGGACAGTCACAGAGTTCGGTCGTGTCAGAGTAAGGATTTGAACCAAGGTCTGAAATGAACTTCAAAGCCTACGTTCTTAAGCGTTAGCTTATGCTGCCTTGGTGGCTCCTTTTTGCTATGGGTAGGGTCACAGTATCCTCATATGGGAGTCGGGGCCTCTCACAGTTGGCCTCAAGTACTCCACACCCTCACCTTCCCCCACCCTCATATCAGGCATCAGATGGTTACTCTTCCAGCACAGAGCTTTGTGCTATGTTCCTTCCCTGTCCCCTGGGCGTCTCCCATGACCCTCTGTACCCCCGTGACTGTGTGGGTGCTGTGCATTCCCCCTTTCCCTCTAACTACCTCCCCAGAGATCTTTTCTCACCTGCCAAGCAGGTTTATCTGTTGTTCCCTTTCCATGCCCCCAGACCTCCCTATCCTCACTTCATTGCTCTCCCTCCACGAGGCACCTAGTTCCCAGGAGGCGGGCACTGTGTTCTTCACCTTGACACCCTCAGCCCCTAGCACAGTGCCTGGCACAGAGGAGATGTTCAGTAAGTGCTTTCCCAAACCGTTCAACCCACAATGAGCCATGCACCGCAGCTGGCACTGCGGATACAGCAAGGAACAGACTAGCCCAGGTCTCTGTCCTTGGGAAGCTTACAGTCTAGTGGGGGAGGAATGCAAGAAACAAATAAGCAAATTAATAAACAAGATGATACCAGAGGGTGGAAAATGCTCAGGCAGAGAGCTACAGTAAGTTGTAACAGGAATGACCATCAACGAGGGTCCACAAGATGGTGCAACATGAGTAGAGATGAATGATGAGAAGGAGATGCATGGCTGGGGAGGTCAACAAGTGCAAATGTCCTGAGGTGGGAACACATTTGGTGTGCCGGACGATAAGCAGAAGGTACCTGGCAGGGATGGAGAGGCGTGAGAGAAAGCACCAGTCCCAGAGAAGGTTTCACTGTGAGGTGGCTCCGGGGGACAATTGTTAAAAGGACAGGGAGAACCTGGTTACACTGGAACCCAGCTTTCACCCAGCCCTGTGGTCACACGCCACATGCAGAATTCTCAGGAAGTCCCCAGGACAGGCAAGCAAGCAGGTAGCTGATGATCTTTTTAGGAGGGTGAGGAAATTGTTCACATCAATGGTTCTTAATGCTGGGGAAGGGGCTGGTGCAGTTTTGCTCCTCAGGGAACATTCGGCAATGTCTGAAGATATTTTTGGTTGTCCCATCTGGGGCGGAGGTGGGGTGCTACCAGCGCCTAGTGGGTAGAGTTGAGGGGTGCTGCAGAACATCCTACAATGCCCAGGACTGTCCCCCAGTGCCAAGATTTACACTACAACCCTCACTGAAGGGCTGACAGCAACTGACTCTGGTCAGCTCTGTGACTAGGCCTAGGCCAACAGCCAGCTCTGTCTGTCCCCTCACTCAAACTCACCCCAATCTACTTTTTCCCTCCCACCTCCTGCTCAAGGAATCTTCTCATGGCAACAGAGAACACCAAGCAACCTTTGCCAACCCCTCTCTGATCAAGGGAACACCATTCAGCACCACTCTCTGTGGACACCAGCCCTCGACATGCAAAAACGTGGTCTAAGAGAGCACTGGACTCTGAGCCCACAGGATTCGGTATGAGTTACCTCCACACCCAGTGCCAGCTGTCTCTCTCTCTCTCTCTTGACCTTTCCAGGAGACACTCCATTTCCCATAAGCGCATGGCAGGCCCTGAAACAAATTACCTTCCCCATTTCTGTGTGCCAATACCCTGAAGTTCATTTGTCATATTACGGGAAGGGGCTGCCTATGGGCTCTGACCGGGGCGCGACGAAGTTTAGTTTGAGAATTATGTGTCAGTGCCACACATCAGAGACAGGGGGCTTGGTGGAATCTAGAGCCCTAGGCTTTATTTTTTTTTTTAAGATGCTATTAATTTATTTGAGAGAGAGAAACAGACTCACTCCCTTCTCCTGAGGGGGGACCCCTATGCAGGGCTTGATCTCATGACCTTGGGATCATGACCTGAGCTGAAAGCAGATGCTTAACTGACTGAGCCACCCAGGTGCCCCTGGAGCCCTTTAACTACCCTGCTTTGCAGCCTGGCTCTACCACCAGGAATGGCCTGAGTGCTTCACCTCTGCTACCTTGTTTATGAAATGGGACTAATAATACACGTCCTCTGAATGATCTTTATATATATACTATATGTACATATAGTATAAATATTACATCATATATATATATATACACACACACACATATATATACTGTAGAAGAGTAAAATATTTTTATATTTTATTTCTTTTAGAAAAACAGATGCCTGATAGAGGCTGTGTCCAAGTCTTGAAGGGATCCAACCTGGGCAAGGTTTTTCAGAACCAGCATGCTCCACTTTTGTAGAACAGCTTGAGAACAACAGCCGCCCCTGAAGACCGCATTAATACCCACAAGACAGGTTGCAGAGCCGGCATCACACACCTGGAAAGCGCATGCAGCAGACCTGGCGGATCTTCCAGGCCAGAGAAGTCGCCTCAAAGGAAGGGAGCCAGTGCATCCGGGCATGCGGTGAGGCAGGATGGGTGAAAGTGGGGCCAGGGAGAGCGAGGGCTAACTCTGTTGGCTACAGAGGGTACGGGGCCCACACATCAGGGCTCCTGGGGTGAAGTGCAGGTACTGTAGACTCAGATGGCCCCTGGCAATGAACTGAGCGAGGTACAGTGCCAGGCAGAGGACTACCGGGGCTCGGAGCTCCACTAACATGTTCTCGGCCATCTTCGTGTTTGCCTTAGCCAACTCTGGCCGTAGTGCTTGAGGAATTTCAGGATCATAGTGGATGCCATTCAAAGCATTCTTTGCAACTTCTGCTTCGGAGCAACTGTCAAAACTGACAAAACCTACGGACTGCTTAGATGTCAGCTTTCTAAGAGAACCCCCGTGGCCCTTCAATGGTCTGAAAAGCAGCTAGAGCTCCCGAAATGTGATACCCAGAGGGAGACCGCTGACAAACAGGGTCCAGACACGTTTTTGGGTTCTGGGCCCTCTGACCTTCCTCAAGATGACTAAATCATTGTTTATGATGATTAACACTTATATAAATCGCCTCTCAGACGCTCAAAGTGCTGCAGCTAGTGTTGATTTCACAATGCTGGAGCGGGAACAGGGCTCAGGGGTTCCTGTGTCCAATCTTCGTTTGTAGGTGCAGGAACGGAGGTCCAGAAAAAGAAGAGACTGTCTTGTTTTCTGGGTTTGAGGAGGGTAGAGCAGACATCAGAGGCATGTATTGCTGATGAGGAAACTGAGGCCAAGCCTGACCCCAGGTGAGCCTTCCTGGATGGCACTGAGTAGCAGGTGCTGGGTTATGTCGTGTGTTGTATCCGGGGCCTTGACTCTGAGCTTCACACCCTCAGACTGAAGCCTCTCCCCGGGATGCTCTCAGTGGCATCTGCCTATGAAGAAGAGGTTTACCTGCCTGACTTTGCATTTGGCTGGACGGGATGCGCATACACCTGTTTGAAACATGGCTGCCCAGTGGGCGGAGTCTTTTTACTTCCCTTTCTCGTCTCTCTGGGTTCCATCACTCCCCCAGTGATTTCATTACCTTCCATCACCTTTAGTACCATCTCTACAATGGAAACTCCCACACTCACTATATCCTGTTGATTCCAAGACACATTTTAATATCTTTGAAGTTGGGATGTGCCCTAGTTTAAGCAGTGTGTTTTCATAGTAGTACATAAAATAACAGCGGTCTCCCAATCGGTGGCATCTTCTATCTGATGAAATATGGTATGTATTTACTGCAGAACACCCTCTGAATTCCAGACTCATAAATCACAATGGTTTTTCAACATCTCCCTTTGGGATGGGGAATAAACACCTCCAACACAAATCATAAAATTGAATTCCTGACCTTCTGGCCTGCCCCATCTCAGCAACCGGCAATTCCACCCCTGCGGTCATTCAGGCCAAAGTCTGGGAGTCACCCTTGACCCCCACTTTCTTTCCCAATCTACCTCCAATCTATCAACAAGTTTCACTGAGTCACTTCAGAATAAATCCTGAATCTACCCACCTCCCACTGACCCACCACCACTGCCCTGATCCAAGCCACGCCGGTCCCTTACCTGGATTCTAGCAATCACCCACCCTCGATCCCGGAACTGCCTGCCCCCTGCAGTCTCCACTCAGGGAGCAGCCAGAGGGGGCCTGTGGTTAAGACAGTCTCCCCGACCCCCCGAGCTCCCTGACCCCTGCCTCACTACCCTGTTTAATTTTTAAAATAACTTATAATTAGCCGAAATTGTACATAGCTACCGCTCTCTGCATTTATTGTCTATTTTCTTCAGCAGAATGTGAGCCCCGTGAAGGCATGGATTTTTGTCTCTCCTGTTTAGTGCCTAATCCCTACCCTCTGGACCAATGCCTGGCATGTAGCAGGTACTCCGTAAATATTGCTTGAATGAATTCTTTCCCGCAGGATGATGCTTTTGAGGGAGCACTGAAGTCAGACCAACCTGGGTTCAAATTCCGAATCGACCACCTCGTGGATGTGTGATTTGGGAGATTCATTCAGACTGTCTGAGCCTGTCTCTCATCCACACGACAGGGATAAGAACACTACCTCTCGGGGCTCATGGGAGGCTTCAAAGAGTAAATGTTCACAATGCACCCGCGTAGTGCCTCACACTCAGCAGGTCTTCCCTGTCTTTTATTTCTAGTATTACTATTGTTATTCCAACCTCTAGAGCAAGAGCAGCTCTGGGGCTTGTCACCAAAGCTGGGCACACGTTAGTCAGAGGAGAGCCCAGCTGTGTGTGTGTGCACTTGGTGGGAGGGAGGCAGGCTGGGATTCCAGTCCCTGCGATGTCGTACATCAGCAGCCCGACCTCGGGGGAGCTATCTTGCCCCTCTGAGCCACGGTGTTCTCACGCATGAAGAGGAGATAATGATCGCATCTATTTTCTATGATTGTTAGGAGCATTTCTGGCGCAAGCACAGAGCACATGGCAAATTCTAAGCAAATATTAACTCACATTATTACCACCGAACTAGCTTCTCCCACAAACGTAATGCACACTGCCTGGGTCCTGATGCCCCGGGCGGGGCTCTGAGGTTCAGCTTAGCCTGCCTTCCTGCAGCCACACAGGGTGGAAGGAGCTTATAGTCACTTTCCTTGTAACCACAACAATCCCCAGAGAGACAACCACAGGGCATCCAGCCCTATCCCGAGGCAGTCCCCACACAACTCAAGAGGCTCCCTCCCCACTGCCCTTCCTCCCGAGGAAGTCCTGAGCCCAGCAAAGCTCGCTGGTGGCAGCAAGAGGACCACCCTCACCAGTCACTGCTGGAAATGGTCAGAGGTCGCAGGCAGGAGGACCAGAGCCCAGCATTAGCATTCAGCCACCTTGGCAAGGAGGCAGGTGTGGGTGTGGGGCGTACATTCAGAGATCAGAGATGGGCCATAAAGGAAGATACAAAGACATAAACAACAGAATTTCCATGAAGGCAAGAGCTCTGAAGGAAAAGAAAAAAGGTCAGGGCACCTGGGTGTCTCAGTTGGTTAAGCAATTGCCTTTGGCTCAGGTCATGATCCTGGAGTCCTGGGACTGAGACCCACATCGGTCTCCCCGCTCGGCAGGGAGTCTGCTTCTCCTTCTGACCTCTCCCCTCTCATGTTTTCCTTCGCTCATTCTCTCTCTCTCTAAAATAAATAAATAAAATCTTTAAAAAAAAAAAAGGTGACATGTTAGCAAATTACTGGAGCTGGTGAGGGTCTCAGCTGCCACTCTGGATGGGGTGGTCTAGGAGGACTTGCCTGAGGAGGTGACATTTCCATACCCCTCGCATATCCCTCACTTAAGTGCACACTCCCTTGAGGTCAGGGAGCCATGTGTATCCCCACATAAACCTAGTGCCGAGCGAGACCTCGGGGATCCACACCACGTGTTAAACATTGACATCAGCAAATGCAGTGAGATGCACTGTCTGGAGACCTCAGTGCACTTAACCTTGTGACTAACTCAGTAACGTCAGTTCGCGCTTTCCAAGCCTCAATCCAAACAACAGGCTACTGTGAAGTCTTAACGTGTTGCCAACAAGATGAGAAAAGTAAGGACAGTGTTGGGACTTTTCATACAAAAATCTGAATCCATTTAGCATAAAGGTCTGCTGTTTACACTGAGATTACGTGGTGTGTGAGTGTGTGTGCGCGTACACGTACGCACATGCACGTGTATGTGTGTGTGCTAAGATGTCCTTTCTTTTATGAAATGATGGAAGTGTTCATTTTTTGAGTTTCTTTTTTCTTCAATGTCCTTACTTAGCAGAAAAAGTTTCTTCCCATTCTTAAAAGATTTTATTGGTCTGTAAAATCCAAAGACATGGGAACCACTGTTTTCCTAGCCTTTTTACTTGGCAGACTCGCGGTTAAAGGAAACAGGCTCTGTTCCGCAGGGCGATAGTAAATGCTCCTGGAGGGCCTCTGTGCACCTGCCAGATTTGTCTCCGGTTTGGGGCTGGGGCGGCGGGGCTTCAGGCCTCAGGAAGGCAGACCGTGCGCGTGAGAAATACAGTCCTCGGCAGGCTGAGCAAAGGACAGAATAAAAGATGTGACCCTGTGTGCTGCCCATTCAGCAGTGCCTCTACATTGCGAAACACTCATTATTGTTACAAATTGCATGGGAGGGGGAAATGCCCAGAGCCCACCATGGCAGACTGATAGTGGCTCATGCCGAAGGTCTTCCTCGAATCCATCTCCTTCTTGTTTTCTCCTTCTACCATTGTTTTTTCATCCCCTTTGCTGCTCCCTGGTCCTCTCCAAGATTAGAAAAGTGTGGCTGGGGTTGGGGCCAGGCACTAAGTTTCCTTGATGCAGAAGTTATTAATCCTTCATGACAGCCACCAAAACACAGAGAAGCCAATGAGCATGGTTCGTTTTCACAAAGCTCCTGGAGAATCCTCCTACCATGCCCCAGCCATTTGTAGGAGGAAAAACAGTAGCTTAATCCTCAAGACTAGGGAAGAGGAGGGGGTTCTCTCCTTGTGACCTGGCAACTTGGCATCCACAACCCTCAGAGGAGACTCGGGGAGCCTGACGGATTCCCCGCTCTAGGAGTTCTGGTGGGAGACAGGCTCCACCACTCGGAAGGGACTAGCCCAGCCTGTGAATCAGGACTAAACGTACATTTCAGCCAAGACCCTAAGACAGACAAAAAGGCAGTGTATATTTTGCATAGTACAGTGAGGGCCAAGCTGCAGAAGTTCATGGTCAGTGTCTGATAAATTCAAGAGGGTCCTGGATTTGGAGAGAGCTGCTAGGGGGAGGTGTAGGGAGCTACCTTGGGGGGTTACCCCCTCCAGCTCAGAGGAAGGAGTTTAAATGTGCTGGAGAGTATATGTCCACTGGAGACCGGAGGATCTTCGCCTGGTGCCTGATACAGGCCATCTGAGAAAATTAAAGGCAAGGCAGCATGGTTGTCCGCAGCAAGAGAGACAGACAGAGATGCTGTTGCACGAGCACTAATTAACTCTCCCTCCCCAGCAGTGGTTAAGGGGGCAGGGACGTCAGGGACCCGGGACTTCTACAGAAATGCTGGCCACAGGGGACCCGCTGGAACAAAGTAGCTCGGTAATATACTCCTACTAGCAGAGGTCATTGTAAAAGCAGGCTCTCACCTCAAAGAGAAATAAACTTCTGTTTTGTTTAAGCCACTGGTTCTGGGGTTTCTCTGTTGATCAAAGTAACGCAAGCTTATTCTGGGTCCTAATACTGCATGTAAATGAATTTTCTAAATTTTAAAAAGACAATAAAAGTTATGTTTCTATTAAAGTTAGAATTATGTGAAATACATAAACCCACGTGAAGACTGGAAGGGCAAATTGTGGTGATAAGATGAAGGGTTATAGGAGACATACTTTTCCCATCGAAAGTTCCTCTTGCTACCTTTATATTTTGTTAAAAAACTGTCTCCCAAGAAGAAAAAAAGAAAATGTCTCTGAGACTGGATAAATTTTGATCATGTCTTTGTGGCCCAAGAGAGGAATGTGTGCCTGAGCCCTCCTTCCACCATAGGGCCCCAGGACAAATTTTTACAAGGACAAAGAACAAAAGAAATGAAATTAAAAATAAAAAGGCTAAGACAGGGGTGTCGGGCTGGTTCAGTTCATAGAGCGTATGACTTGATCTTGGGGTTTTGAGTTCGAGCCCCATGTTGGGTATAGCAATTACTTAAAAACGAAAAATCTTAAAAAAATAAAAAATAAAAAGACAGAGAGGTCAGGTCTACCCCAGTGGCAACAGGGAATAGGGCTGTGGACACACTCAACATGACTCTGAGAGAGAATGAACCCTTCTTACAGGCCAACTTTTACAACGCCCACCTAAGCCTTGGCATCCCCTGACAGGGAGGTGGGGAACAATATCAGGAGAGGCGGGACCTGTCCATGGGTCACCAAGAACACCTGGACCTTAGCTCTAAGGCATTTGTCCCAGGAATCTCTTCTTCTCTCTCCTGGTGACAAGTGGCACATAAACCTGGAGACTCAAGAGGACCAAGATTCCTCCTCAAGGTGACCCCAGCAGGTCATCAGAAAAATACCGAGGACTACAGATCAGCGCTGGATGAAGGTGAGACCTCCTATAATGAACAGAGCACAGGAAGGTTCTCTCAAGGAAGCCTGTCCACTGGGTAAGAAGTTGCAGGTTGAGGACAAGTAATTACACCATGTGTATTTCTCCTGCTGGCACTTAGGGGAACCAGGCTTTTCCCCCAGTTCTGCCCCCATACCCCACCCAAGAGAAGGGCCACATCCCAAAGGCTTCACACCAGGGCACTTCTAAACCTTAGCTAACCTTCTTCCCCAGCAGGGCTCCTTGTCAACATCTCTCAAAGCAAGATGTGTGGTTTCTGCATGACTAACAACAGACCACAGCCTTCCTCAGGGCACGCCCTCTCTTCTCTTTCACTCAGAGTTTGTGCACAGGCCATGAAGGAGGTCTATCCCACACCTGTTGAAGAATTTCTGCTAGAGTGGTTTGGGGTTGGCACAGGACGAAACTTGAGCATTTCTGAAGCTCTGAAACCTGGTGTAGAGAAGAGGATCCAGCTGGGCCATTAACCTGCTGTGTGTTCCTAAGCAAGTCAATGTACCTCTCTGGGTCCTTGTTTCCCTGTGTGTGCAGGTTGGACAAGAAGATCTTTCTAGCTCTATCTTGGGATAGCAGGATAACTCTGGGATGGATTCCAGGTCTGTGAGATCTGCTCTGGGTTAGGACATTACAATCTGGCTTGAATTTATGACCAAGATGGCCGTTTGAATGCCAATTTGATATTTCTTTCATGGAGAAATGAATATCATTCACAAGGTAATAATCCCTGAGCTAATTCAAACCACGGATTAACAGGAAGAAAAAAATTCTCTCCCCAAAGTGGCTTAAGTATAATTGTGTTTATACAAACATAGATCTCACATGACTCTAAATACTAAACTCCAAGTGTCTGTTAGCTTAAGCCAAGAAGCGTGATCATTACAATTCTATATAGAATTGTAGAAAGCCCAGAAGCTTCTAAGGAATTAATAGGAAAGAGACACCATCTCCTGGAGAATTCCCTAGAGCTTCTCTGGCTTAAGAAAATTTGGGAGTGTTGTGCTAGGGCTTCCCAATATGAAAGTCAGATTTAAAAAAAAAAAATCCTAGGATTAGAATGGAAGCAGGACACCCTCCCTAATTTAACTTTCCAAGTGCTAGCTCTAAGGCCTGGCCCTTTTAGGCCCAGCCCCCACCAATGCACTGCTGACGTCAGCTCACTGTCTCCACAGCCCGCAGCCCTGGGAGCTCAGACTTGCTAGATCAATGAAAACATCAAACTTGCCAGACGTCTCTGCCCCACTCCAAGCCCACCAAGGAGCCAGGGGTTCAGGCACGCAGCCGGACCATCTGTCATTAGGCACTGCTGTTAATTGCTGTGCTAATGAACAAGGTTTGAATTGGAAGCATGAAATGCACATGCAGATTTCGACACAATTCCGTAGTTCTGGGTCCTATCCCCAACAGCCTGGCGCAGTCTCCGGGATGCAAAGGCAAAAGTGGCCAAGTCACATCGTGGGCATAGACAGTGCATAACCCAGTCAGCAGATACTTCAAATAGTTAGTGTTGAGAAGGCACTCATGCGTCCATTCATCCCTCTATCCACTCAACAACCACTGGCTTTATGGTGAACACTGTGTCAAATGCCAGGACCCCAAAGATGGCCATGACATAGTCCCTGCCCCGAGGGGATCATAATCTAGCTGTCGAGATAGACAACTTGGCAAATATAGCAAATACATTGGGACAAGTGCTAGGAGAGGTTAGCAGAGGGGCTGGGGGAACACAGATGAAGGGTATCTAACCAGCCTGGAATATCAGGGAAGACTTCCTAGAGGAGGAGAGAATGTCTGAGCCAAATCTCAAAGTAGGAGCAGAAGTTACCCAGGAAAAAAATAGCGAAGGATAATACAGACAGAGGGACTAGGAGGTAGGAGAGAACACTGACACTGATGTCTGAGGAAGCACAGGCAGTTGGGCATGATGGGCACAGGCATGTGATGGGAGAGCACAGGGTGAAGACACTGGGGGTACAGAGTGAGAGTGCTGGAGAGAGAGACAAGGTGCAGATGGTGAAGAACCCTGAAAAGCAATTACTCCACAAATCTGTATCAAGCTCTTGTACTATACAGGGGATAGGACTAGGTCAATATCGGCCTCTGTCTTCAAGAGATAGAATGAGGAAGGGACGTAGTGGTGGCACAGAGTGACTTGGAAGAAGTGTCAACAGACTGCATTAGTCAGAGAAATTATCAATGTAGGGGCTGCCAGAACTAAGCCTCTGGTTTTAGGCAGAACGTGGACAGGTGAGATAGTGTTATGAACCAGATGCTATGCATATCTTGACTCATCAAATCAACAATCAACCAATGCCATGCCATGCTCCCATTTTCCAGGTGAGGAAACTGAGGATCAGGGAGCTTAAATAGTTCAGCAGCTGGGAAGTGGTACAGCCAGAATTCCAACCCCAGCTGAGCCTGGCTCTGGAGCCTGAGCCCTGTCCGTTAATCCATGCTGCTTCCAAGGTCTTCCTGGGAGAGGAAGAGCATGAGCAAGCTTGAGGGAAGATGGCGAAAGGCACGCCAGAGACTGACCAGTCAAGAGAAGGAAGAGAGCATTGGGGCCTTGGATGTATGGGTGACGGTCTCACAGAATGACCCTGGCTTGAGCTTTGGAGTCCAACAGCCTCTGGGCTTACCCTCCCTTGGCCTCAGTCAACTCACTGGAGAATGGGGACCTCACCCGTACTTCCCATGGTGGTCATTAGCAGTCAGTGAGGTAACGCAAGTAAAGTTCTTAGGATATTGCTTCTCGGTTTGTGAGTCCTCAAAGGTGGATGATTGATCGTGTTAATCAACAGTCATCATGATTCCCTATAATAATGATAACGATCACTACAACCCCAGAGGCCAGTCAGGGTATGTGGAGAATGAGAATGAGTGCCAGTTCAGGCACATGGTCTTGATCTCACTGACATGGGAGACCACAGGGGAAGCTTTTCGGCACAGACAAGAAACAACAGAGGTGCTAGTACATTTTCTCCTCTCCCGCAGGATGACCCAGCAATCCCCACTTCAAAGTTCATGATTTTTCTCCAATGTGGAAAGACTGCATCACAGGGAAGATGGGACACCTCAGATGCAGGCCATGTGGTGTCAGTGGAGGGCAGAGTGACTGTCTGAAGCCTGGATGCTCACCACAGAGAAGGGCTCCAGAGGCTCCTGCTGAGGTCAGGGATGGGGGCTCGGATGCCCCCAACTGGTGAGAAAGGGAAGAAGGAGGAGGAATCTCTGTGGGCCCCTTAGCCAACTCCATGGGCCTTATGAAGGTGGGAGGTAGCCTTGCCTCAGCCCTTCATCACCCAGTCAGAAGCCTCTGGAGGCCACAGTCCTGTAACCATAGAAACAGGTGCTCTCTGGACCACTCCTCTCCTTATTAAAAAGGATAGAGTGTTGGATCCCCTGGCTTGGAGATGGCTAAGGAAGGGCAGGCCTTTGGCCCACTTTGGCTTTCCGTCCAGTCTTCCCATCACCCTCTGGATGGTCTGCAGACAGTGGCTCTGTGGAGAATTCCATGCTGCACAGCTGCCCCTGAGGAAGGGGACAGGGAATCTGGCATCTCTCTGGGCCCTAGCACATCTTTGAACACTTCCACTCCTTTGTGACCTCTCTGTGAAGCAGGCCTTATCTTTACTTTGCAAACAGGGAGGTGTGATCCAAAGAGGGCAAATGACTTGTCTGAGCCATGAAGCTAGTAAGAGCTGGACTGGTTCCAAAGCCCCATCTGTCTAAACTCCAAAACCCTGGGTTAACTCCCGCTGCATTCCACCTATCAGAGCACGGGGTGGACAGATAAAGTTGGCTAGAGCTCTTCAGAAAAAGAACCAAAAGATTGTAGCCAAAGAGAAAGGAAGGATCCAGCTGACCCTCTGGTTCTAAGCCAGGCAGAGGGACAGTCCTGGGCTTGCATCTCCCTGGGTGACCCTGGGCAAGTTATCGATCCTCCCTGATTCCTGCATCCTTGCCTGGAAAGTGGATCTCAGAGGACCTACTTGCAGGGTGTTTGTCAAGATCAGAAGTATGTTATTTAAGCTCTGGCCTTCAAAGAGTGCTCCCTGATGGCAGCTCTGATTAATGGTATTAGTGCTGAGCTGCAGATAGGATGGGGGGGCTCCTCCAGCAGCCCCACTAACATGGAAGATAAGCCAAGAATGGAACCGTGAGCTGGGCAGGGCATAAGAATCTTCTCCCTCCCTGAAAACTGGCTCTCAGAAGCTATCCTTTATTGTTAAGCACTTAGGCACACTATCTAACTTCATCTTCCCCACTACCTGGAGAGACGAGGATTCTTCTCCCATGTTGCAGGTGAAGAAACTGAGACTCGGAGGCTAAGAGACCTGTCACACTTGAAGCCAGCGAGCTCCTGCTTGTCAGGCTCCCAAGTCTGTGCTGTTCCCAGCCCTATACCCTGCGGCTCTGGCTCCCCATGGCCACTCGGGCCCATGGTCTCCAAGAGGAAGTCTCTTCTCTGTCCTTGGTCTCCCCACTCTCCTCTCCGAAGCTGAGCCCAGCAGCCACATGTGACCCAGACACTCTTCTGAGCCCAATGGGAACCAATGACCACCGGTTGTAAATGATCCAAGCTGCAGATTTCACTAGGACTTGGGAGAAGCAGGATTTGGCCTGGAATCTGTGGATCCTCACCCTCCCTGCCTTATCACCAAATGGTTATAGGACCCAGACTAGGCCTGCAGGACCCAAATGAGCCAGCCAGGCAGACACATGGGCCTCTTGAAGGGATTCCCAGGCTGGCCTTCCTTCCACCCCTCCCCCCACTGCCGCCCCCATCAAAGCACTGCCACAGCTCCCAATGAGGGCCAGGGGAGTTGTAAAATCCCCATTTGCCACAATTAGCAGATGAGTAATGAAATGGCAGTGGCAGCTGGTAGTGGCCTCTGCTCCCTCGAGGCCCACAGCCCTGCCTCCTGTGAATGCCAGATTATGACAGAAACTAGCAGAATGTCTGGTACCCAGAGATACCTGGACACACACCACAGGCCTCTCCTGTTCTTCCTCCCAGAAATCCAGACCATCTTTCATGTCACTGGGGAGCTCATGTTCTCTGCAAGAGGCCTTAGGGTCCCCAAAGACAAAGTGCAATAAGGGAGAGGAGCCCCAAAGAAGGAGAAAGGAGGAAGCAAGGAAGAGGAAGGGACAGTGTTTGCAAGGACCCTGGGCCAAGAAGGAGCTGGGATGGGAACAGAAAGCATGTGGTGTGGGTGGGACTCAGAGTAGGGTGTGATGACGGGGAAAGGGCTGGATGTGTGGGGCAGAGGCAGTTGGGGGAGCCCACGGGCCATAGGGAGGATCTTGCCATGCCAGAGGCATTCCATGGCTCATTCCCTTCTGCATTGGCAAGTCCTTTAATGCTTTTCTAAGTTTCGGCAACATTTTAAAAATTCGTCTGTACATGGCGATCCTTGCCTAGAAATGGTATGGTGTTGGCTTCCGGGTCATTGTCTGGTAAAACTGCCATGTGTGTTTGTTTACAGGTGCCTGGCATATACAAGGGTTAGGAGCAGCCATCATCCCAATGGTCCCTAAAGCCAAGGGTTGCCTGAGCAGCAGGACAGCCCAGCTCCAGGTGCCCTGCCAGAAACCTTCTGCCTTCTAAGGTCCAGCAAAGAAAGGACTTCAGGGCCCCCGGGCCCAAGGAGAATTAAAGGAAGACTCAGCCAGAGAGAAAGAGCTATTCCTTCAAAATGCTTCCGTCCAGCTCGGTTCGTCAAATCTGCCTTACGTAGCACAAAATAAACACACGCTCATTAGCAGGTTCCTGCTGCAGCTGAATTATCAAAAGGGCATCCCGCTTCCAGCCTCAGCACCCCAGAGAAGGCACAGCATCTCCCTAAGAGGCCTGCCAGTGTTTGTGGAATCATTATTCCTCCGGTGTTCACACAGTTTGCCTCATTTCCTCCAAAGAGCTATTTGCGGAAGGACATCCCCTCCAGGTCTGATCTCCATGAACTCGCCTGCACTGACCAGGTCTGGTCAGACAGGAGGAGTAATAGAGCACACCAAGGTGCGGGGCTGGACGGCAAGCTCAGGCAGGCAGAGCAAGGGAAAGCCTTCCTGGATGCCAGAACTGGAAAGGGGGTGTCCTCCTATTCTTTCCTTCATTACACAAATATTTATGGAGGGGCCACTATCTTTGGGTGGCAGGAGGCAGCAGGGTGTGCCAGCAATTGCTGGAGTTTCTAGAGCTACATGGTCAGAGTTCAAATCCTAGCTCTCCCTAGGATTATAACAAAATGACTTTTGCCCATTGATTCTAATTGGTTTCCTCACCCGTAAAAGGTGCTGGGCATACCACGTGGGGGCCACCAAACCCTGCTTGAGAACCACTCCTTTAGCCACTCCATCTGTTGGGGTTATCACTGGTTTCAGATGCAAACTTCTGGATAAGCCTGGCCAAGAGCCTCATACAGCTCTGTGGCTTGACCTGGAATTCTGGAATGACTTCCTAGGCCTTTGGTGCCCAACCCCCACCTCCTTGCAGGGCTAAAAACAATCACTTATTGGCAGGCCAGAGGTGAATTTGGAGTGGATGAAACTAGACCCAACACCAGGCACCAAGGGGCCATTTGTGGGCGCCGTGTTACTTCATCTGCTCAGCAATTTACAAGAAGACACTGAGACGGGAGGAGAGTTGGTGATGGGCTCGAGGACATGCGAGCACTCAGAATCAGAACCAGAAAGTGTTAAATCAGGGAAGAGATCCCACAGAAGAGCCCCCCCCACCACCACCAAGGACATGCTCACACCCCAGAACCTCTCCAGGCTGGCACTCGGGTGACCATACATTTCTGCAAGACACAGCCATGAGATGACCATCGAACAACCATTGGGAACCAGGAAAGTGGACTGCGGGCCCAGAAGAAGGGAATTAGCAACGATTCCTGCTTTTTTTCTACCAATCCAAATTCATTCTCCTGGGTGTCAGGATACTGTGCCATGAGCTTTCTATATATGTTAACATGTACTCTTCACACCCACCATCCCAGGTGAGGTGCTGCCTCCCTCCCCGCTCCTCACCCTTCACCTCATTCTGTAGCCAAGGAAACCAAAGCTGATGGATATTATGTAATTTGCCCAGAATCACATGGCTGGTCATGCTCCGATCTGGGGGTCAAAACCTAAAGTCCATGGGCTTCACTATTATTTTCTTACTCTACAAAGTCATAAGTTTAGTGGGAGTAGAGAACCTGAGTTTCCAAACTCCCACTCAGCTTGTCCCATTTTAACACAGAAGGCCGATGTGCTCAGGGGTCTTTCAACACTTGTCGTCTGGGCCTGGTCTCAGCCTGACACACAGCCGGGCCTAGCCGGGGTGTGCCTGGGTCACGCCGCCTGTTCTGGTCAGGCTCTTGAGTCCAAAGCTTCCCCTCATAAAAGCAGCTGCTGCAGGGAAGGGAGGCTTCCAGAGAATCTGGAGCTCTGCTGAGTATGACCAACACGCCAACCGGCCTGAGAGACAGGAGTTGGCCCCAGGCAGCCTGACCTCCTACCCAGAATCCTCTCTTCAGTGATTCCCTCCCAGGCAGTAAATGCTCAGCTGATTTAAGGAGCATCACCTAGAGTGAGAGGTCCAATACACCTTCAAGCCCAACATCAGGGATAAAAAGCCTAGTGAGCTGCTCTTTCTGAGAGGAGAAGAAAGTGGACTCTGGTCCCATCAGCAGCTTCTAGGCTACGTGTGAGGGAGCCATACCTGAGGGACTCTTGTGGCCTGATGGGGAGAAGTGGGCTGATGGGTGATCAATATTTTCACCTAAAATATCTGTAAAAAGTAAGGTTAACAGCAATGTTAAAGCATCATTGAGAGGATCTGATGAGAAACTGTAAGTTAGAGCCTGGGGGAAATTAAATTGTTCTAGTTCTGAGGAAAACAGTCCCTCCCTGGAGCTTTAAAAGGGGCAAATGAAGATTTCCCTGCTCTGGACTCCCTACAAGACAAGCACAGCAGGAACAGGTGCAGAGCAGTGCAAAAGCATGTTGATGGGAAAGAATGGGCTGCAGGCCTGTGGGCCTGGATGCTGGGCTCAGTGCAGGTATTAGAATTTTTAAAGAAAAACTATAGGTCAGCGCCGATGGTGGGGCATGACGGGAGCTGGCGTGTTCATATTCCAGGGCTATCGTGACAAGGTCCACAGTCTGGGGGGCTTAAAAAATGACATTTATTGTCCTAACAGTTCTGAAGGCCAGAAACCTAAAAGCAAGCTGTTAGCAGGCTGTGCTCCCTCTGGGACCCTGGGGGGCATCCTTCCTTGCCTGTTCACGGCTTATGCTGGTGGCCAGCCATCCCCACCATTCCCTGGCTGGCAGCTACCCCACTCCAGTCTCTGCCTCTGTCATCACGTGGCAGTCTGCTCCCTGTGTGTCTCTCTCTCCTCCTCTTAGAAGGACACAAGCCATCTTGGATCAAGGGCCTTTTCTATTCCAGTATGACCTTGTTTTAATGAGTCACATCTTGCAACGACCTGACTTCCAAATAAGGTAGCATTCTGAGGTTGTGAGAGTTCAGGCTTCAATCTATCTTTTGGGGGGATGCCATTCAACCCCTAACCACTGGCCACAAAAGAAACAAAGTATTAGGAACCTGAGGGCAGGGCTTGCATACCATGTTCCTGTCCCCTGGAGCACCCTCCAATCCCCATCCATCTCCTCCACGGAGACACCTGTTACTGCTGCCCAGTGACGGGAGCATGGTGGTCACATCAGAGTGTCAACACTCTGGGATTTGACTGGACAACCTGCAAGCCTTCCCTGGGGGACACTGGCTCCCAACGCATCATTTTCCATACAAACAGCCACTTGAGATGCTCAGGGTCATCACACCTCCCATCGGCTCTTCAACACTACTGGGGCTCAGCTTTTTTTTGGTTGAGGATAACACCCCATCAAATTCAAAAGCTGTGGATGATACATTCTAAGTGGCAAAAAGACACAAAGCAGCAGGAACGGAGTTGGTGATAATTACATAGTTGCTGCTGCAACAATAACCAAGTCTCACCCTTTCTGTGAAAGGGCTCAGTGGGGCCTCTGGGTGGCTCAGCCTGTTAAACATCTGCCTTCTGCTCCACGGCTGATCTCAGGGTCCCGGGATGGAGCCCGATGTTGGGCTCCCTGCTTCCTCTGCTCTTCACACCTGCTTTGTGCTGTCTCTCTCTCTTGCTCTTCTCTCTCTCAAATAATTAAGATCATTTTCTAAAAATTAAAATAAAAAATCATTTAAAAAATATCCAGTTATCACACTTGTCACCCAGGAGCCATAGGAGCATGGATGGAAATCACGTGGCCCTGGCCACGCCTCCATGCTGCCCTGCCCCCCAGCCTGGCTTGCTGTGTAGTGAGCGGAGCTCTTCAGTGCTCTTTCTGTGCTCTCCTACGGACTATCCGAGCCAAGTTCTCACATCTTTCAAGTCAATCGTGAGAACTAACTTTCTGCGTCTTTTCCACAGCAGGTTGTACTCCCTCTTTGTAGCAATGTCCAAACCAGTGGAAACCGTAATGTATTCTGTCATTGCCTTGCTTGTGGATCTGACCAAGATGCGGTGCATGCCTGTGAAGAGATGTGTAGAACATCGATACTGAGATACAGTGCTGGAAAGCCATCCAGGACTGACAAGGAAGAGACAAAAGTTACTTTTTTCCTGCAAAGCTTGAAACAGAATGGTTTCTGCCTGAGTTATCTAGAAATTCCAATGAGACATTTTGCTCCATGCTAAGGAACTGAGCTTCTACTCTAAGAACCTAAAATACAATGTGAATGTATGGCAGGGACCCTGTGATGCTAGCCCACCAACAGGGGACGGGACTAGCTCTTTCCCTCTTCCCCCCACCCTCCACACAGCCTCTCCTCCTGGCTTCCCAGACACTTGGACCACTTGGCAGTTGGCATCTCTGTACCACTTCCCATAGCTTCCTTCCCTCTCAGATTTCCCTCCCACCTTCATCTCTCTAATTAAGTCCCAGTGTCTGCGCTCAGCGGCTGCCCAAGAGAGGAAACTGCCAGCTATGGATTTCAGTTACAGTGAATGAAAGAGGCTATTTTCCCAGGAGACAAAGTCAGAGGAGCCTGCAAAGTACCACCTACTGCCTCCCCCTAGCCCCCAGCTCTCAGCATGGATCAGATACCCCCATCTCCCTCTCACCCTCAGAGGAAGGGCACCTAAGTGTCCCAGTAGAACCTCCCGGGTGGAGAGCTCCCCAGGGAACAGAGAGGTTTCCTGATGGGAAAGAAAACAGAGTTTGTCTATTTCCCTTGGAATCTGTCCAGGCCGAGCAATGTCAAAGACTGGGCTGGGGTACAAAAGGCATTAGGCAGGGCCCCCAGAGGACAGTGTGCAGAATTCTGGCCATCAGACACCAGAATATGTTGTTACTGGCTGCATCCACTCCTATTTGGCAAATGCAGTTTTTGGATAGGACTTTGTTTTTCAGTCTGGGTTGGATGTGCAAAGTGCCCCAGGTCAGAAGGGAAAGTCTGGGCCAGATGGCAAAGCCTGAGGCCGGGGAGAGGCTGCCGGGCTCTCCAGGACTGCAGCAAGGGCACAGGCCCCATGGGTCCCCAGGGCACAGCAACCTGGGTGATGAAAGTGGCGAGCCCCTCCAGCATTACCTCCCAGGCCTGAACTGAAGGGTGTTGGACACTGGCAGAGAAATAACAGCTGTTTGATAAGAGGTCAACAGTGTCTGTTTCCAGAGGCTTTATGGACCAGAAAGGTTGCCTGAACCAGCTCCCACTCCCAGCATGGCAATTCTCACGCATTGGACCTCCCTGGTCCACACCCCCAAACGCCTTCCCCACATTTGTTAGGTAAGAGCAGCTCTACGGACAGATCACACTCATACAAGTCATCCAATTAAAGTGTACAACTCAGTGGCTTTTAGTACATTCAGAGTTGTGCAACCAGTCACCAGTTTTAGAACATTTTCACCCCCGCCAAAAAAATAAAAAAAAAAAAAAACCCGAAAAACAAACCCACATCCCTTAGCAGTTATTCCTGCCTCCCCCCTCCACCGCCCCAAATTCTTGCACATCCCTAGGTGACCATGAACCTACTTTCCGTTTCTATATTTGCCTGTTCTGGGCATTTGGTGTAAGTGAAATCAGACCTTCCTCCCTTTTTAAGCACCCAGGGACCTGGTTCAAGCACCCTGGAGTGATGGCCCCAAAAGACCCACACACTTGTTGTCAGGAAACATGGGCGCAAGGACAGGCTTTGCCCTTTCCTGGCTCTGAGACCCCAACAAAGCCTCCTGGACCTGTCCCTCGACCACAAAGCAAGATTAATACATATGTGCCCCATAGCTTTGCGGTGAGGACCCACCAAGATGCAGTGTGTAAACACACACATCGCACATCAAAAGCACATCACGTGCCAATAAATTCAGTGCAATCCCAGCTCTTTTTGAGTTTATAAGCACAAGTAAAGAGCTGGTCTTCCTACCCTGATAATTCCGAGTCCTCTCCGCCAGCGCCCATCTTTATTCTTCTGGGTTCTTTACTCTGTGTGCCGTGGGCACAGCTGCCAAGGAAAACTCAAGAGAGGGAAAGAAGAGCTGCCCGCTTCTTTGTGCTCTTTGGTGAGAAAACAAAAGGATCAGTCCTTGCTGGGCTGGGCATCCCACGAAAGATGCTGTGCGGTGACCAAGAGTGTGGACTCTGGACTGGAGCAGTCCTGGCTCTGAGGCCTGCACCTCTGGCAGCCCAGTGAACCTCCTCTCAGCTGTCTCCTCACCTGTACGATTTGGAATAAAAATAGGTCCCTCCTTATGAGGTGTGTGGTAGGATTGCCGGAGACAGGGGTTAGCCCAGAGCTGGGTTCACGGTCAACAGTAAATTGTAGCCACCACTGTTAGTATTATCATGGTTATAATCATCACTGCCATTATCAGAGGGTAAGTCTAGCTATTCGGTGAAGAGCACTGGCTCCCACCTCTTGATGCCCCTGTTTCTTCATGTTTAAAACAGACACAATAGGGGCACCTGGGTGGCTCAGTGGGTTAAAGCCTCTGCCTTTGGCTTGGGTCATGATCCCAGGGTCCTGGGATTGAGCCCCACGTTGGGCTCTCTGCTCGGCAGGGAGCCTGCTTCCTCCTGTCTCTCTCTCTGCCTGCCTCTCTGCCTACTTGTGATCTCTGTCAAATAAATAAATAAAATCTTTAAAATAAAATAAAATAAAATAGACACATTAGAGTATCAAACTCAGAGTGTAGCTGTGAGGGTCAGTGGGTTCACACCCACAGTGTGCTTACAGCAGGGCGTGGAACAGAAAACTGTGGAAGGATTAGCTACTATTACTTCCTACAGCCGTCTTCCTCATTCCCTCCCAGGCCAAACACAGCTCCTGGATATCTTCCTTCCACTTGCTCCCTGTATACCTCTCCTTGGTCCCTGCTCTCCATTAAAAGTCTCCTTCTGGTATTTTCCCATCTTGTAAAATAACCTCTGTTTTTCCATTCGAACAGTCTGGTTACACCACAGAAGTCAAGGAACTAAAACCACGTGATAACTCCTCCTGGAAAATGCTAATGCCCAGAAGAGGAGAAAAAGGCCCCCAGACCCATTGTCCAGTATGGGGTCCCTGCCTGTAAGATCCAGATCATAACATGTCTGGCTGGAAGTTTTGGGTAAGATTAAAACAATTCCAGCAAATATCAAGGGTTTAACCACCCAGCCTCCAGAAGAAAATTCATTTCTTCCTTAGAGTTCTAGGGGCAGCAAATCAGTGGCTTAAGGGGGTAAACATTGATGAAATCCAGAGAACCAGCAAAAAGGAGATGGGGCAGCTAGTTATCTTCCCATCTTGCCTCTGCTGATTGCATTATCATTTATCACAGCTCAGCAGGAAAAGGCTAGGAAAAGCATCCTATGATCCTGGGTTGAATAAATATCCCAACTATCGGTGCTGGGAATACAAGCCTGATTCAGCCAAATCTTAAATGCATTTGCATCTAATCCCTTTATAATCCTTCCTATGGCGTGCTATAAAAACTGAACAAGACATTCCAGCCTTCGCAGGGTGCACAGGACACGGATGCTCCCAGAGTCCATCTGAAGTCTGAACTTTGGGATGTAATTATCCAAGGCTGGGGGCTCCCCTGAGAGCTTGCAGCGCCCGTGCTCACACTGATGACAGTGTCCCTGTCCCAGATGATTCTGTGGACTTAACACACACATGCACATACACGGATGAACGTCAGGGGACTAAGCCTCAGTCAGAGAAGGACCGAGTTGAAAGGGTTCTTAAGGGTTGTTTCAGCCCCCGATCCCACCTTCATTTTATAGGACAGGGCACTGGGGTCCAGAGTAAGGACTAACTTGCCCTAATTAATGCTCCGTTCTCTTTTTTGTTTCCTCGTTCGTCAAATGCAAATCATTTCCCCTATATTGTAGGGTTTATGAGGACAAAATAAAAATGCAGTAGATGCCTAGTAATTTTACCTTCTTTCCTTCCTTCCCACACTGACCTGCTATGTGATGACTTTGTTTTATCTTATTTTTCTCTTGAACACTCAGCAGGACCACAGTCAGCCTACCAGATATTGAGCTGGGAAAGCTGTGACGTTCTCACCTTGCAAGGCACAAGCTCCCCCCCTCCACCCCATGCAGATAGTGGAACTTTGGAGGTTCTAGCCATTCATGTATTTATTCAGCCAATTCAGAGTCAGCCATTGTTATAAGCATTCAGGGATACAATAGTAATAAAAGACTGATTGAGAGAGACAGATCTTAATCAAATCATTACACTCATAATGAATTAAAATTTTGATAAATGCCACAAAAGACAGACAGGTGGCTATAGTAGTTATAACAAGAGGGCTTAGCAGAGCCCGGGGAAGGCTTCCCTGGGAAAGTAACGCTTCCCTCAGATATGAAGGCTGATTGGGAATTTGCCTAACAATGAGTGGGGCTAGGAGTGGAAGGAGTGAAGGCTGCGGGAAAGCAGCTCAAGAAGTAACACCTTGGGGAGAGTAGTTACCTGCCATATTTGAGGAAACAGCATTGGAGAGAAGTCCAAGAGGCTGGTTTTGGGCTTGAATATTTACATGATTTTGTTTCATTTGGAGGAAGACAAAGATCTTCAGCCCCAGAGCCCTAGGGAGGAAGGACCATTGGAGGGGGAAGTCAATGAGTTGGCCCATTAATCTTGACTGATCCTAACCCATAATTCAGACCAGGGTAGGGGTTTCTGCAACTCCGGAAGAATTGGTGAAAAAGTCCTATGAAGAGATCTTTGAACCCCTGGGACTAAGCAAAGCTGGTCCACAGAGCAGCCCCTACCAGTAGAAGCCTATGCAAACCCCTCTCCCCTACTCTTGCCCCACTACTGCCTTTGCTATAGAAAGAAGTGTACTCCTTATTTCTTCAAGAACCAATCTCCCAGAACCACATGAAATTTAGAAGACTACATATATCTCTCAGCACTTTTTCCGGTTTCATGTCTTTATTAATCCCCATCCCAGGGGAACTATATATAGCATTTAAGGGCTTGGGCTCTGTGATTAGACTGCAGGGGTTTGAATCCTAACATTGTCATTTACCAGCTGTGTGACTTCAGGCAAGTCTCTTAACTTCTCTGTGTCCTCATCTATAAAATGAGACAATTTACTCACTTGGTAGGTTTGCTATAAAATTAAATGAAATAAAGATTAAATGAAATAATGCAGATAAACATTGGGACACATAGGTAGGCGTCCTCAATAAATGGAAACTTTATTATTATTTTATTATGAATTTCATTAATACTGCCATATAACAACCATGCAATACATGTCTACAATACTCCAGAAACTGAGCTAAGTATTTCATATACTTTATTTTGAAAGCTCCCACAATTTGATATAATGATCCTGATTTCCTAAATGGGGAAACTGAGGCTCAGAGGAATTAAGTGACCCAGCTCTTATGTGACAATGAGGATTCAAACCCAGGCTCCAAAAGCAGTCCGCTCTCTGCATTTCTAGCCCAAATTGTCCACTTCCCTTCAATGTGTTGTACACTCCTGTTAATTACAACTAATGAGAATGAGGTTCTACATACTACCTGTTCATTGATTTGCAGATTTTTAATATCATTCCTTGCTCTGGAAGAACTCTCCAGGGGACCATCATTACCATATAATTCTTTGGGGGAAATGAAACAGCAGCCGGCCCTGCCAATCACCATGGCAACACTCCTGTAAGTACACAGACTCGCATCAACACAAAAAATTACATCTATATGTGTATGTTCTATATTTGCCCTTAAAAGCTATGTTACACATTGACTTGCTGGTGACACCATCAGGGACTCAGGTAGAGTGATTTTCGGTCAGCTCCCAAATCCCTCCCCATCTTGGGATGTTTCCAAGATCCCATCAAGCCGGCACAGGCGAGGAGAGAGGTTGCTAGGGAAAAGGGATCATTGCCAAGCTCTGGCCCATAGCAGCATATGCTTCACTCTGACAGTGTGTAAGTGTGGACACAGGCCTGGTGTTGTGGGCACGTGACCTATAGAGTCGGACAGGGCTCTGCCTTCAGAAGGACCCTGTGCTGGTTTAATGCTCTGCTGACACTGTCTTCAAATTCTTAATAATTCTTAAACAAGGAGCCCCACGTATCCATTTTGCAATGATTCCCACAAATTAGGCAGCAGGCGCTACGTGAGGAATGAGCAGTGGACATTCCTTATGCATTTCCTTTCTGGCTGGCATTTTTTGTCTCTTTCCAACTCTCTCAGATCTGCCAATCCACCCAATATTCTAGCTCAAGAGTCTTTACCAAAACTCAATGGTTTTCCCCCAGGGAAAGCAGCCCTGCTAATGTCACCAGAATTGAGCTGCTCCTAACCCTACTAATAATGGTCGCTCTGTATTTACCACTGGCTATGAGCGTGGCACCACACTCAACGGGAACTGATATAATTTCTGATCTGGAAGATGGGGGGTTACTATCAAGCCCATTTTATAGCTGAGGACACTGGGGTTCAGAGATGTGCAGTAACTTTGCAAAGTCACACAGCACTTGGGACATAAATTTTACGAACATTCCCAAGGGCCTTCTCAGGGGCTTCTCACTCTGCCTTGGCCGCTTCTGGGCCTGACTTGGGCCCAGGCAGGTCTGCCCTTTGTGGCATACCTCTTGTAAGTTCTAGGGATGCGGGCCCTGCCCAGCCACATGCCTGCAGTTTCTGGCTCCTCTGTCCTCTTCCAGACTCGGATGAAATACTCTGCCAGCTGGTGTGAGAACTGCTATCCCAGAGGCTGCTAATGGCACTGGGTGGGTGAAGGAGAGTTAAGTCCCGACTGGACGCAGTGACCAGTGGGGAAAATGGGGTCGAGAGGGAGCTGGTCACCCATTCTCCTTCCTTCCTCTCTCCATGGGCTACTTCATGACAGCCTCTCCTTGCTGCCTACCCACAGAAGTCCCATGCCAAGAGATCCTACACGTTGACCTGCGGGGTTTCTCCGCGGCTCT
Source organism: Enhydra lutris kenyoni (assembly GCF_002288905.1). Classification (NCBI taxonomy): domain Eukaryota; kingdom Metazoa; phylum Chordata; class Mammalia; order Carnivora; family Mustelidae; genus Enhydra; species Enhydra lutris. The sequence continues at coordinate 40,512,775 of NW_019154106.1, forward strand.
TTTGAGACGCTCTTGAGATAGCAGCCATCAAGGTAATACACCGCTTAGCATTACTTCACGTCCTCTTACCTCATTTCCCTTTGTCTCACCTTTGTCACCTGGGTTTGCACCCCCCCAAAGGAAACATCCAGATTTTAGTCTTTGCCTCGGGCTCTGTACTCTGGAAAAGCTGGTCTAAGACACATCTAGGCAGATTGCCTCCTCGTTCAGCCTATATTATGGCTGAGCCACCTACAGGCTGAACTTAGAAGTGAGATGTGATTTTTGGTCCTGCCATGAGCGTAGGAATGGCCCCATCTAAGAAATGCAGCCTTGCTCACCAGCACTCGTCTTCTTCTTCTCGCCCTCCCCACTCCATCCTTGTCTTCCAGGGACCCTCCCACCCTCTCCAAACCATGGTTAATTGGTCCACTGGGGATACCTGATCCAAGCCGAACCAATGAATTCCTCCTTTCCTTGGGGATTTTTAACCTGGGTGTAAGTGATTCAGTCTGTTTTTATTTATACATACCTCCAGTGTCTATGGCTGGATGTAAGAGATTTTTGTAGTGGTTAGTGGCCATGCTTTCTGCCACCTGGGTAAGGTCCATCTGTAGCACGAAAGAGCTCTGCCCACATGCAGAGAGGAGCCAAGGCAGAAGCTACAGCAAGAGCCCTACGTACGAGCTGTCCCAGGCATGGTTTCTGTGTTCCTTAAACTCAACGGCTCCTTTATCCTCCTTGGGGTTAACTTGCTCTATGTGCTTCTCTAGTACCTTCCATTAAATGTCCCCTGGTTACCTAATGCCATCCTGAGTTTCTGTCACGTGCAACCAAATGAATCCCAGTTAGTCCAGTGTATTCCCACTGAGGGAAGTGGGACACAAAAGTGGGAAGAGGCTAGGTTTGAATCTTGAACTCCATGGCAAGAAATTTAACTTCTCTGTGCCTCCGTCTTCTCATCTAAAAAGTCAGGGGAACAGTACCATCTTTCAAGGCAGGTGTGAGGATCTAATGAGGTCGTGCTTTAGCCAGTCTGCTCCCATCCCCATCTCTGCTCAAAATGCTGATTCCCTTCCCTTGTCTTCCATGTCGGTGGTGGGGACTATCCATAGAGGAAGGTTTTGCTTCTGCTCCCGGTCCCATGGGGTGTAGTCGCAAAGCCCTGTGAGTCACTCCAACTGTCCTCATTTGTAGCACTCAGGACTGAGAAAGACCTAGATGCCTTCCCCAGAAATCAAAGATTCATAAACATTTCCAAAGTATGTACCGCATAGGTCATATGGCTTCACCTCTCACCTTTGACCACTTTGAAAATCTTTAAGAAGAGGTCATTTAGCTTAGACCTGAGTATTTTTAGTGGTGGGACCCTCACTCCCTCACAAGGAAAGCACATTCCATGTTTCTATGGCTCTGATGTGAGCAAAACATTTCATTTGTCTCCTCCATCAGGCTTGGGATCTTTGACAGGTTGGAAGCTCCAGATTTCTAGAACACAGTGGGATCAAAGCCTTGAAGCTCCTCTGTGTATGTTGCCATCATGAGCCTAGATGAGACCTTTGAAAAAGACCACTGGTAGTTCACGTTTTGTTTTTTTTTTTTTTTTTTTTTTGGTAGTTCACTTTAATAAACACCGTGGGGTGCCTGGCTGGCTCAGTCAGTTAAGTGTCTGCCTTCAACTCAGGTCATGATCTCAGGGTCCTGAAATCGAGTCTTGCATGAGGCTCCCTGCTCAGCGGGGAGTCGGCTTCTCCCTCTACCTTTCCCCCTACTTGTGCTTGCTCTCTATCTCACTGTCTCTCTCTCTCTCTAATTAAAAACAAAAACAACAACAAGCACCATGTTTATCCAGTACTTTGTGTCCACACACCATGATCCTTAAATCAGAATCATCTCGAAGATTAAAGATTGCAAATTCTTTGACAAGCTTCCCATCCAGAGGTGAGGTCCAGGTCCCATCATCCCCTTGGATCTGGGTGAGTTCTATTTCCACTCTGACCAACAGAACATGGCAGAAGTAACGTTGTGCTGGTTCCCAAAGCCAGGCCTTGTGAAGGTGGCAGCTCCCATCCCCTGTCCTTTGGAACACTGTCTCTTGGTGCATCAAAATTCATACCCCAAAGTCAGCACACAGATGGAGCCCCATGTAAGTGCTCCAGCTGAGAGTTCCACCTGAGCCCAGCCCTCAGGGCCTCTCTCCTGCCCGGCACCAGACACGTGAGTGAAACCATCTTGTACCCGCCAGATAGGCTTATTGTTTCCTGAATTCCACAAGTGACCTTAGTCCACACCATGCCATGTGGGACAGAATCATCACTCAGCAGAGCCCTGCCCAAATTCCTGACCCACAAAATTGTAACTTATAATAAAATGGCTTTTATTTTAAGGTACTAAATTTGGTGGTGAATTGTGTTTATATATATATATATACACACACATATACACACATATGTATATATATATATAATATATTAACTTAATATTAACTATATTATAACTATATTACACTAATAGGAACTATATATATTATTATATTGATTTAATATAATATTACATATATTAATATAACTGGAACAATCATTATCCCATCCAACAGATGAGGAATCAGAGGCAGGGTACGGTAAATGAATTATCTAGACATTTGGGTGTTGACAAGTGGGGCTGGAACCCAAGACTTCTCATTTTTAGTCTTATTTTTCTACTTCATCATGATGACCCTGTGAACGCCAAGACCATCATCAGCAAAGAGCACTCACCTTTCACTATAATTTTAGCTGAAGTAACATTCTCTGGCACTTTCACAGCCTAGAGTCAATAGAGCTCTTTGGCTTTGTTATAAATGCTCTGTTCCCATTTACTTATTTAATCCTCACAACAACCCTATGAGGTGTTACTATCATCTCTAATCTGTAGATAGGGAAACTGAGGCACAGAATGATTAAGTGGCTTGCCAAAGGTCATGTAGCCAGAAAAGAGCAGAGTAGGGATGTGAACCCAGATGCTTGGGCTCCTGGGACCAGGTGCTTAGCCACTGAGGATACTGTCATTCAAAAGAGCCAGGCCACCTTGGGTCAAGTCAGAGGTGATCTGAATCCATGGCCACTATAGTGTGGCTCAGTGCCATACTGACCTCCACCCCGAGCTTTCAAGTCCTAAAAGGTTTTCAGATGCTTTTAGACTTGAGACCCGCCCATTGTTCACTTACAATGTGGAGCATGGATGTTTTATATCCAGTTGGGTGAAGGGAAGCATCTTTGTATCTGCCTGAAACCCTGACAGAGAAGCCGGGGCCACCCAGCGAATGCCACAATTAATTTCCCAGTGCGCAGTATTGCCCGTGGGGAGAGGAGACACCGGCTCATTTCTTATTCATGAAGTCACACTGCCAAGTTTCATTTGCATGAAATAATTTCTGCTGCAGCTACCCCGCCATAAAATAAATCCGTTTCTCCTACAGGATCTGGTCTCTTTACACCAAGAGAGATGAGTAAGCAATAAATGCTGAAGGAACACACCCTTTGGACCATTTTAATCAGAAACATGTCTGTAGCTAACCATAAGTGATTTTATAGGAATAGAAAGTACCGTGGACGCAAAGTCCTTGAATGCTATCTGCCTCAAGATCTGTTCGGGGGAAAGTGTTTAGCATTTCTCTCTACTCGCCCAAACACTGAGATTTTATAACCAGTGGGGTTGTTAAACTATGGTGGTCCAGTGATGGGGGGGAGAGGAGAAGAAGGGGAGAGAAGTTAATAACCCGCCAAAGTCTGATGAGATGAGTCACTGGAAATGACCCTTTGTATGGCAGGCAAAACAGGGGTCCTGCCAAGGGGGCCCCATCTGAGCTGCCGGAGCCTGTGACTCTGTCACTTCACCTGCAGATGGGACTTCACCAGTGTGATTAGGGCGGAGGAACTTGACACAGGGAGAGAATTCTGGATTACCCAGGAGAGCCCCATCTGTCATGTGACTCCTTAGAAGTGGAGGAACTTTCTTGACCATAGTCAGTTGGGGAGATAGGACCACACATGAGGGGTCAGAGAGATCCAACATAGCTGGCTTTGAGGATGGAGGAAGGGGGGCGCAAACCAAGAAACACAGGAAGTCTCTTGGAGCCAGAAAAACCAAGGGAACAGATTTACTTCTAGATCTTCCAGAAAAACAAAAACAAAAACAAAAACAAAAAAACAAACAAAAAAAAAAAACAGTCCTCTTGACACCTTGATTTTGAGACTCTATCAGACTTCCAACCTAACGAATAGTAAAATAGTAAATTTATGTTCTTTTAAGCCGCTGTTTGTGGTAATTTGTGACAAAGCCATAGAAAATGAATACGCCTTGTATCAAGAGTTCTCTGCCACTTGTTAGGTATGTGACCCTGCCTGAGTCACCTCACCTATCAAAAATAGGGAAGGTTTCATATGTCTTAAAGTGTGTTGTGGAGGTAAGATTTTAATGTCATTAATGTTATTATTCCAGCTGACTACACTCTATGCAATAGACAGCCCTACAGGGACGGCTGGGATTTTCCAATTAAAAATCATTTAAGCAATTAATGCCAGCTTCCTCCTGAACAAATAGTTTACCAGGCGTGATTTAAAAAAAAAAAGACAAGAAACATTCAATATTTCTCCTGGCCACTTTTTAAGATCCATCCCAGATATTAATTGGGAAAGGCTGTATCAGCTGTCTATTGTCACAATAATGCTATGTAACAAAATACCCAAAAAGTCTGTTGCTGAAAACAAAAAGCATTTACTTCATTCGTGAGCCTGCAGGTCTGTGATTTAGGCTGGGTTTGGCTGGGCAGTGCTGGCTGTGGCTCCGCTCACTCTCATGAGCAAGGAAGTGGTTATTTATGGAAAGCAAATGCGGATATATGGCAAAGGGCATGGATACCATGGTGTGTGTGCGTGTGTGTGTGTGTGTGTGTGTGTGTGTGCATGTGTGAACAGATGGAGAAATTGATACAGTTAATCTACCCCAGAGAAGAAAAGCAAAGCAGAGTGGCTCATCTTTGTTTGAGATTAAACACCTACTGTAAGCCAGAAACTCATCTAGACGACATGGAGATAAAACCTATTTCATGAAGGGGACTTACGTTCTCATGGAACATCTACAATGAGTACTTAAGGAGCAAAAGCCCAGGCCAGTTCCTGGGGACACAGCTGCGGACATTATGTTATTTCACCGGTTCTACACAGTGGCTCTGAGAGGTGATCATTATGCCCATCGCTATTTAATAGGCAGGAAATCAAAGCTGAGCAGGGTAAAGCTGTGTCTATTTCCAAGTTCAAGATGCTGAGCTAGATCTGTGTCATTCTGAAACCCAGATTCATTCTACTCCGTTCTGAAAAACATCCTTTCATTGGCTCTGCCGATATCTAAATGCCAGGTACTGTTCATATCTCCTTAGAAATGACTCATGACACTTCTCCCTCCTAGCATCCATCATGCATCACCAATTGCAAAGAGAATCCCTACCTTCTCCCATCTTTACCCTGATGTGGGGTCATCACAGTTGAGAGACGCTAACTAGCTCCTTTAAAAAACACACACACACACACACATGCAACAACAAAAACCTTCTAGGAGAAACAATTCGTCATCATTACTGCAACCTCTGGTTCACTTCAATCTTAGGTTCCCCACCTTTTATTTATAGCACTTGTCAAAGAGGTTCCACGTCATTAATTGCTTCCCATCCAGACCAATTAGATGAGGTGGGCACTCCTGGAGAAAGCACACTACCCAGGTGGCAAGGGCAGCTGTGCCTGCCTGGGGTGTTGGCAAGGCCCTCTAAGAAATACATACGCAACAGCCCAGAGCTGGTCTGAGCAGGTTGGCCGGGCTGTACACTTCGAGTAAAATGAACGAGCTAGAGACAAACATTGACTGTGGATTTATTTCAACAACACGGATTCGAACATGATGATAGGCTAAACTAATGGATTAACCATGGAACCTTGATACTAAGTGAAGGGATACCTTGGGAGGAAAAGCTACTTTAACAACAGAGCTGTCAACCCGTGATTTAAACCTGACTTATTAAGACTTTTGGACATCTGATTATGACGTGACACTCAACAGCGTATACCGAACCCAGATTATGAGCTACTTGAGAGCAAGGCCCTTAGCTTTCCCATCTTTGGGAGACAGCAGACAGTAAGAGCGCAATTATCTGAGGAAATGAATGTGTGGATGAGCGAATGGATGGGTAGGAGGAGGACGGACAGGCAGATGGATAGACGAATGAATGTAATAGGATAAATCTGGGGATAAACTGGTACGTAAATGTTTGTGGCATAAAGAAATGGATTTGTGATTTTTTAAAAATAGAGTTTCACAATATTTATGGGGTTGGGTGGGAATGAGAAGAAAACATTTACTAGTACCTTCTGTATATCAACATGATTTTTCTCATTCAGTTCTAACTGCACCCTTCTGGAGTGTGCTTAATTGTCCTCTGTGTATAGAAAAGGACGCTGAGGCTCAGAGAGGTCACTTAGGGAACCTGGCCAAAGAAGCCAGGGTTCCAACCTAAATCTGCCAATTTCCTAATGCCTATGTCCTTCTCACCAGGAGATGGGAGGACTTTGGGGGATCTGATTTTGTAGCTGAGGAAACTGAGGCAGGGGGAGTACAATGATTTGTCCATAGCCACCAGTGGGTCAGTATCTAATAAGAGCCAGGGAACTGCCTGGGTCTGTTGTCCTCTTCTCCAGAGGAGTCTGTGGTGCATGGGGATGGCCCCAAGAGACTGGAGCCCCCAGGATGGCATATAGAGAGCCCAGAGTCGGGGCTCTGGAGTCAGGCTGCCTGTGTTTGAATCGTGGCTCTATCTCTTCCCAAGTGCATGTTCTCATGCAAGGTACTGCATGAGAACTTCTCGGTGCCTCCATTTCCTTATCTGTAAAATTAGGACAATGACAAAATGATCTCAGGATAACCATGAGCACTAAAATGAGCTCTGATGTTATCTGGTTGAGAATAAGCTAGCCATGGATGTTAGCGACCTCTCTCAGAGTCGGCTGTTCCAAGCTCCTTTATGTTCCTCGCTTCTCCAAACCTGACAACCCCCAGCACAACATCTGAGCAGAAAGGGACTCACGGGGGACCTTCTGCCAACTGATGTTTAAGAGCGGGACATTCTGAAAGGGAACTGCATTTTCTCTGTGTGGCTTTCAGGTCACAAGTTCAGGTGCTGGGCAAAATTCATTCCCTCCTACCCCCTGATTAATGACTCCTAATGCTCAGAGCCATGGGGACCCTCGGGTCTGGGATTGCAACTGTTGGTCTAACTGTGGAAAAGTCAGGACAAAATTTTAAAACAGGAGGAGAGCCTGGGAGATTTGAGGCTGTGGAAAGCCAAGGAATAGCCGACACGTTAGACCACTCCAGGGAGGCCTCACCACCCACTCTAAAGGCGCCCACTCAACCAAGGCAATGAAACCTTTTTCCCCCATATGTTCTGGTACCTTCTGTCTCTGTCACGGGGCAAAAGCCTAGATGGAGGGGAGAGAGTTATCCGTAACAAAACTCCTACTATACCCTAAGGCTATTTTATTTCACAAATACTCATATAGCACTTAGGATATGCTAGACACAGTGCTAAGCACTTTATTAAAAAATGCTCATTCTATCCTCAGAACAACCCCATGAGGCAGAGACTATGATTATTGCCATTTTATAGAAGTGGAGAGGCAAAAAGAAGTGAAGAAACTTCCTCAGAGTCAAATAGCCCATATCAGAAAACACCGGGGATTCAACCCCTCACCTTCTACACACCGGGATGGGAACTGTTCACTGTTAGTCCTATGAGCCCCCAGGAAGGGCGCTATTGTTACTCTCCACTCTATCAAGTGAGGAATCTGAGACACAGGAAGATTAAGTAACACGTCCACGCACAAGTGAAATTCCGAACTAACCCGAAGTTTGGATGAACTCAAAGCCTGTGTCTCCTCTTTTGTTATTAGGAGCCCACCTGGCCTTAAGCAGTAAGAGTCAAGCAGATTGGGTTTTTTTTTTTTTTTTAAGTGATCACTTATCAAAAATTTCCTGGAATAACACGAATTGCATGTCATTTTAAAACAGATTTTTCTTAGGTGCCAATTTTGGGAGCCAGTCTCCAAGATGGCGCCCAGAGATCCTTGCCTCCCACTAGTCACGCCCTTCTGTCGCCTTCTCCCTCACTAAACAAGACAGAGCCATGTAACAAATAGGATGTTGCAGACCCAATGTTCCATGAATTCTGAGGCTAGACCACAAAACCCACTGGGGTTTCTGCCTTGTTCCTTCTTGAGTCACTCGCTTTGAATGAAGTCAGTTGCCATGTTGTCAGGGCACTCAAGCAGCCCTTTGGAGAGGTCCACCTGACAAGGGCCTTCTCCAGCCATCCACACTAACGTGTCAGGCATGTGGCCGAAATCATCTCAGAGGTGGAGACTCTGGCCCCAGTTAAGCCTTCAGATGGATGCAGCCCTGTCCAACGTCTTCACTGCAGCCTCCCGAGAGACCCTCAGAACCACCCAGCTGGGCAGCTCCCAGATTCCTGACCCTCAGAAACTGTGAAATAATAAATGTTTAAAATTTAAGCCACAGAATTTTAGGGTAATTTATTACACAGGAACAGATAACTAATCACATATTTAAACATGAGTTTTTAACCCTTTGAAAGCTTTTTTTTTTTTAATCAGAAAATTTCTGAGAATGTGTCAATATTTTATTTGGAAAAAACAATCACATGGTGACTCTGATTTTCACCCAACGCCATAGCCCCAAGTCTGTCTCTATCCTTGATCTGGGGAGAAATTCCCTCTTTTCAGTTTTTCTATTCCTAAAGCCCCTCCTCCTTTGGGTCTGAGCTGTAGCCACTGTGTTAGATGAGAGGTGAGACAATGTAATCTCTAAATCCAGTAGTAGACCAGCCCCCTCCATTCTCCGTCCTCTCACCCCTCCCTCCCCTCTATCTCATTGGCCCTCCCTCACCCCTGCTTGAATATCACTTTATCAGAGAAGCCTTGACAGCAAAGTCTGGAACTGCCCCTCCCCAGCACTGCCTATTCTCCTTCCTGGATTTACTGTTTTTTTTTTTTAAATTTTACACACACACACACACACACACACACACAC